>NC_090814.1:86584121-87217103 GCF_000390325.3 Nicotiana tomentosiformis
ATATGAACTATGTGGCCAACTATGGAGGACAGAGGCAAGGTGGTCAGAATTGTGGGCAACAGAATCAACAATATAGACCAGCATAGCAGCAGTACAATAATAGCAGCAATCCTGGAGCTATGTGACCACATGGTCAAGTTGTGCCGTACCAAAGGCAACAGGGATACACCAGCAAAATCAACAACTAGCTGTAAGCACGTAATTTTTGACCCACACATTAGAATTACCTTTAATAGTCCTAGTATTTTTTAGAATATTTATTTGAGTTTATTTCATTAGGATTTCACTTTATTATTAATTTTAATTCTATTTTTTTTAAAGCACAAAAATTGAAAAATACAAAAATAGTTTCATTTTCTCTATTTAATTTAGGTATTAGGTATTTTTTAGAAAGATATTATTTTTATTATTATATGAAAATACCAAAAAAATATGTTTTGTATTAATTAGTATATTTTGATAGTATTAGTATTTTTATTTTTATTTTTTGTTCAATGAGTAAGAATTGAATTTGGGCCAATTGGGAGCTCATTTTCGTATTTTGGTGGTCCAGCAAGGCAAAGGCCTATTCTTCCCGATTCCTTTTAGCCCAAACCCTTTTCTCACCCATCAAACCCCTCCCTTAATCATAGCCATTGATCTACTTTCATCCAAAGGCCAATACTCACTCCCCACTACCATATAAAAACCAAATTAACACCCAAAAACCCTAGGCTAATTCCCCCACTTCAAACATAAAAAACGGCAGCCATCACCTTTTTCCAACTCCAAAATTCCAGCTGTTTCCCCTCCCTTCTTCAGATTTTGATCGTCTCATTAGCTACACATAAACACACACACGAGAGATCTGAGAAAAGAGAGGTCAACTGCCGCTACCCCCCAATCACTCTCCATCTCCCTTTTTTTGCCGCTGCTCATCAGCTGCTGGCCAGCCACCATGGCAATAACTACCAACCACCCCTAAACAGTCCAAAAATACCCAAAACAGTCGATGATAAGTGAGGTCTCCGTTCAAACTTCGGCGAGGTTTTTTCGCCGAGTTTTCTGTCTCAGACTAAGGTTAGATTCCATTCTTGTTCATTTTTTAATAACTACTGTCAATGTGCTTACCTTCTTGGAATTCAGTGAAGAGTGGTAATCCAAATTGTGACTTGTGGTAAATGCACAGTCTTGCATTGTAATACTGAAATTAGATTCATTATTTCTTGAAACTGGTTAACTTCAATTTCAGTTGCGATTCATAAGGATGGTTCTGTTTTAAAAAATGGGAAAGAGAAGTATTTTCTTTTACTGTTGATAAGTAAATTATGCAATTTCAGTCATCTTTTGGCTACTTTCTTTTGGGTATGAAGAGAATCTCCACAATTGTAACAAAAGATAATTTTCTTTTTGTTTCTTGAATTACGTTAGTGCTTGAAGTAGCCTACCCTTTTCTATTTACATTTTTATTTTTGTTTAACAAAATTGCATGTTAAACAATAGCACATAATATATAGTTCATGAGTGGTGTTAAGTCAGAAGAATGTATAACTCTTAAGCCTCACGATAATTTGTAACTTAGGAAAATAATTAACTCGAACATCGTAGCCTGCTTTAGGCGTGTTGTTTAAATAAATTATCGTGGTGTGGTCACGATACGTAAATTCTAATTCGGGTGTGCATTTCATGTGACCCAACCATAACTTTCAATAATAAAAATAAGCATGTCGTCAATCGCGGGTGCATTTCATATGGCGCGGTTTGCGACATGTGCCAAAATGACAAGTGTACGACATCATGATTTATTCCAGAAATAATTCCATAAATAATTAAAAGCGGTTTAGAAGATAAAAATACACACTAGGTTTTAAAACATGTATTAAATCAGATAATTAGGCCAATTATTAATAGTTGAGCGACCGTGCTAAAATCACGGAACTCGGGAGTGCCTCACACCTTCTTCCGGGTTAACAGAATTTCTTACCCGGTTTTCTGTGTTCGCAGACCATAAATAGAGTCAAATTTTCTCGATTTGGGATTTAAAATAAACCGGTGACTTAGGACACCATAAGTGATTCCAAGTGGCGACTCTGATTTTAATAAATAATCTCATTTCGATTAATGTCACTTTAATTGGAAAAACTCCCTTATCCCCTATCCCACTGCGGAAAAAGGAGGTGTGACAGCTCTAGCGACTCTACTGGGGAAAAGAACCCAGAATCTCTGGTTCAGGGTTCAGAATTCAAGCTTAGATAACTGTTATGCTTGGCTTTCATGATTGTCTGATATTACTTGTTTGAGCCTAATGTGCTAATTGCCTCTCTTTACCGCTTTGATATTGTTGTGAACTGTATATAAACTATTACGAAAATCTCTATTCTCTCTGAGTCTTCTAAATTTTCTGGGAAGCGTGCGCTTCGCGTGGCTTCTTTTCTGTTAGAGTCATATCCTAATTTTAGAACGAGGTTCGGATAAGTTGCAGAGCTCGTGAAACTTCTGTATTCCCGGTACGCTGCATCCCCCCTGGCTCGAGTTGTCCGCTCGGGTAAGCCAGGTGTAGAACAATACACCCAGGATTTAAACTTAAAATAACACAGCCTCATGTCGGATCCCTATTAGGTACGTTTGCTTCCATCACGTATATTTGACTTAGGGGACTCAACACAGGGGTTGGGTCCATTTAGGATAGGTGTACCCAAAATTAAAGGACCATCCTGATGTATTCTTTACGTGCTACTTGTGCATTAATTTGCTTGGCTTGTATGTTGACCGGTTTCTTGAGTTAGAAAAAAAATCAAAAAACAATAGAAGAGAAAAATCAAAGAGTGAGGTAGGATAGAAAAACGCCTAGTTTTGACAATCCCGGTATTCAAAAAAAAAAACCCGTTACTCTGTCAAAATTTCAAGAATAAAAAGAGAAAATCATTTCAAAACAAATCATATTTTTCTGTGCATCAAAATGGCAGAACTACACGGGTCTGATTCTTACCGGATGTGAGATACGTAGGCAAACCTTATCGGTTCAGGCCCCCATTTTTTAAATAATCCAAAAATATTTTCCTTTAATTCCTTCTTTAGGAGTCCTTTTTTTTAGAAAATCCCAAAAACATATTTAAAAAATAAGAAAATTTTTAAACCAAAAAAATATTTTATTTGTAGGAGTCTTTTATTAGAAAAAGAAAACAAATGAAATCAAAATCCAAAAAAAAATATATTTTCTACATTTGTTTTAGAAAGTCTTTCTCCCAAAAATCCAAAAAAACAAATCGAAATCCAAAAATATTTTCTTTCTTATTTATAAGTCTTTCTTTCAGAAATTAGAAAAAAAAGAGTTAGTTTATTTCCTTTATTCCTGATCTTCCCGAACTACGCACGATCTGATTCATATTTCCACATGATACGTAGGCAACCCATATCAGGTTCGATCGACTAAAAAAAATGAAAAAAACAAATGATGATGATAATAAGGACCGACTGAGTCCATTCTAACGTGTCTTTTATTTTGAATTGTAAAGAAAGTTTGAGGTGGTCGGTTTGTGGTAAGCTGGCAACACAAGATCCAAGGAAAAAATGCCATTGACAACTGGCATCGAAGCTGTTACAAGTGCTCAAGAGACTCAGGGTCAGAGGGTTCAACAAGAGTCTACTGTGGTTGAGGAAAATAGAGTACTCAAGCAGCAAATGATTGAAATGTGTCAAGCGTGGGCCAATGGCCAAGGACCGCCTTTTTCTATTCATAGTTTCCCAGAGTTCACATCCATTTCGACTACTACCATTCCGGTCTCATTGCATGATCAATCTTATCCACCTGAGTTGAGTCTTTATCCTAACTGTATGACTATACCTGGAACTTCTGTTGCGCGCTCCCAAAGTGTGCCATTGACAACCAATCAGACAACCACTATTGTTATGCCCGTCTTCACCACCCCACAGCCGACAATGGTACAAAAGAAAACTCATGAGTCACAATTTGCTACCCAGCAAGAACAATACCATTCTCCTGAGTACCACTCGTACCTGTTTGATCTTCCTGCAAAAATTGAGAAGCCGGTCTAAAAGATGGCACAGGAAGAAATGACCCAAAGAATGAAAAGCTTAGAACAACAGTTGAAAAACATGCAAGGGTTGGCAGGTCAGAAGAGTATTGCCTTCAAGGATCTATGTATGTTCCCCAATGTTTGTTTGCCACTTGGTTTCAAGATCCCCAAATTTGGAAAGTATGATGGACACGGAGACCCCATAGCCCACCTGAAAAGGTATTGCAATCAGCTAAGAGGTGTGGAGGGAAAAGAAGAACTAGTAATGGCTTATTTTGGGGAAAGCCTGACAGGGGTAGCCTCTGAATAGTTTATGGATCAAGAAACCTCTCACTTGCATGTCTGGGATGACATGGCCCATGCCTTTGTCAAACAGTTCCAATACAACATCGATATCGCCCCAGACCGCAATTCCCTTTCAAACCTGAAAAAGAAACCAACTGAAATTTTTAGGGAATATGCCATTAAATGGAGAGAACAAGCGGCTAGAGTTAAGCCACCTATGGATGACCACGAGCTAATCAATGTCTTCCTTCAGGCTCAAGAGACAGATTATTTTCAAACCATGATGTCCGCAGTGGAAAAATCCTTCTCAGAAGCAATCAAAATTGGGGAAATGGTTGAGAATGGCCTTAAGACATGCAAAATTATAAGTCAAGCAATTCTCAAAGCTGCAACTCAGGCTGCCCAGATTGAATCTGATAATTTTAGTGACACGAATGAGAAGGATGAAGAAACCATAATGACAATAAGGTCGAGAAGAGGTCCTAGGAGAACATCTCAAAGGTATGAGCAGCCTCATCAGGTTTCCGATGATTCCCTTGAGCACTACTATCCACCTCAGAACCCACAATACTCTATTGCTCCACTTCAGTATGTTGTCCAGCCACCAAAACACCCCAGAAGGCGAACACTAGCACCGCAAAATCTCCACCAGCCTCCACAAAATTTTCAAGTGCCCTATAACCCATATCCAAGCCAAGGGTATAGAGGGGAACAAAGGTTGAAAGATAATTTTACACCAATAGGAGAGTCATATGCAAGTGTGTTTGAGAAATTGAAGCATTATGACATGATTGCACCTATTCCTCCAAATCATGTGGACCCACGTGCAAGAAGCTTTGACCCTACTAAAAGGTATGAATACCATTCCAATGCCCAGGGGCACAATATTGAAAGTTGTCGGGATTTTAAAAGAGAAATAGAAAGGATGATCCAGGAAAAACTAATTGTGATCCAAGATAATGACACCCAGAATATCACGCAGAATCCTTTACATACACATGATGATGCACACTTTGTGGGGATGATGTGTGGTAACATGGAGTATGAGAATCCTCTCGGAAACTTGCCGGCTGAAATTGGAGAAGGCCATGGTGATTCTGATGAGCAAATTTGTGGCTAAATGTCAAGCTTAGCAATTGAAAAGTCACTCCCTCCTCACTAGGAAGGAGTCTTGGTAGCTTGTTTTGATGTTTTTTCTATTATCTGGGTTATTCCAGGGTGTGATCCGGATTTTATTTATTTTATTGAGTCAAACCCTTCTATCCCTCTATTTTGTTTGTGTGAGTCTTGTCTGTCCATTTTGTTGCTATTTTCATTAGCCAGATTATTTTAGGGTTGTAACTCGAATTTTAGGTTGTTTATCTTGTTGTTTACTCAATGAAATACAGTTTGTCCTTTTGTGTCATTCCATGCTTAGTTCTTTTTCCGCTAGTTTTAGTGATATGACATGCATGCAGAATTTTTGGCCAGATCTTAAAAAACTGATTTAAGCTGGAATTGGATAAATGAGAAAAAGGAACTTTTGAGGATGAATAAAGAGTTGAAACACTTTGGAATTAAGCTCGAATAAAATGACCCGTGGAGGTTAATGATCTTTACCTTCAAATAATTGTGAAGGTCGGGTTTGAGGAAGAATCAATTGAAGTTTATTGGAAAGTTTGACATTAATGGGTGAAAAGTGTCTTCCGACTACGACACACCAAGAAGATAGAAATGCTCATCAATGTTGTGATCACGAAAGGATACTATAATTGGCATTCTCGAGGCTAGGATGCCCTTTTTCTGCTACCTAAACACTTTATACCCCTCTCTACCCCTTTTGAGCCTGTGTTATTTTCTTTGACCACCCTCTTTTGGAATCAAGTTTAGAGTTAAAAGTCCAAAAAATAAAAAAAAATAAAATGAAAAAAATGAATGAAAAGAAAAGTCCATGTCCTAAGAGTACAAACTGGGGCAACTCTTAGAAAGTTCAAATAATAAAAAAAAGAAGAAGAAAGAACAGTCAAAAGCTCATTCCCCAGAAAATAAAAATTGGGGCAACTTGTTTTGAAAAAAAAAAAAAGAAATAGAATAAAAGAAAGAAAGATGAAAAAAAATAGTTAGTTCAGAGGTTTGAACTAAGTTAGACCTGATTCCTTAAAAAAAAGATACGCAGGCAGCCTTACACGGTTCGGTCCAACCAAATAAGAGTAAAAAAAAATCCAAAAAATTCCCGAATCTTAAACTGGGGCAAAGATTTTATTTCACTTTTGAAAGAGTCGATTCCAAGAGTTGTAAGTCTACAGCCCCTTATTTTGAGTCTACTTTGAGCCTTCATGTCAACCATTCTTTCCAACCCTATCCAAAAAACCTTCCAAAAAAGACCTCCTGATATGCCTTCAAGAATGTCAAGAGAAGCATGCAATGAACAAAAGTTGTCACGCGACATAGAACACTGTCAAGTTGCTCACACAAGAAAGCAAAAGAAAAAAAATAAAAGAAAAATGAGAGAGTCTTGCTAGTGAAAACCCTCACAGGCACTGTAAGGCGATGGTAAGAAGAGATAAATAAATGAGAGAGGCTTGTTGGTGAAAATCCCTCGGGGCACTACTTGTCGAAAGTGAGTCGTGAAGCTGATGCAAAGGATTGGCAAGAACAAGCCCGGCTTCAAAGTCATAAGAATGGTAAAAGGGAAGATTTGGTCAGTTTGATAGATCAGACTGTTAAGTCCAAAATGCATGTCATGATCATTAAGGCTAGTTACCGCAAAATAAAAATAAAAAAAAAGAAGAAAAAAACTCTTCCTTCTGTCCTTCCGACAGGGGAATTTCTTGTTAATACTTGTTTCTTTGCATCATTGTGTTCTTCACTCTGAGTCAGTCCTTATCAAAACAAGCAAGAAAAGATTTCAAAATCTGCTACCAGCTTTTCAGTTGTACAAAGTAAATTTGGCCAGCACACTTAGTCGTTACTGTCAACATGCCTTGAGGGTTCATGAAAATGTTTGCCCCCAAAAGACTCTTGTTAACCTACTGGGCGCAAGCAAAGATAATTGGTGATTCTCTCTAACAGACAAATTGCTCAAAAAGAAGAAATACATTCAAGACATAGAAAAGGTCACCTAAGCAAAGATCTCCAGTTGGGATAAGGCTGATTGAGCCACAAATACAAATAGTACTGGGTGTGAAACGATCAGGGTTGATGTAAAGCAAAAAGTCTCTTGAAACTGACTCAAGCTGATTGAGCAAAAGCCAAGCTGTCCAAGACTCAAGGCCACAAACCGACCATCACTTTTAAAACTGACAAAATTTTCTTTGTTTTGAAACAGGAAGAAAGCAGTGCAAGGAATTTGGGTTTCAAAAAAAAAAAAAGGAAAGAAAGAAAAAAAAAAGAAGAAGAGAAGAGCCGACAAAGGTAAGTTTCTCAAATCTTTGTATTTATCTGTCTTGCTAGTGTGCATAAATGTTGCCATTGCTCTTCACATTTTTCCTCCTAGGATAAAAAGTCCTAGTCTGATGGATTTTCTCCCAATAAAAATCTTAGTCTGATGAATTTTTCTCCTAAGATAGAAGGCCTAGTCTGATGAACTTTCTCCTAGGATAGAAATCTTAGTCTGATGAATCTTTCTCCTAAGATACCAAAAAGGAAAAAAGAAAAAAGACCTAGTCTGATGAATTTTCTCCTAGGATCGAAATCTTAGTCTGATGAATTTTTCTCCTAAGATTAGAAAACCTAGTCTGATGAATTTTCTCCTAGGATAGAAAACTTAGTCTGATGAATTTTTCTCCTAAGATACCATAAAAAAGGACCTAGTCTGATGAACTTTCTCCTAGGATCAAAATCTTAGTCTGATGAATCTTTCTCCTAAGATAGAAAACCTAGTCTGATGAAGTTTCTCCTAGGATAAACGTCTTAGTCTAATGAATCTTTCTCCTAAGATAATAAAAAAGAGACCTAGTCTGATAAATTTTCTCCTAGGATCGAAATCTTAGTCTGATGAATCTTTCTCCTAAGATTGAAGACCTAGTCTGATGAACTTTCTCCTAGGATAGAAATCTTAGTCTGATGAATCTTTCTCCTAAGATACCAAAAAAAAAAGAAGAGAGAGACCTAGTCTGATGAATTTTCTTCTAGGATCAAAATCTTAGTTTGATGAATCTTTCTCCTAAGATAACAAAAAAAGAGGACCTAATCTGATGAATTTTCTCTTAGGATCAAAATCTTAGTTTGATGAATCTTTCTCCTAAGATAGAAGACCTAGTCTCATGAACTTTCTCCTAGGATCAAAATCTTAGTCTGATGAATCTTTCTCCTAAGATACCATAAAAAAAAGACCTAGTCTGATGAATTTTCTCCTAGGATTTTAAGTTTTAAAAAAAGGGAAGTCTGGATTAAAAAAAGGGTCAATTTTTAGTTTTCTTAAGTTATTAATCTTTAGTTTTCTTGAAATCATGGGTCCCGCCTGGAGAATAGGGTTAGTTTTTAGTTTAGTCAAGCTTAGTTTATAGTTTTCCGCAAGCTCAATCTCAAATTTAGGAGACGCACTTCCTAGTTTGGATTTTTCAGATTTTTATTTCTTTAGGAGATGCATATCCTAGTCGAATCTTCAATTTTACTCTCATCATTGCATCATTCATCAATAGCATAGGTGATTTATAGTTCTGCTAACAACTCACAAATCTTCCTAGTGCAAACTGGGGCAGAAAAGTTTCTTTTATTTTGTCTATTTTGTTGTAGTATCAGGCACCCACCTGGAGAATAAGGGAATTCATTTCAAGTTAAATCAACATCAGGCGCCCACTTGGAGAACGAGGGAATTCATTTCAAGTTTAAGTCAACATCAGGCGCCCACCTGGAGAACGAGAGAATTTATTTCAAGATTTAAGTCATCAGGCACCTACCTGAAAAACGAGAAAATTTATTTCAAGTTTTTAAAGTCAGCAGGCGCCCACCTGGAGAATGAGGGAATTTATTTCAAGTTTTAATTCATCAGGCGCCCACCTGGAGAACGAGGGAATTTATTTCAAGTTTTAAGTCAGCATCAAGCGCCCACCTGGAGAACGAGGGAATTCATTTCAAGTTTTAAGTTAGTGGCAGGCGCCCACCTGGAGAATGAGGGAATTTATTTCAAGTTTTAAGTCAGCATCAGGCGCCCACCTGGAGAACGAGGGAATTCATTTCAAGTTTTAAGTTAGCGGCAGGCGCCCACCTAGAGAATGAGGGAATTTGTTTCAATTTTTAAGTCATTAGCAGACGCCCACATGGAGAACGAGGGAATTCATTTCAAGTTTTAAGTTAGCGGTAGGCGCCCACCTAAAAAATGAGGAAATTTGTTTCAATTTTCAAGTCATTAGCAGGTACCCACCTGGAGAACTAGGGAATTCATTTCAAAGTTCAAGTCAGTTGCAGGCACCCACCTGATGAACGAGGGAAGTCATTTCAGAATTCAATTCAAGTTAGCAAAGAAATAAGTAAGCGACGTAATTGATTTCTGACCCGACACTTATTCAAAAAGATTGTGACCGAGCCCTGGTATCTGAGCTGCCTACATATCCTTGGCTATAAAGGAATCAGGCCACATGTAGTTCAGAAGTGACGGAGTGTGTGGAGAGGATGAGAGAGTCGAGTGAGATACCGTTCCGTCGAGGTTCCGGTAAGCGATCCTGTTATTACATCAAAATCAAAAATGAAAAAGACTAACTAAGCCTGTCAGCTATGAGTTACAAGATTCCTATCTATAAGTCTTCTGAAACTTGATCTTGAGTCTTGAATGGTTTTTCATACAGACTTTTGATTTGAACCTTTATGCTTGCTAGCTGCAGGTGCAGATTCATCTCTTCAGCTTCGTCGGATCAAGACGGAGCATGCAAAGCTTGAGACTTCAGTCATGTCTTGAGCAACCCATATCTTTTCAACTGCTTCTACATTTGAATTCACTTCTTTTTTTTCTTTTATTCTGGATTGCGCCTTCTTCTTTTGGTTATCTCGGACTGTCGACTTGCATTCTTGAAGCGAGCTTCTATTTCTTTGCTCAAAAACACTTTGTGTTTCCAAGCAAAGAGGGGCAGCTGTAAGCACGTAATTTTTGACCCACACATTAGAATTACCTTTAATAGTCCTAGTATTTTTTAGAATATTTATTTGAGTTTATTTCATTAGGATTTCACTTTATTATTAATTTTAATTCTATTTTTTTTTAAAGCACAAAAATTGAAAAATAGAAAAATAGTTTCATTTTCTCTATTTAATTTAGGTATTAGGTATTTTTTAGAAAGATATTGTTTTTATTATTATTTGAAAATACCAAAAAAATATGTTTTGTATTAATTAGTATATTTTGATAGTATTAGTATTTTATTTTATTTTGTTCAATGAGTAAGAATTGAATTTGGGCCAATTGGAAGCTCATTTTCGTATTTTGGTGGCCCAGCAAGACAAAGGCCTATTCTTCCCAATCCCTTTTAGCCCAAACCCTTTCTCACCCATCAAACCCCTCCCTTAATCATAGTCATTGATCTACTTTCATCCAAAGGCCAATACTCACTCCCCACTACCATATAAAAACCAAATTAACACCCAAAAACCCTAGGCTAATTCCCCCACTTCAGACACAAAAAACGGCAGCCATCACCTTTCTCCAACTCCAAAATTCCAGCTGTTTCCCCTCCCTTCTTCAGATTTTGATCGTCTCATCAGCTACACATAAACACACACACGAGAGATCTGAGAGAAGAGAGGTCAACTGCCGCTACCCCCCAATTACTCTCCATCTCCCTTTTCTTGCCGCTGCTCATCAGCTGCTGGCCAGCCACCATGGCAATAACTACCAAACCACCCCTAAACAGTCCAAAAATACCCAAAACAGTCGATGTTAAGTGAGGTCTCCATTCAAACTTCGGCGAGGTTTTTCCGCCGAGTTTTTTGTGTCAGACTAAGGTTAGATTCCATTCTTGTTCATTTTTTAATAACTACTGTCAATGTGCTTACCTTCTTGGAATTCAGTGAAGAGTGGTAATCCAAATTGTGACTTGTGGTAAATGCACAGTCTTGCATTGTAATACTAAAATTAGATTCATTATTTCTTGAAACTGGTTAACTTCAATTTCAGTTGCGATTCACAAGGATGGTTCTGTTTTAAAAAATGGGAAAGAGAAGTATTTTCTTTTACTGTTGATAAGTAAATTATGCAATTTCAGTCATCTTTTGGCTACTTTCTTTTGGGTATGAAGAGAATCTCCACAATTGTAACAAAAGATAATTTTCTTTTTGTTTCTTGAATTACGTTAGTGCTTGAACTAGCCTACCCTTTTCTTATTACATTTTTATTTTTGTTTAACAAAATTGCATGTTAAACAATAGCACATAATATATAGTTCATGAGTGGTGTTAAGTCAGAAGAATGTATAACTCTTAAGCCTCACGATAATTTGTAACTTAGGAAAATAATTAACTCGAACATCGTAGCCTGCTTTAGGCGTGTTATTTAAATAAATTATCATGGTGTGGTCACGATACGTAAATTCTAATTCGGGTGTGCATTTCATGTGACCTAACCACAACTTTCAATAATAAAAATAAGCATGTCGTCAATCGCGGGTGCATTTCATGTGGCGCGGTTTGCGACGTGTGCCAAAACGACAAGTGTACGATATCGTGACTTGTTCCAGAAATAATTTCATAAATAATTAAAAGCGGTTTAGAAGATAAAAATATACACTAGGTTTTAAAATATGTATTAAATCAGATAATTAGGCCAATTATTAATAGTTGAGCGACCGTGCTAAAACTACGGAACTCGAGAGTGCCTCACACCTTCTCCCGGGTTAACAGAATTTCTTACCCGGTCTTCTGTATTCGCAGACCATAAATAGAGTAAAATTTCCTCGATTTGGGATTTAAAATAAACCGGTGACTTGGGACACCATAACTTATTCCAAGTGGCGACTCTGATTTTAATAAATAATCTCATTTCGATTAATGTCACTTTAATTGAAAAAACTCCCTTATCCCCTATCCCACTGCGGAAAAAGGAGGTGTGACACTAGCTCAGCCTCAACAACAGCAAATAGTGAGACAAGATGATGGGTTATCTGAAATTAAAGGAATGCTGCAACAACTGATTGGGTCCAATGGAAAAATGCAAGAGAGAGTGGGCGCACATGAATCAGCGATAAAAGGCATTGAGATTCAATTAGGACAGATATCAATAGCTCTGAATAATCTCCCCCAAGGGACATTTCCTACAGACACACAAGTCAATCCAAAGGAGCAGGGCCCGAAACAGCTTATGGCAGTGAGTCTAAGAAATGGTAGAGACCTAGATCTAGAACAAGAAATTACTCGCAAAAGCCGACCAACTAAAACACTTGTGACAGTACCCATTGAGGTAGATGATTCAACAGGGTTAACTGAGGTGCTGATACAACATGCACAAGAGAGCACAAGCAAAGAAAAAGAGGTTGCGAAGGAGATTGAGATAGCACAAGAAACGATAGTAGAAACAGTGCCTGAGCATGATAAAACTCAAATCGCGGGAAGGAAATGACCTCCGGCACCATTCCCATAGAGATTGGCCAAATATCAGAAGGATAGGCAGTATAAGAAATTCATGGAGATGTTGAAACAAATCCAGGTGAACATTCCACTGATTGACGCCTTGAGGGAGATGCCTGGGTATGCCAAAATGATAAAGGATTTGATGTCTCGCAAGTTCGACTTTCATGACTTGGCCACTGTTACACTAACCCAGACCTGTAGTGTTGTCGTGATGAGACCCATAGCTGAGAAGTTGTCAGACCCAGGGAGTTTCATAATCTCATGCACAATAGGCAGCTATGCTTTTGCTAAAGCATTGTGTGATTTGGGGGAAAGCATAAACTCGATGCCCTTGGCTATCTACAAAAGGTTAGGCATTGGAAGAGCAAGACCCACATCCATGTTACTACAGCTAGCCGACCGGACAGTGAAGAGGCCATCAGGTATCCTTGATGATGTACTAGTGCAGGTTGGAAAGTTTGTTTTTCCAGCAGATTTTGTCATTCTGGACTGCCGGGTTGACGAGGAGATCCCTATAATTTTGGGAAGACCATTCTTGGCCACTGGGAGAGCTCTAATTGAGTGTGAAACTGGAGAGCTAAAAATGAGACTGAACTATAAAGAGATACCGTTCAATGTGCAGAAGTCTATGCGGTGACCAAGTGAATTTGCTAACTGCTCTCTGGTAGAAGCTGTGGATGTAATTTTGGAGGAGCAAGATGAGACTCTGAACGCTAATGACCCTCTAGCAGCTTGTCTCATGAACTTAAAAGAAGTAAATGGAGAGGACTTGGCGGAGTGGGTGCTGGCTCTTGAAGGCCAAGGGTTCTGGAAAAGAGAGCTCGAATTTGAGTCTTTGCACTTAGAAGAAAGAAAGAATCCTCCACCTAAGCCATCGATCGAAGAGCCACCACAGTTGCCACCTCACCTTAGGTATTCTTTCTTAGGACCTAACTCAACTTTACCTGTTATTATCTCATCGGGTTTGCTAGATGTGCATGCAGAACAGCTTTTGCAGGTACTAATAGAGTGCAAAACTACAATTGGTTGGACCATTGCAGATATTAAGGGTATCAGCCCGGCCTTCTGTATGCATAAGATTTTACTGGAAGATGGCCACAAGCCTTCCAGAGAACATCAAAGAAGGTTGAACCCCAACATGAAAGAAGTTGTGAAAAAGGAGGTGATAAAGTGGTTAGATGCGAGGATCATTTTCCCCATCTCCGATAGCAACTGGATTAGCCCAGTTCAATATGTGCCAAAGAAAGGTGGAATGACTGTGGTACAAAACGAGAACAACGAGTTGATCTCAACAAGAACAGTCATGGGATGGCGAATTTGTATGAACTATAGAAAATTGAATAAGGCCACACAAAAAGACCATTTTCCCTTGTCGTCCATTGATCATATGTTAGATAGATTGGCTGGGAGGTCCCACTACTGCTTTCTAGATAGATACTCAGGGTATAATCAGATCACTATTGCCCCGGAAGATAGAGAGAAAACGTCATTCACATATCCATATGGCGTCTACGCTTTTCGGAGAATGTCGTTCGGCCTATGCAATGCACCCGCCATATTTCAAAGGTGCTTGATGGCCATCTTTACAGATATGGTAGAAGACATAATAGAGGTCTTCATGGATTATTTCTCAGTGGTGGGAGACTTATTCGATGCTTGCCTAAAGAATCTGAAAAGAGTGCTGAAAAGATGTGTGGAGACTAATTTGGTGCTCAACTGGGAAAAGTGTCATTTCATGGTACAGGAAGGTATAGTCTTAGGGCACCTAGTGTCAAGTAAGGGCATTGAGGTGGATCGTGCAAAGGTTGATGTGATAGAAAAGTTACCACCACCCACTTCCGTCAAAGCAATAAGAAGTTTCCTTGGCTACGCCGGTTTCTACAGATGGTTTATAAAAGATTTCTCCAAAATTTCTAACCCTTTGTGTAAACTGCTTGAAAAAGATCACCCTTTTGTGTTTTCTGATGACTGCAGGGTAGCGTTTGAGGAGTTGAAGAAGAAACTGGTGACTGCACCAATCATAGTGGCCCACGACTGGGGGCAACCTTTCGAGCTGATGTGCGATGCAAGCGACTATGCTATGGAAGCAGTTCTTAGGCAACGAAAATATAAAATCACGCATCCGATCTACTATACAAGTAGAACCTTGAGCGGCGCCCAACTGAATTACACAATGACAGAGAAAGAGATGCCAGTTATGGTGTTCGCATTTGATAAATTCAGGTCATACCTGATAGGCTCAAAGGTAATCGTTTACACTGACCATGCTTCCCTCGGGTACCTAATTCAGAAAAAGGATTCAAAATCGCGCCTAATTCGATGGATGCTACTGCTACAAGAGTTCGACTTAGAAATCTGTGATCGAAAAGGAATAGAAAACCAATTTGATGATCATTTGTCCAGGCTTGAAGGAACAGAAAACAAGGCTGAGGTGGAGGAGATCATAGAGACTTTCCCAGATGAACAACTTTTAGCAACGAGCCTCGAGGCTACACCATGGTATGCAGATATTACAAATTACCTGACAAACGGTATTGTTCCCTATGACTTGTCTTCTCTGCAAAAGAAAAAGTTTTTTCGTGATTGTCGCATGTATTTCTGGGATGAACCTTATTTGTTTAGGATTTGTCTTGATAACATGATCCGGAGATGCATTCCCGAGATAGATTAATCTTCTGTTTTGCAGGCATGTCATGCTTCACCGTATGGAGGTCATTTTGGAGGAGTAAGGACAGCTGTTAAAGTGTTAGAGTCGAGTTTTTATTGGCCGACGTTGTTTAAAGATGCACACTTCTGGGTAAAAAGTTGTGATGAGTGCCAACGGACGGGGAATATTTCCCGTCAACATGAGATGACCATGAACCCAATTCAAGAGATAGAAGTATTCGATGTATGGGTAATCGACTTTATGGGACCATTTGTCAGCTCATATAATAGCAAGTACATACTTGTAGCGGTGGACTATGTCTCGAAATGGGTAGAAGCCGTGGAACTTCCAACAAATGATGTGAGGGCAGTTATTGGTTTCCTCAGAAAGAACATCTTTACCCGATTTGGCACTCCAAGAGCTATCATCAGTAATGGGGGCACCCACTTCTGCAACCGAGCCTTTGTAAAGTTGTTGGAGAAATATGGCGTTCACCCATAAAGTTGCTACTCTATATCACCCACAAACAAGTGGGCAAGTCGATGTGTCAAACAAAGAAATCAAGAGTGTTTTGACCAAAACTGTAAATGCTACTCGGACTGATTGGGCGAGAAAATTGGATGATGCACTATGGGCTTACCGCACTGCATTCAAAACTCCGATTGGTATGTCACCGTACAAATTGGTGTTTGGAAAGGCATGTCACTTACCGGTGGAGTTAGAGCATAAAGCCTTCTGGGCGTTACGACAATTAAATCTGGACTTGGAGGCCGCTGGAACTAATAGAGTCACAGAGCTGCATGAACTTGACAAGTTCTGTTACCATGCTTTTGAGAGTACAAGGTTATATAAGGAAAGAATGAAACTGGTGCATGACAAAAACATTCTTGAGCGAAATGTTAAACCGGGAGATGTGGTATTATTATTCAATTCGAGATTGAGGTTGTTTCCGGGCAAATTGAAGTCAAGATGGTCAGGACCATTCCGTGTGCTAGAGATTCATCCCACCGGGAGCCGTAGAGATTGCATCAGAAGATAGCTCTCGCAAGTTTTGAGTTAATGGTCACAGGTTGAAACATTTTCTTGGGCATGGATGAGATGAAAGTAGTATTGGTGACTCATTTGCAAGAGCTAAAAATTTTGAGCGAGCCTTAAGTTCGATTGTCTGCGTCGTGTCGCGACGTTAAATCAGACACTTGTTGGGAGGCAACCCATCTTTATTGCTTTCGTTTATTTTTATTTTTTTCTTATTATTGTTGTAGTATTTATTTTTGTTTTGTAGGATTATAAGCATAGGATGCAAAGCCATTGGAAGAGTGCAAAAGCGAGTTAGATGGTGAGAACTAAGTGTGGGGTGCCACACAAAGGACCATATCTGGGGGAAGTCTGAGTACCCGTGAGCCGTTATTACTTCGACTTTGGCCTTTCAGGGAGTTTCTTGTCCACCCTCGTATTATTTTTCTTATCTGTGCATTGGGGACACTGCACACTTTTAAGTGTGGGTGGGAGAATTTCTCTAGATGATTAGTAGCAGTGTGTTAAAAAAAATATGAAAAAAGTAGAAAAATTTTACTTCTCCCGACGATGGATCGCATTCGACAGGTGTCTTGAGAGATTTAAGTTGAAAGAAAAAAGACAAAAAGATTTTCTTTTGTTAGGTAGTGTAATAATTCCCCCTTGGTTTTTCTTTGTGACGCAGTTCTTTTTCAAGGGTTTTGTTTGAATCTGGTGTAGTTAGTTTTATCTTTTTAGGAGTAGGAGCCATTGTGCTATGAATTAAATTGGAGCAATATCTCTTGACTTTGTTATGCCTTGAGAATAGTGAGTACTTTGGTTGTGACGTTTAGGCTCAGTATTTGACTCTTGTATAAGTATCTTAAATTGTATGATCTTAACTTTGCTTAATTGCTTTGACTAGAGTGTCTTGATGAGTCCAATTCTGAGTGAGTTATGTGCCATGTGTGTGTGAGGTTTGTGTGTTATTCTGTGCATTGCATTTGATGTCTAGAACTTGCTCCGTATTTTTGCAAAGTGAAATAGTAGCGTTGTTCAGTCTTGAAAGTGATAGAGGTGTTTCTTTGTTGAGCCAGATATATATAATTTACCCGCGTAATTGTTGTGTAACGTAGTTAACCCCTTTGAGCCTGTAATCCTATTTCTTTGGCAATCACATTACAAGACTTACCTATTTGTTTGAATTAACCATCTATTTGAATATTTTCACCTCTCATGAGCACTTGAATTGTTATGAACTTTATAAAAGTTAAAGTGCGGGGTGGTTGATTTGGTTTTTGAGTGGAACTAATAAAAGAAGGAGAAATGTGCACTGTTTTGAAAAAGTAAGAGCCACGTGAATTGAAAAGGAATATATATACATATATATATATAGTCGTATTGCTGTGAAAAATATTCCTTGATAGTGGTGACTCTTGATGTAATTGTGCTTAAAGAAGTATGGAGTTAATATACATTGATATGAAGGTGGAGTTATGGTTTGACATAAGTGTGGGGTTTAAATATTAAGGTGTATGTATTAAAGTACTTAGGGAGGTGTAGTCACTCTTATATCCAAATGTATCCTACCCGACCCACAGCCTACATTACAACCACTTAAAGTCCTACTTGATCCTAGACTTAATGAGCCTGATTAGTAGAGTAGTATACTACGGGCAAGCTTATATGCATCTTTTGTGGCATATGAATGTTATTTCTGAGAGTGAGTGAATGTTTTTTATCTTGAGTTCCTAATTGTTCTTAAACTTTTATTGTGTGTGGAACTACTCTCTTTTGTTGTGTGAGGGCACTTGATTCATGAAGAAAAAGTAATGTCATTGACCTCTATTTTAGAATAAGTGAGTGAGTTGTGAATAATGCATGGTACTTGCGAGTCAATTTTTGAGGTGAAGATGTTACACTCGTGTGCTTAGTCTATTTTAAAGATTCTTGGTGTGATGAGTTAGGAGAATTGTTTAAAAGGGTCGTGTCTACATAAAGTGTAGTTTGATTGCTCGAGGACGAGCAACATTTAAATGTGAGTAATGATGTTTGGCTATAATTTTAGATTTTTAGTGCATTACTTACCTTATATTTTGAGGCTTTAATGCTAAACTATACTATATTTGTGCTTAATTGAGTCTATTTTATGTGTAGGTACATTGGAGATAAAATTGGAGCAAAGTAAATATTTAAAGTGTAATTTATGCACTAAAACAATGGGTTTATGATTATACAATGATAAGGAAATTATTGATGAAGAAAGAATAATTGAGACAAGGATTAAAGACCAATGAAAAAGAAGACAAAAAGAAACAAGGCAAGGATTTTGGAAAGGAAAAACAAAAAAAAAACAACGTGAAATGCAAAAGTTAAGTGAGGCAACAGAATTGTAATTGAAGCAGCAGCAGGCGAGGCAAGGGACTTTGTGCGCGATAAAGCAGGCGACGCGAGCTACTTTGCTTGCGTTAGAGCAGGCATTGCAAGCTTTCTTGCTCGCGTTTGAGTGTGCGCCGCGAGGCTTACCGCGAGATCAAGCGCACCACAGAGCTCGTGAGGCACGGTCTACAGCGAGCGTGTTCCGAATTTCTAAAGCTTACTTTGTCTCTTATTTGATTTTGGATTTGGTTATTTCATCTAGGTCTCTTCCCTACACATATAAATAGTCATTAAACACCATTGTAAAAAGGGGTGCGACCGGAGGCAAGAACAACTCATGGAACTACTTTTGGGGGGAAAGAATCATCGAGTTCTACATTCCTTCATATTTACTTTGTAATTTATTTATGCAAAATACTTTGAAAATTGCTACTATGAGTATGAGTAGCTAAACTTCTAATCTAGGGTTTTGATGGAACCTATTGGAGGATAATTTTCCTGTTATGTTTAATATAGATTTGTCGTAACTTTTTCTCTATTTGTTCAACTACGTTTATATTGTGGTTGGTTGAAAAGTTCTCAATCGACTGTGCCTATTTAGTTTGTATTACTCAAAAGAGAGTGCATATTTAGGTAGTTGTTGAACAACATCACTCCTAGCGTATGTGAGGGATCAATACGGAGGATTTAAAAGTGGGATTAGGAATAACGAAACCTTGGTGCGATCCAAGTGAGCCGTACCTTAGTGCCAGCTAGCGTAATTCGGAAGAATATGTCTAGTAAATTGTGGTAGTTACGCGGGAAAGAATTATGACACTCGGAGAACTCATGATCGGTAGAGAAAATTTAGGCAAATTTATAGGAAACGTAGTGAAAAGGATTCCGACAATAGGGAAAATAAGAACCTTAGATCATCTCAAATCTTGTCTACAACTTATTCGTAGTTAGTTATTAATTATTGCATTTTCATTACTTGATCTTTAGTTAGTAAACATCCAATTTATTATTTAATATTTCTGAAGATTGATTGCGTGAATTGGTGCGAGTCTAGTAGCTGTGATTAGTAGGTTAATTCCCTGTGGGATTTGACTCCGGACTTGTAAACCGGATTATACTTGCAACGACCGCTAGACTTCTTAGGAGGCATAGTTGGGTGTGATCACATTTGATATTCTTTTATCATAGTTATTATCAATTGCTTGATTAATTTGATAAAGTCCTTGATTAAATTTTGAGACTTGTCATCGTGATGGAGATTATGATAATGAGAGTGGAGTTTCTTATAATTTAATCTAAATTTGTTCTTGATCGTAGGATTATTAATTTGGACATTGATAATCCGGTTAGATCAATATTCATGTGATCGTCTTTATGGGATAAAGATTAGTTGATCTCATTAACTAAATCACATAGATAGATGATGCATATAGAGATATGATCATTGAACCGACTTATTGATAATTCCTAATGGTTAGAATTATCATAAATTGTCAATAGGATATTCTCTTGAAGAATATGATGTAAAAGTTTCCTTTGACCTGAGATCGTCATAGTAATTGACAAGTTATTTATTATTCTTTGATACTAGACACCTATGGCCCTAGGGTGATAGTTGAAAGGATATTGGGTACGATTGAATATTTGTAGAATTTGTGATTGATCAAGATGGAATCTGTCAACTCTTGATAATGAGTTAAAGCTCCATGTTGTCATGAATTATAAACGACCAAATTAAGACATTGGCCAGGGTAATTGAATGAAAGAAGAAAAGAGTTTCTTAGGTAATTCAATGGTCGATTATATTTGACATGAATACATAGTTGGTCGCCTATTTCGATTTGACAGTTAAACCATATCCTAGGGTGACCCAGAGCTATAAGGACAGAAAGAAATACTATATTATTCTTCTACTGGTTCTTGAGAGTAAATTGTATACTTTATTTTATCCGGTCTTTAAGGAGTGTTGCTAGACACCACCCTTGATTAGTATATTGATGTGATCAATTTACTCCCGGCTTAGTATTGAACCTATGGGGTCGCACACTAATGAGTGTTCTGATCTTTGCTAAATGATTAATTACTTTATTGTTTGATAATTAAATTAAAGAATTTAATTAGTTAAATAAACTTAATTATTAGTCCAAATAAAATATTAGTATACTCTTTGCTAGCAGAGAGGTTATAATTAATATTGTGAACAAATTGAAGTTTTCTATTTGGAATAGAAAATTAAATTATATCTCTTGGTTAAAATATATATGTGCTATATATAATTAACACTTATTTTATATAAGAGATATTATATAAAATATTAATAAAGTCTTGTTAGTAAATCTAATTTTGAATTGGATTAATTAACGTGGAAAGTCCATTTGGACTTGTCGGCAATTTTCGACCCATTTGATATGGGAGTTAAATTTTTTAATAGGAAAATATTGATAAGTTGAATTCAATTTTGAATTGGATTAGAATTGGAGAGTCCATGAAAAGGACTAGCCACGGCCATCGGCCGAACTAATATTTTTCAATGGAAAAATTTTACAAAATTTATGTTTGGAATAAATTTTTACCCTAAATAAATCATCACATCAACCAAATAGGAAAAGAGTTTATACGTGATGATATATAAAAGTTGATGGAGAAAATTTACCCCATTAATTTTTGAGAAGAAAAATCACTTTGTGAAAGTGAGAGTGCAACAAAAGCCAAGAGAAAAAATACAATTACAAGAAAAGTGTTTCTTGTTTTTCTATCTTTGAGTTGAGATTTTTGAGAAACAAATTCAACACAATATTTCATTCAATTTGTTCACGGGTTTCATTGATCAAAGAGTTGATAGCAAGGATTGGCCTCGGTGTGAATACACATAGAGTCTCCGCACTATCGAAGAAAATTCTGAAACGATGCTCTTTTCACCAGGTACGTCTTAGATCCGATCTTTGACATGTAAATAAATTTTAAACACGAAAGATCTGCCTAGAATTGTTATTATCTTCCGTTGCGTGTTACGAACATCTATATACAATCTCACACAACAGAGGAGGAGCACTTCAGCATTATATATTTAGAAAAGAGAAACCTTAAATTGTTAGGCTACAACTAGCAAAGAGGTCACTTTCTTAAAAGAAAAAAGAAAGGAAGAGCTTGTGGGAAAAAGGTTTAAAAAAAAAAAAAAAAAAAGAGAGAGAGAGAGAGAGGAAGTGACAGATAATAGGCATGATGTGTTATATTAATTAGTGAAATATAATTATTTAGTTAAAGTTATGATAATTAATAAACAATAGGGATAATTTTGATAATTAAAAAAAAAACTAGATTTCCTTGACCTTAATTTGCATTACAAAAGAGTAAACAACTTCCGAACTTTCTTTTGAAGTCATAAAAATTAGTTGGACTTAGAACATCTTCAGTTTTTGAAATGATATGTACATAGTTGGACTTCTTAATTATTTATACTGCTTTAATAAGCTTTCTTATGTATTTTATGCCATTTGTTCATATTAGTCAGCTCATTCTCGTTTGATCAAATAAATATGATACTTCAAGTTGCATAATATACAGAACTATTCTCTATTTTAAAAATGTTAGTTCCTAATGTTCCATCTTTTTAATTTTCTTTCAATCTTTTGACATCCTTTACTCATTCTTCTTCCCCATTTCTATTACATCAACCCAAAAAAAAAGAACCGGCTCGCTCTAACTATTTATAATACACAATTTTAAATAACTTTAGGTAAGATATAAATTATCTGGACTTTTGCTTATTAAATTTTAACTAAAAGTTAGAGTAGGGGTACTTAAGGAACAACACGTAATTCTTTTGTGCGAAAGAAGTAGGATCACACTAAGTTAAAAGGGAAATATGTATAACACTTCCCTTCGATTTTTACCTAGCTATACTATAATAAAAACTTATTTACCACCTTTATTTAGGTTCCTTATTAATTACTTTATATATCTATATTTACAAGTTATATACAAAACCATAAAAAGAAGAAAATTCAAGATTCCTAAAATTTAGCCTATCAGTTACATGACACCCACCCTCATTTCCAATAATCCCTACATTTAAGATTATGTTCCTTTTTCAAAGGATTTGAAAAATATTTTCTCTCTTAATAATCACCCAAAATTTCTCTTAATTTTTTATACCCAGTGATATCCCCCAAAATTATCGATTCTTTTCCTTTTCCCTTTTCCAAAGCTTTTCAAACCCAATTTTCTTCTTTCTTACTAATCACCCAAAATTTCTCTTTCTTATTGATACAATGCAAACGAAATTCGGAATGTTGCTCTAGAATCAAGTTGTGGGTAAGTTTTGAATCTTGTTTTCTTTCTTTCTAAAATCTTTATTGTATGTGACTTGTATATGACACATCAATATCCAAAACAATACTTGATATAATAATAATACAATTATAGTACGATCATATTAGATTTTTAGTGTAGAGTTGTGATTGAAACTTGAAGAAGAAGAAGAAGAAGAAGAAGAAGAAGAAGAAGAAGAAGAAGAAGAAGAAGAAGAAGAAGAAGAAGATCATAATTGTATCACAATTTTTCAGAAATGTATCAGATTGTATTATAATTGTATATGTATTATAATTGTTGAAGGAATTATATTATAAATGTATGATAGTTGTATATTCATTGTATATTGTTACGAGCAGTTGTGAGTTCGTGACGAATTTCACAATTTGTATCACAAATATATGATAGTTATATATTAATTTATTAGTATTGTATCGGGTACTTTTTTGGGTATTAATGTACCATATACAAGTTAGATACAATTGTGATACAAATATGATACAATTGTGTTTTAGGCATTGATGTATCTGATACAATTCAAATATAATTATGATACAGTTATCATACAATTTGTTGAGGTTTTATTTTAAGATGTAATATTCTTAAAATGAGGGTGAATGGGAAATGGAGGAAAAATGAAATTTTGAGTAAAATTTTAAGTTTTCCCTCTTAACAATGAGACATTGTCCCATATTGGAAGTGGAAGACATTTTTGGTGGGTATATATATAATTGCTCTTCTTGTAGCTCTTAAAGAGTTAAGAATAAAGCAAGCCTCGCGCCGTCGTCGTCGTCGCTCGCTCGGCTCGGCTTCGGCTACGGCTAAGGCTACGGCTTCGGCTTCGGCTTCGGTTTCGGCTTCGGCTTCGGATTTGGATTTGGATTTGGTCAAATGATCGATTGATTGATTAATTTTTTGGACCAAATTTATTTGTTAATAGTAAATATTAACGTAAGATTATCCGTATTTGTAAACGGATATTTTTCAATCCGTGTATTGATAATTTGGCAGCCGGATAATGGTCTTCCCACCATGAAGTGCTTGCTCCACAAATATGAAGTGCTTGCTCCACAAATATGTAATGCTTGATCCACCATGAAGGGTGGACGTTTGGTCTTGCACTCCTTCTTGGCTGCTATATATATGAGCAGCAAATGTTGAAGAAATACTCAACTAAAAACTCAACATACAATTCGCTCAACAAATTGGCTATACATTGCATTCCTTCCTCTCAGAACTTCCATACGTTTTTCTGAGTATATACTCCTTCGTTCTGCATTGTTTTTAACTTCAAACAAAGCAACTGTAAGTGTGATTTGCTACCGAACTTTGTGTTCGCCGAAACACTGGGGTTTGAAGTACCGCTACACCAGTGTGTTATTCGTTCTATCCTGGGAGGAAATAATCCATTACCTTGGGTACTAGGAGGGGATTAAATTCCTTAAGAAAACACTGTGAATTCAGTGGGCTCGAATTTATTATTATTGTTTCATTACGTTAACTTATATTTTGCAGAATTAATATTTACAAATACAGCAATATTGACCGGGAATAACAATCTTAAGGAATTTAATATTTATTTCTGTACTTGTGTTATTCTTATTATTCTGCAAACTAAAACCTTTGCGGTTTGTGTACTCCCGTTTTGGAGAGTTAAGCCTTCGTGGCGTTTTGTTGGATATTAAAATCTACGTGATTTTTACTCCAGTTTGAAAACGTGTATTAAACGTTTGTTTGTGTCATTCTTTTACAGAAAAGATGATGACTGAAAACGAAAACCAAGCTGTTCCGATGGCGACTGCCAACGCAACGACAAGCCGAACACCGGCGTTGGCACCGGCAGAAAAACCCGAAAAATTTTCCGGGATTGATTTCAAACGCTGGCAGCAGAAGATGTTCTTCTACTTAACTACGTTATGTCTACAGAAGTTCATCAAGGAAGATGTTCCTGATCTGCCGGATAAAACTCCAGATAATGAACGCTTTCTCGTGATTGAAGCGTGGAAGCATTCTGATTTTTTATGCAAGAATTATATTCTTAGCGGACTGGATGATAATCTGTATAATGTATACAGTAGCATGGAGACATCCAAAGAATTGTGGAATGCGCTTGAAAAGAAATATAAGACTGAAGATGCCGGGATGAAGAAATTCGTTGCCGCAAAATTTCTGGACTACAAAATGATAGATAGCAAGTCTGTTATTACTCAAGTCCAGGAATTGCAAGTGATTATTCATGATCTACTTGCTGAAGGTCTTGTAATCAACGAAGCATTCCAAGTAGCAGCAATGATTGAGAAGTTGCCTCCGTTGTGGAAGGACTTCAAAAATTATTTGAAACACAAACGAAAGGAAATGTCCCTTGAAGATCTCATTGTTCGGTTGAGAATCGAAGAGGACAATAAAGCTGCTGAAAGGAGAGGCCGTGGAAATTCAACAATAATGGGAGCAAATATTGTTGAAGCTAACAAAAAGAGGAAGAAGGCTTCTGGTCCGAAATACAACCCAAGCAAGAAGCGGTTCAGTGGAAACTGCTACAACTGTGGGAAAACCGGACACAAATCTACGGAGTGTCGTGCTCCGAAGAAAGACAAGAAAAGGGGTCAAGCAAACATGGTAGTAAACCATGATGATGTTGATAACTTGTGTGCCATGCTCTCTGAATGTAACTTGGTGGGAAATCCTAAACTGTGGTGGTTTGATTCAGGAGCCACTCGCCATGTTTGTGCAGTTAGAGAGGCTTTTGCTACCTATGCTCTTGCTGAACCCGGAGAGACAGTTTATATGGGAAATGCTTCAACAGCAAAAGTTGAAGGATATGGGAAGGTATTTCTAAAAATGACTTCTGGCAAGGTCATGACTTTGAACAATGTCCTTCATGTTCCCGAAATGAGAAAGAATTTAGTCTCTACTGGACTTCTTGTTAAGCACGGTTTTAAGTGCATTTTTGTATCCAACAAGGTTGTAATTAGTAAGAATGAAATATTTGTGGGAAAAGGTTACCTCACCGAGGGCCTTTTCAACCTAAATGTAATGGTTGTTGAAAATAATAATAATATTTCAGCTTCTTCTTACTTACTTGAGTCAAATGATTTATGGCATGTACGTTTGGGTCATGTCAATTATAAAACCTTGCGGAAAATGATTAACTTGGAAGTACTGCCCAAGTTTGAATGCGAAAAATCAAAATGTCAAATATGTGTGGAATCTAAGTATGTTAAACATCCTTATAAGTCAGTTGAAAGGAATTCAAATCCTTTAGACTTAATTCACACAGATATTTGTGACATGAAGTCAATACCATCTCGTGGTGGAAAGAAGTATTTCATAACTTTTATTGACGATGGTACTCGATATTGCTATGTTTACTTACTGAATAGTAAAGATGAAGCAATAGACGCATTCAGGCAATACAAAAATGAAGTTGAAACGCAACTTAACAAGAAAGTAAAAATGATAAGAAGTGATAGGGGTGGTGAATATGAATCTCCTTTTGAAGAAATATGTTTAGAATATGGAATTATTCATCAAACAACAGCCCCTTACACGCCCCAATCTAATGGGATTGCGGAAAGAAAGAATCGCACATTAAAGGAGATGATGAATGCGTTGTTGATAAGTTCTGGTTTGCCACAGAACTTGTGGGGGAAGCCATTCTTACGGCTAATCGAATATTAAATCGAGTGCCCCATAGCAAAACACAATCCATTCCTTATGAACAATGGAAAGGAAGGAAGCCCAACTTGAATTATTTTAAAGTGTGGGGGTGTTTGGCAAAAGTGCAAGTTCCTAAACCCAAAAGGGTAAAGATAGGACCGAAAACCGTTGATTGTGTTTTCATAGGATATGCGACAAATAGTAAAGCATATCAATTTCTGGTTCATAAATCAGAAAATCCCGACATTCATAATAATACGGTTATAGAATCAGATAATGCTGAGTTTTTTGAAAATATATATCCGTATAAAAAGGAATGTGAGTCGTTTGGTGAAGGATCTAAACGACCTCGGGAAGAAACAAAAGAAAGTACATGTAATCAGGAGAATCCAAGACGTAGTAAACGTCAAAGAACGTCTACTTCATTTGGACCAGATTTTGTGACTTTCTTATTGGAGAATGAGCCTCAAACATTTAAAGAAGCTATGACTTCTTCAGAATCATTGTTTTGGAAAGAGGCAGTCAATAGTGAAATAGAATCCATATTGAACAACCATACATGGGAATTGGTTGATCTTCCTCCTGGAAATAAACCTTTGGGTTCTAAATGGATTTTTAAGAGAAAAATCAAAGATGATGGCACTATTGATAAATTCAAGGCAAGGCTCGTAGTCAAAGGGTATAGACAACGAGAAGGTCTAGACTACTTTGATACATACTCTCCAGTTACAAGAATTACGTCCATACGGATGTTAGTAGCATTAGCTGCAGTGTATGATCTTGAAATTCATCAAATGGATGTTAAGACGGCCTTCTTAAATGGAGAGTTGGAGGAAGAAATTTACACGGAACAACCTGAAGGGTTTGCGGTTCCAGGTAAAGAAAAGAAGGTATGTAGACTTGTTAAGTCTCTTTACGGACTAAAACAAGCACCCAAACAATGGCATGCGAAATTTGACCAAACAATGTTGTCAAATGGTTTTAAGATAAATGAATGTGATAAATGCGTGTACATTAAAAATGTTCCAAATCACATAGTCATTGTTTGCCTATATGTGGATGATATGTTGATAATGAGTAATGACATTGCCAACATAAATGCTACTAAGCGTATGCTCAATAGCAAGTTTGATATGAAAGACTTGGGAGTTGCTGATTTAATTCTGGGAATTAAGATCAATAAGACTCCTCAAGGTCTGACATTGTCACAATCTCATTATATTAAGACAGTACTTGAAAAATTCAAGCACTTGGGCTTTAAAGTTGCAAAGACTCCAATTGACGTGAATCTTGCATTAGCAAAGAACAAAGGCCAAAGCATATCACAATTGGATTATGCTCGTGTATTGGGATGCTTAATGTATATCATGAATTGTACACGACCAGACATAGCTTGTGCTATAAGTAAACTGAGTCGATATACGAGCAATCCAGGCCAATCTCATTGGATGGCAATGAAACGAGTTTTGGGATATTTAGAACATACCCAGAACTTTGAATTGCACTACAGTAATTTCCCTGCGGTGATTGAGGGATACTGTGATGCAAATTGGATCACCGGTTCAACTGATTCTAAGTCCACGAGTGGATATGTATTCACTATTGGTGGAGGAGCGGTATCTTGGAAGTCGTCCAAACAAACATGTATTGCCCGCTCTACAATGGAGGCTGAATTCATAGCCTTAGATAAAGCCGGTGAAGAAGCTGAATGGCTCCGGAATTTCTTGGAAGACATTCCATTTTGGCCCAAACCGTTGGCACCAATATGCATACATTGTGATAGTCAAGCGGCAATTGGAAGGGCTGGGAGCGTCATGTATAACGGTAAATCTCGTCATATACGACGAAGACATAAAACCGTTAGGCAATTACTCTCTAGAGGAATTATCACAATTGACTATGTAAAGTCAAGTGATAATGTGTCGGATCCACTTACAAAAGGCCTAACTAGAGAGGTAGTTGAGAAATCATCAAGGGGAATGGGGCTATGGCCGAGAACAAGTCATTGTGGCGGTAACTCTACCTAGAAGACTGGAGATCCCAAGATCTAGGTTCAAAGAGATCAAACAAAGTCATTAATGACGGTTCAACATTGTCAAATAAAATTTTAGTCCATTCTCGTGATGAGACAATGTTCAGTACCAAGGATAAAGCATTAAGGCTTTTTAATGATTTCTAAATTTGATACGGGGTATATCAAATAGTGTATCTACAGGATGACACGTTTAGGAATCACCTATTTAAGTGTGAAGTGTGAGCCGCTTCAAGGAGAACTTTGTAAGGCCAGTTCTCTACGCACTTATGAAACCAGGCGGTGTTCATGGCTGAAACGAACACAACAATGAGAACCAAAGACGGTTAAGGGTTGATTGTGTGACTTATGGTTGTCTAGGTATACACCAAAGATCGACGGTTCAAAGATATCAAATCTACCGATTGACCGAGTATATCCGACATAAGTTTACTACGAAAAGTTCAAAGGGAAACCTACTTATCCAGATGCAATTAATCCTTGCTTGTAAATCACACAGTTTTTCATGCATACTTCCGTGATATAGCCATTCCCCATTCATGTGGGGGATTGTTGAGGTTTTATTTTAAGATGTAATATTCTTAAAATGAGGGTGAATGGGAAATGGAGGGAAAATAAAATTTTGAGTAAAATTTTAAGTTTCCCCCTCTTAACAATGAGACATTGTCCCATATTGGAAGTGGAAGACATTTTTGGTGGGTATATATATAATTGCTCTTCTTGTAGCTCTTAAAGAGTTAAGAAGAAAGCAAGCCTCGCGCCGTCGTCGTCGTCGCTCGCTCGGCTCGGCTTCGGCTACGGCTACGGCTACGGCTTCGGCTTCGGCTTCGGATTTGGATTTGGATTTGGATTTGGTCAAATGATCGATTGATTGATTAATTTTTTGGACCAAATTTATTTGTTAATAGTAAATATTAACGTAAGATTATCCGTATTTGTAAACGGATATTTTCCAATCCGTGTATTGATAATTTGGCAGCCGGATAATGGTCTTCCCACCATGAAGTGCTTGCTCCACAAATATGAAGTGCTTGCTCCACAAATATGTAATGCTTGATCCACCATGAAGGGTGGACGTTTGGTCTTGCACTCCTTCTTGGCTGCTATATATATGAGCAGCAAATGTTGAAGAAATACTCAAAAAAAAACTCAACATACAATTCGCTCAACAAATTGGCTATACATTGCATTCCTTCCTCTCAGAACTTCCATACGTTTTTCTGAGTATATACTCCTTCGTTCTGCATTGTTTTTAACTTCAAACAAAGCAACTGTAAGTGTGATTTGCTACCGAACTTTGTGTTCGCCGAAACACTGGGGTTTGAAGTACCGCTACACCAGTGTGTTATTCGTTCTATCCTGGGAGGAAATAATCCATTACCTTGGGTACTAGGAGGGGATTAAATTCCTTAAGGAAACACTGTGAATTCAGTGGGCTCGAATTTATTATTATTGTTTCATTACGTTAACTTATATTTTGCAGAATTAATATTTACAAATACAGCAATATTGACCGGGAATAACACAATTATCATACAATTCCTGAATATTTCTTCATTTTCAGTATTGTCTAATCTTCCAGCAAAAGAACAATACAATTGATGATTTTTTAATAATATAAAGTTGTCGGCAATGGTGGGAAGAGAGAAAATGGAAATTCTGGGCGTAAATTAAGGGATTTTGATGTAAAAACGAGGAGAGAAGAGAAGAGGGGGAAAAAAAGAAAATGATATAATTGAATCCTTTAATTGAATACACTAATAATGGGATGTGAGCCTTTTAAGGAGCATTCTACATAATTTGTAAAAAAAACTTAGATACTTATTAAAACTACAAAACATAGAGAAGATAGGTAATTAAGTTTCTAATATAGTATAATATAGAAAATGAAGATTCTTTTATAGAATTAAAAGACGTAACTAGAAAGACTTTCTCTGTTTTAAGAAACTAGATAATTAGAGGTCGCGCCAATGCGCAACGTGTAAAATGGCTTTATTAAAATTAGTGGGCATTTGGACATAAGAACGGTAAAATTCGGGAAAAAAGTATTAAAAAAAAAAAAAAAAAAAATCAAGTGAAAATGATATTTGAAAATTAGAGTTGTGCTTGGATATCAATATAATTTTGGGTTGTTTTTGAATTTTTGTGAGTGATCTGAGTGAAAATTTTGAAAAAATAGTTTTTTGGAGTTTTTCAAATTCTCGAAAAAATTCAAAATTCATCTTCAAATGAAAATTATAAATTTTATGGCCAAAAAAAAAAAAAAAATCATGGCCAAACGGGCTCTTAAAATGGTGGTCTTAAGATATCACCTTATAGAAGAATGAACTCAAATAGCGGTCGATTCAATTGCTTAAATTAAAAATAACTAGCGGATATATAATATATGTATAATCGTGTGTAATCTATGCATACCGGTTAGGAAAAGAATAGTAAATTCCACCAGCTATTTATGTTAAGAATTCAATTTTAATCTGAAGTTCCAATCTCGGGCTAGCTAGTAGCTACAATGCACAAATTTGCAAAAATATGATACTTTTTGGGGTGGTCTTTAACTTTTGACCTCCATTTGTCTCATGTATAGAATTTTAAGGTCAAAAGTTCAAAGTGTTGCCCATGGGGCAAGCATGAGGCAATAATTGTTACACTTGAAGTTTTGCCCATGGGGCAAGCAGGGATAATAATTTAAGACTATTCACTTAGAGGGCTATTTTTGTACTTCACCTGTTACAGTGGGCTTCTAGACCTGGGTCCAACACTTGAGTTGTTGAGGGCTTACAATTTTTTTGGGATTAAAATGTGAACCAAAAGATCACTTTTAGTTTATGGCTAAAACTACTTACATTCGGTAGCCACAAAATGTATAAATTTGTAAATAACATATAGAAATATGTATATGTTTACAAAAAATAATATTTAATATATATATATATATATATATTTCTACTATTATTTTGAGAGCGATTATACAATGTCATTTTCTTAGTAGTTTGTTGAATTTGATGACATTGATCACATTTTTGTGTGGCCTATTGCTTTTTAACTTTGAAGCCCAATATCTCCTCACTTCTTACCCGCGCAGAATTGTTCAGATGGAATGGGGTCTTCATAGAGGCCCAGATTACTTGAATTGAATCTTTTTGCGTTGTGTGAGGAGATAAGGATTGGGTACTTACAAACCAAAAAAAGTCAAATTAAAATGGAAATGAGTTGGTAGCGGATACTTAGGATGGGCTAAATAAAGAGTTGGCAATGTACAACTCTATTTTAGAGATAGGCCCAACGAAACAGTAAAAACAATCAACCTTTCCAAATCGCACATTTGTTTCTGACGAGACAACTTGGTTGTTAGAGGTCAAGATGTACAATTCTCTTAAAACTAGTGAGGTTATTTCCGGGCTAAGCCCGGGCCCAACGGCTAGATGAATCTTCACGTTAGCAGATCCATGAACATTTTTATTTGCATCAAAATTATCAAAATGAATAGCATAAGCAACAACTACATCTAACATTTCTATTACTGTTCTTGCTAAAGAAACTATAGATTGTTTGCTCCACTTTTAGCGAAACCTAAACTAAAACGTGGGAACACTAAAATCTATTAAGATGTATTTGTGAGGTTAACACATATTTCAAATTACAAAGAGTTTGTAAAGTTTTTAAATTTCAACTACAATAAAATGAAGTATACGTGTTTTATCTTTCTTCTGAATTAAGTATTTGAGAAGACATGTGATTTAAAATGTTCTGCAAAAGCATAGTGTCATTGTACTCAACGTATATCTGCAACTCATAAATTATTTGGTAAGATCAATTTATGAACTTCACATAAGAACAAAATAGGAATTATGAAAATTGTGAAGGTTCCATCCCGTCGATCTTATGCTCAAAGTATATCACAAAGTATTCCAAAATTTTTAAAAAATCTAAATCACAAAGCATTTTTCTTCGTTGATAATTCATTAGTTAATAATATTAAATAAGATGAGATGTCTTTTTTTAACGTAAGAAAAAATATGTGTCATTAGAAGTGGACCTGAAAATATAGAAACAAATATTTCTAAAGAAATACTAATTATATTCTTTCTTTTTATAGACTTTTATCATTAAGTGCTAGAATTAAAGGTAGTTGTTTGAGAAGTTTCACTTTGAATATTTACTTAACATTCAAAATAATCATGAAGATTCAAATGGTCAAGTTATTAGAGTTTGAATAATAATACCGTGAATTCTAAATTGAATCTGTATCGTTTCCTAATCAAATTACTCTTTTCTTGTTCTATATATTAAAAAAAAAAGAAAATAATAAATTTATTATTAATATTTAAAATAAAGCTGAAGCATGTTTAACTAAATGAGAATAACTTGATTAAGTTTTGGTTTGAAATGACATATTAATATTTACAGATTAGCCTTTTGTAAGTAATTTTGTATTCTGCTTGGTTGGAATACTTAATTATTTAGTTTGTTCTTATTTTTAAAATAGACTATTAAGGCAAAAAATATTTACTTGCTTCTAAATATTAAATCAAGAGAAAAAAATATGTAACACACTTTAAAATTACATAGTTAGTGTAATGTTTAATTAGGTAGCCATTTAAGGGAGAGTTGGATGTGAGATGATAATCATTAATAGTAGTTATTTAAGTGGGGCTCACATAACCATTCTAATAGAAACATGTATAGAGGAATGTGTGGAATGACAAATTTATGCGGGCTCCATCGAACATAATAGCCTTTAACCTTGCTTGACCTGTAAAATACAAATTCAATGGGACCTACTATTGCAGCAAAGTCACACGTGTCGCTGAGACATTAAGTGGTATAGCAAGCTGTAAGATAAGTTTGGGCGAGGTAGACATGTTGACCATGAGCTGCGTGATTATCCCCACTTATAATATAGGTATAGATATAAATGATGTTAGTGGTCAAGATGTAGAACTATCTTTAAGGAAATATTGTCAAGTATAAATTTTTGCTCAATTTCTTTTGCATTTATCTTCTCAACTTTTCTTGATCTACTTTGAGTTTTTTTTAGCACGAAATACTAGAATACTAGTACTGTGAGTCTAGGATTATGATAATTCGTTTTATAAACTAGTGTGACTACAGAACTGTGTTGGTTTAAATGTTTTTTTTTGTCCCAAATTGATATTTTTTAATTTGTATTATTTTCAAATGACATCGGCCTATTGTGTGTATAAAATATCAATATAACATTACTATTTATACACCATATATAAGAAAGTTTTTGGCGAATGCGTATCATGTTTCACACTTGCATGCGAGTTAAATTTTCAAGCAGATTTCTCATTGTTAATTCCTTGTTTCCTACTATAGTATATATTATGAGAAACTTCTTAAGCTTTATGAGTAGATCAAATGATTTGACATTTTGTTCATAGTAACTCCAAGACAGTCCTATTGGTAACTCAATAATTGGACACAAGTTGGGCAAGCAAAGCATGGGCGGTACCATATCAACGTAGCAACGCAACATGCTGTAGTTATTATCTAAATTAACTACTATTTCAATTCTGGCATTATATATCATGACAACCTTGAAATTGGCCTTTGTCCCAAGTTAGTGTCATTATGCAAAACTAAGAATGCTTAACAATTTCGTAAACGTCTCCATCAATGGAATATTTGTGGCTTTCATATGCCCTTTAAACTTTTTTTCGGGGCCTGATTTGATATTGATTGTCTACCAAAAAAACTGTTTTAGTCTTAAAAGTGAGTGGAATTGTTTATTACATCTATTGCCTCTCGCTTTTGACCTACTCGAATGGGCACCTCTCTTTCACTACTTTACTTTTTTTTTTTTTAAGTTGTTAACAAACTAAAAGCATGAGCAAGAGAATGACCATGCGGCCACTAGCAAGACCAACAAAAGAAAGTGCCCATAGTCGGCAATTCCTTGCCTGGCCTAAATTAGGTACTACACATAAGGCATAACAACCCTATGCTTAGTTTCTGTGACTATATATATTTGCTTTGCAGCACATGGGTCGGCTCTTATGTTGGAAAAATCAAATTTCCCTTTTTCCTCTTCTTGCTTCTAAAGGCTACTGTTTGTTACAGTGCCATTCATTAGTTGAGTCACTAGGTAAAGCTATTAAGAGCATTAAGAGACTTAATTATTATATTTTTCCCAATTTGTACTGTGTTGAGTCAGCATATAACTATACACATTAGTTGTAGCTATACAGTTAGTTTAGTTGTATTTCTGTACAGCTGTCATACGTGTACAAATATACACATTCTGCAATAATGAGAAGTTAGTAGAGTTACACTTTACAATTCATTCTTTACCCTTTCTCTCTCTATTCTCTCAGAATTCTCGAGAACTTCCATTGGAGCTCCTGTGTCAGCTTGATTTCTTCATTATTCTCTTAATCTCAATATGGTATCAGAGCACGGTTGAACACACCTGCTCGAAGTCTACCGGAATTTTTTTTCCAGTATCTCAAAATCTCTTTTCCTCTGCCATATACTAGGGTTTCAAATCCGTCACTTCGACCTGTAATTTTCATGCGGATTGAAGGATTTTCAGTGAAATCGATCTATCTACTCACAAAATCGGTTGATATATTCGTCAATTTCATCGATTAGAGCTCCTCAAATGGCTAACGATCAAAGCGAAGAAACGACGCCCAATGCGAGCAGAAATAACCAGCCAGTCATCGATGCGAGCAGTTCTTTGTACATTCACCCTTAGGATAGTCCTGGAGTAATACTAGTGCCGGTTCCATTTGATGGAATTGGGTATAGATCTTGGAGGAGGAGTGTATTACGAGCTCTGTCAGTCAAAAATAAATTAGGGTTCAGAAATGAGGAATGTAGGAAACCTAGCCCTAATTCACCTCAGTTTCGTCAATGGGAGAGATGTGACGATATGGTGAACTCCTGGATTCTTAATTCCCTCGCAAAAGATATTTTCTGACAGTGTCGAGTATGTCAATGAATCAGTCGATCTATGGAGGGAGCTGGAAGATCGATATGATCAAGCAAATAGGGTGAAGCTATATCAAATCCAAAAGGAGATCAACGATCTTGTTCGGGGCTCATTAGACATCACTTCCTACTACACACGAATGAAGAGACTTTGGGAAGAATTAAATACCATGAGTGCTAAATTTCAGTGCAATTATGTTTATACATGTGGGTCAAAGGAAACGATGCATAAAGCAGAATAGGATCGATGACTCATTTAATTCTTGATGGGCTTAAATAAGGTCTATACAATAGTGCGAGTAAGTATTTTGATGACGAAACCTCTGCCATCTTTGGCACAGGCCTTCTCCCTCATAATACAGGAAGAGAAACAAAGGGAATTCAGGCCAAATAATCAATTAAACCTCGAGTCTGCTTCACAATATATGAATGCCACATCTACATAATATCAAAATCTATTCGGAGCTAGGAACTTCAAAACACACTACACTGCAAACAATAGGGGTCGCCCATTCTATGACTATTGCAAGAGACCGGATCACACAAAGGAGAAATGTTACAAGTTACATGAGTATCCCTAAAGTAACTCGTACAACAATCAAAGCTTCAATCGCACCAGTGCTCAACAGTTAAATCAGAGTAACAACCCAAGTCAAACTCAAGGTCACAAGTTCAATAGAGGAAAATGAGATGTGGCAAATGTACATGGAGTTCTAGCTGGTTTACTTCATGAGAAGGAAGATGATTCAATTCCACATGATGAGAATCAAAGTGTCAACCTAACAAGGGAGCAGTATGGGCAGATAATGAGTCTGCTGCAGCACTTTCAGACAGGCAACACAGAAGGATCCTCCAGCAATGCCAATATCACTAATGTTGCTGTCAACCTCGCATGTATTGTGGTCTGCACCTCTTCTATTGATTTTGACAAACCATCATACAAATTCTTTGAATCAAAGTCTAACCTTTGGATCATAGACTCGGGAGCATCAAACCAAATAACCTTTACTAAAATAACATTTAGCAATATCACCACACTACCATATCTTTTATTGATCAGCTTACCAAATGGATATAGGGTGAGAGTGCTTGAATTTGGAGATGTGATAATCAGTCCTGAAATCATCCTACACAAAGTCCTTTATGTTCCTTCTTTTAAATACAATCTAGTCTCTATCCATTCTCTTGCAGTGTATGTATTGTACTCTTTACTCATGCACTATATCTGTTATAGACCCCTTCAGTGAAGATCCCTCAGGTGATTGGTAGTAGCATGGGGAACTATACTACTACCTATGTTCCAGTGTCAAAAGGGTAAAAGAACTTTCTCAAATACTGATGTATCAGTTTCTTGTTGCAACTGTTTTTCCTCTACTAGTGTAAATAGTGAAGGCTTCAGAAGTCCCACTCATTCATATCATTATTCACCAAATATAAATACATCCGCTCACAATAATAAGAATGAGTTCTCAATTGTGTTTGATAAGTATGATGTGAATGTTTTGTGGCACAATAGGCTTGGTCATGTTCCCTTTGTCAAAATGAGAGGAATATCATTCATACCTGTGCATTTATCACCCAAACAACCCTTCATTTGTTCAATTTACCCTATGGCTAGACAAGCTAGACTTTCGTTTCTGCAAAGAATTAGTACCTCTACCAAATTTTTGAATTGTTGCATATTGACATATAGGGTCCTTACCATGTCACTACTCATGATAACTACAAGTACTTTCTCATACTAGTGGATGCCTTCAGTAGATCCACTTGGACACATTTACTAAGCAGTAAGAGCAATGCTCTACAAGCTCTCAAAGCCTTTATAACTGTTATTGAAAATTAATTTAACACTTATGTTAAAACCATCAGATCTGACAGTGGACTGGAGTTTATCAGTCATGAAGCTACCACATTCTATCAATCCAAAGGCATCATTTATCTAAAAATTTGTCCCTACACATCACAACAAAATGGGGTAGTGGAGAAGAAACACAAATATCTCCTAGAAACTGCTAGGGCACTTATGTTTCAATCCAAATTACCAACTAGATATTGGAGAGAATGCATTTTGACAGTCACCTACCTAATTAACAGATTACCTACTACCTACCTAAACAACAAATGTCCTTTTGAGCTTTTGTATCATAAGAAACCCAATTATTCTCACTTGAGGAGCTTTGGTTGTCTTTGCTATCCTACTATACCTAAGGTACATAGGGACAGGTTTGAGCCCAGAACAGCTCCTCATGTCTTCATAGGATATCCTTTTGGGACAAAGGGTTACAAAGTACTAAGCCTAGCCACTAGGAAGATACACATCTCTAGAGATGTCATGTTTCATGAAAATATCTTTCCTTTTGCTCTAACTTCTAAGAATGTTTCCCCATACAGTATCTTCAGATTAGTCACATTTTCTACTTGTTTTGAAAGTGAAAGTCCACTTCCCGATGTTCAAGGTGCTGCAGATATCACATCTCCAAGTGTGCACCAACACCCTAAATTCTCTTCTGTTAATGACACTTCAACACAACCTAATAACTCATCCCCTTATGGCTATGCCCCTATATCTTCATATGGGACTGCTAGCCATAATTTACCCATATCTACTCAATCAGAAACAACTACAATTAGGAAGTCCAATAGAGCACACAAAACTTTTACCGACCTCAATCCGCTAAATCTCAATGCTCACCTTCCTTAAATGCACTCTTCTCCAATCATAATCACATTAGCCCTGATGCTCTGTGTTCTAAAAGTCAACACTTAGTGACAAATGTTTGCCATGATAGTGAGTCATCCTAATATAGAGAGGCAACACTTAATCCTGCATGGCAGGCAGCCATGACACAAGAGTTTGAATCCCTTCATGCCAATCATACTTGAGATTTAGTTCCCTTACTAGCTGGAAAATAGGCAATAGGCTGTAAGTGGGTTTATAAAGTCAAGCATAAGGCAGATGGAAGCATTGAAAGATTTAAGGGTAGACTAGTAGTAAAAGATTATAGTCAACAAGCAGGGATTGATTATACAGAGACATTTTCCCATGTTGTCACAATGACAACAGTTAGAGTCTTGATTATTGTTGCAGTGAAGAAAGGCTGGGATATATTCCAACTTGATGTAAACAATGTGTTCCTTCATGGTGACCTGTATGAAGAAGTATATATGGAGGTGCCACCAGGTCTTCTGATTGATCAGTCTAGCTTAAATAAGATGGTTTGCAAGGTAAGCAAGTCCTTGTATGGATTGAAACAAGCCAACAAGAAGTGGTATGTCAAGCTAACAAAAGTCATGTCATCAATGGGGTACAAACTTCTGAGAATGACTATCTATTGTTCTCCAAAAAGACTTCATCTCCTACTATTTTTGTAGCTGTGTATGTTGATGATATTATCATCACTGGTACTGATTCAGTGGAGATAACCAACTTGAAGGCCTTTCTTGATAAATAGTTCAGAATCAAAGACCTAGGGAGACAACACTACTTCTTAGGCTTAGAAATTCTTTACAAGCCAAATGGGGTTATGTAACGATTCGGCCGGTTGTTTTGAATATTATAACCCCGTTCCCCCATTTACTACTCAATTTATGTCTTGCAATTGATTTATGACTTATCGGGTTAGTTGGTTCGGATCCGGAAGGAACTCGGAGTGAAATGAGACACTTAGTCTCATAATTGAAAATTTAAGTTAGAAAAGTGGACCGGATATGGACCTATATGTAAACGATATCGGATTTAAATTTTGATAATTTCAATAGCTCCGTATGGTAATTTTGGGTTTAGGAGCGTGTCCGGAATATTATTTGGAAGTCTGTAGAGGAATTAGGCTTGAAATGCCGAAAGTTTAATTTTTGAGAAGTTTGACCGGGGGGTTGACTTTTTAATATCGGGATCGAAATCCGATTCTGAAAATTGAAATTCCTCTATTATGTTATTTATAACTTATGTGCAAAATTTGAGGTCAATTGGACGTGATTTGATAGTTCTGGAGTCGTTCGTAGAAATTTCAAAGTTCATTAGGCTTGAATTAGGGTGTAATTCATGGTTTTAGCGTTGTTTTAGATGATTTGAGAGTTCGACTAAGTTCGTATAATATTTTAGGACTTATTGGTATATTTGGTTGAAGTCCCTAGGGGCTCGGATGAGTTTCGGATGGTTAACGGATTGGATTATGGACTTGGAACTCTACTGGAATTTTTCTGATGCACCATCTAGTTTCCTTCATCGCGTTCGTGAGTGGGGCCTCGCGTTCGTGAAGAGGAACTGAGAGGCTGGCAATATTTGCTCTTCGCGTTCGCGAAAAGAAGAACGCATTCGCGAAGGGTGGACTGGGTGTGCATCGCGAACGCGAGAGGTGTTACGCGTTCGTGAAGAAGAAAGGAAGCAGCTGAGGACCCATGCAATTGCTCTACGCATTCGCGATGGGTTTAACGCGTCCGCGTAGAAGGCATTGAGGCAGAGGCATTTTGTACTTCGCGAATGCGAGGGTGATGTCGCGTTCGTGAAGGAGGAATTTGGACTAGAATTATTTTGTGCTTCGCGAACGCGAGGCACTGACCGCGTTCGCGAAGAACAAAAACCTAGGCAGTGAGTTTAAGTTCTGAAAATGGGCAGTTTTTGACGATTTTGAGCTCAGGAAGAGGCGATTTTCGGGAGTTTTTCAAGAAAAATAACGGAGTAAGTGTTCTTAACTCAATATTGATTAAATTAACCTGAATCCATGGTTGTTTTTATCATTTAATTGGTGAATTGAATTGAGAAAATTTGAAAACCCTCTTGGTTTAAATTGAAGATTTGAGGATCGAGTTGGGGTCGAATTATGGTAAAATTGGTATGATTAGACTCGTGATTGAATGGGCTTCCGAATTTTGTAACTTTTGTTGAGTTCCGAGACGTGGGCCCCACGGGCGATATTTGAGCTAATTTTTGGGTTTTTATGGAAATTTATTATTTTCTAATGGAATTAATTTCAATAAATTTTATTGACTGAAACGAATTATTTATGGCCAGATTCGAGGCGTTTGGAGACCAATTCACGAGGAAAGGACATTGCAGAATAAGAATTTCACGGCTTGATGTAAGTAACAGTTTTAAATTTGGTCCTGAGGGTATGAAACCCCGGATTTTGGAATCATGTGATTATTTTGGAGGTGACGCACATGCTAGGTGACGGGCATGTGGGCATGCACCGAGGGGATTGTGACTTGGTCCGTCCCGGAAAACTGTAAAGTTGAATAATTTATTGTTAGCTATATGCTCTCTATGTGTTGATAAAATTTGACTGTAAATCATGTTAGAAATCATGCTTAGGCTATGTGATAGTACTGTTGGAACCCACAGAGGTCGCATACTTTTTAAATTGCATGCTAAATGCTATATGTACTCAGTCTTAGTTTTTACTTGCACGTTTTATCTCAGTCTCTGTTATTATTATTGATACATCATATCATTGTTGTTTGGACTGATTTCATGATTATTGAGAGCCCGAGAGACTGGAGAGATTTATGAATGAGTGAGGCCGAGGGCCTGATTGTGAGATATTGATACTATAGCACGTGAGTTGGCCGTGCAGACCCTTATATTATACTATAGCACGTGAGGCCGTGCAGATCCTTATATTATACTATAGCACGTGAGTTGGCCGTGCAGATCCTTATATTATACTATAGCACGTGAGTTAGTCGTGCGGATCTAGATATTTATATTATGGCACGTGAGTTGTCCATGCAGCACGTGAGTTATCCGTGCAGATTATAGCGCTTGGGCTGTAGAAGCCCCTCCGAAGTCTGTATACCCCCAGTGAGCGCGGGTACCCATTGAGAGAGTGATGAGGGCTGGGAGCCCAGGGAGTGATGAGGGCTGGGAGCCTAGTGAGTGATTGTTGTCTTGAGAGGTTGTACTTGATTTCCATTTGTTGTTGCACTTAATTGCTATCTGTCATTGTTATGAAATCTCTGTCAGATTGTTGATATATAGATTACATGAACAGGAACTGTATAAAAAATTGATTTGACATTAAATTGCCAGATTTGATAGCATGTCTATTCTTTGCTGGAATTACTGAAAATGAACCATAATTGTGTAGCTCGTTACTATCTTCAGTTCCTTATTTATTATTGTTACTTGCTGAGTTGGTTGTACTCATACTATACCCTGCACTTCGTGTGCAGATCCAGGTGTTCCCGGACATAACGAGTGTTGATCCTTTCACGCGGTTGATTTTCAGGAGATTTTGAGGTAGCTGCCGTGTTCTGCATACCTTATCTCTCCTTCTCTATCTCTTTATTCATTGTATTTGGTCTCAGACTATTATAGACCATATTTTTCAGACTTGTATTCATATTAGATACTCATGTACTCAGTGATACCAAATTTTGGGGAGTGTCTGTATTATATTTAAATATTATATTTTCAACCTTAAAGAGAAGTTTGGATTTATTGAGAGTATCGATTTGCCTTAGACCTGTTAAAGGAGTATGAATGCTTTTCCTACTGCAACTTATCTTCTCCCCTTGATCCTGTCCTGAAATTAAAAGCCAATGAAGGCACGCTTCTGCCAGATCCCACATATTACAAAAAACTAGTAGGCAAGCTGAACTTCTTAACCAACACCAGACTCGATATAGAATACAGTGTGTAGCTCCTCGGTCAATTCATGCAAACACCTAGAGACACACACTTGACTACAACTTTCCATATTCTCTGATATCTCATGAAGGATCCCACACTAGGGATATTCTTCTCCAATAGTACTGATTGTTCTATTTCTGCATACTGTGACTCTGACTGGGCGGCATGCCCTGATTACAGGAGATCTGTTACTGGCTATCTTGTTCTAGTGGGAGATAGTCATATTAGCTGGAAGTCCAAGAAACAAGAGACCATTTCCTTGTCCTCAGCTGAAGCTGAATACTGGTTTCTTAAGAAAGTTGTTGGGGAACTAGTGTGGCTAAACAAGTTATTTGAAGAACTTACTATCCCACACTCCAGTCCTATTATAGTCTTCTGTGATAGCCAATCTGCCATCCATATTGCTCACAACCCTGTGTTCCATGAGCGGACCAAACATATTGAAGTAGATTGCCATTTTGTCAGGACCAAACTCCAGGAAGGTCTGATATCTCTCTATCATGTAGCTACTACTGATCAGTTAGTTGATATCCTTACCAAAGCTCTCACATGTGTTAAACACACTGATGTCCTTGGAAAGTTGGCTGTGAGATCCTCTCATCCAACTTGAGGGGGATATTAAGAGTATTAAAAGACTTAATTATTATATCGTTCCCAATTTGTACTGTGCTGAGTCAGCATGTAACTATACACCATTAGTTATAGCAGCTATACAGTTAGTTTAGTTGTATTTCTGTACAGCTGTCATACGTGTACAAATATACACATTCGACAATAATGAGAAGTTAGTAGAGTTTCATTTTATAATTCAATCTTCACCCTTTCTCTCTCTACTCTCTTAGAATTCTCGAGAACCTCCATTGGAGCTCCTGTATCAGCTTGATTTCTTCATTATTCTCTTAATCTCAATAAAAGATTATTCAAGATCATTACAATTTACAATATATCTTCTCATTCTAACAGTTATTCTGATGTTGAGCAAGCTAGTGGGATGTATAATGGTAGAGATGAGATCGTCAAAAGTTGCACGTAAGATGTACGAACCATCACTCATGACTGAGTTAGGGATCATTAAGATATGCACATGATTTGTCTTCATGGGATGAACCATCACTCATGACTGAAATATAGGAAAGAGGTTGCCTTCAATTGAAATTTTATTCATTTCTTACTTGGGACTGAGGCATGCTTGTTGTTGGTTGGTTGCATGGGCGGATTTATTGTCTTATTGACGGTGCATGTTCTAGAAATCCTAATTACACCTATGATTGATTTTTGGACTCTCCACATTTTGCGGATTTAATTATTAAAAAAAAATTTCGCAAGTGTTGGGTACCAAAAAGTATATTTAGTCCCACCAAAAAAAGGGGACCTAAACTCAAGAATGAAGTGAAATATTTGCACTTGAAACACTGAATCTGCACATAGTTAGTCGAAATTGCATGGATATAGTAAAAGAAATAGTTGATGATTGTGACGTTAGGTCCAGTGATAAATGTCACGAGGTGACTCGAAGGGAAAAAAGAGCATTAAATTAGTTTCTAAATGACTTTTCATCAACTTTTGACAAGTAATAATCTTTTTCCCACGCATAATATTAGCTGGTCCATATTCTATGTCATGTTGTTGGACCTTCGACATGGCATTCTACCCAACAAGAAACTTGCACTACAAGTAATTAGAAAGCTTTCATTACCTAAAGCAAGTTCTTCCCAATTAGGTTGTCACTTGTAGGAGAATCGAGACTATTGACTCAATTTAACTTTAGTTAAATGCTTTTAGTGTGTGACATGTCAACAATTTAGTGGATGTGTAAGTGGTGAATAAAATAGGAGCATTCTGTTGGTTTTTAATGGAGGATCCGGTTTGTATCACCATCAAGTCCTTTAGAAAAGGAGTTTCTTGCCCACTTTCACTAAAGGTTTGTTTAACTCATCTCCAACCAGGATGTTATGAGTTCGAGTCACCCCAAGAGCAAGGTGGGAAGTTCTTGGAGGGAGGGAGCCGAGAGTCTATCGGAAACAGTCTCTCTACCCAGCGTAGAGGTAAGGTTTGCGTATATACTACCCTCCCCAGACTCCACTAGGGAAATTATACTGGGATGTTGTTGTTTCATGAAAGACAAAAGCTATATACTAGTAATTCAGAATCCAAGTTTTCCTCTCTCTGCCTTCCTTCTATGGTTGCAACTGGCAAAGCTAAGTTGCTGCTAGACGCGGATGCTAAATTCATGAGTTTAGGTTGTATACATCGTCTCATTATGTAAGATTTTTTTACACTATCAGATATATTTATCTATTGTAATAGATAATCTATTTTAGTTTCACTATTTTAAATCTTATATTTTAAGGAGACTTACATATAAATATCATTTGAGATGACATGATAGTGTAGAATATTCCTTCACTATCAGATATCTTTACATGTTATAGTAGGTAATAACATATTCTAGTTTCAAATTTACAATTTTTATATTTTAAGGAGGTTTATATGTAAATTATCTTTTTAGTAACCTAGCTAATAATGTTTAACATTATTTACCCTAACGGTGAATTTTACTTAAACTCGTTTTACCATTAGCGGGTGAAAAGTACCACATAACATTTGCTACTTCGAAGCAATGGAAGCTTAAAAAAGAACTTTCGCAACAAGTATTTAAAATTGTTTTAAATTTTATGTATGTATATAAAAAATAAAAAAAAATTATATACTATATATGATTTACCGAAAATTGCATGAGGGTTGTTACTTAATTAATTAGTCCAATGACAAAGATGAACCAGATTTTGAAGTCGTCCCTTAATTAGTACTCCCTCCGTTCACTTTTACTTGTCCACTTTAGATTTTTTACGTATCTTAAAAAATAATAAATATAGTATGTATTTTACCATACAACCCCTAATAATGATAACCTTTCAAAAAACCTTGAGAAATAAGTTTGAAAATGAGTAATTAATGATAATGGTAAAACAGAAAAAAAATATTATTTTTCTCTTGATTTAATATATTGGACAAGTAAAAATAAAAATGTATTTTTAATATAGTTGACAAGTAAAAATGAACAGAGGAAATAGTTGAAGTTGACACACATTTGGCCCTACCTAATTAATTATCATAGCCATCAGTCATCATTTACAAGAATAACTAATTAACAACTTGTATAAATAAGTACATATATATATGTGGTCCAGTCTATTAAGACATCATTAGTGGATAATTAATGTTTAAGGATACCTTCCATGTATAGCATATATAACATGACTCTAGCTAAGGTTAACATGATTAACAATGATTAGCATTGAACTCATATAGTTTAGGGAGGTCTTAATTCTGCTGATACTATGTGTTGAGACCACAAAGCTGTGTAAATAGTTTCCACTTGACATTATATATATTTTATTGCACCACGCGCGAAATCCTAAAATTAAAGTGCCAATTCCCTTTGATGTAATTGGTGATATGGTCTGCAAAATGTCCTTTTGTGGGTTTTTATACAATTATTTATCCACTGAATGAATTAGTACATGTTGGGTTGATCAAGACAAGAGCAATTGTTACTTTGCAAAATGATGAACAATCTCTTTAATATAAAGATTGAGTAGAGCCATCATTAAATTAAACAACTTTTAAATCGAATTAAATGGAAATTATAGGATTTACTATAACTCCGTTGAGTAAAAAAAGAAGGTAGAGTCAATTACTTAAACCTGTTTCATAATCTATAGATTTTAATAGACCTTTCATATTGTTTAACAAGCATCTAAGAAGTTCCTCTACTTCAATGTTTCATTACATTGACATTTTTAATCTTTAGACGCACGTTAGTTTCTATTATCAGTTCTAGAAGAGTAGAGACGTCGATTTTACCCTCTAAATCCGAATTAGTCGAGATTTTAATATAGTATCGAATACCAAGTGGAAAAAAAAAAGAACTCAAAAAACAAAACGAAAATCAAGAAACAGAGATGACCAAAGTCACTATATGGCCCCCTCGCCGCCTCATCCACCATTCCACTCGGCGTTGTTTAAGAATTTGCAAAAACTGATTTTATTTTGAACATTCGCCAAAAGTGTTGTTCGGGCTGCCTTTTGAAGAGTTTTAAATTCAGTTTTCAAATATTACAAAAACTCCAAAACTAGGATTTTTCTTTTGAAAATTTTGAGAAACTGAGTTTGAACATTTTTAAATATGTTTTTTCTTTTTTGTGCAAAAACAACTCAAACAAACACTTATTTTCAATCACTGAACTTTGCAAGCTCTAAAACAAAAGCCACAACTTAGAGGAAAATATGTATGTGAAAAAACTTTGTTAAAATAAAAGGAGACCTAAGCAGAATTGCGACAGATTTAAGGCAACGTTGCTAAACAAAGTATCCGTCAAAGTCTATATTGACTTTGTTGGGTTTTTTAAGCTTAAATATAGCTTAAAAGGGGGTGAATGGGAAATGGGGGGAAATTGAAAATATTTGAGTTTCCCTCCTTGACAAAGGGATATTGTCTCATATTGGAAGAGTAAAAGATTTTGATGGGTATATATACAATTGCACTTCTTCTAACTCTTAAAGAGTTAAGAAGAAGGCAAGCCTCGCGTCGTCGTCGTCGCTCGCTCGGCTTCGGCTTCGGATTGTTATTAAACATCCAGTTTTTTGTAAACTGAATATTAATATTAAATCCAAACGTAATAGTATATGCCCTTCGCACATTTACAAAACAGTTTGATCTGAAGAGTTGAAGAACAGTTTGCACCTCTTCAGATTTGAAGAAATAGTTGGCACCTCTTCGGATTTGAAGAGTTGCACCTCTTCAGTTTGAGCTCAACATTGGCTATAAATACCAGTCAATTCTCTCAGATTTTCCATACGAATTTCTGACTTCTCCTCCTTTCTTCTGCATTGTTTTAACTACAAACAAAGCATCAGTAAGTGTGATTTGCTACCGATCTTTGTGTTCGCTGAAACATTGGTGTTTGAAGTATCGCTACACCAGTGTGTTATTCGTTCTATCCTGGGAGGAAATAATCCACAACCTTGGGTACTACTAGGGGATTAAATTCTTTAAGGAAACACTGTGAATTCAGTGGGCTCAGATTAAATTCTGTTTCTTTTACATTTATGTTATTTTATCTTCTCCATAATTATTTTACAAATACAGCTAAACAACAAGCTTAAGAAATTTAATATTTTCTGTATTTGTGTTATATTCACTGTTTCTGGAGACTAAAACCTGTGTGGTTTTCTACTCCAGTGAAGATTAAAATCTACGTGATTTTAACGTTTGTTTGTGTCATTCTTTTATAGAAATGACGAATGACAACAGGAACCAGACTGTTCCTACGGTAACTGCTAATGCATCGACAAGCCGAACAACACCGGCATTGGCACCGGCAGAAAAATTCGAAAAATTTTCCGGGATTGACTTCAAATGCTGGCAGCAGAAGATGTTCTTCTACTTGACGACTTTAAGTCTGTAGAAGTTCATTAAGAAAGATGTTCCTGTTCTGCCCGACGAAACTCCAGAAAATGAACGCTTTCTTGTGACTGAGTCGTGGAAGCATTCTGATTTTCTATGCAAGAATTACATTCTTAGTGGACTAGAGGACAATCTGTATAACGTCTATAGTAATATGGAGACGTCAAAACAACTGTGGATAGCGCTTGAAAGGAAATACAAAACGGAAGATGCCGAGTTAAAGAAATTCGTTGCCGCTAAATTTTTGGACTATAAAATGGTAGATAGCAAGTCTGTTATTATCCAAGTCCAAGAATTGCAAGTGATTATTCATGATCTCCTTGCTGAAGGTATAAGTCAAATTAATACTAATGTTGAAAGTATTAATTATATTATTTCTACTAACAGAATTTTCACTGAAGGTCTTGTCATCAATGAAGCGTTCCAAGTTGCAGCAATGATTGAAAAGTTGCCTCCTTTGTGGAAGGACTTCAAAAACTACTTGAAACACAAACAAACGGAGATGTCCCTTGAAGATCTCATTATTCGGTTGAGAATCGAAGAGGACAATAAAGCTGCTGAAAAGAAAGGACGTGGAAACTCAACAATAATGGGAGCAAACATTGTTGAGGATAGAAAGAGGAAGAAGGCTTATGAACCGAAAAGTAACCCAAGCAAGAAGCGGTTCAACGAAAATTGCTACAAACTGTAATAAAGCTGGACACAGATCTGCAGATTGTCGTGCTCCAAAGAAAGACAAGAAGAAGGGTCAAGCAAACATGGTTGAAAAGCACGAAGATATCGATTACTTGTGTGCTATGCTTTCTGAATTCAACCTGGTAGGAAATCCTAAGGAGTGGTGGATTGATTCTAGAGCCACTCGTCATGTTTGTGCTGTTAGAGAAGCATTTGCTACATATACTCTTGTTGGACCCTAAGAGACGCTTTCTATGGGAAATTCTGCAACGGCAAAAATTGAAGGATCTGGAAAGATATTTATGACAATGACTTCTGGTAAGGTGGTGACCTTGAACAACGTCCTTCATGTTCCCGAGATTAGAAAGAACTTAGTCTCTGCTGGACTTCTTGTTAAGAATGGGTTTAATTGTGTCTTTGTATCCGATAAGGTTGTAATAAGTAAGAATGAAATATTTGTAGGAAAAGGTTACCTCACTGAGGGCCTTTTCAAGCTGAATGTAATGGTTATTGAGAATAATAATAAAATTTCAGCTTCTTCTTACTTACTTGAGTCAAATGAATTATGGCATATACGTTTGGGTCATGTCAATTACAAAACCTTACGAAAAATAATTAATTTGGAAGTATTGCCTATGTTTGAATGCGACAAATCAAAATGTCAAATATTTATGGAATCTAAGTATGTTAAACATCCTTATAAGTCAGTTGAAAGGAATTCAAATCCTTTAGACTTAATTCACACAGATATTTACGACATGAAGTCAATACCATCTCGCGGTGGAAAGAAGTATTTCATAACTTTTATTGACGACAGTACTCGATATTGCTATGTTTACTTACTTAATAGTAAAGATGAAGCAATAGATGCATTCAGGCAATATAAAAATGAAGTTGAAATGCAACTTAACAAGAAAATTAAAATGATAAGAAGTGATAGGGGTGGCGAATATGAATCTCCTTTTGAAGAAATATGTCTAGAATATGCAATAATTCATCAAACAACTGCCCCTTACACGCCCCAATCCAATGGGATTGCGAAAAGAAAGAATCGTTCATTAAAGGAGATGATGAACGCATTATTGATAAGTTCTGGTTTGCCACAGAACTTGTGGGGGGAAGTCGTTCTTACGGCTAACCGGACACTAAATCGAGTACCCCATAGCAAAACACAATCCATTCCATATGAAAAATGGAAAGGAAGGAACCCCAACTTGAATTATTTTAAAGTGTGGGGGTGTTTGGCAAAAGTGCAAATTCCTAAACTCAAAAGAGTAAAAATAGGACCGAAAATCGTTAATTGTGTTTTCATAGGATATGCGACCAATAGTAAAGCATATCGATTTCTGGTTCATAAATCAGAAAATCCCGACATTCATAATAATACGGTTATAGAATCAGATAATGCTGAATTCTTTAAAAATATATACCTATATAACAAGGAATGTGAGTCGATTAGTGAAGGATCTAAACGACCTCGGGAAGAAACAAAAGAAAGTATATTTAATCAGGAGGATCCAAGACATAGTAAACGTCAAAGAACGTCTACTTCATTTGGACCAGATTTTGTGACTTTCTTATTGGAAAATGAGCCTCGAATATTTAAAGAAGCTATGTCTTCTTCGGAATCATTGTTTTGGAAAGAGGCAGTCAATAGTGAAATAGAATCCATATTAAATAACTATACATGAGAATTGGTTTATCTTCCTCCTGAAAATAAACCTTTGGGTTCTAAATGAATTTTTAAGAGGAAAATAAAAGATGATGGCACTATTGATAAATATAAGGCAAGACTTGTAATCAAAGGGTATAGATAGCGAGTAGGTCTTGATTATTTTAATACATACTCCCCGGTTACAAGAATTACGTCCATACGAATGTTAGTAGCATTAGCTGCAGTTTATGGTCTTGAAATTCATCAAATGGATGTTAAGACGGCCTTCTTAAATGGAGACTTGGAGGAAAAAATCTACATGGCACAACCTGAAGGGTTTGTAGTTTCTGGTAAAGAAAAGAAGGTATGTAGACTTGTTAAGTCTCTTTACGGACTAAAACAAGCACCCAAACAATGGCATGCGAAATTTGACCAAACAATGTTGTCAAATGGTTTTAAGATAAATAAATGTGATAAATGTGTGTACATTAAAAATGTTCTAAATCACATAGTCATTATTTGCTTATATGTGGATGATATGTTGATAATGAGTAATGACATTGCCAACATAAATGCGACTAAGCGTATGCTAACTAGCAAGTTTGATATGAAGGACTTGGGAGTTGCTGATTTAATTCTGGGATTAAGATCAATAAGACTCCTCAAGGTCTGGCATTGTCACAATCTCATTATATTAAGACAGTACTTGAAAAATTCAAGCACTTAGGTTTTAAAGTTGCAAAGACTCCAATTGACGTGAATCTTGCTTTAGCAAAGAACAAAGGCCAAAGCATATCACAATTGGATTATGCTCGTGTGTTGGGATGCTTAATGTATATCATGAATTGTACATGACCAGATATAGCTTGTGCTATAAGCAAATTGAGTCGATACACGAGCAATCCAGGTCAATCTCATTGGATGGCAATGAAACGAGTTTTGGAATATTTAGAACATACCCAGGACTTTGCTTTGCACTACAGTAAATATCCTACGGTGATTGAGGGATATTGTGATGCAAATTGGAACACTGGTTCAACTGATTCTAAGTCCACAAGTGGATATGTATTAACTATTGGTGGAGGAGCGGTATCTTGGAAGTCGTCCAAGCAAACTTGTATTGCCCGCTCTACAATGGAAGCTGAATTCATAGCCTTAGATAAAGCTGGTGAAGAAGCTGAATAGCTCCGGAATTTCTTGAAAGACATTCCATTTTGGCCCAAATCGTTGGCACCAATATGCATACATTGCGATAGTCAAGCTACAATTGGAAGGGCTGGGAGCGTGATGTATAACGGTAAATCTCGTCATATACGATGAAGACATAAAACCGTTAGGCAATTACTCTCTAGAGGAATTATCACGATTGACTATGTAAAGTCAAGCGATAATATATCGGATCCACTTACAAAAGGCCTAACTAGAGAGGTAGTTGAGAAATCATCGAGGGAAATGGGACTATGGCCGAAAATAAGCCATTGTGGCAGTAACTCTACCTAGAAGACTGGAGATCCTAAGATCTAGGTTCAAGGAGATCAAACAAAGTCATTAATGACGGTTCAATATTGTCAACTAAAAGTTTAGTCCATTCTCGTGATGAGATAATGTTCAGTACCAAGGATAAAGCATTAAGGCTTTTTAATGATTTCTAAATTTGATACGGGGTATATCAAATAATGTATCTACGGGATGACATGTTTAGGAATCACCTATGTAAGTGTGAAGTGTTAGCTGCTTCAAGGAGAATTTTGTTTGGCCAATTCTCTACGCACTTATTAAACCAGGCGGTGTTCATGGCTGAAACGAACACAACAATGAGAGCCAAAGACGGTTAAGGGTTGGTTGTGTGACTTATGGTTGTCTAGGCATATACCAAAGTTCGACGGTTCAAAGATATCAAATCTACCGATTGACCGAGTATATCCGACATAAGTTCACTACGAAAAGTTCAAAGGGAAACCTACTTATCATGATACAATTAATCTTTGCTTGCGAATCACACAGTTTTTCATGCATATTTTCGTGATATAGCCATTCCCCATTCATGTGGGGGATTGTTGGATTTTTTAAGCTTAAATGTAGCTTAAAAGAGGGTGAATGGAAAATGGAGGAAAATTAAAAATATTTGAGTTTTCCTCCTTGACAAAGGGATATTGTCCCATATTGGAAGAGGAAAAGATTTTGATGGGTATATATACAATTGCACTTCTTCTAACTCTTCAAGAGTTAAGAAGAAGGCAAGCCTCGCGCCGTCATCGTCGTCGCTCGCTCAGCTCGGCTTCGGCTTCGGTCAAATGATTGATTAATTAATTTTTTGGACCAAATTTATTTGTTAATAGTAAATATTAACAGAATTGTTATTAAATATCCTGTTTTTTGTATACTGAATATTAATATTAAATCCAAACGTAATAGTATATGCCCTTCGCTTTTTGTAAAAGACATTTACAAAACAGTTTGCACCTCTTCAAATCTGAAGAGTTGAAGAACAGTTTGCACCTCTTCAGATTTGAAGAAACAGTTGGCACCTCTTCGGATTTGAAGAGTTGCACCTCTTCAGTTTGAGCTCAACATTGGCTATAAATACCAGTCCATTCTCTCAGATTTTTCATACGAATTTCTAACTTCTCCTCCTTTCTTCTGCATTGTTTTAACTACAAACAAAGCATCACTAAGTGTGATTTGCTACCGATCTTTGTGTTCGCTGAAACATTGGTGTTTGAAGTATCGCTACACCAGTGTGTTATTCGTTCTATCCTGGGAGAAAATAATCCACAACCTTGGGTACTAGGAGGGGATTAAATTTCTTAAGGAAACACTATTAATTCAGTGGGCTCGGATTAAATTCTGTTTCTTTTACATTTATGTTATTTTATTTTCTCCATAATTATTTTACAAATGCAGCTAAACAACAGACTTGACATTCTCCTTAAGAAATAATAAATAATATGATAATTTTATTATATTACCTTTATTTATTATATGTTGGAAAATGAATTCAAAATAAGTAGCACTAAATAAGAAGGGTAAAATAGGTATAAAATAAAAAAATATCTATTAGTTTTTCATCTATTTTTAATATAATTAACGAATAAACTTAAATGGAGAAAGTATATATAAGAGCTGAAAGAATGTCTGTCTCTTCACAAGGACCACATTAATTGAAATGGCAAAATTAAATGTTGGTTTTATTTTATTTTTTTAAGAGGAAAATACATGAAAAACTGTAAGCTTCAATGTGTGGGATCGAGACCTGTTAAAAAAGTTTGGAAAAGTGTAATGGCATTGCGTGTAACCCACAAATCATAAAGTTGCATTTTCTATTAAAAAATATAAAGGTATCATGTGCTGCTGATCTGTAAAAGCTATTCAAGAAACTGGCTGCTGCGTAGATGCCAACAGGTATCAGTCATTTTCTTCCCTATCCTTTTGTTAATTCTCATTGCCCCAATGCCCCCAACCTCATACTCCTTCGCCGGTAACAAACGGATTCAAGATTTAAAATTTATGAATTACTACGATGATCTCAAATAATATATAATAATAATTAAATAAAAAGTTAAAATAGACAAATATTTAATTAATTTTTAATATAAATACAGAGTTTAAACAAAAATTACTAGATTCACGTGAACCCATAAAATACATATTAGATTCGCGTATGCCCCCTCCAAGTTGGAGTCTTTTCTTCTTTTACTTTTTCTTATTTTTAATTAAACTGGTCCTTTCATTTTATAGTGTCAATCACTTCCAACATTTTGAGAATTAAGAGCATGTTTAGTCCACTAGTAGAGTAGTCCTAAAGTTAGTCTTATGTTAGATTAACCTAGAGTCAGTAATGAAAATCATTTTAATGTAAACTAGGGCCTAGGGGCATTAGTTGGGTTCATTTATAAGTGCTCCCACAGCTCAAAGATGCGCATATAGAACAAGAACAACGTAGAGATTCCTAGTTAGTTTCTTTATAGACAGTAGACCAAGCAGGAAAAAAAAAGTAATAGACTATATGTAAAGCTACAAACTTTAAGTCACAACTTTTAGAACGTGCAGATTTGCCTTTTGGAGTGGCCCAGTTTTAATTTCTTCTTTGGAAAAGTTGCTATCACACGAGGCAATATCCAGTGCATACATACACAGATCCCACGGACCTATCAAAATCACTGAAGAGTAAAAATAATATATTTTGTATTAATAAAAAGAAAAGAAAAGAAAAGAAGAAGAAAAAGAGAATGAGCCGATGAAATTAAAGCAGCTATTAATACTTTTCTAATACTGTCAAGCAAATGGAAAATTTAACTTTTAAGTTGCTCCAATTGGAAGTATCCCAAGAGCTTTGGTGCGTATATAACAAGAAAATGACCTAAATCTTTCTGGTAAAGTGGTACTGGTTCAAGGCTCTCTTTTTTGCCTAAATAATCAGTTTTCTGCTATTCGCTTTTAACTACAGATTCCAATTAGTGAACCAAAAGTCCATATCTGAACACAATACTATATACTTTCTGGCCTTCTCATGCTTTTTACGTAGTTTAGCCTAATTGGTTCTCTCCATCTGTTGGGTTATAACTGCAACCTTAAAAAGGAAGTTTATTTGGTCTAGTGACTGGCAGCTAACGTCCTGTTTGTACACTATTCGTGGTTATTTCATAAAAATTGGTGATTGTTGTTGATGAACTTATGTATGGGATAGCAGCTTATGATCGAGACCCCTATCTAGCCAGTTCAATAGAATTTAATTTCTATATACTAACAGTGTATGATTTTTTAACATCAAAAGATTAAGATGATGTACGACAACAAGTATCCTGTATATAGTAATCCTAATTTATGAAAAAATAAAATGCGTGAGTTACCTGCTATAACTTGTATATCAAATATACTAATAGAGCAAAAAGATCTTGCACTTTCAGTGCATATAAGTTTAATTAGTCCATTTCGATAAATTATATCAAATCACAAACATAATTAGAATATAATTACTAGAATTTGGAAAAATAGTTTTAGAAATTCTATAGTTAATTTATAATTGGCAGAAATTAAAAATGAATGAATTAGCTATTTAGAAGTTCTAAAGATAAACATTTTTCTATTTAGACGAAAATCTGAAAAGGGATTTATATTGTGCTTAGGGATGTTTACTCGTAAAACGATACAATTGAATTTATACGTGGCGTATAGACAAGTGAATCGATTTGGTCCTAAAATAATAAATAAATTAAACAAGAATATAGGACTTAGCGTTGAAATCGAGATAAAACAACAGAAATCCTGGTTCGGGGAGTAGAACTTCCGGAGGAAATAGTGATAGTATTAATAAGCAAGAAGATAAAAATAATACTGAGCTTTTAACAGAGTATAATATATGTTTGCCAGAAAATTCGTGTCCCTTTACAATAGTTATAGAGCTCACTATTTATAGTTGCACCTAAGGAACAAGGTCCTAGGATCAAGCCCCTCTTAAATGACAATTATGAGGGCTATTGAAGAATGTGTAACGGTAGGCAATAAATGTCACATTCTCTGTAACAGACCATATACTTAATGCTATAGAATATTCTCCATTAAATGCCACCGGGTGACATGCATTTATTTTACCTTTATGGACACCATTCTCTTCGGTAACAAACGAGATCATTGCCTTCGGACCTGATTGTCTTCTGTTTTCAGCTCCACGTGTCGCTTTATCATGCGAGCATTTAATATGAACATATTTTACCATCTACATATAGTCCTCCCTACTTTCCAGTGGCATATCCTTGTGTCACTAGGAAGTTGTAAAGATACCTTTCTTGGCGAAAAATTTTCTGACCCCCTCTGAAAAGTTTATGACGGTTGATTAGACGCACGTCTCTCCGCATTTAATGTCCAGAACATGCGTCATCCCCTGATTCAGCAGCGTTTTCGCCGGTTCTCGAGATAATCATGGCCACAATTTTAGCCGCCTATTCCTTCACTTATAAACATCAACCTTCTCCATTTACACTTCATAACTTTCCAAACTCTCTCAAACTCTCTTTATTCAACTCATACTTGTCTTTAACTTTCTCTAATCTTCTTCTTCAGAAAAAATCTTTTCTCCCTTCTAATAACAATGGCCTCCTCTTTCAGAAATCCCAGTCCTCAAAGAGCAAAAGTAGTGTTGATGATGCTTCTCCTCCCACGATAAGCACCATTATTCCAAGAAAACTCATCACAACTAAGGACTTCGGATAGAAGTATCCTTCTGCCAACCCTCGCACATAGGTTGTTGACGTGTATCCTTCTTCCATCCGCCCTTCCAGCATTCCTGTTGTGAAGGAAGACTGTTGTTTTTATGAGTTAAACATCATCGCTCCTGACCGGGCAGAGCGAATAACCTTACCCAAGCAGGGTTTACGTATGTTTACACGTATCCTTTCACTTTGGGCCCATTCTCTTTGAGCGGGGAGCTTGACTCCGTTATCGTGGAGTTTTGCACCTATTACCAGGTATGCTTGGCACCAGTAAGTCCTTCAGAGTGGAGGACAATTGCTTGTATTCGGCGTCTATGCCAGGAGATGGGAGAAGAACTATTCCTGGCTCGATTAATAAACCTTTATTCCCCCAAGATTTTTTGCACGGGGATGATAAATTTCAGCAAACGTGGCCACCATGCTTTGCTAACCAGTATGGATGGTGACAACGACCGTGGGTGGATGGAACGATTCGTTACAATTGCAACCAGGGACATCATTTCGGCCACATCTCCGTCTTTTTTCGAAATATGGAACCATACTCGTAAGTTCACCGTTCGTCTTTTGTTCTAGTTAAAGATTGCCTCACGATGTTACTAATCTTTCTTCTTTCACTTATTTCAGCTACTCGGTGCACACCACCTAGGGTTGAAGGCTTTGACCAGTAGGTCCAAAAGATTTTGGATATCACTATGCCAGAGACCCGCACATGGAAGAACTGGCCCTTAAATATGGGTAGAAGGCCAAAAATTATGGTAGGTCGAACTCAACTTGTTTTTACCTTTCGTATAGAAACATTGATTAACCTTTCTCTTCTGTTAAATTCAGGTTTACCCCAGGGTTCTATTACTGTCCCCTGGGAGGATGTTTTGGTTGATCCCTCAGATGTGGCGAGGTTGTTGCAGGAGGCCTTTGCCCGAACGGGTGTAGTCGGTCCTGCTTCCGGTGCAAGTGCTTCTTCTCAGAGTCCTTGCCCGGAGAGCAAGCAACAAAAAAGGCGATGCTCCTCTGCGGCAGAGGAAAAAAAATTAAAAGGCAAAGAGTGCAGCGCCCGAGCCATCCTCGGATACTGTGGTGATGAGCGTTGTGCCCGAGTCGGCCATGGACACTGTGGTGATCGATGATGATGGAAGAGCCAGTGATGAAGGGGCTTCTCTACATAGAAGATGATGACCTTCATCAGCTCAACAGAATGCTCAATTTATCGAGTTAGTTATGTCAACCGAGGACGATGCCTCGGCACTCTAGGGAGTATAATATAGTGGAAAATGCTAATTCTCGCTTTCGAGTCCCAGATACTATTCCCGGTACCGTGAGGTTAGGTACCGGACCACTCCCGTCCTCGGTTGATGAGCAACCAACTAGCATTGTAGTTGCTGCAACTGCTTCTCTACCTACAACGCCATCAGCTTCATCTCCTTCTTCAGCAAATCTACCTTCGCCACCAGCAACTGCTACATCATCTCCACCGGCTGCAGTTGTCCGAGAGGAGGATGTCCCTCTTCTCCGGTCCCCAGTTCATTGGAATTTGGGGCACAATTATTCTACCCCCTTCAAAGATTCCCAAAGGAGGAGGAGTATCTCCCTCTCTGTTTCTATCGGATGCCATCTGCTATCCCGGTCGATGGAACTTGCTAATTATCAGAAGCCTCTAGCTTCAGAAAAAGATAGGAATAAAATAGAATCTCTCTCGGGAGAGTTTTTAATGAACTACGCCATGCACAACGCAGCAGTGGTACAAACTTTGTTTCCTCTGTTATTTTTCTATCTTTAATATGGAAGGGTTTTTAGTTTGTATTTCTGTTTTGCATGCTAACTTCCTTGCTTCCAAGGCCTTCAAAGGTTGATTCTTGATAAGGAGGAACTCACCTCCGAGCGGGATCAACTGTAGGCCGAGCGAGACCAACTTGTTGCTAGTCTCCCGAAATTGGAAGCTCGAGCTGCTGAGGCCGTTGAGTTGGAGGCTCGGTTGCAACAAACTGAGCAAGAGGTAGTGACCCTTGGCCAAAAAGCTGCCCTATTAAGGATACAATTCGAAGAGGCTAGGGCCAAATAGGTTGAAGTCCATAATGTTGTTCTTGTTGTATATGATCGTGAGGCTGCATCTGCTGAAAGATTGAATAATTTGGTGGCAGCCTTAAACTCCAAAGCTGAAGTTACTGTTGTCGAGGAGAAGTATGCCTGGTTGGAAAAGAGGCATAAGAAGGTCATAGAGCACAATAATATTTTCAGCTCCACTGTCTGTGACCTTGATGTCAGCCTCCGGGCCACTAGATTCGAGCGGGATAACTTTTCTGCCGAGGTTGACCAACTTAAAGAAGAACTTTAGAGCAGAGAGGCTTCCCTCATTGTTGAAAAAATATATTTTATGTATAGCATGATGAGAAAAATCTTGGAAGAGGCCAAATCGGGCGCCACTGACTTCTATGCCGAAATCGCTAAGGCCTATGAGTTGGAGTCAACTGCCTAAAGGGGTCTTCTGGTTCGTCCTGATGCTACTGACTCTTATGGTTTTAGTTCCGAGTTCTCGGGAACTGAAGAAGAACTGAAAGGTGATGATGCTGAAGGCCAAAATGGTGAAGGCCAAGATATTGAGCTGGCAGCGGATCCACCCACTTCTCCTGGGGTGCAAATGCTTCTCTTCATCCGGGTTTCGGAGATACAGTAGCTTAATTTTTGCTTTTTTTTATTTCTCATATCTTTGTGCCTGTGCTGTTTGGCACGTTTATTATGAATAGAAGCATCTTTTCATTTAAGTATCGTGCAAGTTTTTCTCTTTGCATACTTTCTGTTTAAGTATTGCATAAGTTTTTCTCTTTGTGTCGAATTAAGTAAGGCTTCGGGTGTATTTTTCCCCGATAGCATTTGGGTTCCAGGCATAAATTGTTCCAAAATCAACCCTTTACCGTGAGGGTTTCATAAGAGAGGGCCCTCTTATGTTTACGGTGCTCTTGAAGAGGACGTCTCATGTTCATTACGACACTAGCATTTGAAGTACTTGTTTAACTTTCAAATGATAAAATTAATTCATCGATAGGACACGAAACATGATAAAAATAAAAGAACTTTACTTTATTCCTTCCATTTTCAAAAATACATAAGCATTCGTTATGCTAAAAAAATTGCCATTACTTGTGGCTAACTTGTACAACTTGTTTCTACGGGGCTGGTCGCGCAGTCCCCTGTCCCGATGCTACAACTTTGTTTCCGGATTTCGTGTTCCCGATCGATGTGGCACTCATTTTTGCCGTATTCTCATATCATTTCCCCCAGTGTTCGAATGCGAAGAATACGAATTTGAACACTTTCGAGAATGACACCTCGGCACTCCGGGGAGTTTAATATAGTGGAAGATGCCAATTCTCACTTTCGAGTCCCAATCGTTGTTCACGGTACCGTGAGGTTGGGTATCGAGCCTCTCCCGTCCTCGGTTGATGGGAAACTGATGTTTTATACTTCAATGCCACACAAGAGGGGGGGAGTGATTTGTGTGATGCCCAATTTTTCGCGTGCACAAATTATAGAAGGATTTGGTTCTTTTATGTGTTCCTTATACTACAATTGCGGAATAATAAATGCAGAAACTAAAGAACCCAAGTATTTTTACGTGGAAAAAACTCGACTCAAAAGGTGAAAAAACCACGACCTACTACCGATAGAATTTTTCCCTAACACTTCACTACAACTCCGAGACAACAATAAATTTTACAAACTCTTGCAAACCTAAGGATTACCTCTAACCCTTGTAGCAACCAGCCACAGGCTGTTGCGACAGCTTCAAGTTAACTCTAACTTGAAAAATACAACTAGAGTTTATAACCTCTTGCAAACCTAAGGATTAACTCTAACCCTTATAGCAACATGCCACAAGCTGTTGCGACTAATTCAAGTTAACTCTAACTTGAAAGATACAACTCAGGTACCCAGTACAATTTGCTTCTTAGAAAGCTGAAAGGTACAACTCAAAACGCCTACTACACTTTGAACTAGAAATGAATAAAGACACATAAAACTCTTTATGGAGCTGGTTCTTCAATTTAGTTCATGTAGCTTCAAGATCGCACTCTTAAATCTCACAGAAATTGCTTGCAAAATGTCTTGCTATTTTTCTCTCAACTCATGTTTAACTTCAACATTTGTGCATACCTGTAAAATGAGAACATCCTGCAATTTATAGAGTTAGTAGAATAGGAAATAACCAGAGTTCTAATGCTATACTCTTCCTTGGTAGAAGAGTTCTAGTTATCTTCAACTTCTAACTCCTCCCTTATCTAGGATAGAGTTCTCTCGAGTAAGGAGTCCTTCTCCTTATCAATTATGCAACATTTTCGTTCAGGAGATATCATATATAACTACTTAAGCTTATCTTTTTCACGTGCATGCCTCGTGTCCAAATTATGCCCGTGTCTGTGTACACTGTATATGGACCTGGTTCACGCTTGAGTTCCTTTGTCAATCATCAAAACAAACTTACTTAGGCCAACAAATTTCCCTTTTTTGATGATGACAAACTCTATGCCTTTCATAAGCATAAGACTTGTTTCAACTCAGCTCAACATCAACACAATGTTAGAACACTTTCCATTTTTAAAGTCACAAATCATCAATGACCAAGGACTAGGTTCATTAGGTTATAAACATCACAGTCCAAAGTAAAAAGCACAACCTATCTTTCCCCTTTTGGAATCATCGAAAAGTTGTATAATTATGTTAGATAACCAGATTTTAATAGATATTACTCATGGCCACCGGGGCTACTTCAAATACAATCATGGAGTCAAGCATCATATATCAATCTAATGATATTAGCTATCTAAGAAGCGTCAACAAATAGTAAGAGCACAAAATAGTTGATTAATATTAGTACTAGTCATCCACAAAGCATAGAGAATAATAAAGATACTGGATCATGAGCAAAAAGAACAAAAAGAAATCCCATCCGGGTCATTGGTTTGTCTAACTAGGCTAGGAAGGTTTCAAGGCTGGGAAGGACCAAGTTCTTGGTTTCTGGCCTGAAGTAGCTTTAACATATCATGAAGAATGCCTTCATTCTTCTCCTTCTGCTTTGCAAGCTCAGCCCTAAGAGCATCCCTCTCAGTTTCTATTTCAACCAACCTCTCCTTTAGCCTGTCAATCTCAGCATCCTTAGCCCCACTCTTTTGTACCAAATCTCGTACTTTACTGTTCACAGGTACCTTCTTGGATGAACCAGGTTCTTTGGGAGTAGTGTGGACTTTATAGTCACATGCAGTCAAAGTGTTTTCCCTAAAGTAATCCTTGCTATTACCAACTTCCCATTTCTTGAAGGGTACCTTGAAGTGAGCAAGTACAAACGTGAGAATGAAACCATAGGGTATGGCATGAGTTTTGATGCTAGTTGGAACCCTATCAAGAAGTTGGATGATAAACCCAGGCCAATTGATTTGCCTCATACTGTCCAAACATTCCATAAGGATCAGGTCTATGAATGTAGCAATGTGCCTTCTTTCGTGCCTAGGCAGCACAACATTGTTAACAAATTCAAACAACACTTTTTGGGGTGGCTTCATCTCAATTTTGTAAACAGCCTTGGGCCGAAGCTCTTCCTCATTATCAGAAAACTTCCTAGTAATGGCAAGTAAGGTGGGGAGGTTTTCTAGGCTTGGCCATTTTAACCTTTTGTAATCATTGTACCCTTCAGCATGTACTCCCAGAATTTCTCCCAATTCTTTGTCGTCGAAGCTCACAATCACTCCCTTCACCACACTGGTAACTCTGCCATTTTTGATCTCATAATTTTTCATGAACTCTACAATCTCAGTTCTGGTAAGATTTCTATCCATTTGAAGGACCATGTCCTTCCAACCCTGCAGTTGTAGTTTTTCCAGCAACATCATCATGCCTTCCTCCTCCAAGTCCCTGAGGAGTCTACCTTTCAAGATGGTTCTTTTCCTAAACTTAACCATCTTGTCCTTCTCTGCATCAGATTCTTCTTCTTCTTCCACTACTTTCACTTTTCTAGACTTCAAGGTAGACATGGTTCATTTTTCCAAGGTAGAAGGTTCTGCTGACTTTGTTTTCGAAGGAGACTTCTTTTTGGAAGTCTTGATTTTCTTTGCTTTTGGAGTCACAACCTCCACCTCTTATGCCTCCTCTTCATCATGAAGGACCATATCTATCTCCTCAATTTCAACTGCCTTAATAGGCTCAACCACTTTCTTCCTTCCCTTTGCAGCAACTTTTGTTTTACTTTCTTTCAAGGTCTTCTCAAGTTCAGTCTCACTCTGCTTCTTCTGACTTCTTGTAGATCTTCCTCTTGTGGGAGGAGTCTCTACAAGGATAGAGAGGCAGCATTTCTCTTCTTGTTTGCCATAGCAATTCCAGGGATTTTAACTCCTGAACTCTTCATTTTTGGATTATAACTGTCAGACACGTGTTTCAGTAGGTCTTCGAAGGGTTCCTGTACTGATGGAACAGGTTCTTGAACATTTTTTCCCAATCTAACCAACCCCTCAGCAGCTTCTCCAGACCCACTTCCCACTTTTTCTCTCAAACTTTCTTCTTCTCCGACAGATTCCTCACTCCATACTACCATAGCTCATGTTTTTTCAGTCAAACCAACATGAGAGGGTGAAGATTTAGCCACTCATTTTCTCATTCCCCATACATCGCCTTGAGCACCGTCACTCTCTTTTTCTTTTTCCTTTTTATTTTTACCACCCAATTTTCTAGACTCAGTTGTTTCAACCTTAGCCATAGTTCATACCAAAACAAACCTATTTTCTAGATTTTTAGCAACCTCAGAGATAGTCTCAGATGTAAATTTTGGACCAGATATTACCTGCTCTGTTTCAGATGAAACAATTTCTTCCCCTTCAATTGTAGACTTGAAAGAATCTTCAGATTTTTGGGGTTCATTTGCCTGAATTGCCTTCAATTGCTCATTGATTTTCTTGATTTGTTCCCCTCCAGCGACTACTTTGCGAGCAAGCATCTTGAATCTTCCTTTCTTAGAGATAGGTGTGGTTGAAAGTGTGGTTAGAGGAGAGGGTGTGGATTCTTTGGGTAGTGATGAGGGATTTTTAGAGGTGTTAGCCATTGATGGTTAGAGGATGAGAGAAGATGATTATGTGTGTTTAGAAGATGAGAGAAGATAGAAAGAATTGTTTGGCAGTTGTAAATTAGAAGTGAAGAAACGACTAAGGCCAAATCAATTTAAAGAGGGATAATTTGATTGGGTAACGACGGATTTTTCAAAATCTCAGGAGTCTAATCAAACCGGAAGTCATTTTAAAAAGACGTTGAGGACTCTCCCTAGAATCTAGGCACTTATATGCGTTTTAGGACTCTCTTTGGGTGAAACTGGTTCATTTTTGTAACGGATAAGCTCAAGGAAGGTTAGTATTAAATGGGACGCTCATTTTGATCATAATCTAAATATAATTATTTCAAAATATGCAGAGTGGAGAGTACGTACCAAGCAATCTTGATGGACTAGGTTCTTCACTGAGAAATCTCTTGTGTAAGTCTGAATTTTCCAAGAGAATAAAGATAATATTATTAGAGATTAATGAGATATTTTAGCACATGGCACAAGAGTATACTAGTGAAAGTATGAGACTAAGCAAAATCTAATCTAATTATGTACAAAAGTCACATATTTTCTAACCAATTTGAGTTAGAATTGGTTCCTTTTAGGTGATCTTAATCATCCCTAATTCTAACATGTTCCTTTCAAAGTGATCTCTACTTAGAGATTTTGTGAAGATGTCACCTATTTTCTTGTCAGTAGCAAAAATTCCACAGTGATCAAACCCATTTCATAGTTGTCCCTCAAAAAGTGATGCCTAACATCTATGTGCTTAGTTCTTTTGCGATGAACCGTATTCTTGGTCATACTAATTGCACTGGTGTTATCACAAAAGATAGGGACACAAACTACATCAATTTCAAAGTCCATTAATTGTTGTTTGATCCACAACAATTGAGCACAACATGAGGCAGCAGCAATATACTCAGCTTCAGCAGTAGATAAGGCCACAAGATTTTGCTTTTTGGTGGCCTAAGATACACGACATGAGTCAAGAAAGTGTGTCATACCTGAAGTGCTCTTTCTATTCACAAGAAAACCTGCATAACCAGCATCGGCATATCCCACTAAATCAAAATTACTACCTTTTTGATAGCATACGCAAAGATCAGTGGTGCCTTTTAGGTATTTCAAGATCCTCTTGACAGCTTTCAAGTGAGACTCCTTTAGATTTGCCTGAAATCTTGTACAAAGGCCTACACTGAAAATAATGCTAGGTCTACTAGCAGTGAGATATAACAAAGAGCTAATCATTTTCCTATACATCTTCTAATCAATAGATGAACCAGGTTCATCCAAATTCAATTTCGTGGATGTTGCAATAGGAGTGTCAATTTCCTTGGATGTTCCTTCCTGTTTTTGTTACTAAGGAATAGGTTCATGGACAGGTTCCCTCGAGATTTGAGGATCAGTTCCTCTCTAGTCAGTTCCCCCTGTCAGGTTGCCCTGGGTGGAAGGACCTGTTCCATCACCTTCTCCTTCTTGTGATGCAACTTCAGGCTGGACGGTGGCTTCATTATTTGAGTTTCTTGTCAGTCCAATAACTTCATCATCTTGTTCCTACCTCTCAAAAAGAATGTTAGTTTAAATAATAACATGCACGCTTTCTTCTACACACATAGTTCTTTTGTTATATGTCTTATAAGCTTTACTATATAAAGAATATCCCAAGAATACTCCCTCGTCACTTCTGGGATCAAACTTACTTAGGGAGTCTTTTCCATTATTGTGCATAAAGCACTTGCATCCAAATGCCCTAAGATGGGATATATTTGATTTTCTCCCTTTAAGTAACTCATAGGGAGTATTCTCAACAAGAGGTCTAGTCATGCACCTATTTATGATGTAGCATGCAGTGTTCATAGCTTCTGCGCAGAAACTATGGGGAAGTTTACTAGAAAGAAGCATAGTCCTAGCCATTTCTTCCAATGTCCTATTCTTTCTTTCAACAACTCCACTTTGTTATGGAGTCCTAGGAGCAGAAAAATTATGATTTATGCCATGCTCATCACAAAATTCAGTAAATTTAGCATTCTCAAATTCAGTACCATGATCAGACCTAATTGATGCAAGTTGATTACCTAGTTGTTTCTGAATTTTTCTAACAAAAGAAGTGAACATGTCAAATGCTTCATCTTTAGATGTTAAAAATAATGTCAAAGTAAACCTAGAGTAATCATCAACAATCACCATAACATATCTCTTACCACCACTGCTCAGTGTTCTCATTGGACCACAAAGATCCATATGGACCAGTTCCATCGTCCTGGTAGTTCTTACCATTTTCTTGCTTTTAAAAGAGTATCTTACCTGCTTCCCCCTTGCACAAGCCTCACAAACTTTATCTTTCTTGAACTTAATGTTAGGCAACCCTATCACCAAGTCCTTGGAGACTAGTTTGTTGAGTTGGCTTAGACTGGTATGTCCAAGTCTTTTGTGCTAAAGGAGGGGATCATTATCCAATACACTTAAGCAAGTGAGTTCATTATCTGAAAGTGTGGACAGATCCATAACATATATATTGTTCACTCTTTTTCCCTGCAAAACTATCTTGTCAGTGGTAAGATTAATCACAAAGCATTTTGTAGAGGTAAATGCTATCATGTTACCTCTATCACACAATTGTGATACACTTATTAGACTGTACTTCGGTCCATCTATCAAGTAGATATTCTCAATAGAGTGAGAATCAGTCTTACCTACCTTTCCAACCCCAATGATGTCACCTTTCTTCCCATTTCCAAAGGAGACATTACCTCATTTAAGGTCCTCAAGTGAAAGAAACTGGTTCTTGCTTCCTATCATATGCTTTGAGCAACCACTATCCATGTACCATATTTGGTTGCTCCCATTCAATTAGACCTGCTAAAGGAAATCAGGGGTTAGTATTAGGAGCCCAAACTAGTTTGGGTCCCTTTCTATAGGCAAAAGGATGAATCAAATTCATTTTAGCTCAACTTGGTAGCCTATTTTTCCCTAGAACAAATTTTTTGTTCTTTTGACTTGCCTTCTCTTTTGAAGTACATTCACTTTTATAGTGACCATTCCATGAATTGATTCCTACAATCAAAGCTTCATACTCTACTTCATTGTTAGTTAGAGGAACCGTTCTTATGGCCTGCCTTAGGGTTTCTCCCGAGGGCGTGGCTAGAACTATGACGAGCCCGGACCCCTTCACATTGGAAGCTCAGTTCGTGAACAAGGTCCAAACTCCTGATGTTGATTCTGACACCATCACTACTTCGTTGGTAGCCAAAGGTAACAGTCCTGAACTGAAATCGGCCACAAATTCGGCCAAAACTTGTGACTTAATTGCAGTACTAGGTTTATAATCTATGTCAAATTCACTCATTTTGACTGCCCACTTGGCCAGCCTACCTGAAACTTCAATTTTATGAATAATATTCCACATAGGAAAAGTGGTCACCACGGCTATCAGATGACATTCGAAATAAGGCCTAAGCTTTCGAGCGGCGACTACGAGAGCTAAGGCCAATTTTTCCAGATGTGGGTAGCGAGTTTCCGCTCCCATTAAAATTTTACTAACATAATAGATAGTAGATTGCGTACCTTCATCCTCACGGACTAAAACGACATTTACCGCTACCTCCGAGACCACTAAGTATATTAGCAACTGTTCGCCATTCTCCGATTTTGACAGTAATAGAGGACTTGACAAATACTTTTTCAAATCTTTCAAAGCCTGCTGATATTAAAGAGTCCATTCGAAGTTGTTCTTCTTTTTGAGTAGTGAAAAGAAATGATGGTATTTCTCCGAAGACCTGGAAATGAATCTACTCAAAGCAGCCAGTCTCCCTGTCAACCTTTGAACCTCTTTCATGCTTGATAGCTAATCCGGGATGTCTTCGATGGCTTTAATTTTGTCGGGGTTAACCTCGATCCCCCTTTGCAACACCAGGAAACCCAGGAACTTACCGGAGCTGACCCCGAATGCACATTTCTCAAGGTTAAGCTTCATTTTGTACTTTCTTAGGATGTCAAAGGTTTCTTGCAAGTATTTAAGATGACCACCTGCGTTCAAAGACTTAACCAACATATTATCTATGTAAACTTCCATGGTTTTCCCTATTTGATTCTCGAACATTTTGTTTACGAGCTGCTGATAAGTGGCCCCAACATTTTTTTTCCTAAAAGGCATCACATTATAATAATATGTGTCGAAGTTCGTTATGAACTAAGTTTTTTTCTGATCCTCCGGGTTCATCTTGATTTGATTGTACCCGAAGTAAGCATCAAGGAAACTCATTAACTTATGCCCGCCCATCGCATCAATCATTTGGTTAATATTTTACAATGGGAATGAGTCTTTTGGGCATGTCTTATTTAAATCCTTATAGTCTACGCACATATGAAATTTATTATTCTTCTTTGGAACTACTACTATGTAGCTATCCAGTTAGGATACTGTACCTCTCCAATTGAACCGATATCAAGCAAATAAGTTACCTCTTCTTTGATGAATTTGTTTCTGACCTCGACGATAGGACATTTTTTCTACCTTACCGGAGGGATGTTAAGATCCAAACTTAGTTTGTACACGGCCACTTCCAGAGGGATACCTGTCATATCCTCATGTGACCACGCAAAACAATTAACGTTAAATTTAAGAAATTTGATAAATCCAGACCTGAGCTTGAGGCTTAATCCATTCCCCAAGTGAAACTTCCTCTCCAAAAACTTTAAGAACAATGCGACTTGCTAAAGTTCTTCCGCCGTGGATTTTGTTGCGTCCGTTTCTTTTGGTACTTGGAAATATTGTGGTACTTGGTAGGATTTCGACTCCTCCTCCCCCTAGTTGACTTTATTCAGCTCGGGAGTAGGCACCGGTTCTGGTAATTGCTATGTTGCATGCTCATTCTCTTTGCTACTAGAAACTGAGATTGTGTTCATCTCCCTTACCGCCGGTTGGTCTCCTCTTATTTGTTTAATTCCCTCGGGAGTCGGGAACTTCAGAAATTGATGATATGTTAACGGCACGACCTTCATCTCGTACAACTGTGGTCTCGCCAGGGTAATATTGTAGCCCATATCGCCGTCTACTATAACAAAAGTGTCATCTTCATCACCCATCGACATTTATGGGCAGCATGATCTCTCCTCGGGTTGTCACACTTGCCAAATTGAACCCAGCAAGGAGTCATGTTTGTGGCCAGAATGATACTTCCGGTCAGCTTGGCTTGTTCCAGCATTCTCTACTGGATAATATTGGCTGAACTTCCTGGGTCCACCAAAATATGTTTAATTTTAAAATCTAAGACATTTAAAGAGATTACCAAGGCATCATTGTGTGACTAAAGCAGCCCATCTGCGTCTTCCTCCATGAAAGTTATGTCGGCATCAGCGACTTCTCGGAGTCTTTTACTGTGGGTTACTGATACCTTCGTCTTTTTTGCTGCCGAAAATGTAACACCATTAATATTCCCCCCCCCCCCCCCCGCGAAAATCATGTTGATCGTCAAACGTGGAGGGCCTTCCCCTGATTTCGAAGGTTTCGCGTTGTCACGATTGCGGCCATAGTTATTCTTAGCATGATCACTTAAAAATTCTCTGATATGGCTATTTTTCAGCAACATCACCACCTTCTCGCGCAAATGACGGCAGTCCCCAGTGTGTTGATCATTGATTCATGGTATTCGCAACACAAATTGGGGTTCCTCTGACTCGGATCGGATCTCATTGGTTTCAGAACCATGCTTCTTTAATGCTCCTCAGAGTCGACACCAGCTACACCACGCTAACATTGAAATTATATTCAAAAAGCCTTGGGTAGGAGAAATCTTGAGAACCTGATATCTTCTTGTCTTAGAATGACCTGTTATTCTGGTCGATCAGCTCTCATATCGGTAGCGAATCTATACGCCAACCGGAAACCTTTGCCGCGTCTTTTGGTCCTTTCATAGGGCAAAAATCGACCCCTTGAAGACTATCATCTGTGTCGAAATCATCCTTTGATTTCTCCTTATTTTTTTCCCGGTACCGGCCTTTGGTTGATGTCGGAAAATAGAGCTGATCATCTTCAATTTTTATCTTTGACCGTACCGATTGTGAACATCCGTCCATGTCGTTGCCTGGAACTCAAGCAGACTTTCTTTCAATTTTCGGGAAGCATCGAAACTTCTCGGATTCAGCCCTTTAGTAAATGCTTCTGCTACCCATTCATCTAGTATGGCCGGGAGCAGCATCCTTTCTTTCTGGAATCTAGTCACGAACTCCTGTAACAATTCGGACTCTCCTTGTGCAATCCTGGACATGTCAGCCTTTCGGGTATGCACCTTCATGTCCCCGGCATGGGCCTTGATGAAAGAGTCTGTGAGGATCTCAAAGGAATCTATGGAGTGCTTGTGCCGGAGCGAATACCATGTCAGGGCTCCCTTCGTGAGGGTCTCCCCCAATTTCTTCCATAAGACTAACTCAATCTCGTACAGAGCTAAATCGTTTCCCTTCACCGCCATTGCATAGTTGGTGATATGCTCATGAGGATTTGAAGTTCCATCATACTTCGGCCATCTGGCATTTTGAACCGCTTCGGGATCAATTCTGGTGTCGCGCTTGGTTTGAACGGCAATTGGGTGTAATTCTTTGAGTATGGTCCTTTCAATACTGGTGGTGCGCCCGAAATTTGATCAATTCGGGCATTTATTTCCCTCATAAACTGTATAAGTTCAGTTTTAAAGGGATCATTCTCATAGTAGCGGATCCAGTAACAACAATAATAATGATCCCTTTAAAACTGAGCTCATACAACTTCGCCCCTCGGGGTGTTATTGTCGGCCCTCTATGTTGTTTGATTTGCGAGAACACCGAGAGGAATTGGACCTCGTCCATTCGCGTTGTTGGAAGCACCCGACAATGCCTGCCTCAATTCCGTCATGACCTGATCCTGTCATGAGAGATGGCCATAATGGCCTTTTGTTGCTCCCTCAAGATCCTTATAGTTTCAATGACGTGCTCGTCTTCAGCATCATCAGGAGTTGCCTCTCGAACATGTTGCGAATATTTCCTGCCATGAACCAGCGTGGTCTCATCCCCCTCGTTGCGGGTATCACCGATTGAATCTCCGTGTTGAGGCTGATTTCCCTCGCCTCCAGTTGTGTGCGATGTTAACATCGTTATCTACCATTTTTGTGATTTTTGCTAAGAACAAAGAATCAAACAGGTTAGAAATAGATGCAAGGATCAACTCAATTACACAATTGTCTAAGCCTCATGATGGGCGCCAAATTATTTACCCGTAAAACAGTACAGTCAAATTTATACGTGGTTTATAGACAAGTAAATCGATTTGATCCTAAAATGATAAATAAATTGAAGAATATAGGACTTAGCGAAATCGAGATAAAATATCAGAAATCCTGGTTCCGGGAGCAGAACTTTCAGAGGCAATAGTGACAGTATTAATAAGCAAGAAGATAAAATAGTATTTAGCTTTTAACAGAGTATAATATATGTTTGTCAGAAAATTCGTGTAGGTTATAAAGCTCACTGTTTATAGTTGCACATAGGGAATAAGGTCCTAGGATCAAGCCTCTCTTAAATGATAATTATGAGGGCTATTGAAGAATGTGTAATGGTAGAGATTGAATGCCATATTCTTTGTAACAAACCATATACTTAATGCTATAGAATATTCTCCATTAAATGCTAGTAGGTGGCATGTATTTATTTCGCCTTTATGGGCATCATTCTCTCCAGTAACAAACGAGATCATTGTCTTCAAACCTGATTGTCTTATGTCTTCGGCTCCATGTGTCACTTTATCATGCGAACATTTAATATGAACATAGTTTATCATATACAATGGCATGATACTATTAAAAAGGATGTTAGCCTATTAATTTGGCTTGTCAAAGGCTATTTAAATAGCAAAAGTTTATAATTTTGTGAAGGTTAGAAGTCAGGGATGCTTACCATTTACAGCTTGTTTGGATCGTTGTTACCCATTGTATCGTATTGTATTATTTTTCCAAAACAATGCTTGTTTTGATTGTTTAGTTAAAATTGGTTGTATTGTATTGTTAAATCCATTGTTCCGGAACAATGAAAAGTCCCATTTTTTGAAACAACCGATTTGGTGTGGTGGGATCGTTTCCTATTTTTCTTTCTAATTATGCCCTAACTTATTACTTTATAATTCTATTTTACCCTTTACCTTTTTTTTTATTTTAAATAATAGCAAAGTCTCTTTCTCATATAATTTTATAATAGAATTCTACTTGAAGTCTAATAACCTATATAAATTCTCAAAGACAGCATCTCAAATATAAGCTATATACGTGAAGTCTAATAACGTAAAAATCTCGTTGCTTCTGCCGCTTCCAAACTCTTCAGATATAGGTTTTCCCTAACTTTTGTTTTATTCTTTCTTCTACTTTGATTTGTTATTCCAATTCTAATTACTTTATCTCCAATTAGATTTATGATATTGGTTGTTAAGAAATATTAATTATGATCTAAATTCTAAATGGAGTCTACTTAATATTTTATTTTATTTTATTATTATTATGATCTAATTATGAACATAGTGTACTTATTATTATTTTTAATATTATTAACTTGTTCCACTAATTTTGATAGGATTTGCATGAATTTAATTGCTTAACTTATATATAAGACATAATTGGTGATAAATTAGTAGAAAGTAGTTTTCTTAAATAATTTTTATGTGTAATTCTTGATAAATTAAATATTTAAAATAATTGAGGATATTTTAGTAAACTTATCAGTTACTGTACAATACGATACAGTCAAACCAAATATCAAAATGTTACTCCCTCCGTTTCAATTTATGTGAACATATTTCCTTTTTGGTCCGTTCTAAAAAGAATGGTCCCTTTCTAAATTTGGAAACAATTTTGCTTAAACTTACAATTCTACCCTTAACTAGAAGCTTTTATAACCACACAAATACTCTGGGGCTCTTTTTGATTTGTTTAGGACCACAAATTTCAAAAGTCTTCATTTTTTCTTAAACTCCGTGCCCAATCAAACATGTTCACATAAATTGGAACATGGGAAGTATTTAACAACAATAAACAATACAGTTTATCCAAATATTGTATTCATAAAACGATACGATACAATATAATACAGGACAATACGATACATTATAAAACGATGGGTAACAATGATCCAAACAAAGCATTAAATTAGAGGGGGGAAATGATTTTTAACAAAAAAAAAAAGAGAAAATTGCTAAGTAAAAAATACTTTTTTGCATATTTACATCTAACAGTCTAGGTGGACATCTCGATCTATTTAAACGAAAAGAAATTATATTAAATGCTTGAATGAGGCAGCTGTCACGCGAGGTAACTAAAGTTAAAATATCTCGTAGAAAAAAAAGTTACAACTCATACATATTGGTTCAAACATCAGATCTCAGCACCAGCTCACAATCGAACTGTCACAGTTAACAGTTAGCCACCATTTACTTGGAGCTAGCAGCTGCCAATTAAATATTCCACAGCCATAGTTATATTCCTGTTCTTATTGGCTATTGGACATGTTTTATGTTGTCAAGTGGCAAACACCAACCATTTTTATTATTTTGTCGCCCACCTTTGTCATTTTCTTTGCGTCGGTTTCCTCTATTCCAAGATGTCACTAAGCTATCTTGCTAAGCATAATACTCTATAAATGTATCTTAGAACAACATTTACTTGAGTTTCATGCTAATAGAATAGACCTAAGTAGGCTTAACTTAACCCCTAAAACTATTAAAAAATTCGGCCAAAATCGACCGTAGACGACCAATCGACTTCGGTCGCTAAAAAAATCGGCCGAAAAATCGGTCGAAATTGATCGTTTTTTCAAAATATTTTATTTATCAATTTTTTTTAACGAAACCGACCAACTTCGGTCGGTTTATTGGGTACAAAAATGCGGGAAACTATTTTGGCGTCCCGCGAAATTTATTTTTTAAGAAACCGACCAACTTTGGTCGTTTTTTCATGTAAAATAAATTAAAATTATTATTTAAAAAACCGACCGAAATCGGTCGGTTATTTCGGTCGGTCATTTTAAAAATTCAACCGATTTCGGTCAGTAATTTTATATTTTTAATAGAAATCGGTCGGTTATTTTCGCGCAAAAATGCAATTAAAGAGTACAAATAAAATAAAATAAAGTCTTAAACCAAAATATACTAATGGTCTAATGGTAGAATAGTATCCTGCCACATTACAGACCCCGATTTGATTTTCAGATGGTGCATTTTTTAATTACATAATTAAATACCGGCTGACTTCGGTCGATTTTTTCGGCAGATGTTTTCATTTTTTGGTCGTTTGTGAAATTTAATTGACCGATCGAAATCGATCGGAAATTGCGACCGACTTCGGTCGCTATATATTATCGATCAGACTTATTTCGACGGATTAAAGTCGATCGAAAATTAGTCAATTTTTCCAGCTTTCCGACCGATTTCGGTCGGTATTCTTGAGCGGTTTTTCGTAGTTTTCTAGTAGTGCAAAAGCTAGCTTTTGAAATGAGCATATTGTTCATAACTGTATACGAAGACGTCAATTTATTCCCTCAACCAGGGGCGGAATTAAAGTGGTGCTTATTGTTCAGCAAAACCCAATAGCTTCAATCCATATCCTATATTTATGCTAAAGGAATCTACTTAATATGTGTAAATAGTTTATCTAAAACTCAATAAAATAACTTTTTAGAATAAAATTTCGTACATTCAAAATTCCAGCTCCGTTTCTGCAATCAACCAACGTGGACAACACAAATCTAGTATGCGAATATTTACTTGTATCTCTTTTCTCACATGTAAGTGATCTTAATTGCTTTACTTTGAGAAAATGCCAGGAAAATGACTTTGTCCATGTAATAAAAAATGATGGAGTTCAGACATGAATGTTTCTTTCTCTTTTTACTTGTTTGCTAAGCAAACGTATATAATGAAGTAAAAGGTCAATATTTTTCAATAATTGGACTCTCAAATTGCAGTACTATATATTATGAGCGGAAATGTTAGGACCGCGAACTTATTAATGCGCATATAATTAATCATTGGTCTTAATTATAAATATTAGAGGGTAGTACAATCACTAAAATGAGCTAAAAGCGACACAATTATATTACAACTCAACAATTTCTAATGGTATATTCAGCTAATAGAGAAATATATAGAGTAGAAAACATTTTATGGTGGAAATTTATGAAAGGAAAATGTTGATACCCTTCCCAAAAGCCGATTATACATAAACAATTTTAATTTATTACTACAAGTTACACGGTTGTAGCAGTGAATGCAATTGCAAGTCGTCTCCTATGTGGAAAGGTCCAAAAGAAAAGGAATAAAGTTATGAGAAGCAATGCATGTGCCAATCAGCTTTTGCAACCGTCCACGTAAAGTAATGGCGGCTTAATAATAATAATTAATTAAATGAATTTAGTCATTGGCTTACGGTGCTATTAACCAATAAGTAAACGAAAACTAGTTTCTAAATTGACGTTTCTAATTCTCAATGCTAAATTTAGAATGATTATAATTTGTATGGTAGAAGTTTCTAAAAACGTGATATATGGAGAAAGTTTGTACCTCGTTCATGTTACCACGTCTTACTAATTCTTAATTATCAAATCGAAATTTTTTGTTCCATCATTTTGGAAACAATATATTGGTGGGAATCACAATTGTTCATCTACTTTATGTTTAGCTAACAATTTTTGTCTATTGAAGTAACCAACTTAGATTATTTATCATTTGTGAATATTTTTTTGTTAGTATATTACTACTTTAAACCATTCAACTCTCCCAAATATCTTAAGAGTAGGTTGACTTATACATGAAAAGGTCTACTACCTCTATTGAAGGAAACATAATAAGAAACGTAGTAATGGAATATTATCCGAAAAAAGGTTCAGGAGGCAGTAAAATGTATTTTCTCAAAAATAAAAAGAAGAAAAGAATCAAATATTTAAATTTGAAGGATAAATTAAAATCTAACATAATATTGATAGAGGCGGCCGTACGTGGAATATAAAATTAATTTGGATAAAAATGTATACTTCAGCTTATTCAATTTGAGTTTACTTAAGTTTGGTAGCCCTAGGATTACTTTCATTAGACACGAATAAAATCTGAAAAAGAATTGCTGAAAGCAGACAGAGAGAAGTCATTTCATTGAAGCTCTTAATTACGAAATTTTTTAAGAATAATTTTAAAACATAAAAATCGATATAAAAGCATATTGAGTAGTGAAAATTTATATCACAAGTACTACCTTCTGTATAGTACTCTCCCTGTCCGACAAAAAATATAGCTCATTTTTTCTCCTTTTAATCAGCAACAAAATGCTGTCCATTTTCTTCTGAAGGAAAGTGTTTCAACATAATTGTATATTAAAGAAACTTTTTTTCTATTTTAATAAGACAAAAGTCAACGTATAACTATATTTTACACCCAATACACCCCAAACAACTTACATTTTCAACTCAACTCTGAATAGTCATGCTGAGTCAAACAATGAAAATCATAACTGGACGAAGGAAGTGCCAAATGAAAAACGAAAAAGACAAAATATTTCTCACTATTTCGGTAACGAAAAAAATAAGTTTTTGAAGAAAAAAAGAAGAAGCAAATGTGTTATTTTGAGCATGTGCTAGGGAAAAAACGGAGGGAAAGGGCATTGGAAAAGCAACGATGAATAACGTTCTTAAGAAAAGTAAGAGAGTAGTCCAAAAACAAGAAATAAACAATTTTTTTAAAAAAAGAAGAAAGATTCTTGGAGCAACGGTAATTTTATCTTTGTATAACCTATAGGTCAGAGGTTCAAGTTGTAGAAGCAACCACTAATACTTTCATTGGAGTAGATATTCTACATCACACTTCTTGATTGTGGTTCTTCCCGGAACCATGTATTAACGCGAAATATTTTGTGTACCGAACTAATCTTTTTGAACAATTTTTTTTTAAAAAAAAAGAAAAGAAAAAGGTTGGAGCATTGAGTCAAAAGGTGAAAAAAGCTTTCAAATGGGGCTCCGATTTCATCTCTCCTAACTCTATAAATTGAGACAAGACTGCAAGGCAAGCGTGTAAGAAGAAACAAATTAAAGAGAGAGAAAAAGAGCGCGCAGTCGCAGTGGGATCGATCAATTGATCAAGTTGTTAATTGTTTTTCATTACCTGTCATTATTATTAAGGCAGAATCCACCAACGTCTCCTTCCTTTCCTATATACGACCCATTTCCAATTTTCTCTCTCTCCATCATTTTCTCCATTCCCGTACATTATTATTTCACATTTTCCCCATTATTGCTTATTTGATATTGACATTTATATAAAAGAAATATACGTTCAACTTGTTTCAACATTTTGGAAGTATTATTTATTCATAGAGCAGAGGATCACAAAAACAGATCTATCTTTGGCTTGAATATGGAACAGAAGCACGTATTGTTATCGGCATTGAGCGTAGGGGTTGGAGTAGGGCTTGGATTGGCGTCAGGACAGGCTGTTAATAAATGGACCGGTGGTAATTCGGCGGCGGAAGGGATAACGGCCGACCAAATCGAGCAGGAACTTCGACGCCTCTTCGTTGACGGCAAGCATACCAAAGTCTCCTTTGCTGACTTCCCTTATTTTCTCAGGTAACAGTTTTTTCACAAAGCCGCCATTCTTTCTATCTTCAGGTTTTTTTTTGATAATTTGCTTAATATCTGTCAAATGCATATACGTAAAAAAGCTCTCACTGCTATACAAATAATTCCCTTATATTTCAATTTCTTTTTCTATTGTCTTTCTTAAATGATCATTTTATATAAATTCCCTGGATCTCATGATCTAATTGGGTTAAGCCTACGTTATGTAATCATCCTGTCCCCTGCAATGCATTGCGCGCACCATCGATGCTTATTTTCGGGTTTGGAATCTTCAAGTTGGGAGTTCTCTGTAATTTTTCTTTTAATTTTCTTATTGAAAGTTTGTTTCTTTTTTTTTTTTTTTTTTGGTCTCTGTTCCCGTCAGTTTTTAGTCCTTCAATAAAAACAGCTGCTTTTTAGATAAATCAACGATTTTTTTATTTATAATTTTACTTTGTTCGTAACTTATTTACTCTGATGATGTATGGTTTTTCAAAATTGGCCCTTGAGTAAGCAAACTACTCTGGTGCTCAAAGGTCCATTAGTAATAACATGCACTTGCAGGCTTGCAACTACTACTTGAATCTCCAAATTTTATGAATTAGGTGAAACTGGTGATTTCAAAATTGTTGGTCGTGGTAAATCTTAAGCCCAAAATGATCTGGCACTTTCAAACACTAGTTTATGGTCTGCTTCTAGTTGGAATTGCTGATACTAAGACAGTGGCTAGCGGCTAGATATTGCAACTAAAGTTTACTCCCTCCGTCCCAATTTATTTGGTTGTGTTTTACTCGGCACAAAGTTTAAGAAATAAACGAACACTTTTGAAATTTGTGGTCTTAAATATCCTTAATAAATATTTTATACCAATAAATCGTTTTATTAAGGGTAAAATAGGAAGTTTAAATCTCAAACGTTTCCAATTAAAAAAAGTTCATTCTTTTTGGAATAACTAAAAAGGAAAGTATTGTCACATAAAAATGAGACAGAAGAAGTATTTATTTTAAACAGTTTCATTCTTCAAAAAAAAAGAGAAGTATTATACCATGTACCTGTTACATATCAATAGCAAAGGCAATGGGTAACTCCTTCCACTAAAGCTTAAGCAAAGGAGAATTAATCACCTAATGCTTTTTGCCTCCCTATAATTTGAATTCTGGTCTCTTATTATTTTTATTTTACTTAATTGACTGCCAACCACACCTTGGGTGCATCATCTATGTGTATTTCTTACTCTTACCTGTTGTTATCTAATTAATAGACAACCTAACTTATCAAAGTACAATAATTCCTCTGGTTTATATGTCTTAGTTTGATCGACACAAAGTTTAAGAATGTAAAGAAATTTTTTGAAACTTGTGGTTTTAAATTAAAGGTATGCGTGTAACATGCGAAAAAAACTCTTTGAATTTTGTTGTCTTATACATGTCACGTCACTCCCATAAGAAAGTGTTATTAAAGGTAAAATGAGTATATTGGAATTACAAAATAGAAATGTGGCATTCTTTTTTTAAACAGACTAAAAAGGAACATAAGACATTTAAATTGAAAAGCATGGAGTAATAATAACCAGCCACCCACTAATGCTTGCAACCTGTGAATTTTATGGGTTGCATGTCCGGAGTTCTTCTCAATACAGCAAAGTTGTTGAATGCGGAATCAAAATAAGCAGAAGAATGTAACAGCTTTTTGTTTGACAAAATTCAAGTACTGGTTATCCCTTGACACTTGCACCAAAAGTTCTCACTCCTTCACCTAATGTTCTGTTGTTGGAGAGTTATGCTAAATTTCATTGTGGTGGCTCCAGTTAGGATCTTGGTAAAAGTTGATAATTTTGAAAATATATGTTCACTTCCAACTTGTTGTATTCCCATTTTATCTCTGGTAATCTCTACGACTATATGTTGAGGACGGTTTCCGTTCACACTTATTAATCTCCTTCAAATGTGATGGCTTTGACAGTGAACGGACGCGCGTGTTATTAACAAGTGCAGCATACGTTCATCTGAATCACTTAGATGTGTCTAAACATACAAGAAATCTTTCTCCTGCAAGCAGGGCCATACTGCTTTCAGGGCCTGCTGGTATGGCTTTCGCATTTAAAGTCTGTTCCAAGTTGATATGTTATCTGCATTTAGCGCTTTAACTATGCTAGATACTTATAATGCAGAACTTTACCAGCAAACTCTAGCGAAGGCTTTGGCGCATCATTTTGATGCTAAGCTGCTGCTTTTGGATCTAACTGACTTCACTCTAAAGGTATTGTGTAAGGCCTCTTTTTACCGTACTTTAGCATATCTTCTGCTGATACTTGTATTCATTCTATTTCATGGTCAATCGTTGCAGATGCAGAGCAAGTATGGAATCTTCAAGAAAGAATCGGTAAGTACTAATTTTTACTATCTTTGAAGAATTATATTCTTATTTGGTCAAAATATTGTTGTCTTCAGGCCCATTTCATATTTCCTTAACTGTTGAATCTAAATTCACTTCCACTATAAGTAAAAGGAATCATTTCGCCCCTAGTGGAATATTACCTGATTCAGCATCTTACTTTTGTAGGCTTTCAAGAGGTCAACCTCAGAGTCTATGTTGGGACGTTGGTCCAGTTTGATTGGTTCATTCTCAATTCTTCCAGCAAGAGAGAATAATGGAGGTATATGAAGAAAGGCCATAGTTCTTCACTATTTGGTACACTTAATTGTATTTGTGTCTGTTTATGTAAATTCATGAATATATCTGAACTTAAATATAAGAATATGAATCACAAACTATTTGATCTCCAGATCTGCTGATTTCGTTTACGCGTAGGTTATATTTAAAGGAGGTTCTAGATGTTTATGAAGTTACAAAATATTAGTTGTCGTATAATACTCCAGCTTTAACAGTACGTTTATCTTGTGGGAAGTGATGCAATTTCCACATTAACACCAGCAAGTTGTTTTTGTCCTGTACCCGAAGAGTAAAAGCAATCAAGCCTGATTCTAATTTCATAAGTCCTAAGATGGAATTAATTTATCGTGAGAACTTTTCAGAGGCTGCTAAGTGTAAAGTTAAAACTATTGATCAGAAAACAAGAAATGTAAAGTTCAAGTAATTGCTCAAGTTCAACATCCATCTTTCACGTGGAGCTCAGCAGCTGGTATGCTGATGGTTCTGATTTCGATCTAGACCTAATCAGAATTTTAGAACTTAAAATCTCAGGCTTGATACTTTCATGTTGTTTTACATCTCCAGATGCTCTTCATATACAGTTTTTATTCTTTTTTTGTAGGTACCTTTTCAAGGCAAACCACTGCGTTTGATGCCAAATCAAGGTATATTAGTTTTCTTCCTCATTCAGATATTAATGCAGGTCTTTGGAGTTGATATTTCATTTTAACCCTTAGCCTTGGGATATACAGGAATAGGGAAGGTGCAAGCAACTCTCTAAAGCATCGCAGGACCGCCTCTGTTTCTTCTGATATAAGTAGCATCAGCTCTGACTCCTGTTCTTCAAATCCAGGTGGGATGCTTGTAGGGAATTGATTTACTTGCCATGGCTCTGCTATCTTTATGTTTTTTTATTGAAGGATCTCACCAAATTTCCCATCTAACCATCAACCAGCTTTACCGGATGTACTGTACTTGCAACGGATTTCTAGATTCATCTCTTGCATAAGTTGCATCTATCAATTTCATAATGTTGAATTTTGAGTAACCTATGAGGGATAATCATATGATTGAAGATTATCTTCTGATCAGTTCTTGCTTCTTCATTTTCATTAGCTCCAACCAAGCGGGTGAACAGCTGGTCAATAGATGAAAAGGCTTTATTACAGTCACTTTACAAGGTATTAAATTTTCTCTTAATTTCAAACTTGTATCTGTGTCGTTATTCCATATGATCTTCTCAGTATCTTTCACGTTATGATTGTTTCATCTTAAATCTTACTAACAAAGGAGGTTACTTGCAGGTTTTAGTGTCGGTCTCTGAAAACAGCCGTGTTATTCTCTACATCAGGGATGTTGACAGACATCTTCAACCTCCCAGAGTTTATAAACTCTTTGATCGAATGCTGAAGAAGCTGTCGGGATCGGTGTTGGTTCTAGGCTCCAGGATGTTTGAGCATGAAGATGATTGTGAGGAAGTAGATGAGAAACTCGGTCTTCTATTTCCTTACAGTATTGAAATCAGGCCCCCTGAAGATGAGACACATCTTACAGACTGGAAAACACAACTGGAAGAGGACATGAAGATGATTCAGTTTCAGGACAACAAGAATCACATTGCAGAGGTGCTTGCAGCAAATGACCTCGAATGTGATGATCTAGGATCAATCTGTCGAGCTGACACAGTGGTGCTGAGTAATTACATAGAGGAAATTGTTATCTCTGCTATATCATATCATTTGATGAACAGCAAGGATCCAGAATATCGAAATGGGAAGCTCCTCATATCATCCAACAGGTAGATGCCAGATTTCCAATTTGTTTGAGTAGTTTAGCTTCATTTATTTTTCTTACTTGATGTTTATGTACGTACTATGCTTCGTCTGGTGTAGTTTGTCCCATGGATTAAGTGTCTTCCAGGACGGAAAGAGTGGTTGCAGAGACTCCCTCAAAATGGAGGCAAATGCTGAAACGTCCAAGGTTCTTTTGCATTTTGGTGTTTCTGTTGAACCTTGGGGAATTATCTCAGACGAAATTAATTCTATTTTCTTTTTTCAAACAAAAATAGGATACTGGGTTAAAGCCTGAAACAAAGTCTGAGAACCCAACATCTGAGAGTAAGGGCGAGGCTGAAAAATCAGTTCCTTCAGCAAAAAAGGATGGAGAGATTAAGGCCCCGGTAAGTGCAGCACCTGATAGAATCGTTTTAGCAACCTTCTCTACTAAACCTTTCAGTTGGTAGTAGTTGGTCTTGAGAGCTGTATTCTTTCTTTTTCTTCTCAAATGTCATGTTGACACTTTTTATAGGATGTCTTTATATTCCTCTGAAAAAATTAATGCTGATTTACTGGTTTCAACAATGTCTTGTCACACTGTGCGCTTACATTTTTTACTCTCTGATTTGCATCTTAGTATATATTTTGACTATTTGGTCCAACTTGATTTTTTGTTTGTTAATTCAATCTTCATTTGGTGTTTCTTCCATTTGCTTTAATGTGTAATATGATATCTACAGGAAGTTCTTCCTGACAATGAATTTGAGAAGCGGATAAGACCAGAGGTTATACCTTCAAATGAAATTGGAGTGACATTTGCAGATATTGGTGCTCTAGATGAAACAAAAGAATCACTTCAGGAGCTGGTCATGCTTCCTCTTAGAAGACCTGACCTCTTCAACGGTGGACTGCTGAAGCCTTGCAGAGGTATACTACTCTTTGGTCCACCTGGCACTGGGAAAACGATGCTGGCCAAAGCAATAGCCAACGAAGCTGGAGCGAGCTTTATAAATGTCTCAATGTCAACCATTACTTCAAAATGGTTTGGGGAAGATGAAAAGAATGTCAGAGCTCTTTTCACACTTGCAGCGAAGGTTTCTCCTACGATCATTTTTGTGGATGAGGTTGATAGCATGCTCGGGCAGCGGACAAGAGTTGGAGAGCACGAGGCTATGCGAAAAATTAAGAATGAGTTTATGACTCACTGGGACGGTTTATTGACTAAACCAGGTGAGCGTATTCTTGTTCTTGCTGCAACCAACAGACCTTTCGACCTCGATGAAGCAATAATCAGGCGGTTTGAGCGCAGGTACTTCTATAGCTCGACACCAATCATTTACTTAGCTTAATTGTGTTCTCCAGTCGTGTGAATTCATTTTCACCAGTATGTTATGCATTTCGACACTTTACTGCTAATCCTCTACATCTCAAAGAAGCTTTGTAAAAAGAGGAAGAAAAAAAGAGAGGCAGAAAGCAAGTTAGATCTTCTTCTCTGGTGGCTTGAACTAAATGCTGATGCCCTTAAGCTTCTCCACTCTAGGATGAAGATCTATTTCTTATAGTAATCTTCATAGAAATATCTACTTATAGTCTTTCTCTTTTGAGCATAAATATGAAGAACGAAAAAAATATTATTCATGCATTTGTTATGTGTTTCTGTTAGTTTTACATTATTTTCTGCTAGACTAGTTGCACGATTCTTAATTTTCTGGTGACAAAAAGTCTTCTGTCATCAGAGGTATGTTGCTCATCGTAATGATTTTGTTAGCTCTTGCCTTATCTTCTGAAGGCTTAATAGGCAGTTAGTTTTGCAGATATTTTACTCTGTGCAATGGTTCCTATTGATACTCTGACGTTAAGGAAACATTTATAAACTTCAAGACCTTTTTCAGTTAATGATGATATAGCAAAATGAATAAATGCTCAAATTTGGTTTTCGTGTTCGCCAGAATTATGGTCGGTTTACCTGCAGCTGAGAATAGAGAGAAGATTTTGAAAACTCTTCTAGCAAAGGAGAAGGTAGAAGATCTTGATTTTAAAGAGCTCGCAGCCATGACCGAAGGATATAGTGGAAGTGATCTTAAGGTTGGTAATGTTCTATTTCCAAAATGATATAAGAATATGCCTATTATTATTATCTTGAAATAACTGAAAGCATTAATTTCCAACAACAGAACTTGTGCACAACAGCAGCTTATCGGCCTGTCAGAGAGCTAATACAACAAGAGAGAAAGAAAGATATGGTAATACTGCAAGCTTCTAGCTCCCTATTGTTCTCGCCAACGTAACCTTTTTTATCTATCTGCTTTATTGTGTATTCTTCGTGTTCTCTTATTGATTCTTCTTCCTCATAGAAAAAGAAGCAGAGAGCTGACGAAGGGCAGAGTACAGAAGATCACTCAGATGAGAAAGAAGAAGCCACAGAAGAAAGAGTAATTGCTTTGAGGCCTCTAAACATGGAAGACATGAAACAGGCAAAGAATCAGGTAATCCATTTCTTATATTGGGTCCATGAGGCTTAATGTCTAAAACCAAAAAGATCCTAATCCAGATTATAAAGATACTTCTGTTCTCCTTTTATTGGACCATCTGAAGCATTTAGTTCTTTCATTAATTTTTTCTTTGTCCTAGCATTTGCTCCCAAAGCTACTCTTTGGCCATCTTGGATAGGAAATTGTAGTTTTTGGTACACAATTTCTTGGATGGACTAATATCATAAAAATTGGTTCTTTGCACTATCATGACATTACAGTATCTCCTTGGTTTTGAAAATGAAATTTCATGTTTGCTGTTTATTCCACAGAAGTTGTAATTAGCTGCAGCTCTGCTTTATTATTAGTGATGATATTATGGCTGATTGTAGGATTGTGTTTTTCTAACACAAAAGTGCAATACGAACCGAGAATTTTATTGTATAGATTAATGCATGGAATATCAAGCAGTTGGCCACTTTGTAGTCTTTCTTTTGTGGAATCAAAGAACCTGGAAATCAATACTAACAAATATGCATGCAAAGGACTTATTTCCTTCAGTGCTGTTGTTGTATTCAATTTGGCATACACACACATCTTCATGAATCACTTTTTTTTGTTAGGTTGCTGCTAGCTTTGCTTCTGAGGGATCCGTAATGAGTGAGCTGAAGCAGTGGAATGACCTTTATGGAGAAGGAGGTTCTAGAAAGAAGCAGCAGTTATCTTATTTCCTTTAGGTCGTCAAATATATGCATCAAGAAATGATTGTCAGCATTATTTTTCGTGAAAGGGGTGATAACTGTGATCGCTACAACCTTCAGAATCAAAATCGCATTCTCCTGAATCTAAGGAAGAGATACTCGAACCCTGTGCCAAACTGGTCTCCACTTCTGAGAGTGTGACATGAATATGCATGAAATGTGCTTGTCAAATGCTTGCTTGTGTTTGTATGTGGATGGTTGCAGAAGGAAGGAGAATTCAGTCTGTTTCTGCTCAGAGCTACGGTTAGCCCATAGCAGTCTTGTAGGATATCAAAGATGATCTCTGCGTGGCAACTGGAATGGCACATGGACTCGGAAATGTCACAGCAAGTTATGATTTTGTTCATCTATAGTTATTCCATGTAATAGTGTATTGTAAATTAGTCTTGTTTACAGTTAATGCTATAGTGTAATTTATCAACTTCTGTTCAAAGAGTTTCCTCGGACTAATATATTCTTCATTTGGACACTTTACAGCACAGGTTTGATTTTCTTTTGAAATTTGGGAAGTCATTTTAATATGAATGTAGTTTGTGCGACTTGTTGCCATGCAACTCTTTCTTAAATATCTTAGAGCTTGAGCCTAAACAAAACGGCTTCAGGACATTCTGTTTCACAAGACGGATTTTTCACAGGCTCATTTACAATCACTTTATCAAACAACTTAATTCGTGCGCGTTGAATTTTGAACTTGCTTCATAACTGGTCTGGAGGGAAGATTTTTTTATAAGTAGCTAAGTGCAAGCATTTGAAAACATGTTATAAGCTTAAATGAGTTACCTAGGGATTACAAGATTCTATAATTGAAGTCTTCTCTTTTTCAGGTTTCACTTTAAAACTTCACAAAGTTGCTATTCAGTTCTAAAGTATATGCGCCTCTAGCTTATTATTTAGAGATTAAAGGAAAGGAAAAAGAAGGAAAGTGAAATCAAATTTTAGGTATAGATTGGATTTGTTGAATCATGAGAGTTGAGAAGGAATTTTGTTAATCAAGATTTAGTAAGAGTTCTACCATCTTCCTTTATCCTTCGATCGATGATCTATGGGAGATTGGTTGCAACCACTGAGTTAAGATTAAGAATTGACCTGATTAAATTTTGTTGGTTGACTTCCCTCAAGAAGATTATATGATTTAATGTTTTGTCTATAGAAAGGGGAATTTGAACAGAAGCAAAAAAACCAATTAAAAAAAAGAAGAAGAGGGGGGGAGAAGAGAAAACTCGTTTAACCGTCTGGTAAAGACAGGCAAAACTTGAGCATAACTAATCTTTAGGTGACTGAAATTTGTGAGAAACCTTGGAGTACACCTATAAATTAATTATCAATAGAAATTGTTGAGTGATGATTTTTATGAGCTCTTGAATGAGTTTACACTTGCATAGTTGTTTGTGAAAAGCTCATTAGGATGACGTCGGTGTAACTAAAATGAATTTGTTATAAATAGAATTGTATTTAAAGTGAATGTATATATTTTAGAGAGATTTTAGGGTTTGTTATTTTGTAGCTAAGTTATTTTTCGCCGATAAATATAAGGGTTTTATTCCATTGTAATTCATCCCAAATCAATAAAAATTTTGTCTCTACTTTTCTCTGCAATACTTCTTTCTCTTATTGTTTTATAACATGTTATCAGCACGAGATTCTAACCAATTGAGTAGAGGGCGGTTGTTTTAATTTGTAGATATACTATTAATTAGTTATCTAATGTTTGAGAAATTAAACCACCCGTGGAGAGAAGATATAGGAATTTGCGTGAGGCTCCTGCGTGAATGCATTGATATTCATATACTAGGCATCTTCTTTAGTCAACTGGCTTTGGGATACATGCATGTTGCTCAATTTTCTTTACGAATAAATTCTGGATTTAATGTAAGTATTTTATTTTATTTTCTCTTTTAAATTGTAGAAATTCTATAATTTGATTTTAAATACAAGCAAAGATAATAAATTTTAATTATAACTCTACTAGAGTTTGTAAGAAATTATAACAACCCGAAGTGGTAAAATTTCTATGTCTTACCATGATCAAATTCAAGTATGCTTGTGAGCACAAGAAGTGGAAACTCGTCCCATTGAATTTGCTTCATTCTCATTCCCTTAAAAGAATGTGGTAGCAGTATGTGATAAGTCTGAAATAAGACAAAATTATTAGCGTGAAGGTATCAATGGATGTGCATGTGGCAATAGACGAAATTATAATCGGCATCATTGTGGTAATGAGAACAATAATGATTCTCAAAATAATACTTCATTTTGTGAAAGTAATGTTTGTCATCGATTTGACATGAAATTTTATAAATCACATATAGATGATTATAGTCTATTCATTATGTGAATGTGACAACATGTGATTTATGAATACATATTCATTCTTGAAAGAACATGAACGCGCTAGTGGTGGTGAATATACCACGCTTACCCCTAGAAGGAGGTTTGAGATGAAATAAGAAAATAATTTTATTATATTAGCATGAATGATCATTAATCACGTACCTATTGTGATTATGCCAAAATATTATGGCAATGTGATTATTACAGGGCAAAAGTAATGAAAGCAACATATCTTGCCTATAATTACTTTGATCATAACCATAATTATATAACTTTCTCCGTGAAAGAGATATTCACCATATGGATGTTGATGAATATGTGGTAGTGCAAAATTAATTGAAAGCTCTGGAAGAGCCAATTATACTATTTTGGAGAAATAAAATTGATTATCAATAAGGTTCTTGTGTCGTAGTAAGTCTCAAAGAAACTTATTGACTTTCTAAAGTATCGCGAAAGCGGTTGGTTATATTGAGACTATAAATAAAGGAAAGATTTAATATCTCGGCATAATATATATGTGAAAAGCTACCCGCTTTATTCTCCAGTTTGTACTACACAAATAAAAGATTGCCACAATAAAGTAGAAGTTTATTGATATAAAAACTTGTATCATAATAAACTTGGAGTTTATTAATAATTGTACACGTTATGGTATAAACCTGAAGTTAATCAATATTGATAATTTATTTAGTTAGCATAATTAGTTTAGCCATGTTAATTTAAGTATGATGTGCAAAAAGAAGAAGAAGAAAATTCACATGGATAAATATTAAGAACTAGAAAGTTCTTTACGAATTCTCTTATGTTGCTTGTTCTCATTAATTAATAGACCAACTAAATTTGGGATTGAATCCCATGAATGCTGAAAATATCAAAGGTGAATATGGGCACATTCACCTTCTATGTATACCATATAATATGCATCTATGAGATGGTTACATGTGCGATTATTATTAAGCTGCAACCTGGTGTTTACGAGATAACTTGCTCAATAATTTAATTCAGAGCATATTCCAGATTTTCTATTCAAGACAGTTCATCTTGATAAGTTGGTTTACATTATAGTTGGTTTAGCAAAATAATTCATTGAGTGTCTCCACTTAATAGCTAAACGATTGCTTATGAGAACAAAGTTATCTGTATTAATTTGATATACATTATATACGAAAGTATATGATATTCTCCCCGCACAAGTGGTACAAGATCAAGAACCAAATAATTCTATCTTATTATTATTAATGTGCGATGTATATTTTGATTAACACCATAATGGACAAAGGTGGATTTTCAAAGTTGAGGAAGCAAGTTAGTTTTTCTAACATGAGGGGCAGACAAGATAAATAGTTGACAAAAAATTACGTGGAATGAATTATCATTTGTACATCTAGATCCTCAAATAAGATAATATGAACTTGAAATTCATAAAAAGATAATTCATCTGCAATATATTGCAAAGCATGTCAGACGCATTTGTTGACCCAAAGAAAGTAACTATATTCTCATTGTAAATGTTCCTATTAAAATAAGTCCTAGAAGGACAAAGCCTATGGTACGCTTAAAGCATATAGACAAATTGGTTTTAAATAAAATTCTTGAAAAAGAAGATGAGCAAATGATCAAAATGATCATAATAAGGAGGCAAGTGATCTAGAAGATCACATGACATAACACTTCATAAAATCTCATTAGAGTTTTAGAAGAGATCTCTATGTTATGTCTTTATGAAAAAATATTGTAACCGATATATAATGTTAGTCGGCGATATCTATGATAGCGCTAAGTATAGATGAGGATCTTAAGTCTGTCGAATAAAGACACAAAATATCGGCCAAATGGAAGAGACAAAGTTCGAATAAAATTGGTTTCATATGAAAGACATGTAGATTTGGACATGTAGTTCAAACACTTAAAAGTATAAAGTCAATGGTATGTGTAATTATTTTTATCTATCTTATATGTCTAGCATGACATAAAAACTTGATATACATCTAAAGTCCATTCATATGGCTTATATGGCTTAACTTATATGACAATCCCTAAAGGATTTAAATTGGTTAAAGCATATAGAATTTTTGGTCATGAAGTACCACATCCTAAGTGTAATTGTGCACATATGTATCTTGCTATAACTATAAGCATGATAATATGATAGCGAATTTTACCTCTATGGAGATATTGAAAAGGCCATTCCACAACATTTTATGAAGACATTACATATCTATCAAGAATTTCGATTTCAAGGTGCAACATATTCATTCAAGTTAATATAGGTGATTTGCTTATCAAATCTCTACTAACGATCTTTTAAAGATGGTGCACAAGATTGGAATGCAAAGACTCAAATATCTGAATTAGTGTTCTTATCAGAGGGAGTTAATATGCGTTGTACTCTTTTTTTTCCTTACAAGGTTTTGTCTCACTGGGTTTTTCTTGCAAAGTTTTTTAATGAGGCAACTAAAAGGCGTATTTCTAAACATGTGTACTCTTTTTACTTCTCTAGAATTTTTTCCCACTGGATTTTATTTTAGTTAAGATTTTAACGAGACACATTATCTGTTGAATAGATATTCAAGGGGGAGTGTTATAAATAGAATTGTATTTAAGGTGAATATCTATATTTTAGAGAGATTTTAGGGTTTGTTACGTTGTGGCTAAGTCACTTTTCTGTAAGGCCCCGTGAAATTTTTACCTAAAATTCGGGGTCTCGTGGTGCCGAGATAGACCTATGTGTTGATGATTGTAGAGATTCTTCGCGGCGAGCTTGCTCACCGCGGTTCGGACTTTTTGGGTTGATTGGGGAGTTGATGAAAATTTTTGAAAGTGCAGGGCATTTCTGCGGTCGCAAAACTGATATGCGAACCGCAGATCTGTCGCAGACTGAAGCAGAAATATGGGCAAAGTTTTGGACCATTATGTGGCCGCATAATCATTTTGCGGGCCGCACAACTCGCCGCAAATCCAACACAAAAATTTTCGGAGGGAAGTTCTGCGGCGCATTATGCGACTGCATAATAGGTCTGCGGACTGCAGACCGGTCACAGAGTGAGGCAGGAGTGCCCAGTTCCGGAGGGACATTATGCGGTCTATTTTGCGGACCACAGAAGTATTATGCGGTCGCATATGCGACCGCAGATCTGCTTCGAGGCTTCTTTTTAATTTTTTTTTTAACCCGACCCTATTTCGATATATTGAGGCAAAGGGTCACTTTTGAAGCAAAAATCTGATATTTCTAGAGAGAGGGGTTACCATAGAGTGGGAGGAGAAGTTACTAAGCTTATTGATCATTAACTCTTGCTCCAAGTTGAAGAATTCACAAGAAAATCCACTAGGTCTTCATCCTAGAGGTAAGAATCTACTCCATAGCCCTCAATTTCGTGATTTTACGGAAAATAGGTAATAAGAAAAGCAATTCTTGGGTCTGGGAGTTGTCCATTATGCATGCATGTACTATCAAGGATGGGAAAAAAATGTTGAGCTAAATTGGGTAGACTTTGGGTAGTGAGATGGAGGAATCCACCATAGGAGGACCTTAAAATCATAATACCCACCTAGTGTTTGATAAAATGCTCAAATGAGCTGGAACCATAACTCTCTCCTAATTTGTATTTAATTTGCTATATTTCTAAATAAATCAAAAAGGCTAAGAATTCCGGAACATTGTAGTAATTTAAAATGCTTAAGGCGAGGTATGTTGGCTAAACTCATCTCTTAGAATTGAACCCCACAATATCCTTGTAAGTCCCGAATTGTTCATTATGAATTGATTGTTCCGAATAAGCCTTGTATTGAAAGATATATATTCAATATGTATTCCAATATTCTTGTTATGTTATATTCTATCTGAAAATGTGCTCGAGGCATGAGTTGCATAACCAAAGGTTATATCTTTAAGTCGTGATTCAAATGAAGGCTATTATACCAAATTGTGTAAGAAATCTCAATGTGTTTAACATTCTTATTTGCTCAATATGTGGACTTAAAGTCTTGAATAAAAATGCTTTGTTGTTGATGATCCGTGATAAGGTTTGAAAGTGAAAGAGATGAATATGAAGTATGAAATACGGCCAATGTGCTGTAACACTCCTCAAAGCTATAAAAGTTTTAACACATGCTAAATATAGAATTTAATTGTTTTTATCTTGCCTTGAGCGCATAAAAAATAAACTTCTATTACGGATTTAAACCCTTGTGATTGACTTTTGTATTACTTCTCTATTTATAAATAATTAAATATACAATTAGGAGAATATTAATAATTTTAATATTATTAATTATTAAAAGTGGGTATCATTGGATGAAAAAGGGGTCCAAAGAAAGCAAAGCAACGGACTTATACGAATAAGAAACAGAAGCACGTTCCAGCGAAATACTCATGCAGGTAACAGAAAATTCTAGATTTCTTTACAAATCACTAGTTCTTGAACTCAGGTATATACAATTTCCTATTCTCAATTATCCTACAGTAGTAGGGAGCATATGAGCCGAGGCTCTTGTTGCTGAAAATTTGCCTAGCCAGGCTAAGTTATGATACATGAGCGCTGAGAACCATGAAGCGAGTGGCACCTCGTGGATTGGGCCTATTCGATTAGGTTGGGATCGAACCCGTGCCAATCACACTATGACTAAGATAAAAATAAGTCAGGATAGTTGGAACTCCCGAAGTATGAAGTGAAGTATTTCTTTTGAAAGAAAAAGAAAAGAATTTCTTTTAGAATATTCATAATCTGCTGTTATGCCATTATTTTAGAATTGTTCTTCAAAGCTTGACGTTTTTCATGCATTTAGAATCTTTGCTTGTAATGTATATTTTATTAAGATTTTGTCCCCCGTTATTGAGACTCACTGAGTACAATGGATGGTACTGGCGTTCTCTTTTGGGAGCCTGCGTTGGTCTACGGTATAACGTAGGAACCGATTTTGCAGGCGAGCAGGCTACATGTTAGGACTTCCCTCACTTCTAGTGCTATTGGTGAGCTCCGCTTTTGTTCGTGGAGTATTCCTTTGGGTCGTCATTATTTAGCTATTTCTTTGTTTACTTGGAGAACTGGCTAGGAAATCTCATGTCTTGAGTAGCGCGTCAGTTTATCAGTAGAGGCTTCATAGACACAATCGGTGGGTTAAGATTCAAGTGTTTTTGATAATAACTTGGTAGTATGTCAGTAGTTACTACGAATAAAGTTTTGGAGTTGGTTTATTTTAAATATTCAAATTAATTAAAAGTATTTGATTAAAGTATTGCCTTGCTGCATATAAAGTTTGAAGCTATAATAGTTTTGATAAGCGTAGATGGTTCGCTCGGTCAAATTTACCGATCGGGTGCCGGTCATGGCTTGTTCAGAAAATGGGTCGTGACAAACTTGGTATCAGAGCGTCAGGTTTATAGAATCCTAGGGGTCTATAAAACCGTATCAGTAGAGTCTTATTTATAGGTATGAAGCGCGCCATACTTATAAGTAAGAGGCTACAAACATTTAAGAAAAGTCTTATTTTTTTTTCATACTTTAGATCGTGCAGTAGAGCCTACCTCTAAGAAATTATCTAATGTATTCGTTTCTCCAAAACTTGCAAAAATGGCTCGTATTCGCAACTCTGACACCGACACTCAAGATGCTACTCAAGAAACTATTGCTACTATTGTGGCTCAAAGTAGAACTAAGAAGGCTTCAACTCAGAAAAGGAAGGGTAAATCCACAAAGGGGGTTCAAGTACCCCACACATGACTTGCGGTTTCCAGGCAGTTAAAGAATCATGAGAAGAACTACCCCACACACGACTTGGAGCTTGCAACAGTGGTGTTTGAATTAAAGATATAGCAACACTACCTATATGGCGAGCATTGTGAAGTATTTACAGATCACAAAATCCTCCAGTACATTTTCAAGCAGAAAGAGTTAAATTTGAGACAGAGAAGGTGGCTCGAGCTATTGAAGGATTATGACATCAATATCCTTTATCACCCGGTCAAAGCTAATGTGGTAGCAGATGCACTTAGTAGGAAGTCAATGGGTGTCCTGGCCCATCTTGTAGTACAAAGGCGAACTTTGGGTCGAGAAATTCAAAAACTAGAAAATGATGGAATTAGATTGGATGAGACCGAAGAAGGAGGTATAATTGCTTATGCCTTAGCGCAATCCTCTCTTGTTGCGCATGTTAAGGCTAAGCAAGACGAAGATCCGTACTTAGTGAAGTTAAAAGAAGGATTCAGAAATAAAGAAATCACTACTTTCACTCTAGGAAGTGATAGAGTTTTGAAGTTGAATGATCGATTATGTGTGCCGGATGTAGATGGGCTTAGGAAGGCCATAATGGAAGAAGCTCACAGTTCAAGGTACTCTATCCACCCAGGTGCTACCAAAATGTATTTGGACTTGAAAGAGTTGTATTGGTGGAAAGGCATGAAGAAGCAAGTAGCAGATCATGTGGCCAAATATTTGAATTGCCAGCAAGTCAAAGCCGAGCATCAGAGGCCTGGTGGCCTAGCTCAATATATAGAGATACCATAGTGGAAATGGGAGATGATTAATATGGATTTCGTAGTAGATATGCCTTGCACATAATGTAAGCATGATTCAATTTAGGTTATTGTAGACCGACTAACAAAGTCCTCTCATTTCCTACCAGTAAAGACGACAGATTCCGTAGAGCAGTATACGCAGTTGTACATCAAAGAAATAGTCCAATTGCATGGTACTCCAGTTTCAATAATATCTGACAGAGGCCCTCAGTTCACGACGCATTTTTGGCAGGCATTTCAGAAAAGATTAGGTACCAAGGTCAATTTGAGTACCGCTTTCCATCCACAGACCGATGGTCAGGCAGAAAGGACCATTCAGACTCTCGAAGATATGTTGCGAGCATGTGTTATAGATTTTGGAGGTAATTGGGATGATCACTTTCCACTGATAGAATTTTCTTACAATAATAGCTATTAGGCCAGCATTAGTATGGCTCCTTATGAAGCGTTGTATGGGCGAAGATGTAGGTCTCCAGTGGGTTGGTTTGAACCAGCAGAGGTGTCGTTGATTGGTCCAGAGTTTGTTTGTTAGGCCTTAGAGAAAGTCGAGCTAATCAGAGAAAGACTAAAAGCGACTCAGAGTCGTCAAAAGTCTTATTCTCACAAGAGGCATCGTGACTTAGAGTTCATGGTTGGTGATAAGGTATTTTTGAAAGTTTCACCAATGAAAAGAGTTATGATGTTTGGTAAGAAAGGGAAACTTAGTCCTAGATTTATCGGACCTTATGAAATTATAGAAAAGAAGGGAAACGTGGCTTATGAGCTAGCGTTGCCCATTGAGTTGTCCCTTGTTCATCCTGTCTTTCATGTGTCTATGATTAGAAAATACATTCATGATAAGTCGCATATAATACCTGCCGACGCCATAGAAATTAAAGAAGGCTTGACTTATGAAGAGGTACCTATAAAAATTCTCGATAGGCAAGTAAGAAAGTTGAGAACAAAAGATAGAGCATCGGTAAAAGTTTTGTGGAGTAATCATGATTCAAAAGAGGCTACGTGGGAGGTCGAGGAAGATATGAGGAAGAAGTATCCTTATTTATTTGAGGAATAAGGTATGTGAACCTAGGTTTTGCATGACATTTATAGTTCATTTATTAAATACAAGTTAGCAAGTGTTTATGTCCCTACTAGATTATACTTAGTTGTTGAAGTAATTTAGTTTCTGTCAGAGTATATTTAGTTATTAAATAATTTAGTATCATGCCAGAGTACATTTAATTCATTAAAGTGATTTACTTTTGCTGAAGTGTTGTGCTTTAGATTTTGGTTGGTTATTGTGGTACCTCCTTGCCGGAGTGTGAGTAATTAGTTTATTAATTGTGTATAGTGCCTATGAATGGCCTGTTATGGTATATTTAGTTGTTGTTGGTGTAGTTGTGGTATTGGTGACAGTGAAATCTTTTTGGATAGTCCAATTTATAGGGGAGACTCTGCTAAAATTTTTGAAAATTTAGGGAGTTAGCCAAAATTTAGAGTCCCTTGGGAAAGTGAGTGGTGCTAAGAAAACTTAAGAAGTTCAAGGACTTAAGGAATGATTGTTAGCTTAAGAATAAGGCCCTAGCAACATTTGAGGATAAAAGTTTTTAAGGAGGGGAGATTATAACACTCCTCAAAGGTATAAAAGTTTCAATACATGCTAAATATAGAATTTAATTTCTTTTATCTTGCCTTAAGTGCATAAAAATTATACTTCTATTACGGATTTAAACCCTTGTGATTGACTTTTGAGTTACTTCTCTATTTATAAATAATTAAATATACAATTAGAAGAATATTAATAATTTTAATATTATTAATTATTAAAAGTGGGTATCATTAATTATTAGTTAAGTAAAAAAAATAACAAAATAACAAAAAAAAGTGGGGGGACAAGCCTAAAGCCCATAAAGGGCCGTTAAAAAGCAAAAGGCTTAAAGCCTTAAGACTTGGACGAAAAATGGGTCCAAAGAAAGCAAAGCAACAGACTTATACGAATAAGAAACAGAAGCACGTTCCTGCGAAATACTCAAGCATGCAACGGAAAATTCTAGGTTTCTTTACAAATCACTAATTCTTGAACTCATGTATATATAATTTTCTATTCTCAATTATCCTACAGTAGTAGTCGGTAAGAATTGTTAGAACAAGACCTCACTCCAAAACTTAAAAATTTAGAAGTTGAACCTAAAATTCTTAGAGTTGAGAAAAGATTAATACTTTGGGAAAGTTGGATACTTATTGTGACTTATTGTTGTAGTATTTGATCGTTGAGTTGATTACAAGAATTGGAACTTACATTGTTGCTTGAAAGGAGAAATTGAGGTGAGTGGATATAACCCTTTACTAAAGTGGTTCTACTCACAAAAACACGCCCACAAAGTATTTGATAAAATGTTTTAAAGAGTCAACATGTGCTTAATTGGAACGTGTGAATACATGTTGACTTAGTATATTCTAGTTAAATGACGAACGCAAAACACAAATTTAATTTATGCTCGCTAGTCAAAGATAGTATTGTATAATTATCGTATCCATGGGGATTGGATTTAAACAGTATTATCGTAGTTTGTAGCTAGATTGCTATCCAGGAGGATCAACAATGGGGATTTATATAATTAATAATCTAAAATATACCGCTATTGACTAATGGCAATCGTAACAAAGGTAAGCAAAGAAGTTATCAATGGGAGAAAATATGGGTTGATAGGATAGGTGCAAGATAATTGTTCGGGATCTAACTCTAGATAATTCACTTCTAATGTTCAAGTGAGTCTCTCAAATGCACTTAATTATCAGTACAATTGTTTAGTAGAAACTCCTCTCTCGATTAAGTCTCAACCTCACAATATGAACCAATTTAAGATCGGTGAAGATATGCAAGAATTCGTAATGGATTGATTTTTAGGAGAACCTCTTTCAATTATACTCCTAACTAGGTTTAATCAAGGATTCAACTAGCCTCTTTCGATTACTTATAAGAATCTATGAACTCAACCAACAATATAGTGTAAATATATCACAAGTTATGCGTCTCTCGATTATAAGAACAAGTGAACATAGATGCAATAATTTAATCTTCCCAAAACGATTCAAATACATAAAAATAGAGCTATAATCCACGAATAACCATAAATACACCAAATCCATCAAAATCCAAATGGATCTACTCCATAGACATAGAGAAGTTCTTCACAAATATAACTAAAATATAGGAAAACATAAATACAATTCAAACCCGGATCTTGAGTGAGGAAGGAAGGATGAAATCCTTGTTCTCTTGCTTCTCCTTAACTTCCTTAGGTCTAAGGTATGTCAAAAGTCCAGAAATGGTATTTTTTTCGTGTATTTAACTATCCCCCAAATAAACTCCGGACGAAAATACCCTATTTTAGCGAAATTGAAAACATACTCTAATATTTTTGCACTACCGCGTCGCATGCCGTGCCGCGGCATGCGCCGCGCTAGTGGTAATTTTCAGTATGATTTGCAACTTTGATTCTAGGCACATTTTGCACTGCCGCGCCGCCCCATGCGGCGCGGCAGTGCATTTTTTGTAGAGTAATTCATTTTTCCAGTTTTTGACATCCGGACTTGGTACTCGACCCCCGAACGCTATCCCGGTTTAATCCCTTGAGCTTTTACTCAGACTTCAAAGCTCCAATTAGCTCGAATTTGCTCCGCAACATCTAAATAACTCGAAATCACTCCTACACAGCATAAAACACATAATAATTGCAAAGCATTATTAATTAAAGCGCAGTGAATTAGAGTGCAATAAGCGACTAAAATACGAGATTATAGCCTACCATCATTAAAGCTTATATATTTTTCTCGAGAAGTATAATCGTCTATTTTTCATATTTTTATGCTTTATTACGTGATCTTACATGTTAAAGTTTCAAGAGTTAGATAGAACTTGTAAAGATACTTTGAGTAACTTTATTTCATGCGTATGTTATGTATACACTCAAGAATATTATTATGAATATTGATAGATCACTTTCAAACAAGATTTAGATTTGAAAAGTCACAAGAAAAAGTTTTAGAAAGAAAGATTTTTGGGAGTATCCTCTATTCTGAGAAGGGGTCATCGTCCAGGCCGAGGGTCCTGACCAAGGCGTGACTTCCTGGAAGTACTTATGCCAAAGTAGGGAGCATACGAGTTGAGGGTCTTGTTGCTGAGAATTTGCCTGGCCATAATAAGTTATGATACATGAGCGCTGAGAACCATGAAGCAAGTGGCACCTCGTGGATTGGGCCTATTCGATCAGGTTGGGATCGAACCTGCGCCGATCACACGATGACTAAGACAAAAATAAGTCAGGATAGTTGGAACTCCCGAAGTATGAAGTAAAATATTATTTTTTTGAAAGAAAAAGAAAAGAAAAGAATTTCTTTTAGAATATTCTTAAACTACTGTTATGCAATTATTTTAGAATTGTTCTACAAAGCTTGACGTTTTTCATGCATTTAGAAACTTTGCTTGTAATGTATATTTTATTAAGGTTTCGTCCCCTGTCGTTGAGACTCACTGAGTACAATGGATGGTATTGACGTTCTCTTTTGGGAACCTGCGTTGGTGTGGTACAACGTAGGAACCGGTTTTGCAGGCAAGCATGCTACATGTTAGGACTTCCCTCACTTCCAGTGCTATTGGTGAGCTCCGCTTTTGTCCGTGGAGTATTCCTTTGAGTCGTCATTATTTAGATATTTCTTTGTTTACTTGGAGAACTGGCTAGGAAATCTCATGTCCTGAACAGTGCGTCAGTTTATCAGTAGAGGCTTCATAGACATAGTCGGTGGGTTAAGATTCAAGTGTTTTTGATAATAAATTTGTAGTATTTCAGTAGTTACTACGAATAACGTTTTGGAGTTGGTTTATTTTAGATATTCAAATTAATTAAAAGTATTTGATTAAAGTATTGCCTTGTTGCATATAAAGTTTGAGCTATAATAGTTTTGATAAGCATAAATGGTTCACTCGGTCGAATTTACCGATCGGGTGCCGGTCATGGATTGTTCAGAAAATGGGTCGTGACACGTGCCAAGAGTGACATTGTGTTATAGCCATTGGTGCCAATGAAGCGAATGGTATATAAAAGATAATGAAATGAGTTGTCAATCCTTTAAATAAATAAACACCCTGGGAGTGTCGTTAGTCATCGAGGAAGGGTAGGTTGAAATAACCTAACCCCGAAACTACACGTGCCGGTGTAGGAGCGAAGTGTGATTGTACCCCTTTATGGGGATAAGATTGATGTGAAGAAAATATTTCCCTTTATTGGGATGAGATGTTTGCTAGAAAAGGGTGATGTCGATCCACACGGCATTGTGGTGAGACAGCCTAGCCGGTCGGGTCGTGATCGGATGCCATGCCGCATACATGGTGGTGATTGTGCTTGAGATTACGAATAAAACAATGATTGAGACTGAGATAATGATTGTGATTGTGATCGTGGTTGATGTCTTTGGGTGAGGCGACCTAGCCGATCGGGCTGTGATCGGACTCTGTGCCCAAGATCATGGTATATCGGTGCTAAGATCTCTCCAAACTTAAAATATGGAAATTTACTTGAAAACTTGTCTTGCTCCTAATTTGATATTTTGGTATTGTTTGAGGCTCCTATTGATTTTATTATTGTCCTTACTTATGCTATCATTTGTTCTATTGAGAGGGTGTTTAGTCATCCATACTAGTACTATTTCATACGTACTAACGTCCCTTTTGCCCGGAGCGCTGCATCTTTAATGGATGCAGGTGGTTTCGCACCAGGTGGCATTGATCATTGATAGCAGTACACCATCTTCTCAGTAGATTTGGTGAGCCTCACTTCATTCGGGGTCGTGTATCTTTTGTCCCACGTGTATTATATTTTGAGGTATAGTCGGGACCTTGTTGCCGGCATCATCATAGTATTTTGTATCCGTAGAGGCTCCGTAGACACAATGTGGGTTGTATATGGGTGTTGGGAAAGTCAAACTAGCCTTGTTGTATTTGAATCACTTGTACACTTTAACTATGATTGTGTATGTATTTTGAGACTATAAAATGAAGCGACTTATGGTAATGGAATTGACATTGTTCACGGAATCTACTTAATATTTAATAAATGATATAAATATATCTTATCTTTATCCATGGGCGAGTTGGGTAGAAGGCATTGTAAACGCTTGCTTGGCCGGGGTATTTTGGTTGAGCGCCGGTCGCGCTCCCAAAGGTCGGGGCGTGACATTTTTCTCTATAAATAAAGGGGTTCTATTCCATTGTAATTCACCCCAAATCAATAAGAATTCTCTCTTTGCTTTTCTTTGCATTACTTTTCTTCTTCTCTTATTGTTTTACAACAGAATTTAATCAATATATTATCATTATAAAGAATTACTTCTTTCCCTTTCAAGTGAATTAAAAAATAAAAATAACTTTTGAAACTTATATTTTTAAATATATTATAATATTTGTGTGACTATATATTCTCATTAAGAATAAAAGATAAAATAAAAAACTAATTTTTGCCATACTAGATTTCCTTGGTACTTTATATATGTCAACTTAAGCTGATGGTTTATACTACAGTACTAATTAGTATAGCAATTTTCCCAATAATTTGACATGTTAATGACAAGCAAAGTCAGGAATCAGGAGCTAAGAAAACTGCAGAACAGCACAAAAAATTCGAAACCAGAAAAACCGACCATCTCCTCTTTACGCAACACGCACATATTTGGATCTTCAATCGGCCATTGAAACACACAGCGAACATGTGTGGGCTTGGATCGTAGAGTAGAGATGGGAGGTTTAATGGTGGAGAGGTATGAAAAGCTAGGGTTAAAGGAGTCGTTGAGTCGAGCCTATCATTACCCAATTGCTTGTGAAGAGCTTAGCTGTATTCTAAGAAATGCATATTCTAAAATTCCCAAAAATTTGCAAACTCTCATCTTTCAGGATTCCCTCGCCGCCTTTCGCCTCCTCCCTCAGTAAGTCACTCCTCCTCCTCCTTCGATTTTTTTTAGAAATTACTACTGCATAATCTACCTGAGGAGTTAATAGGTTTGTCCTTGTATTTTCTTTGATTCGATTAATAGAAATTTAACTCCGTGTATATAAAAGCATAGTTCGTCCAAGGTAGATTGGAAAACAGTAATTGCAGCATAATTGACTGATGGATTAATACGATTTAGAATGTTTAATCTGATTGATATATGTTCCTTTTCACTCACTAGCAAATTGTTGATTATTACATTTGAGAATCGAAGTTTCCGGTGTGCATATAAAGAACTGGAGAAGCATTTAGTAAAATTTGCAAGTTTAGAAATTGATCAACACTTTCCGTGGGGCTTAGCACTTGTGCTAACATGTTGGTTAACCTTATAAAAGACACCCTAGCTACTACATTTTCATCTTTTTTCTGCTTTCTTAATGATAAGCATTTGCTGGTAATAAGGGCTTGATGGAGCCATGCCATGTTGAAGGAGAGATCCAATCCTTTCTACTTTGAGGTCCCTGAATCAAAAGATCTTATAGACAACCTAATTTGCTGACATTAAGAACATAATAATGTTCACATATTTCTTGTTCATGAAATTGTTTGTTGTTGATCCGTATTTAGTGATATGTTTCTATTTCAAGTAAAAGGAACCTTAATATTAAAGTTTTCACTTCAGAATGCAGACACAAGCAGCCATATCAGCAGCAAATGGTCTGCTTCACAGCATCGAGGCTGCATTACCTAAACAAAAAAAAGTTTTAGCTGCATCTGAATTTAAACAGGCTATGGTTGCTCAAAGGAGGCGACGGAAGGTCCAACCAATGGTAGAAGGTAGTTTTAATTTAACATTTCTTTTCAATGAAAAAGGTCACTATAGACATTTAGTGCTTTCAGTATGGAATACCTTTTTGTCAAACCCTGCGGATTAGGACACCTGTAGCTTTATTGCCTTTGATATCCAGCCATAGTGGCATATTCCTGCAAGGCCATTTTTTAAATGTCAACTTGCAGCCATGTCTGCAAGAATGGAGTGGACAGCTTCAAAGGAGAGTTATTTCCAGAACTCTGGAAATGCCCCCTCCCCCCCCCCCCCCCCACACACACACACACACACACACAAATAAGAAAGAAAGATATGTTTGTGTGTGTCAGAGTCCTTAGAGACTTTAGTTGAGAACATTCCTCCACCTCTTCTTCCCAGTAAAGGGAAAAACATTAGTGGAGAAATGGACAGCATAATATACTACTTGGTAAGGCAAAAGATCATCCTCCAGTTAACAGTTAAATCTCGAATTTATAGTGCCTCCACCGACCCTCATGCCACAACTGAACTTCAGCTAATGTAGATTTCATAAGGAATGGTAAAGCAAATTGCTAACCAGTTGTAGAGACGTTAACATTCAATATGGTGTCCTTTTTCTAAAATATTGCTCAATACTTCTGTATCTGCTCACTGCATTCTAATTTTGTATTGCTTCTTTGCATTCCAGGTAGGAGCCAACTTCCTCAGGATGTTCTTGTACACATATTTGGCTTCTTAGATTTAACGTCTCTTGTCACTGCCTCTTTAGTCTGCAGGTATGAGTCTTTCCTTATCAACTTAAGTGGTTGCGTCAATTAAATTCAGTGTAGGCATCTCTTGAACATAGGACCTAGTCCTCTGTCTGATTTAATCAATTACCAATTTACCATATCAGAATGATATATCAAAAGGTGTCTACTTTTGCAGGTCGTGGAGTGTGGCAGCTAGTGACAACCATCTGTGGCAGTTGATGCATATTAACTTTTTCGGAAGGCCAAGTGACAACCCAAATATTATCAGGCTTACCTATGGTGTGGAGAGAGTTACTTTTACTCCGGGAAATACCACCACAGCTAGTGTTGACTGGAGAGATGCTTTCAAGCGAGCTTATAGAGGTATTCCCATTGGCTGCTATCCCACTTTGATAAGGCAGAATAATATTCCGGCTATGTTTCATTGTTTTTATCCATGTTGTGTGAGTTTATAGACCACTTGGACTATTCTAGCATTATCATTTGTCTTCATTCAGAGAGGTCTTTACTCTATCTGCTTGTTTTCTTTTTTCTTAACAAATTTTTTTGTCATTTTTTTTTCATACACCCTAGCTGTTTTGACTCAGGAATTTCAAGAAAGATAACATCCCAGAGGGGCTTTTGCAAGCAGTGCAATTCAATTGTTTGGCTGAGTAATTCCAAGTGTTCCAATGAATGCTTTGGGAAAATTTCTGATGAACATCAGATCATGCCTGTGTCAATTAAACAGGTTTGTGAATGCTATCTCCTTAGCACTGTAAGGAGAAAAGAAATGTTCCTGTCTCTTCAGATTTTCTTAGTTCAATACAACATTGTTTTTTCACCATCTTAAGCAGCTCATAGCTAGTCCTGCAAGGTTTTCTGAAGTTGTCTTTTGCCTTTGCCAGATTGTGGACTACGTAATAGAGGAATCCATACCTTCCTCAGATAGTGATAGTGATTCAGATGACTCAGTTGATGGCTCACTCTTCAAGCTGTGGGCGTATCCCACGAGATTTGGCGAGCCGCATGCCGGATGTGGTAGCATATAGAAGATCCTTGTTAATATATCGAGATATAAACAGTGTTTGCTGGGGACTGAAACAATGAGGTAAAAGATTGTAATTAGTGCACGTTCAAATATCAATCAAATGTGACAATTAATTAGCCTTCTCGGTTGTTTTGTCCTTTTTGTTGCTTCTGGTAACAAAGACATGGTTAATTTGAAATGGTCGAATTACATCCTTTCTACGTCGAGAGTTATAGAAATGAAAATCTCATCAGTGTAAATACATATTGGATTGGGTTCTCACGCAGATTGCAACTATTCGTTGAAACCGCCTAACTTACATTTTTACCTATTGGAACAAGTGCAAGTTAATTTTTATTACTATTTGTTGTTTTTATTACTCTCTACCTTCTCAAGGCACTAAGGTCTGCAAAGACACTACCCTCTTCAGATCCCACTTCTGAGATTACATTGGATTTGTTGTTGGAACAAGTGCAAGTTTCAATTTTTTCTAAAGGTTAAGTCTTCCAAAACATAACCTTGAACTTAGCCATGTCCGTGAACTGTAATGAACACCAATTGAACTGTAAGCAACAAGATATGACGCAATGGCAAGAGTCGCTGCGGAGGAGACAAATTCTATAGGTATTATAGAGCCACAGCAAAATTAGCAAGTACGTTGCACGGCAGCAAATTATGCAGCAAAACTGATACATAACATATTGAATTAAGCTGTGAAACGTAATTCGCATCATTCCACACTTAAAAGTAGCCATACAAAGAGACATTGCTGTCAAGCAAAATTCAAATGTGTTTCCATTATCTGATTTATAATTGGAGGAAATGCTCACTTGCATATTGATGTGTACTGTCACCATGACGACTGCCAATATTCATACAGCAATCTTTCAAAATTTAACAACAAAGAAAATCATATCTGGATCTCAAAAACTACCACAAAAAAACGCCAAAATAACAAAGCAAAACCAGTAAACAAAGGTCTTCTAGCATAACTGAATCACAATATCTGGAGAAACGACTCTGTGAACCTAAGGGGTGCCACCTATTCGTGTCTATAGGAGCTTTTTGTCTTTCAGTGGACCTCTTGGAATTTTGCTTAGAACCTTGACGTTAAAAACAGCATACTGCTTTTTGATCTCTGCCTCAGCCTTCTCAGCAAAAGCATCAACCTGGTCCTCATACTTCTCATAAAGTACAGGGACGGTATGGAGCAATACAAAGCCTGTTTGCAAAGAGAAGGGAAAAGGCGCACTATCAGAACTAAACTAAATCATACGCATTAGATCTATGCATTCCAGTAAAGAACAGGATAAAATCGCTTACATATGTAGAACAAGGTGAGGAAGTTCCAGCAATTCCCCAATATTGAAAGTACCCATAAGCCAGCAATAACCTGCATGTAATTTTTGTATCAAAACTTGGAGAAGATGAAATTTAAATAACGAAGAACCAACAAGAAGTTATGCTCAAGCTTATTCTATCAAAATAATGGACTCAAATTACACAACTAATGGACACAAAAACATACAGCAAGGAATTTCTTCAATTCCTTTCCAGAGGCAATATCCCGAAGGATTTCAAGAGCTCTGTTGATTTCAATCCTGAGGGCAGAAGCAACACCCAGGACAATATCCTCGGGCAAAATGACTTCCGGAATTTGGGGTGGAGACCTGGTGCATGATATTTCAAGGTCAATTCTCAGGTAAATCTGGATAGAAAATTACTAAAGAAGGTAAGAATATACTTACTTGTTGATGAAGGTGGATGCATTGGACCAGAGGAAAAGGACAGCTAAGGCAAGGATCAGAATATGGCACACAAGTGTGAGCAAGTGGTACTCGAGCAACTCAAAAAGCACCCAAATTGCAGTGGCAAACCCAAGCACGCCGGCAGTAATTTTTTTGTCCCTCCACAGGAAAATGTCAGCAGCTGCCCAATCGAATTGAATAATTAGATACATAAAATCATGCAGCTATAAAAGAAAACCGTGTAACTGCACATCAGACACACATCATGGATGTAATTCTACATCTCACGTAAACCATGCTGCTAAAGTAGATTGTATATCAAATATACATGTTACATTAAAAAAGTCAAAATTGCCCAATAAACCTTCAGATAAAAAATAATTCTTCAGTTAATGGATATGAGTAACAACGAAGCATGCGAGCTTCTAGTTTATTTACAGGCAGTATATTCACAATGCAACCTTCTCAAGAATTTGATCTCGCTATGAACCAATTTCGAAAATATTATACACTGCATGAATCGGAAAGATAACAACACAACCAGCCAACCACAGATACATGCGAAGCCAATGAACAATATTGTATCAGAAAAGGAAAACAACAGAGACACTAGCGTGGATCCAAATGTATGTAGCTACATATAAACGAATGAAATGCGGCTCCAACTGTTGCAATAGATCTCCAATTTCAGAATTTTGAAAAGGAAAAAAAGAATTAAAGCGCATCTCAACACCAATGCCAAATAAATCTAAAGTAATTCAAACTCCGAAAATCTTAAACAAATTTTAAAGTATAATGAAAATGCATTCTGAATCAAGGACAAACTGTATCACATATATCTTTATACACAAATCTATATTGAAAAAAGAAAAAAGTAGATATTTAGAGAGAGAAAGAGATTTGAGAGATGTACGTTTTCCACCGCCGAGAACCTTATGGACGGGTCTTTCCCTACCAAAGAGACGATAGATCTTAGCCTTGACAGCCTCGACCGGCGATATTTTCTCCTTCTCATCTTCGGAATCCGATGAGGATGAATCGTGGTGCAACTTATCGTTGATCTTATCCATCACCGATTCAACGACTGATTCGTGCTCGCCGGCGTGATCGGCCATCCTGTACTCCGATCTAACAGTCGTTTGCCGCCGGCAATTGGGGATTTTTTTTTTGCTTTTTGAGTGACTGCTTTCCTTACGCTCGCAAGTGTGCGGAAAGAGGGAAAATATCGAAAGGCTTAAAGAGCGTGATTTCGAACCTGAGGCTCGGTTTCCGAACCAAGTGGTTCGGCAAAATAACGGAAATCGATAAAGAGCTGGTGTCCGCTAAAAAAAAAAATTCTATCTCAGTTGATGTATTCGAGGATAAACGGAAGACGTCGGATTTAACGGCTTGAGAATCTTCCGGACAGCCCCTCCCTTGACGGCGTCAAGTTGTCGTCTATTCTACGTGACTGCACAACGCGGAATGGGCGCTGCTCCCGGCCCTTTTCCGGTAAATTTGGAATATGTCGACACGTGGGTGCGCATAAATGGAGCATTACGAAAGATTGGTGGGCCAGGAATAATGGCTGGGCTTCAAGCAATAGTGGCATCCAAATTAGTTGGGCCGACTAAACCGACGACTTTGGTATATATATATATATATTTGTGTATATGTGTATCGTATATAAAAAAATATACATATTTTATAACCTTTTAGTTAGAGAATGTATTAGTTTCCGTAGCGAAAAATTTTATTCTTTACCTCTTTTTTTCTCCAGAAAAGGTCGAACATGTTACCCTTTCTATTAATTATTTTTTAAGTAGGTTCATACATCAGTGTGTACCTAGAGTCATCTTAACTGTAGAAACTCCTTGGTCCTTGAGTTTTAGTCGAGAAATTTATTTACATATGTTAAATTTTTTAATTTTCAATAAACTTATTTTAAGGTAATTAAAAGTTTATACCTATTGCAACTTTTGCTTCATAATTTACTCTCTCCGTCTACTTTTACATGGTACTATTTGAAGGAACATTGAGTTTAGAATTTTTTATTTTGACTTAAATATTACGTATTGTAATGTAAAAGGATACTGAAATTTGGTTGCAATGTTAATTTGATGAGACGACTAAGTATGACTATTTGAATAAATTTGATTGTATTAAATAACATTATTAATGGGAGTATGTCTAAACCTCCAAGTCTCCAACACGTCTCAAATTAAGAAATGCGTCATATAATTTAAAAATTATAATTGATAAAGTAATACTCTATGTTATATTTTGAAATAAACGTCCCTTACTATATTATTAAATAAGTCATAGTATTTATTTTGCCCATGGGAATAGGAATTTTAAAAGAAAAGAAATGTGCAACTGCGAATCCACGTTCAAAGAACACGACTGATCATCATAATTAGTATGTATTGGGGTCAAACATAAGATAAACAATCCATTGGGCAAAAGAATAACATAAATATTTTTTGTCCTAATTCCTATATACATGTTTGTTCCGTTCACATGAAAGAAAGCAATTCTTGAATTTTGCATTATTGTAGTCCTACAGATTTTCTTCATTCACATGGTAGCAATTTTTTCAACTCTCCAATCTTGTGTGCTATGCTATGCAACTAGAAGGAGGACCAGAACAAGTTTTAAATAGCGAAAAATGATCAATTACATTTTTAATCTTAGTTCTAAAAGCTCATGCCATTTAAGGTGAGCAAAGTAGTAAAATAGGCCGATTTTCTAAAAGGAAAATTGCGATGCCGTCTTGCACTCTTAACTTGAATTTTGTCATTTTTTTTTATGTCTAATGTACCTTGGATAATCCTACACCACAATGTCTCGAGCTAATGACCTAACTAATTCAAATTCGTTAGGGGAAAGTGCTCATATCAAAAAGTTTTTCATTCTCAAGGTTCAAACTCAAGATCTCTAGTTAAAGACGGGAAATTTATCCATCATACACATCCCTTGTTGGAACCACCTAGCTAGAGGTTAAAAAAACATGCCTCCATAGAGTTTAAAGTGAACTCTTGACAATTGTTAATTGTTAACCAGTCAATTGAGGTGAACAAAGTAGTAAAATAGGACGAAATTCTAAAAGGGAAATTGCGATGCCGTCTTGGCCTTGCACTCTTAACTTGAATTTTGCCATTTTTATGTCTAAAGTACCTTGGATGATCCTACACCATAATGTCTCAGAGGGATGACATAAGAGTTTTTTTTTTTAAAACCATCGGCTATATTGAAAACCAACTGCCTAAACAAATATATATTTGCACCAAGTATGATCCATTTAAGAGGGAAACATTCTTATTAGAAAGGTCTCGAGAATCAAGACCTCTAATTAAAGATAGAGAGATTCATCCGTTTCACACATCCCTTACTGAAACCACCTAGCGGTTAAAAAAATATGTCTCCATAGAATTTGAAGTGAACTCTTAACAATTATTAACTGTCAACCAGTCAACGAGTTAATTATACTTCAACTCTTCAATCCTATATTAGCTAGAGCAGTTACATAAATACTTCTTATTCATTCCGCTCTTTTATGGTCCATTCCATTCCCCTGCCATCAATTCCCCCCCCCCCCCCCCACAACCCCTCCCTCCCAAATTCCCCTACCCTCTATTAACAATGTTTAAAAAGTAAACAAATGCTAAGTCCCTAAAGCCATTTGATTTGTGGCTTACTATTTTTCTTTAAGTTGATACCCCACTCGACATCCCTCAATGGGCAGGTCGATTACAACTCTGATCGGGCAGTTTCAGGAATGTACTCTTTGTTTTGTATTGTAGCGCAACTTATCCCAAATAAATTGGACCAAACAACTCTTTTTGGTAGGTAGAATTGTTTTGTTTTGAATGAGACGAAAGGGGGAAGAATGAAAATAGGCTTTTGAGGTCTGACAAGATTTCTTGGTCTCTGGTCTGACTTACTAAAGCTATCGCCTCAGTATGAACCTTAGAATTGTAAAAGACTTGCCTTTTCTAGATCATGGGTTGTTAATTTGTAATGACAAAACAAAACAGCAGTAGGAATTAGGAAAGCAGGAGACCTAACAATTGATTTTGGTGTCTTGATAATCCCAACGTGGCTTCCCACTTTATCCAATTTTAGAGCATGTGGGTTTAGCTTTTATATTTTATTAAAAAAAATATTTGTACTGTTATGTCACTTATTAGGTAATTACACGTAGCATATATGATAAGCATTAATTCATAAACAATTAAAAATACTAAGCAACGTAATATGACAAATTAAACTATAATTAAAATGAAAAAATATGTATCTACTTCAAAATGACCAGCTAGCGATTGTCACGAATATTGGAAAAAAAAAGGAGATTACAGCTTTACCTGTTGAAACATGGAGTAGACCTTCTTCTGAAACAGCTCAAGAGATGAAGCAATTGTTTACCTCAGGAAGAAGATAGGCATTTCTGCATTCCATTTTTTAGGCATTTCTGTATTCCATTTGAATAGTTTATTCGGGTATATGCATTTATTCTGGAACATTTCAAGAATATGCTCACAGGAGCGTCCAAAAGAGTCCACGTTCAGTCAAATTTTACATAAATGTACTTCACCTAATAAGCCTTGTCTTCCTTCTTTTTTTTTCTTTTTTTTTTTCTTTTGGGTGTCGGACGTAGAATTCACATTGGTCCCGACTAAATTTATTTTTGCGCAGAAAAATCTCATATTGATGATGGAATACTCTCTAATAAAGAAGACTTCATATCCATGACTCAAACCCGAAACATATAATTAAAAATGAATGAATAATTATCGCTCCACCACAAGTCCCCTAACTCTTGTGGCTACCAAATAAGCCTTGTACTAGTATGGAAGGAAAAACAACTTTCTTTAATGATTTAGGTTAGACATCAGATCAAGATTATTTTTACCCTTCGTTTTATAGTTAACTTTACTAATTGTGATGCCAACACAAATTGGTTCTATTTTTTTATTTTTACAACAAAAAGAGCAATAAATTAGATCGTCTCTTTTAATTAAGTTATTGTGTATGGTCAAAACCGATTGAGTCAGTTGTACGGATTGGTCAAGACGATAATGCTTCGATCAAAGGGTATTTGCATGACAAGCTCGGTCGAGGTCCGAAGTAAGGGCGTCGAGTTTCCGAGCTCTAAGACCGATTAATGACAAGCTCGGTATCATTATCGAGCTCATATCCAAATCGAACTACGAGGCAAAGCGGAGATTATCGAAGATGCATAGACCGACCAACACTCACCCCGAATATCGAGACCCCAAGTCAGAATCGAGCTCGAACCAAGGCCGAAGGCTCGATCCAATACCGAGCTCGGGCCAGTATCGAGCTCGCAGACAAGAGCCGTTGCAACCGCATTATGGGAGAGAATCTTGGCGGAAATCGAGAAAAAGACAATTCATCGTGGGTCCTCCACTATATATTATTATTATAGATAAAGTAGGATCCCCCAATATAAGAGGGGGAGGTTGGCACATTGAAGGCGGACCTGGTTCTTGAACATTTTCCTTTCTCTGTCTTATATTTTATTCCATTTGCCAAGAATAGAGATTTTTGCATTTCACTCTACAATTTGTATCAAGATATATCACGTGTCCTTAGAACCATGTACAAATTTAACTCTATCTATTTTTTCGGGTAAACAGTTTGGAGTCCACCGTGGGGCTAAGGATAACAGTGGTTGTTTGATACAAATCCGCAATACGCACCAGTTTACAACTCCGAATTAGCAATGGCAAACCCTAGATTCATGGCTTTACCTATCAACCATGAAGCCGACCTTCAGGATGAAACCAACAACTTGATACACAGGGCAGGAAGGCCACTTAACGATGTCACTGAAGCTCGAGTCGAAGTACCGCTAGATGTCAATTCACAAGTGGCTCCTGAGACGAACCAACATTCCGAACCGGAAAAAAGCATTCAGGGCGGTACTCGATCCATAGCTCGAGTCGCCCATAACGTGGAGGAGATCGGAGCCAGCTTACGGATGATCTTCGAGATGTTACAAACCCAGCAAATAACAATAGCCCAGTTGCAGAGCCAAACTCAAGTACAAAGCAGGACGGAGCCCGATCCGCTTCGAGAAATCACCCACAGAACGGAGCTAGCCATAGTGAAGTCAAACGAGCAAGAATCGGGGACTACTCCCGAAATTACTAAATTGCTCGAGGAACTCACAAAACGAGTCGAAGTCAACGATAAAAAAGTAGAAACATATAATTTCAGGGTCGATCAGATCCCGGGAGCTCCACCAATGATAAAAAGGCTGGATTCGAAAAAATTCATTTAAAAGCCTTTTCCTTCGAGTGCAGCCCCAAAACCAATCCCCAAAAAATTCCGTATGCCCGAAATACCCAAATATAACGGAACGACCGACCCCAACGAGCACGTCACTTCTTACACGTGTGCCATCAAGGGCAATGATTTGGAAGATGATGAGATCAAATCTGTATTATTGAAAATATTCGGTGAAACCATGTCAAATGGGGCAATGGTATGGTATCATTATTTACCATCTAACTCTATTGATTCTTTTGCTATGCTTGTAGATTTCTTCGTAAAGGCACATGCCGGAGCCATAAAGGTCGAAACCAGAAAGTCGGACTTGTTCAAGGTAATACAAAAGGATAACGAGATGCTACGGGAGTTCGTATCTCGTTTTCAAATGGAACGAATGGACCTGGCACCAGTCACAGACGATTGGGCTGTTCAAGATTTCACTCAAGGTCTAAACGAGTGGAGCTCGATGGTTTCACGGCGGCTGAAGCAAAATCTGATCGAGTACCCAGCTATTACATGGACCGATGTGCACAATCGATATCAATCCAAAATAAGAGTCGAAGATGACCAGTCGATTTCTAGGTCCGTTATCAAAAGAACTACCAAGCAAAGGTTGACCAGAGATCGATACCGGCCATATAGCAGAAATCCTCCAAATACGGTTTGATAAAATGGCAGTCAACTACCAAGCAATTGGAACGTGTAACGCCTAAAACGATACTACTGCTGAGTATCCGAGGCCTCTTTAAAATCAACCTCGTATACTGGGGGGGTGGGCTTTATCATTGAACGTATCTGTGATGATTATCAAGTTTGGTGCAAAGGAAGTTACTTCGTTATTTTATGACAAACAGTGTCTCGATAGGAAATGTTGTAAGAGCCAAATGGTCAAAACGAACCATGCTTATGTAGTTGGCCCGAGCCCTGACGCAAAACATGAACACATGTATAATGACTTGCAAAGAAATCCCTCTTCTTTAACGATATTCTATGTTCGAGATTTATTATGAAAATAGGATCGAGTTCGAGCAAGCACTCACTCGATCACTAAGCCTACAAGCTACTTTAATTTCGACTTCGAGCAACCACTTACTCGACCATTATGCCTACGGGCTACATTACATCGAGTTCGAATCATTCACTCGACTACTAAGCCTACAGGCTACTTTTATTTCGAGTTCGAGCAACCACTCACTCGACCATTACGCCTACGGGCTACATTATATCGAGTTCGAATCATTCACTCGACTACTAATCCTACGGGCTAATTTTATTTCGAGTTCGAGCAAGCACTCACTCGACCATTACACCTACGGGCTATATTATATCGAGTTCGAATAATTCACTCGACTACTAAGCCTACGGGCTACTTTTATTTTAAGTTCGAGCAAGCACTCACTCGACCATTATGCCTACGGGCTATATTACATCGAGTTCGAATCATTCACTCGACTACTAAGCCTACGTGCTACTTTTATTTCGAGTTTGAGCAACCACTCACTCGACCATTATGCCTATGGGCTACATTACATCGAGTTCGAATCATTCACTCGACTCGAATCATTCACTCGACTACTAAGCCTACGTGCTACTTTTATTTCGAGTTCGAGCAAGCACTCACTCGACCATTATGCCTACGGGCTACATTGCATCGAGTTCGAATCATTCACTCGACTACTAAGCCTACATGCTACTTTTATTTTGAGTTCGAGCAAGCACTCATTCGACCATAACGCCTACGGGCTACATTACATCGAGTTCGAATCATTCACTCGACTACTAAGCCTACGAGCTACTTTTATTTCGAGTTCGAGCAAGCACTCACTCGACCATTACGCCTACGGGCTACATTACTTCGAGTAAAATTACCCATTTCTTCGAATTCAAACGAACGCTTGACTATTTAAGGCTGAAGGATGTTCGAGCCCGATAAAGCAAAGGGGACTACCCACAAGGCCTGAAGGCAACAAAGATTAAAATTCAAACTATCTATTTTGCTTAAAAGGCTATTTTGCTTCAAAAGGAAGAAAGATTTATATTTACAATTTTTTTGTACAGAGACGGCTACTCTGCCGAAAGGAAGTTCTCTATACAAAAACCGAAAGCGGTATCAAAAGAACACAGCAAACGACCTAAGGCCCTAAATGACTCAATCTTCATCAGAGGCCGTATTCTCGGCATCGTCCTCATCTTCAGACTCCCCCGAGTCATCGGAGTCCTTCTCAGGAAAGGCCAACCTTCGAGCTTTGTTCTCATCCGACCTGGCAACTTCAATCTCGGCCCCAATATTGAATCCCTGAGCTCTGACCTCCTCGAGAGCTGCTCTCCGAGCTTTCCATTTTGCATGTTCAACTATGCTCTCAGCTTTGGCTTGGTTAACCTCGACATCGATCCTGAATTGAGCCACTTTGGCATCAGCTCTCTTATTGGCCTCGATCACCTCAAATCTGGCCACTTCAAGTTCTTTAGCCAAATCTGCTTTATCTGAAGTGGCCAAATCCAACCAATGCTGAAGCTCTTTCATCTTTTCGATCAGCCCCGAAGTATTTTCTTTCGCAGATCGAAGCTGGGCATAAGACAACTTCAACTGAGCTTGAATGACTTCCTTTTTCGAGGCAAGGATATCCATATACTTTTTAAATTCTTCTGCCTCAGCCAGTAGCGCATCTACCTGTGAGTTAAGCATTCCAATCTGCTTGATCCTCTGCCGAACCTGCAGAATCGGATCGTTAGTGGTTATCTCTTTTTCATCTTCACTATCATGGAACATTCGGAATACCTGCTCAGCCATCTCCTCATGCTCTTCCCGAGCCGCTGTCAAATCTGCGCGAAGTTTTCCATTAAGGAGCTTGTACGAGTCACTCTTCTTAGTGAGGCTCCGAACCTCGGCATCATGCTCCTCCCGGATTCGAAGAAAGGCCTCGTGATGCAACACCGAAGCCTGCAAACAAAAGGAGAAACATTAGAATTACCTACAATTCTATGTGTAAAAGAAATGGCAAAAACGCCATCAGAGTTACCCGATTCAAAGCATGTTGGGCCTCGTTGAAGAGACAGGCGGGCCCCACCGCATTCATCACTGATTGATCTTCTTCGGTCACCAAGGACCAATAGTAACTAGCAATCCCTACAGGGGAAGAAAAAATTCGGGTATCCGCAGGTACAGAGAGCACTATCTTCCGCCTTCGGTCGGGATCGATACTCGGGGCCGAAAATCGGTCCACCAATTTATGAATCGATGAAGGCTCGGTAGAACCTGACCACGACATTTTTTTGGGTACCGGCATTCCACCAAAACCGGTAACCTCCTCCGAGGCACCTGACTCAAGCCCCTCCAGAAAACCATGGATATCAGCTGACTCCTGAATACCATCATAGGACCGATCCTCCAACATGACGGCCTCTCGAATCATGGCATCCGAAATCTAAGGGGATCCGCCAATATCAACTATCCCGAGCTCATCCTTTGAAATATCTTCTATTGTCCGAGAAGATCCACCCTTGGTATCCCTTTCAATCATCTTAGCTCGAGAAGGGATAATCTCGGCTTCTTCTTGTTCTGGGATTATGGCCAAGGTTCCCTGATTTGCTTCCACCAAATTGGAAGACTATTGAATCACAACATTAGCCCGTACGCAGGCTAAATTTTCACCTCCTTCTTCGGGCTCGTCCCTTAAATGGCGGGCCACTTCCGAAGACATAACACCAGAGCCCTCCTTCGGCTTTCGAGGTCTCTTAGCCGGTTTCTTCTTTTCCAAGCTCGGGGAGCCCTTTTTTCTTCCTTTCTTTTACCTGCTTCAGGGCAGGAACTTCTTTGCCACTAGATGGGGGCCTCATGACTACATCTTTCCTGAGTCCTACAAAAGGGAAGAGGGAGATTTACCATACAAACCGATGAAGAGACAAATCGACAAAAGGATTTACCATGACTGCGGGCCTCCCATCGACCCTTTGATAATTTGACCCAAGCACACTCGGAGTACGGTCTCTGCAACACCAGATTTTTGACCCATTATCTAAGATCCGGGATCGGTTCCGGCATTCGAGCTACAGTTGTGATAAGGAAAGAAAAATGGATCAACAAAATAAAAGGCAATCACAAAATTAAAACGGGCAAAGAGAAACGTTTACTCACGGCTCATATTCCATCTCTCGGGAAATGGCAAGTCATCGGCAGGGATCAAGTCCGAGGTTTTGATTCGAACAAAACGGCCCATCCAACCCCGATCCCGGGTCTCGTCTATGCTCGAGAATGGCGCTTTGGTTGCTCGGCGAGCAAGCTTGATCAACCCTCCTCGATAAAGTCGGTGATTGTAAAGGCGCATAAGATGATCGAGGGTGAAGATACGCCCCTCGACCTTGCTCGAGAAAAATCGAAGAAGAATCACTATTATCCAAAAGGAAGGGTGGATTTGGCCGAGGTCATATCGTACCTCTTACAAAAGGCAACAATGATAGGTCTAGAGGTCCCAACGTGAAAGGATAAGTGTAAATACTTAAGAATCCTTCGACGTGGGTAGTAATCGATTCATCAGGCGATGGGATTACTACGAGTTTATTATCCCAGTTGCATTCTTGTATGACTTTATCGAGAACTTTTTCGGTAATTGAACATTGGTACCTCGACATCGGCTCACACCGACCCGGTATCAGAGAAGGCCTTTCAATTTTAAAATCGCCTATAGTCGAACACCCTACCGGAATGAATTCCTCAGGGCGGGGCTCTTCTACATCCTCGCCACCAGCAGATCGAGATGAAGAAGCTGTCTATTTTTGCGGAACAGTTTTAGACGTTTTTTCCATTTAAAATTCCGTGAACAAAGAACGAAGGTATTTGGTGTTTTAAGAAAGAGTTTGCAGTAAAATTTGCAGATTTACAGGTAGAAAACTCAGAAAAGACGAGAAAGAACTCAGAAAATTGGAAGATTGAAGATGTAAAAGTGATGAATGGTGGAAGGAAAGGCTATTTATAGATTGAAGCAATAACGGTTCAATATCAGAGGTGGCCGACCACCGTCTGACACACATTAAATGCCTTGGTAAAATCGAACCGATGGGACAGCTATCACATACGTCATAGTTGGGATCGATGTAAACGTCAGTATATATGTGATCGAGCTATTGGGAAATCATATCGTTTCTCGCCACATCCTTTTCCGAGAAACGAGGGGATTATTTGTATATGGTTAAAACCGATTGAGTCAGTCGTATGGACTGGTCGAGACGATAATGCTTCGATCAAAGGGTATTTGCATGACAAGCTCGGTCGAGGTCCGAAGTAAGGGCGTCGAGCTTCGAGCTCTAAGACCGATCAATGAAAAGCTCGGTATCATTATCGAGCTCATATCCAAATCGAACTACGAGGCAAAGCGGAGATTATCGAAGATGCATAGACCGACCAACACTCACCCCGAACATCGAGACCCCAAGTCAGAATCGAGCTCAAACCAAGGCCGAAGGCTCGATCCAATATCGAGCTCGGGCCAGTATCGAGCTCGCAGACAAGAGCCGTTACAACCGCATTATGGGAGAGAATCTTGGCGAAAATCGAGAAAAAGACAATTCATCGTGGGTCCTCCACTATATATTATTATTATAGATAAAGTAGGATCCCCCAATATAAGAGGAGGAGGTTGGCACATTGAAGGCGGACCTGGTTCTTGAACATTTTCCTTTTCTCTGTCTTATATTTTATTCCATTTGCCAAGAATAGAGATTTTTGCATTTCACTCTACAATTTATATCAAGATATATCACGTGTCCTTAGAACCATGTACAAATTTAACTCTATCCGATTTTTCGGGTAAACAATTATTATTGCAACTACATCGTTTAAAATTATATTACTTAAGAATAGATACTGAGGTGCCATCAAACTAGAATTTCAAACAATTTCATTAATTCAGTAAACAATTCTCCTTGAGTTATAAAATTGGTCACTATAGAATTACTTTGTTATTATAGTAGTACAATATATTGTCATGTGATATTCCTGTGTTTTTTTGCTTTTAATACTCGTGTATACTTTTTTCAGGTATACTTGCAATGACAACTAAAACAAAGCAGGCAAACTAATATATAAACTGTGAATTAAAAATTTAAGAAGATTTGATTCTCAATGGGTAATAAGAGTCTTAGGCCTCATTTGTTTGCACTTAATGATGTCTGAATCTTAATCATTCAGATCTCAAATATTAAGTGCATTTGATTTTAAAATCTGAATCTTAATCATTCAGATTTTAATCATTAAGTATTTTTTTTTTTTACCTCACAACCACTTAATGAGTCTGAATAAGTCTGTATGACTAAGATCTATAACAAAGACTTAATTTCATTAAGGTGTTATCACCCACATTCATTATCAAATGCCGCCATCGCCGACCATTATCAACTACCACCATCGCTACCACCACCATCCTCAATCATAACCGCCACCACTTCCACCATTACCACCACACACCATCACCCACCACCATCATCCTCAACCATAACCACACACTCACCCACCTCAATTACCACCCCATCACCATCAATAAGCATAGCCGGCACCGCCCACCATTATAAACGACCACGTATCATCACCTTCCTCAATCACAACCACCACCACCACCACCACCCACCATTATTAATTATCATCACCCACTACCACATCCTCAACCATAATCTCTAATGCTACCAATCACCACTAGCTACTGCCCATAACCATCACCATAAACCAAAATCACCACCGCCTCTAGTCGGCACTCACAAGCACCTTCGTTAGCTATCACCATCACCAACTATATATATATTTTATTTGAATTTATGTTTATTAATTTTTAAATAAAGATAAATTTTATATATTCAGATGTTTAAAAAACAAACAGTCTTAATCATTTATCATTCAGATCTTAAAACACATCTTAATATTCAAATATGTATTAAGATTCAAATATCTTAATCTTAATACACATTTTGATATTCAGATATGTATTCAGATTCAGACGTCTTAATATTAAAAATAAAATAAAATGAGGCCTTAGTGATTCGAATAGGATAGTAAAAGACTTTAAAGATGAAACAAATCAAGGCCTTTGAGGAGTATGGAAGGCCTTTATTTGTTTCTCTACTAAGTCTCTTTGAATAACTACGACTCGTATTATCCATTGAAAATCATATCTTCTTAAATTTTTAATTGGTATGCATTGATTTTCAATTCTATTTCAGTTGTCATGCAAGATTGCTTGAAATAAAGCGTTCACAGGAGCAATATCATGGGACAAGAATGTCAAACTACAACGGTAGAACTATCGAAAGGTTGGTTATATGCAAGGATGTCATATTAGTCCCCACAGTTTTGAAACCATGTAGTACCAGCAATACACTCAATTAGAAGTCAATCTTCTTTATTATTATTTTCAAAAGGGCAAAACGGCCAAACATACCCACCTACTTTAGAATATTGTCAATATTTAACCTCCGGTATACTATTCGGTCAAATTTACTCTTACCCTTATACTATACGGCCAAATTTACTCCTACCATCAACAAACTTTTAAAAATTACCCATTGATCTGTTAAGTAATCCAAAATCTCCTAATTTCAATTTTCTTCTATTTAAATCACTTGTTGTTCTTCTTACTCCACTATTTTCAGAAATTAATATTGATGTACTAGACTATACAAATTATTCATGAATATTTTTAGTTACCAATGCACTCACTTCTCTTCTTGTGATAATGTGTTTGAAATTAGTTTAAAATTTATTTATTAACCATATACACACTGTAGGATTCAGTGGGTCTAAATATTGTGTATTATAAGCAGCTGCTCATCATGTATGTGCATGTATATTTAAATATATTTTGTTATTGCCTGATTAGTGTAAAGTTCAATTAACTAACTTAAGAGTACACAATGCGTATGCATTTGATTAAAGCAAAATTGAATTCGACAATGTAAAGTTTCCAAAGAACTTCAATTTTTCACTAGTACTTGCAAAGTCTCCATACCTTTGGGCAACGAATTCATTAAAATTGGAGTGTTGTAAATACTTTTAGAATTTAGACAAACTACCTAACTAAGATTCTTTAATTTACTATACTTTGTTTAAAAATCGTTGTATTATTTTAATATTTCTTTCTCTTACTTTTTCCTCATTAGGAAAGCAGGTAAATGCTAATTATTTCGAAAATAGTGGATCAAGAAGAAGAATAACTGACTTAATTAAAATGACTTGGGAGATTCTGGATCACCTGACGGACTGAGGGGTAATTTCTAAAAAGTTTCTGATGGTAGGGGTAAATTTGACCAGATAATATAACGGTAAGGGTAAATTTAACGGAATAATATAACGAAAGTTAAATGCAGACAATATTCTAAAGCAGCTCGTATATTAGGCCCTTCTCCCTTTTCAAAATATGCAACTTCAGTTAGCATAGCAATAGTAACAGTTAGGAAACTCAGAGTAAAATAATTTTGATCAAATATCTAACTAATTTTTTGTTACAAATTGCGATGATCCAAACAATTTGTAAAAAATCTGTACATTAAGTCATATGAAGATTCTCCCAAATCCAAAAAAATGAAAATCAAGAGGAAGACCATTATATATTGAAGATGTTATCCTCAATTTTAAATTAATAGTTATAAGTGCGACCAACTATTATAATAATAAATACGAAATCTTCCCAATTCTAAAGCATGAAGACGGATTAATGCCGCATTCAAATACAAAATACACCAAAATCAACACATAGAAAGATCACCAGCTATTTAATACTGGTAAATACATGTGTTAGTATCACAAACCATAAAACGAAACCTAAACAAACTACAAAAAAGTCGGGAATAAACATATATGTACTAAACAAACCAATCCTATACAAATTATTACAAAGAAAAATAATTGTGAAGACAAGTTAATGATAGATTTCAAGTTGGTTCCACCATGACTTAGTATTTATGCTAAACCGAAACAAAACAAATTTTAAAGCAAATCAAAAATAAAATATACACAATTTTATTTATAAAACTTAGTATAGAAATAAAATTGGAGATCATATATCACTTTTAAGTCTTTAACGGAGATCACTTATTTTCTAACCAAACATTATTAGAAGAAGTAAAAGAATTGACCTAAATAACCGCTCACCCAACCGATTAAACTAAAAATAGTCGACACATGTATATTCATATATATTATGTGTATAATCATGTCTAATTAGGGTATAATTTATGTATCGCGGCGAAAATAAATAAATAGTGAATCCGACTGACTATTTATGTAAAGATCCCTTTTAAGTACTACTCCAATAATTGGGCCATCAATACCAACTAAAAGGTAAAAATAGCACGCGCTAGCCAGTTTTCGGACTGGTAATTGAAAAATAATCACTTTTTGCTGCAACACGAAAAGTTACAGCCTAATATACTGGAGATTGGTGCACATGTGTATGAACTTCCAACATATTATGCGGGAACTCCACCACACGAAAAGTTCCAGCATAATATACTGGAGATTGGAGCACATGTGTATGAATTTCTAGCATATTATTGCTGGACCAATATATTATGCTGGAACTCCAGTATGTTATGCTGGAAGTTCACATGTAAAAAATTAGAACTCCAGTATATTATGCTGGAATATTTTACGAATTTTGAAGAGTGTTTTCGTTTAGATTTATATTTACATGAAAAATGGCTAAATTTCGATTACTTTTGAAACTGTGACTATTTTTCAATTAACACTTGTAAATCTGGCTAATTTTGAATTTCACCAAACTAAAAGTTGAACGAAGGTATCACTTGATTTTGCAATGAGCCCAAGCAGCAACTGTATTGGGCTTCATGGGCTAGAGCCTAATAGTACATGATCCAATGAACTCTAATTGTTTTGGGCTTTTTTTACTTTTAGCTCGGGCTAGAAATTATTTACGTTCGATAGCCGAAAAAATATATAAAATTTATATATTTTTTGTATATAACATACAGAATATATATATATATATATATATATATATATATATATATATATATATATATATATACACAAAAATATATAAAAAATAAAATATATTTTTTCGATTATTATTTTGAGAGCGGCTATACAATGTCATTTCTCAACAAAAAAAATCCCCGCGGCAATGCACTCTATTCTCCTCGCAGATTAAGCCTATATCTATAACCATTTTGGTTTTATGAAGAGAAAAATAATTGGAGTGTATTATGGCTCTAATTCGATTGAAGTAAACAAATAATCTTGGGGTTAAGGATGGTTTTTCTTTCTCCGAATAACAAAATCTTATGCAATCACCAATAACCTTATGGATTAATAGTATCTAGTTTGTGATAAATTTCTTACTTAGTGGGATATCTCAATATATACTAGTCTTTAAAAAAGTTCGAATTCTCAATTTGTACACTTCATGTTATACGTACAAAGTACTAACACGTCTTTAGCCAGGCTATCAGTATGGTTATAAGTGTAACAAATTGAAAGGCATAAACAAAAGAAAAAATCGTGCATATAAAAGGAAAAACCATATTTCCCTAGAAAAGATTAATCATACTATTTGATTACGGGTTGAAAAAAGAGAATACTTCTTGATTACGATGAACTCATATATGTGATGGGATGGTATAACGTGGAAGCATACAAAATAATTTTCTATGTAATATATATAACACAAAAACAAAATTTAATCAAACAAAAAATATACATACCTCTTGAAGCTAGAAAACACCCACGAAAATCAAGTCTCTCTCTTGCGATCTTATGTTATATGATCCGAATAATCGCCGGACTCAAACTTGTGTGGGCTATTTCTAGAACTTTTGTTATTTGTTGGAGAAACCCAAATATATAGAAATTTGTTTCTTGCTAATCAGGTTAACTAATATTTCTTTTCAACCAAGTAATAGCTTCTTAAAATCTTTATTTAACTCAGACAAAACAAAGTCCACAAAATAAATATATAAGGCTTCCTATTATGGTAAGGATTCCTTTCAACCTAATAAATTAAGAAGGATTCCGATTAGAGAAAAGTACAGGAATGTGCCAAAATTACACAAACATTACCAACATTTAGCCATCAGCTGTTGTTTACCAAAAGTAGCCACCAAAAGTTGCAAAGCGTATGCACAAACCTAAACCTAGAAAAAATAGCGATTCTTCCATCCCAAAAACACGCGCGAAGGTGTTATATTAGGTGGTCATTGCCTAACACATCGACAGAACTTAAATACTTTTAATGGATATATTAGATGCAAGACAAAAAGGAAATTTCATGGACAATATAGCAAACAAGGTGATAAAATACAAAGAAAAAAAGATATATGACATTCAAAAAAACGTAAGCAAAAAGAAATCTTTTTCAATGAGTATGGTTGAAATTCATTGAAAACATATAGATGCGTCAATATATAAAATTTGAGGAAGATTGGAGATGATTTGGATTAGTTTTGAGTCAAAATGCGTAGTTCAAATCGAGTTTAAAATTTTTTCTAAGACATATGTATCAAACATATATCATCTTTTTCCATGTTCATCTTATATACTTCGAATTTGGCTCAAATTTCAATTCAAACCACCTAAAATCTCCCACAAATCGTCCCAAAATTGAGATTTACACTCATCAAAATGTACCCAATTTATTCCAATAACACCCAATCGAAATAAATTCCAATTTTGAAAACCAAAATTTTTGAATTCAAGCTTAAGCAAGCTTCAATGGCTGTCCATGACATTTTTAGTTTAATCCTTCCACCCCATTTGACAAACTAACATTTAATAGTAATTTTTAAATCGAATTAAGGTGCTCGAAGCTCTCAATTTCAACTGAAAAGAATTAGAACATCGCAATAGTGCTCAAGTTCAGTGCCCCAAAAGTTTTTACCTAATGTTTCGTAAAATAGATATGTGTTAATAATTGTGTTTGAAACCATGTTAAATATATTGTTCAAATGAATACGTAATAAAAATAATGGATGCTTTAATAACCGACATTAATTGAATTGTTTTTGAATTAAAATGGTATTTGAGCCTTTTTCGGTAGATATTTTATTTTTGGGTAGTTTTGAATTTGGGTAGGGTAGTTATTATGGTAAGAATTACTCTCAACCTGAATTTGTCCAAACAATATATATGTTACCTACTACCAACATTTTTTCTTCCGTAACCACACCTAGTTGCTAGCACCTGCGGGCTGCGTTTCAAGTAAGTCTTTAATTTGTTTCCCAATTTTACAATTTTTCAGACTTGATATCACTCGTAGAATAATCTGGTCATTAGTATCAACTCAAGTTGCTCAAATGGATCGAACATTACCATATCTGCAATGAAGTGTGTCCTTTTTTTTTTTCCTGGAACAAAGTTAGATGAGCTCGTTACAAAATCAATTTGACTTGTTTACGTTAGGAAAAGAATAAGATTATAAACTCAAATCTCTGTCCTCATCATCCAGTTTGTACGTAAAGCATTATCTGGGTACTCAAACAAAATGATTGGCCGAATTTTCATACTTAAATAGCAAGTCAAGAGAAAAACATACAAAACTATTAGAGGAAAAGAAAATACTATAACAAAAAATGAAAATAACAGTAATACACCGCCAATATTTTTAATCTAGTGGTATCGACGAGAGTCTTTCGCGCAATAGTTGTGGGCTCGATTCTCTATCTTTTTCTGCTCCAATTCATGTCTGTTCCTTACCTCAGTGGCGCACTCTTGAATGAAACAAATCCCACATGCTCTCCAAACTTGATTTTCCCAGCCTCAACTGCTGCACGAGCTGAATCAGGTGATTGAAATTCCAAACTCCCAGACCAACCTCCCAAATCAAATTTTTTAATTTGAAGGCTGTCAAGTTTGACAGGTCCAAATTTCTTAAGTGCCTGAATCAATTCCACAACTTTTATCTTTTTTGGTAAGCCCCTAACACAGACAATCTTTTCCTTAGGACCAACAACAACGTTGTTTGAACCAGTACGAGGATGTGATTCATTATCACTTGGTGCAACCCTAACAACCCTTTTCACTAATGTACTACTAGGAGAATTGCTTGTCTTATTAGCTAACATGGCTGCATAGGAAAACTTTGGTGCTTCTTGATGAGTATTAACGACTGATTTCTCATCTTCGTGTTCTATAGAGGGACGATTTGATACTAATGCAGGAAAATCGTTACCGCTATACTCAGATTTGTCAAAATCTTCACATGATTTCTCCTCTTCAGGCTCTATAGAGGGCAGGTTTGATTCCAATGCAGAAAAATCATTACTACTATTCTCAGACTTATCAAGATATTCAGAGGACTTTTGAGTAGAATCCATGAGAGTCTATAGCTAGAAATTGTCGATGGAGAAAAGCAGGTGATAATATACAATGGTGCGCAAGGGTGATAATTTATAGAGTTTGGTTTCCTTACTTGAGACAACCTAGGTTTCCAATTTTCAGGCCAAAATAGTTCCAATTTTGGATTTCTAGTAGTTGTTAGGCGGAAAGATATTCCTAGTTATAGTCACAAAATCATTAGCAGTGAAAAAAAAAGCGTTTTGATTTCCTAAAGATAGTCGAATGAGTGTACTATTCTAGATAATCTAACCAGCGAAGTTCTATACTTTAAAGTTAAAAAAAAAAATGATTTTGCTTAATGTTTTGAAAACGTTTCTTGTGGTTTTACAAACATAAGGGGTAAGAATCATATCTCAACTATTCCTTGCATACTAGAAAATAGGATATTTATGAAATCCATATATATTCTACTTTGATAATCTTTTAATTTGGTCATCAACTGCATACCAAATCATAGTAAGTTTTGAAAATCCACAGGAAAATATCTGTATCATATACAAGTGTTTAAGTTGATACATTAATTTGTCTTTTGAACATAATTAAAATTTAAAACAATTAGTATTAATACCTGCGCGATGCGCGGATATGAACCATGTCCAATTATGATTTGGGTTATTTGAATTATGTGCAAATAACCTTAAAATTAAACCTTCGATATAGAAATTATAAATGATTATTAGATATTAATTAAGAAGCACGACATGAAACCATTTTTTAAATCTCATAGTGGATAACCTTTTTTTTTTATATCCGTAATAACCCAACCCCTTGATTTTGGCATTTGTATTTTGCTTTACGGTCAATATTAAAGAATACTAAACATATAATATTGTGATCTGTCTAGTTTGAGCATATTAAATCATATTATTTAAAAAATAATTATTACTACCACTTTGTTTTTCATCTCAAATTCAAATAAATCTTATCCTTCTACATTTTTAGACATTTGTTTTTCTCTTTATTGTTCCTTGCTTATAGTTTTTGCATTATTTATAACTTAATATTGTTACTGTAATGTGATCTTTTATTAGCTTATGAATTGACTTAATGTCTTACTTATTACCCTTTTAATAATAATCAATAAATATAATTTTTTCTATTCTTGAAATTTAATATATTTTTACACTATTATCCTCATACTCGAAACTCTTTTATCATTAAATCTACCAATAATATTTTTGAATATTATCAATAATTTAATTTATTTATTTTTAAATAAATTTAAAATATAAGTATGTACTATCTCTATTTTCCTCTTTATACATTCTTTTCCCTACTAAGAAATTTTAATTAGCTTTTTACATAAATATTTTACCTATACTCAAAATAATATCACGTTTTATTTTAAAATATAACTTTGAATTAGTCTAAAAATTAATACATAAGCTATTTTATAATGTTTCAAATCTATTGAAATGTCTTATAATTATTTTTTGTAATACATATAATTAATTATTTTTCTCTTTAGTTTTTAGAAATAAATTTGGCTTTTTTCCATTAGTAAAATTACCTACATGCTATATTTATTTAGTATACTTAAATTTTTAATATGGTATCAATTTTTTATTTTTCTTTATCTATCAAGACTTTAATTTTGTTGTCATATCTGTATTTTGAGCATTCTCATCATAACTTTAAAAACTTTATAATCGCAAGTCCAAATAGATAGATAACTTTAATATGTAATTATTATGTTTTCATATGAGTTTTTATTAACTTTTGACTTTATTTAATATTTTTATCTACTACTATTTTTAATATAATATAGATAGATATGTAATTTTGTAACATTAAATTAAATATTTATTTCATTTTTAAACTATTGATTGAAATTCTTAAATTACTTAAAATTTTAATAATATTGTTAAGTTGTGTATACTAATTTATTTTATTTTCAAAAGTAATTCTTAGTATAAATATCCTCACATTATATCTAATTTATTTTATTATTCAATATTTATTTCATTTTTAAACTATCCACATGCATGTCATTTATTATCATATTTAAACAAAATTTTCTCATATCAAATTTAAATAAGTTTTATCCTTCTTCTTTTGTATGATGAAATTTTTGATTTTGTTCTCTATTTGTTCCTTGGTGTTGCTATTATATTATTCAAAACACTTAATATTATTATATCATCATGTGACGTTTCATTAGCTTGTTTAAATTTAATATTCATTTTTATCATACTCATTCTAATACAAATAAATAAAAATAAAAATAAAAATTATATCAATAGTCACTTTGACTCAACAACTCAAATTTCAAAGTATGATTTTTCTTATCATAATCATTTTTAGAAAAAGGTATTATCTCAAATATTTACAACAATAGTTCCACTATCATTCTTTTTACATAATGTTTCTAAAAATAAAACAAATTATGAAATGGAAGAAAACAAATCATGTAGTTAGTAAATAATTATTAAAATAGAAATTCTTATTTTTTAAGTTTTGGAATCTATTTACAATAAAAATAGGAGTGAATCTAAATTGATTTACAACTTTAAATTAAATTGATTTGCCTTAATTCTTATTAAATTTTGTCTAAATATTTTTACATTTTGTCCTAAAAGTACCAAGTCATTTTTTTTAGTAATCCACTTAGCTTAATATTGACTACCCTCCTTTTAATATAATATAGATATAGATATAGATATTTATATTCTCTCACTATTTAAATTTAAATTTAAGCATATATATAAGAAGCGAAATTAGTTATACTTTATGTATATTCTTTCGCATAGTAATCCATTTGCCATTTTTCCGAGTGGTTAAGATTTTTTCTTACCCCAAAAATTAATTCTTGTTAGAATCATTAGTTTAGATATTTTAATTATATAAAAATATTTATTTACGTATAAAATATTCATTTGCTTGATTTTTCAATATTAATATGACATTATTATTTTTGTTATTAAAATATTTTTAATGATTATTTAATTTTTTTTGTACCTTATAAATAATTTGTATAGTTTATGTAAGATCTTATTTTGGTGCTTGAAGTTTTTATATTTTAAAGTTACCAAATCTTTAATATCTTAAGAAAATTTTAGTTTTATTTTATATTTTAACTTACTCCAAAGTATAAATAGTCATAGTTTATCTCAATTTACATCTTTCTATATTTTTTTATTTTTTTCTATTATAATTTTTTAGTTAATTCGTTACCTCTATATTTCTAGCTAATATAGAAAAATATCTATGAGTGGATCAATATATAGATAAATATATATATATATATATATATATATATATATATATATATATATATATATATATATATATATATATATATATATATATATATATATATATATATTAGATTTGTACAAGATATATTTAGATTATGTCTAAGATCTTTTTCATTCAACTGCTTCTATTAATTATGTTCCATTTATAATTCCTAATTATTAATGTTGTCCTAAAATTGCGAAATGACTTCTTTTCAGCTTGCCACTTGGCTTAACCACAATGCATACTACCCTCCTTTTAATATAATATAGACTAGTATTAGTACCCACGCGATGCGCGAACAAATCATGTCAAAGTGCGATGTAGGTTGTTTGAATCATGTGCAAATAACCTTAAAATATAAACCTTACAGATAAAAAATATATATAATGAGAATTTAATTATGAAGCAGGATATAAAATTATTATTCAAATCTCGTAGTAGACAACTTTCTTTTTAATTTATATTTGTAGCAACCTATCCCCTTGATTTTAGTACTTGCATTTCGTTTTGCTGTCAATATTAAAGAATACTAAACATGTCATATTGTGATCTGTCTAGTTCGGGCACATTAGATCATATTATTTTAACAAATATTTTCCTATCACTTTATTTTTATCTGAAAGTCAAATATGTCTATTCATCACATCATTTTTACGTAAATTCTTTTTTCTTTTTGTTCTTTTCTTATAGTTATTGAATTATTTATTATTTAATATTATTATACTATCATATAATTTTTTATTAGCTTATAATTAAATTAATGTCTTGCTTATTATCCTTTTAATAGTATTTAATAGATATAAATATTTTATTCTTGAAATTTGGTATATTTTTATGCTTGTATCCTTTTATTAAGAATATTTTAATCATTTAAATTTATCAGTAATATTTTTAAATATAATTTAATTATTTTATTTAATATTTTAGACTATTTAGATTATCCATATCGTATGATGCATGACTGCCCGACCGGCCGTAGCTCGGTGGTAAATGTGTAACTGCCCTACCAGCTGTAGCTCGGTAATAAATGCATGACTGCCCGACCGGCCGTAGCACTGTGGTAAATGAATATGCATGACTGCCTAACTGGCCGTAGCACGGTGGTAAATGAATATGCATATCTACCCAACTGACCGTAGCACGATGGTAAATGCATAACTGCCCAACCGGCCGTAGCACAGTGGTAAATAAATATGCATGTCTGCCCAACCGGCCGTAGCACGGTGGTAAATGCATGAAGATTCATGTATCACTATATTATAAACATTAACATCTTTATCATATACCTCAATAGAGACTTAGAAAAGTAATTAGACATACTTGAATATAACTTTACATGAATGAATAACATAAGCATCCTTAACTGCTAAGAGTAGAACCACTTATGGAATAGCAGTACATTTACGTATTGTTACTTAGATCATGCCAAAAAGAAAAAAAGGGATAGCCTTAACATACCTGAACCGATTCTCTTAGAATTTGCAATTCACGCTTTACAGAATCAATAACTAATGTTATCTATATTTGGTATGGAATTGTTTTGCTCTTTGAAGAACTCACGACCAGCCACTCTTTATAAGAGATTCAATTGGGTTTTAAGGCACACATGAATTCCTATTGAAGAAACCTGAAGCAAATTAATTGTAGTAAGATGGCAACTCACGATAAGCCCATTCCCTAAGAGATTCAATTCAATTCTTGATCTTTAGTCCTTTGTTACTAAGGAATAAGCATCTCACTAGAGTTAAAGAAATCTTTAGTGGGTGTGGCCCACTTAGTGGATGACTAAGCCACTTTAAATCCTCCAAAATGTGACATCTATGCAAGACTTAAGTGTCATTGTTTTGAAATTATGGGGGGGGGGGGGGGGGACGTTAAGCCTCCTTAAACATATCTAAATTTTCACTCCTTTTCCTTAATTAACTTATTAATCCCCCATTAATCCAGTAATTATCCAATTATCCACATAATTAAGAATTATCTCAAATTACTTAAAATACTATTCACTTTTAACACACTTTATGTACCCTACTATCATGGTCATGTCGTACCATATAAAATCAATACATACACTATTATTTTATTAAAACATCTATGTAAAAATATATATTTTCTCAACTTCTAATTTTCTAGATCTCATATAAAGAGTACAAATTTTCGTACGCTTAATTCTTAAAATGGTAAAAGATAACCTTCTTTTCTTGAAAGAAAATAATTTCTATCTTTACAATAAAGAAAATCTCATAAACTTCTTATATTCTGTGTATAATTTAAAGCATATTCAAAAGTAGTAATATTAATAACTATATAAAATCATATTTTTCAAACCTTCTTTTACAAAAATGTTCCATTCAAAATACCATATCAAATGTATATAACGGTATCAAGGTTGTTAAACTTACGGGGTCTTACAATAACATAGTCACAAATCCTCTATAACCTCATGAATGGTTTTAATCCCTTCAAGCACATATGGATTACTACGACTCATCCTAATAATAAAGTACAAGATGTAATATCCTTCCCCCCTTTAGAAACATTCGTCCTCGAATGTTAACTCTTAGAGATTTATAAAACTTTCGCTAGGGCCTCCTCTATAAATTAAACTAAAACCCAACCTCTGTCTAAAGTCTCGACTATTCACAACCTTTTGTACTTGAGTATCTCGTATTTTCTTTACCTTTACCTTACTTACTTTTCAATATCGCATCGTATCTTTTGTTTCTTTCATAACCTTCCTTCCACATATGTGGAAATTACGCCTTAAAGCTCTACTGTGATACCTGCACCTCTAGTGCATACAAAATCTGGTGAAAGCTTCATACTGACTTCTTACGACTCATCTCTATGGCACGATCTGGAAACAAAAGAAGGGTAACATTTACCAAATGCCCTATAGCCTCTCAATTATAAATATGGCGTGCAACACACCCACAACTGAGACTCTACTAGGCATACCTTTATAGACTTTCTAGGACACGACCAGCTCTGATACCACTTTGTCATACCCCAAACCTAGGGAGGCGTGGCTGGCACTCGGTGCCGCACTGGCCCGAGCGAACCACTCTGTAACTCATGATCATTCGACCAAAACTAGAACATACATAGGTCGAGTTGGTCGAACTCATTCCTTTTCTAACTATCATGGGCCAACATGACCACAACTCATAATGTACAACTGTAAGTGGGCAAGCTTGTATCAATGAACCATCGTTCTTAAAACATGAATACATATGGGCCATCAAGGCCTCTGACATACTGTACAAAATGAACCTTTGTCTACAAAGCCTATAAGATTATTTGACATCAATTGGGATAGGGTACCGGCCTACCCATAAGTCTGTAGTAAAACTCTAACACGATGACTGATAGACTCGGCTGCACTCCGAATGAGGTGGAGTCTTACCGATCCTTCGCTGAATGCTAACCTCATCTACTACGAGAGCTCGTCAATCTGATTATCTATACCTGCAGGCATGAATGCAGCGTCCCCAACAAAATGACGTCAGTACGAATAATATACTAAGTATGTAAGACGGAACTGAAACATAACAATAATTTGACATTAACTAAAGACATATAAGCATCAACCTGAATTTCTGAAGTGCCATCGTATATGCATACTTATTATACTTACATATATAGTGCTTCTCTTTTAGACTATTTCTATTATCCATATCGTATGATGCCTGACTACCCAACTGATCAATGGTAACTGCCCGACCGACCGTAGCGCGGTGGTAAATACATGACTGCCCGACCGGCTATAGCTCGGTGGTAAATGAGTAACTGCCCAACCGGCCGTAGCTCGGTGGTAAATGCATGACTGCCCAACCGGCCGTAGAACGGTGGTAAATGAATATGCATGACTGCCCAACCGGCCGTAGCACAATGGTAAATGAATATGCATGTCTACCCAACCGTCTGTAGCACGGTGGTAAATGCGTAACTGCCCAACCGGCCGTAATATAGTGGTAAATGAATATGTATGTCTGCCCAACCGGCCGTAGCATGATGGTAAATACGTAACTGCCTAACCGGCCATAGCACCGTGGTAAATGAATATGCATGTCTGCCCAACCGGCCGTAGCACGGGGGTAAATGCATGTATCACTATATTATAAACATTACCGTCTTTATCATATACCTCAATAGAGACTTAGGAAAGTAATTAGACATACTTGAATATAACTTTACAGGAATGAATAATATAAACATCCTTAACTGCTAAGAGTAGAACCACTTATGGAATAGCAGTATGTTTATGTATCGTTACTTGGATCATGCCAAAAAAAAAAAGGGACAACCTTAACATACCTGAATCGATTCTCTTAGAATTTGCAATTCACGCTTTACAGAATCAATAACCAACGTTATCTATATTTGGTATGGAATTGTTTTGCTCTTTAAAGAACTCACGACCAACCACTCTCTATAAGAGATTCAATTGGGTTTTAAGGCACACATGAATTCCTATTGAAGAAACCTGAAGCAAACCAATTGTAGCAAGATGGCAACTCACGATCAGCCCACTCCCTAAGAGATTCATTTCAATTCTTGATGTTTAGTCCTTTGTTACTAAGGAATAAGCATCTCACTAGTTTTAAGAAATCTTTAGTGGGTGTGGCCCACTTAGTGGATGACTAAGCCACTTTAAATCCTCCAAAATGTGACATATATGCAAGACTTAAGTGTAATTGTTTTGAATTGGGAGGGGGGGGAGGGTGCCACGTTAAGCCTCCTTAAACATATCCAAACTTTCATCCCTTTTCCTTAATTAACTTATTAATCCCCCACTAATCCAATAATTATCCAATTATCCATACAATTAAGAATTATCTTAAATTACTTAAAATACTACTCACTTTTAACACACTTTATGTATCCTACTATCATGGTCATGCGGTACCATATAAAATCAATACATATACTATTATTTCATTAAAACATCTGTGTAAAAATACATATTTTCTCAACTTCTAAGTTTCCTAATCTCATATAAAGAGTACAAATTTTTGTACGCTTAATTCTTAAAATGGTAAAAGATAACCTTCTTTTCTTGTAAGAAAATAATTTCTATCTTTACAATAAAGAAAATCTCATAAACTTTTATATTATGTGTATAATTTAAAGCATATTCGAAAGTAGTAATATTAATAACTATATAAAATCATATTTTTCAAACCTTCTTTTACAAAAAATGTTCAATTCAAAATACCATATCAAATGTATATAACAGTATCAAGGTTGTTAAACTTACGGGGTCTTATAATAACATAGTCACAAATCCTCTATAACCTCATGAATGGTCTTAATCCCTTCAAGCTCATATGGATTACTACGACTCATCCTAATAATAAAGTACGAGATATAATAATAAGTATCCTCACACTACCTCTATTTTTAATATATTCTCTGTCACGACCCCAAATTCCCTCCGTAGGATATCGTGATGGCACCTAGTCTCTAAGACTAGGTAAGCCTATCAATATGGAATAAAAATAGAAATCTGAAACTTTAAATAATTACAACTCCCAAAACCTGGTAGAGATAAGTCACAAGTTTCTAAGAATTTTATCCCCAATGTCTCTATATATATCAAGGTCTGAAGAAAATAAGGAAGCAATATAATAATGATAGAATGGGACTCCGAAGTCTGAGGACGCTGACAGATATACCTCGAAGTCTCCGTGTACAGGTAACTCACTGATGTCGGGGCTGGTAAGGAGTACCTGGATCTGCACAAAAATATGTACAGAAGCGTAGTATGAGTACACCACAGCGGTACCCAGTAAGTGCCAAGCCTAACCTCGGTAGAGTAGTGACAAGGTCAGGTCAGGCCCTACTGGAAAATAATAATTTCATGGTAAAATGTTTAACAATAAAATAAAATAAAATGACAATGGAAATGAATCAAGTAGCATGTCACCAATTAATTACACAAAATAATGGCAAATAATATCTCGTGGAATCAAAACAGAATTTCCTTTAAACTTTAAGAAAATCACAACAAATAATCAAAGGCAACTGCGGCCATAAATCAATGTCAACAAGGGCACTCCCGAGGTACCGCCTCGTAGTCCCAAATTCTAAATAAATTCACAATATCTCATTTTTTTCACTCACAGTGGGAGTCTTCATAATTTATTTTAAAGAAAATATTCTTCCCGAAATAGCATCCCGCGTTTTAGCCATCCTTATCACACCGCATGACTTCTAGTAGTTCCCCCTACTAGCCACGCGTATCAAGCCACCCTTATCTCACCGCATGCGTTTCAATACCCAGACCTTATACCACCGCATGCGTATCAACATCACAATATATCACAATTTGTACCTCAAGTGTTCAAATAATTTAACTTGCCAAAATACTTCAATAACAATATTTTTCTACAATAAAGAGCTCACGGCTCCATCACAATGAGTACAAAAATCTTACAAAAATATTCAAGAATAAATAATTCAGCAAAATAATATTTCAAAAACTTTAATACGTTGCTTAAATACCAGATTTTAAAAATATCAAATACTTCATATTAATAATATTTAATTTAAAGAAAATCAACTTCAAATAATGCACTGAATAAAAGAAATCAAGTTTCAACTAAACAGGTAAAATAATTAGCAGGAAAAGGTCAAGCAACTTTAAAATATAAACATTTAATCAATGATGAAGAATATATCAGAATAAAATAGTTTAATTAATGCGCAATAGTGATCTACACAATTTAAAACATAATCTTTCACATTTAGCCCGTGTACACACTCGTCACCTCGTGCACACGACTTTCAACATATTATAATTTAGCACTTCAATACCAATCCTAGGGGAGATTTCCCCCACACAAGGTTACACAAGTCACTTACCTCGACTTGCTCCAATTTAACCAAGTAGTATGCCTTTTACTCGACTTTCCGACTCCGATCGACTCGAATCTAGTCATAATTAATTCGATACAGTCAACAAAAGTTATAGAATCAATTCCATAAGAAAATACTATATTTTTTAATAAAAATCCGAAATTAACTCAAAAATGACCCGTGGGTCCCATGTCTCGAAATCCGGCGAAAGTTACGAAATATGAACGCCCATTCAACCACGAGTCTATCCATACTAATTTTACCAAAATCCGACCTCAACTCAACCTCCAAATCTTTAAATCTTATTTTCAAATCCTTAAGTTCAAACTCCCGGTTTTACACCCCAAAAATATGTAATCTAGTCGGATTATTCGATGATAATTCAATATTATGGAGTAGAAAAGCTCATAAGGGACTTAACTCAAAATGTTTCGTGATTTCTCGCTCAAACATCGCCTCACCCGCTTTTGGAAATGTCAAAAATGACAAAATCTCGGACTCCTCACTTTTTAATATTATGTCCAGGAGTCTAGCACCTACGGAATTTGAACCGCTTCTGCGGATGTTTCCCTCTCTTATGTGAAATTTTTTCTTCTGCGATCACCCACGCGCAGGTGCGTGTCCGCACCTGTGAGATGCCTTTCGCATCTGCGCTCCACAGTTACCGGCCCAGCCTCCGCTTTTGCACATCTCAGCTCGCACCTGCGAGCTCGCTTGTGCGAGTTTCATGTCTGCTTCTGCGAACCTTGCGCACCTGCGAGGTCCATTGCGCTTCTACGTGGTCGCACCTGCGAGCTAAGTTCCGCAAGAGCGATTACACCAGAAGGCAGCAACTTCAAATTTTTCTTCTAAGTCCGGATTTGATCCGTTAACCATCCGAAACTCATCCGAGCCCCACGGGACCTCAACCAAATATACCAACAAGTCCTAAAATATCATACGAACTTAGTCGAGTCTTCAAATCACATCCAACAACACTAAAAACACGAATCACACAGATTCAAGCCTAATGAACTTGAAACTTTCAATTTCTACAAACGACGCCGGAACCTATCAAATCAAGCCCGATTGACCTCAAATTTTGCACACAAGTCATAAATGACATAACGGAACCATAAAATTTTTTGGAACTGGATTCTGACTCCAGTATCAAAAAGTTAACTCCCCGGTCAAACTTTCAAACTTAAATTCCCGTTTTAGCCATTTCAAGCCTAATTTCTCTACGGACTTCCAAATAAAGTTCCGATCATGCTCCTAAGTCCAAAATTACCGTACGGAGCTGTTGGAATCATCAAAATTCTATTCCGGGGTCGTTTGCACATAATTCGACATCCGGTCACTATTTGACTTAAGCTTTTAAAACCTTTAGTTTTTTTAATCAAAATTCTATATCTCGGGCTAGGGACCTCGAAATTTGATTTCGGGAATATGCCCAAGTCCTAAATCACGATATGGACCTACCGAAACTGTCAAAACACTGATCCGAGTTCGTTTGCTCAATATATTGACCAAAGTCAACTCGGTTGAGTTTTAAAGCTCTAATTCACATTTTAATTCATTTTTCACATAAAAACTTTCCAAAAAACTTTACGGGCTATGCACGCAAGTCGAGTAATGATAAATAGTACTTTTTGAGGTCTTAGAATACATAATTAATTATTAACTTTAAAAATTATAGTTTGGATCATCACATTCTCCACCTCTAAAACAAACGTTCGTCCTCGAACGGAGTTAGAAAAAGTACATGAGCCGGTGAATAAGTGTGGATAACAGTTGCGCATATCATGCTGGTCTCCCAAGTCGCCTCCTCGACCGGATGACCCCTCTACTGAACCTTCACGGAAGCAATGTTCTTTGACCTCAGCTTTCGAACTTGCCTATCTAAAATGACCACTGGTTCCTCAACATAAGATAGATCCTTGTCCAACTGAACCGAACTGAAGTCTAACACATGAGACGGATCGCCGTGATATTTCCGAAGAATAAAAATATGGAATACCGGATGAACTGCAGAGAGACTAGGTGGTAGTGCAAGTCTGTAAGCCACCTCTCCAACTCTCTCAAGAATCTCAAAAGGTCCAATATACCTAGGGCTCAACTTGCCCTTCTTCCCGAACCTCATCACCCCCTTCATAGGCAAAATCTGGAGCAGGACCCGCTCACCAACCATTAATGCAACATCACGAACCTTCCGATCTGCATAATTGTTCTATCTAGATTGGGCTATACGAAATCGATCCTAAATCAACTTAACCTTTTCCAAGGCATCCTGAACCAAGTCTGTACCCAATAGCCTAGCTTCACCCGGTTCGAACCAACCCACTGGAGACCGGTACCACCTACCCGGTACCACCTACCATACAAGGCCTCATACGGAGCCATCTGAATGCTCGACTGGTAACTATTGTTGTAAGAAAACTCCGCAAGTGGTAAAAATTGGTCCCAAGCACCCCCAAAATCTATCTCATACGCACGAAGCATATCCTCCAGTATCTGAATAGTGCGTTCGGACTGCCCGTCCGTCTGAGGGTGAAATGTTGTACTCAAATCTACCCGAGTACCTAACTTTCGTTGTACTGCCCTCCAAAATCGTGATGTAAACTGTGTACCCCGGTCAGAGATGATAGATATCGGTACGCCGTGAAGTTTGACAATCTCGCGAATATAGATTCGAGCCAACTGCTCGGAAGAGTAGGTAATCATCACAAGAACGAAATGAGCTGACTTGGTCAGCCTATCCACAATCACCCAAACTGCATCAAACTTTCGCTGAGTCCGTGGAAGCCCAACAACGAAATTCATAGTGATTCGCTCCCATTTCCATTCTGGAATCTCTAACTTCTAAAGCAATCCACCGCCGTTGGTGCTCATATTTCACCTGTTGACAATTTAGACCGAGCTACATACTCCACTATGTCTTTCTTCATCCGCCTCTATCAATATTGTTGTCTCAAGTCCTGATACATCTTTGCAGCACCCGAATGAATGGAATACCGCGGACTGTGAGCCTCCTGGAGAATTAACTCACGCAAACCATTTACATTAGGCATACATAGCCTGCCCTGCATCCGTAATACATTGTCATCTCCAATAGTGACTTCCTTGGCATCACCGTGCTGAACTGTGTCCTTAAGGATAAGCAGATGGGGGTCATCGTACTGACACTCCCTGATACGATCATACAGAGAAGACTGGAAAACCACACAAGCCAAAATTCGATTCGGCTCGGAAACATCCAATCTAACAAACTGATTGGCCAAGGCCTGAACATCCAAGGCTAAAGGCCTCTCTGCTACCGGTAAATATGCTAAGATGCCCAAACTCTCCGCCTTATGACTCAAGAGCATCGGCCACTATATTGGCCTTCCCGGGATGATAGAGAATGATGATATCATAATCCTTAAGCAACTCCAACCATCTCCGCTGCCGCAAATTAAAATCCTTCTGTTTAAACAGATGCGGTAGACTCCGGTGATCGGTGTAGACCTCACAATGGACACCGTACAAATAATGCTGCCAAATGTTTAAGGCATGAACAATAGTTGCTCACTCAAGGTCATGGACCGGATAACTATTCTCATGTACCTTTAACTGTCTGGACGCGTAGGCAATCACCATACCATCTTGCATCAACACTGCACCGAGACCAATATGCGACGCGTCACAATACACACTATAAGACCCTGAACCTATAGGTAATACTAACACTAGGGCTGTAGTCAAAGCTGTCTTGAGCTTTTGGAAGCTCTCCTCACATTCCTCGGTCCACCTGAACGGAGCACCCTTTTGGGTCAATTTGGTCATAGGTGCAGCAATAGAAGAGAAACCCTCTACAAATCGGTGATAATACCCTGCCAAACCAAGGAAACTCCGGATCTCCGTAGCTGAGGACGGTCTGGACCAACTCTGCATTGCCTCAATCTTCTTCGGATCTACCTTGATCCCCTCGCACGAAACTATATGACCCAAAAATCCCACTGAATCAAGCCAGAATTCACACTTTGAAAATTTTTCATATAACTTCTTTTCTCTCAAAGTGTGAAGCATAGTCCTCAGGTGCTGTTCATGATCTTCCCGACTCCGGAAATACACTAGAGTGTCATCAATAAATACAATGATGAAAGAATCAAGATATGGCTGAAATACACTATTCATTAAGTGCATAAATGCTGCTGGGGTATTGGTCAGTCCAAAAGACATCACAAGGAACTTGTAATGATCGTACCGAGTCCTAAAAGCAGTCTTTAGGATATCTGGATCCCGAATCTTCAACTGATGATAGCCTGAACAAAAGTCGATCTTAGAAAATACTCTGGCACCCTGAAGCTGATCAAATAGGTCATCAATATGTGGTAATGGATACATGTTATTCACTATAACCTTGTTCAGCTGGCGGTAATCAATACACATTCGCATAGAACCATCCTTCTTCTTTACAAATAAGACATGAGCACCCCAAGGCGATACACTGGGCCAAATGAAGCCCTTATCAAGCAACTCTTGTAACTTCTCTTTTAATTCTTTCAACTCTGCTGGGGCCATACGATATTGTGGAATAGAAATGGCCGAGTGTCCGGTAACAAATCAATACCAAAATCAATATCTCTGTCGGTTGGCATACCCGGGAGATCCGCTAGAAATACATCAGGAAAATCCCTTATTACAGGAACTGACTCCATGGTAGGATTATCAACACTAACATCTCTCACATAGGCCAGATACGCATCACACCCCTTCTCAACCATTCGTTGAGCTTTAAGAAATGAAACAACCCAGCAGGAATATGATCCGAGGTACCTCTCCACTCTAGCCGCGGTAGACCTGGCATAGCCAACGTCACCATCTTGACGTAACAATCAAGAATAGCATGATAGAGAGATAACTAGTCCATGCCTAAAATAATATCGACATCTACCATACTGAGCAATAATAAATCAGCTCTGGTCTTAAAACCACTGATAACGATTAAACACGACTGATACACGCGGTCCACAATAATAAATTCACCTACGGGTGTAGATACATAAATAGAAGAACTCAAGGAATCACGTGATATGCCCAAATACGGGGCAAAATAAGATGACACATAAGAATAAGTGGAGCCTGGATCAAAAAAGACCGATGTATCTCTATGACAGACCGGAATAAAACTTGTGATAATAGAATCGGATGCAACAGCCTCTGTCCTAGCAGGAATGACATAATATCTGGCATGGCCTCCCCCTCTAGGGTGACCTCTACCTGTCTGACCTCCACCTCTAGCTGGCTATGTAGGTGGAGTGGAAACTGGTGCAGTAATCATAGCCTGAGAAGCCTGAAGGCCCTGTGGTATAGGTATGGCTTGAGAAATCTGTGGAGGTGCACCCCTCCTAAATCTGGGGCAATCCCTCATAATATGACGAGTGTCACCACACTCAAAATAAGCCCTCGGAGGTCTTGGCTGCTGGGACTGGTTCGGGCCTGATCGACTAGACTGCCTACTGAAAGCACCCCGTACATGAGGTACAGTAGACACTGGCAGTGCATAATATGGAACCTGAGGTCTGGGAGTAACCGAAATACCACTGGAAGCTGGAAGTGCTGAATGAATAGGACGGCTCACATAACCTCTACCATGACGGGCTGCAATTGAGGCACGAGAATTATTATATGTGCCAGAATTTCGGGGTCTCTTAGCTTCCCTCTCTTCCCTCTCCCGAGTCTGCATACCTTCCAATCTCCTAGCAATTGACACCACCTGTTGGTATGTGATGTCCATATCTAGCTCTCGGGCCATATTGAATCTGATACTAGGGTGGAAACCCTCAATAAATCTGCAAACCCACTCTCGAACAGTAGCAACTAGGGCTAGTGTATGCCTAGCCAACTCACCAAATCGGACCGTATACTTTGACACGGTCATAGAACCCTGGCGCAGTTGCTCAAAATCTGCGCGACATGCATGTCTATGACTCTGAGGAACATACTCCCTTAAGAACATATCTAAAAATTGAGTCCAAGTGAGTGAAGATGCCTCAGCGGGACTATCCAACTCATATGCCCGCCACCACTGGTAAGGTGCTCCTCTAAACTGGAATGTCGTGAAAGAAACCCCACTGGAATCCACAATACCCATAGTACGAAGGATACAGTGACATTTCTCCAGAAAACCCTGAGCATCCTCTGAAGCTAAACCGCTGAGAGTGGGAGGGTGGTACTTCTTGTACCTCTCGAGCCAGAGTTGCTCCCCCTCTGAAACTGCTGTCCTAATCTCAGGCCGAACTGGGACAATTGGCTGCACTGGTATAACCTCTGGGGCATGGTCAACTCGGGCCAGTGGCTCTGGAGTACGGGCTGTGGGAGCCTGTGCTCCTCCCCCGGCTTGAGATATGGCAGGAGCAAGTGGAATTAACCCTGCCTGAGCTAGAGTGCCAAACATGCTCAAAATCTAGGCAAGAGTCTCCTGAAGTGCAGGAGTAGTAACAGGCGTCTCAGGTGCCTGCTTTCCAACGGGAGCTACTGGTGGCTCTAGTGCAGCAGCTAGTGCAGGTGCTCTGGCTGCACCACGTGGTCTTCCTCGGCCTCTGCCCTGACCCCGACCTCTTGCGGCTCCAACAGGGGGCGCAAGTGTCTGATCATCGGATTCAGTTGTGCGTGTCCTCACCATCTGTGAGAGAATAGAAAGACAATGGTTTAGAACTTTGAAATCAACAAATGCGCACGATAAGGAATCAAAGAAGTGAATATTTTCCTAACAATTCCATAGCCTCCCGAAGATAAGTACAGACGTCTCCGTACCGATCCGCAAGACTCTACTAAACCTGCTTGTGACTCATAACACCTATGTACCCAGATCTCTGATACCAACTTGTCATGACCCCAAATTCCCTCCATAGGATGTCGTGATGGCACCTAGTCTCTAAGACTAGGTAAGCCTATCAATGCGGAATAAAAATAGAAATCTGAAACTTTAAATAATTGCAACTCCCAAAACCTGGTAGAGATAAGTCACAAGCTTCTAACAATTTTATCCTACAATGTCTCTATATATATCAAGGTATGAAGAAAATAAGGAAGCAACATAATAATGATAGAAGGGGACTCCAGAGTCTGCGTACGCTGGCAGATATACCTCGAAGTCTCCGTGTACGGGTAACTCACTGATGTCGGGGCTGGTAAGGAGTACCTGGATCTGCACAAAAAGATGTGCAGAAGTGTAGTATGAGTACAGCATAGCGGTACCCAGTAAGTGCCAAGCCTAACCTCGGTAGAGTAGTGACGAGGTCAGGTCAGGCCCTACTGGAAAATAATAATTTCATGGTAAAATGTTTAACAATATAATAAAATAAAATGACAATGAAAATGAATCAAGTAGCATGTCACCATTTAATTACACAAAATAATGGCAAATAATATCTCGTGGAATCAAAACAAATTTCCTTTCAACTTTAAGAAAATCACAACAAATAATCAAAGGCAACTGCGACCATAAATCAATGTCAACAAGGGTACTCCCGAAATACCGCCTCGTAGTCCCAAATCACAAATAAATTCACAATTGCACCGCCCAAATGGGCCAAAAACACATGCCCCATTAGCACCACAACACTCAAAGAAGTAACTCTACTTTAACACCACATATCAAATTCATACTCCGTGTGCACTACATCATTCACCAATAACAACTCACTCATCCCACGAATTGCATATACTCATACGTGCAATATAATCCTTAACCAGGAATTTCCTTATTCGAGTCATCTTCGATCTCAACTTTTGCGAGTCATAGCTAACCCACAAGTATGCCTCAGACCAAAATTAAAATTTAACACCTAACTATGAAATCAAATTGTCAATAGCAGACTCCCCCACTTGGCTCAAAGCCATAGATTAAAATATTTCATAACTCACAATACCAATACTCTCTTACTGCCATAATGCCACAGTCAGTCCAACGAAACTTCTTCCCAAGTTCATACAATGCCAACCATAAAATACCTCAATCATCCGCTAAGCTCGTATTCATCCTCTTAACACACAAGTCAACTTTCCCAACCAGATTCAGATTCAAATCTCCACCCATACACCCCGTCGGCAGAAAAGAAACTCTCTACTTACATCATAAGAAATACTCCTACATAGATTACTCCGCAGGGGATAACCCACCTGCTTAGCCTTAAACTAGTATCTTGTTATACCCTTTCGCAATCACAATTACTATGCAATCACTTAGTCTATCTGAGTCCAAACTCATTAACCAAACATGAGAGTTTGGTCTATCCCAAAAATTAACAATGTGAAAGATCCTTCAAAACATTCATTACTCGAGACTGTTCATCACATCAAATCAAAAATCAAGCACCCAATGGCCTTTCTTTTACATTACAAGGAAATACTTCTCGTCATATTCCAATCGTCTTAACACATCCTGCAGTTATATCATACCCATCACACCGCCATTCCACCGCTCATCGAGCCACAAATTCCATTGTAGGTCATTACCTGACATATAAGTCCAATTGTACGAGTTACAACTGAAGCTACCGAGCTTAAGCTACGGTCTAAACCTGGCCTCAAGTCCTCCAGACTGGCCATTACCAAAACATAGAATAATCATCTCGAACTTCGTTTATTGAATCACAAGCCGACAATGCACTGCTGATACCGAGCGCTCTTGTGCGCATACGAATACGTGGAACGAATTCAAAGAGTTTATGTCTCAAGCTGAATCAATTTCGCACGATAAGGAAAGAAAGATGGGAAGTATATATCCTACATGCCCTGTAGCCTCTTGAAGATAAGTATGGATGTTACCATACCGATCCGCAAGACTCTACTAGACACTTGCTCATGACTTGTAGAACCTATGAACCTAGAGCTCTGATACCACTTTGTCACGACCCAAAATTTAACTAGTCGTGATGGAACCTAACCCAACCAGCTAGGTAAGCCAACTTTCAATTATCCAATTCCAATAATAATTATTAAAGCAATTTAAATAAAAAAGATCTTAATCTTATACAATCCCCAAGAACTGGTAGTACAAATCATGAGCTTCTAAGAATAGAGTATACAAAGCGAAAATGAAATAAATACATAGTCTGTTTGAATAATACATAAACAGAGCTTTTATAAATCTAAGGCTACACTGAACAAGAGGCAGCTACAACAGGAATGTTGGTACATCTTCAAGTCCCGCAACCACCGAACACAGCAACAACAACAGCCAATATCTGCACGCAATGTACAGAAGTGTAGTATCAGTACAACCGACCCCATGTACTGAATAAGTAACAAACCTAGCCGTAGGTTGAAAGTAGTGACGAGCTTCTACCAAGGTCGGGTCCATAACCAATAGTCCACAACAGTCCATAACAACATAAAGCAAATAATACCAGAAGTAACTCAGAGATAAAATGCTCAGCCAAATCATGATTTCAAAAATAATAGTTCTTCCTTTCAAATACATCAGTGAAAACCCAAATCGTTTGCCGAAGTTGCCAAAAATATGAATAGTTTGAAACAATAATTTCTCCCAAAATCTTTTCAATAATAAATAAGATGTTTCATTTTCCTTCCGGATAAGCCGTGTAAAACAAATGCATCACTATGCCCATCTGTAAAAGTGTGTGAGAAGTCATGAATGATGTGATGTTGTACAGTATGAGAAAAATACATCTCTATGCCTATATGTCATGTATGCATGACAATGCGATGCAACTTAGTGATAAAATCATAAACAGCCCCTCGGCAGAACATCACTCATTTACAGCCCCTCGGGCAAACCTCACAGTCACTTATGCCTCTCGGGCATACCTCACAGTCGCTCATGCCACTCGGGCATACCTCACAATCATTCATGCCTCCCAGTCACTCAGCACTCGGAACTCGCACTCAGTAGGTACCTGCGCTCACTGGAGATGCGTACAGACTCCGTAGGGGCTCCTTCAGCCCAAGCGCTATAATCTGCACGGACAACTCACGTGCTATAATAATAAAGTATATAAAGCATGCTGCAGGCGGGCAACCTCGATCCACATAATAATCCTCATAATTAGGCCCTCGGCCTCACTCGGTCATCAATCTCTCCAGTCTCTCGGGCTCACAATGTCATGAAAATAGCCCAAAAATGATGATATGATGTATCAATAAATAACAACAGAGACTGAGATATGATATGCAATGAAATGAATATGACTGAGTATGAATTTTTAATTTAAAATAAATAATTCACAGTAATATGACCTCTGTGGGTCCCAATAATACTGGCACATAGCCTCAACATGATTTTTAATATGCTTTTCAGCTCAATTTCTTTAACTCATAAAACCGCATGGATAATGCCAAGATCATTTAACTACAAAATTCCACAGAAACAATTATGTCACAATTTCTATAGTGCACACCCACACGCCCGTCACCTAGCTTGTGCGTCACCTCCCAACAATTCACGAAATACATATATTCAGGGTTCATACCCTCAACTCCAAGATTAGAAGAGTTACTTACCTCGAACAAGCTGAATCCAATGTCGAGCAAGCTAAACAATGCTCCAGAAATCCCATTATGAACGTATCAACTCCTGCACGACTCAAATATACCACAATTAATTTGATTCAGTCCACACAATTTATAGGAATTAATTCCATATCAAAATGCTAATACTTTCCATAAAATCAGAAATTACGTCCCAAAAATCACCCGTGAGGCCCACATCTCGAAATCCGACAAAACTCACAAAATACGATAACCCATCCAATTACAAGTTTAACCGTACTAATTTCACTCTATTCCGACTCCGAATCGGTATTCAAACTCGAAAAATTCATTTTGTGACTTTATAGAAATTTCCTTCTATTTCTCTTGAAGATTCGATAATCTTATACCAAAAATGAAGATTAATTCATGGAATATAATCACAAGGGAGTTAAGAACACTTACCCCAAGTTGTGTGGAAAATTTCCTCTCCAAAATCGCTCAACCCGAGCTCCAAAATCCGAAAATGGGTGAAAATGTCGAACCCTCAAATTTAAGGTTCTGTCCCAGCGATTTCCGCATCTGCGAACAAGGGGTCGCATCTGCGACCTTCGCTTCTGCGGAAAAAATCTCGCTTCTGCGAGAATAGCTTGGCCAGCCATAATCGCTTCTGCGATGCCAAGGACCGCACCTGCGGTCGCGCTTCTGCACGCTTTGGGCCGCTTCTGCGCCCTTGCTTCCGCTTCTACGATGCCTTCCCAGCCAGTACTCCCTCACTTCTACGACTGATTTCGCGCCCATGCGGCTTCGCACCTGCGATCAAAACTTCGCAGGTGCGATCACACCAGTAGGCAGCAGATCCAGCATTTCCTTAAGTCCAAATTTGATCCGTTAACTATCCGAAACTCATCCGAGCCCCTCAGGACTCCGTCCGAACATACCAACAAGTCTCATAACATAACACGGACCTACTTAAGGACTCAAAACCCACATAACAACATTGAGACGATGAATCATACCTAAATTCGAAATCATTGAACTTTGAAACTTTAAATTCTTTATCTTGTGCCGAAACACATCAAATCACGTCCGATTGACCTCAAAATTTGCATACAACTCACATTTCACATTACGAACCGATTCAAATTTCCAGAATCGAATTCCGATCTCGATATCAAAAAGTCAACTCCCCCGGTCAAACTTTCCAAAATTTCATCTTTCGGCATTTCAAGCCTAATTCCACTACGGACCTCCAAATAATTTTTTGTTGGTATGTTTGGTTGAGGTCCCGAGGATCTCGGGTGAGTTTCGGGTACTTAACGGATCAAAAGTTGGATTTGTGTTGTTGCTGAAGTCTTCAGGCATCTGGTATTTTTGCACCTGCGGTGGAGAGACCGCAGGTGCGGGATCGCACGTGCGGAACGACAAGAGCAGAAGCAGAAAAGTGGAAGAGTGCAAGGGGTCATAGGTGCAAGGTAAATTCTGCATCTGCGATGGAGCAATCGCAGGAGCGGTGAAGGACCGCAGAAGCAGACATGGGTCCGCAGGTGCGCACACGCAGGTGCGACCCTTGGATCGCAGAAGCAGACACTGAGATTTGAGTGTAATCCGCACCTGCGATAGGAATTCCGTAGGTGCGGTGACGCATGTGCGAAGGCAGGTCCGTAGATGCGGTTTAACTAGCAGAAAAGGGGCCAAATCGAGGGTTTGATTCATTTCTTCATTTTTGGACTTGGGAGCTCGGGAATTGGTGATCTTTCGAGGGATTTTTAGAGGAAGCTTTGGAGTAATGATTCCTAACTCGTTTTTGGTTGTTTTCCATTAATCTATAGTTGTTTTCTCCCTTTAATTTCGGATTTGGGTTGAAAAGTTAGGAAAATGGGGGAAAGGTTCTTCAATAAAATTTCTCACTTTTGATTGGGATTTAGACATCGGATTTGGATAATTTTGGTATGAGTGAACTCGTGAGTGAATGGGTGTTCGTATTTTATGACTTTTACCCAATTCCAAGACGTGGGCCCGGGTCAAAATTTTAGGATGGATTTCGAAATTTTTACTAAAATCTTGATTTCATTAATTTGATTAGCCTAATATAGTTGTATTTATGATATGTAATTGTTTTGGCTAGATTTGGGCCATTCGGAGTCGGATATTCGTGGGAAAGGCATTGTGACCGATTGTTTGAGCTTGGTTCGAGGTAAGTATCTTGCCTAACCTTGTGTGGGGGATTTTTCCCTTAGGATTTGAGTTTTCTATGCTGATTGTAGTCCATGTACGCGAGGTGACGAGTGCGTGCTCGGACTTATTTGTGAAAAGTTGGTCTTTTTGAATTCTTAGGTCCTTATATTTACTGAGTATGAAGTTATTGTTGATATGATTAAGTTCTTATTTACTAGTTTCACCTCTACATGCTTTAATTGGAATTAATTATTTTCAGGATTCACTCTTATTGCCTATTTGACTCTTATTTGACTTAACTGAAGATTTTTACCTCCTATATTGTCATGCTATCTTTTCATAACTACTTATCTTTATTTGGAATTATTATCATCTCATCCTATAATTTATTCAGTCTTAATTGAGGTTATGATTATCTTTCCGCTGCTTATCCTTGATTGAATTGTTGAATATCCTTCAAAATTTTCTCAATCTTAAAAGAAGTTTTAGATATCCCACATCTTAGTCTACTTGTTTTATTTGGATTTATTTGACTCATGTTAGCTTCCCTGTTGTTGAAATGTATATTGTGGGACCATTGCTACATATTAGTCTTTCCCTTGTTGAGTTGTTCTCTTTATGCCTAGCATTCTTTACTGTGGTTATTCCTTGTGAATTGGTTCTACCGTTTCTTGTGATTTTAAGTTTTTGAGTTGATTTACTTGTCATACTTTGTATTATTGCCATTGTTGATGTTGTGCTTGTTGTGGTGATACACGAGGTTTCTGCCGTGCGGTTGTTATTATTGTGATGCACGAGATTTCTGCCGTGCGGTTGTTGTTATGGGGTTGCACGAGGTTTCTGCCATGCTATTGTTACTATTGATAATTGCACATGCGGCATGACAAGGCGGTATATGTATATATATGTGGATTGCGCATGTGGCGAGACAAGGTGGAAATATTGTTATGCACGTGTGGTGAGACAAGGCGGGCACTTACTTTATTATTGCACACGTGGCGAGACAAGGTGGGCTGTGTCAGGGATTGAATTGTGATGATTTGTGGCCCGGGGGCATTCTTGTTGTTGATATTTGTGTAGTGGTATACGTACCTGTGTGAGCTTTATCTTGTGAAAGTTGTGAGAAAATATTCGACGTGCTATCCGTTCTTTTTCTTTATGCTTATTTGCTGACATGGACTATGGTAGGACACTTGCACAAGCATACACGTAGTTAAGCACTCTTACCGGATATGAGCTGTTCTTGATATTGTTGAGCATAGATGCTCACCCTTGTTTACTTTACTTCTATGTGAGAATGGCTCTATTTGGACGTGAGCCGCTAGTGAGGTTATGAGGTGTTATGAGGGCACATGATGCCAAGTGTTAGGGTTCAGGTATTGAGACACGTGAGTTGTGATTTGTCCGAGGTTCGGTACCTCGCGGAGTTGTTGACTAAAACCTGATGTAAAAGCAGTTGTAGTCACTGAGTTATTACTTATCCTTGCTGTATTTGTGATTCCGGATTTAGGTTGTGCTCCATTCACTTTGTCTGTGTCATTTTCATGATATTCCGTTGATACTTGTTGTTTCCTTCCTGGTTGCCATTACTGTATTGTGAGCTATATTGCATAGTCTTTATATAGACATCATACTTCTGTTGTTCATATACTTATACCTGTTTAGTTTATTAGACCAGTGGGTGTCTTGACTGTTCCTCGTCACTACTCCACCGAGGTTAGTCTTGATACTTACTGGGCACCGCTGTGGTGTGCTCATTCTACAATTCTGCACATTTTTGTGCAAACCCAGGTACTTGTTCGTTAGCTAGCTGTGTGGACTGTTGCTGTGGAGACTCAAGGTAAACCTATTGTTGCGTTCGCAGGCTTTGGAGTCACCTTCAAGTTTTCGTTTTGCACTGTTTATTCCTATTTCTGGACAATTGTATTTAGAGGTTTTCTAGCAAACACTCTGTAGAGCTTATGACTTGTACTGCCAGTTTTGGGAATTTTAAGAGATTTCTATTTAAATTGTTAGATGTTATTTAAATAATGTTGTTGTTTTCAATAAATGTTAGGCTTACCTAGTCCCTAAGACTAGGTGCCATCACGATACCAAACGGAGGAAAATATTGGGTCGTGACAAGTTGGTATCAGAGCTCTAGGTTCATAGGTGCTACGAATCATAGGTGAGTTTAGTAGAGTCTTGCGGATCGGTACAGAGACGTCTGTACTTATCTTCGAGAGGCTACGGAACTATTAGGACAGTTTCACTTCCTTCATTACTATCGTGCGAGTTCATTGATCTTGAAGTTTGAACTTTTATCATTCCATTCTATCACAGATGATGAGGACACAAACTGCAGTTACTGATGACGTTACCCCCGGAGCAGATGTCGCTAGGGGCAGAGGCAGAGGCCGACGAGGAGCACGTGCCGCATCTAGGGCATATATCAGATCAGCAGTTGAGGAGCCGCCAGTGGTTCCAGCTGGGGAGCAGGTACTGGAGGCGCCTGCTGTTACCCCTAGACTTCAGGAGACCTTAGCATAGTTCCTAAGCATGTTTGGTACATTGGTTCAGGCGGGGTTGATTCCGGTTGCGCCAGCTATTTCACAACCCAGGGGAGGAACCTAGACTCCCGCTTCCCACACCCCAGAGCAGCGAGTTCATGTTGGTCAAGTTCCAGGTGTCATGGCAACATAGACTGTGGTTCTAGTTCAGCCCGTGGTCAGGACAACATCATCTGAGGAAGAGCAGCTTAGACTTGCAAGGTTCAAGAAATATGACCCTCCTACATTCAGTGGTTTGGCTTTAGAAAGTGCACAGGGTTTTCTGGAGGAGTGTTACCGCATTCTCCATACTATGGGTATTGTGGAGATGAGCGGGGTTGCTTTTACTACATTCCAACTCAGAGGAGCGGCTTATCAGTGGTGGTGGGCATATGAGTTGGGTAGCCCAGCCGAGTTAGCTTCACTTGCATGGGTTCAGTTTTCAGAGATGTTCCTGAGAGAGTTTGTACCTCAGTCCCTTCGAGATGCATGGCGCGCAAAGTTTGAGCAGCTGCGCTAGGGCACTATGTCAGTGTCAGAGTATGCCGTGAGATTTAGTGATTTGGCTAGGCATGTACCTGCTTTGGTCGCTACAGTTAGAGAGCGTGTCTGTAGATTCATTGAGGGACTCAGGCATGATATTCGGTTCAGCATGGTTCGTTTTAGCAGGTGGTAGGGATCGCTCGCCGCGTAGAGGGCATGTGGGATCAGGAGAGAGGGGACAGGCGGGGCCACGAGGGAGAGTACAGGCGAGGTCCAGAGAGAAAGGACAGGGAGTCGAGGAGGCCTCGTAGACCAAAGAGATCCACTGATCATTATTTTAGAGGCAGGGTACGACATGGTAAAGGTTTTGTAGGTCAGCCAATTCATTTTGCACTTCAGGCTTCACACAGTGTTTCAGGTGCTCGTGGGTTTCAGAGTACCCGTACCACACAGTTCCCACATCCACATCAACAGAAAGGTTGCTTCGAGTGTGGAGATACCAACCACAAGGTGAGAGATTGTCCTAGACTCCGGACAAGTGTGTCACAAAGGAGTATTCAGGCGGATAGAGGGCGCCCAAGAGGGGAAGGCCTGGCCCATTGAGGTGTTTCATATAGTAGGCTTGAGGACACTGCGCCAGATAATGTCATACATGTATGCTTTTGATTTGTTACAGAGGGGAACCATTCGTATTTTGATTCAGTTCTGCTTATCGGGGCAAGTTCCCCTATTTGTTGTCCCACCTATGGGTGAATTCATGACTTAGTGTTATGTTTATGTGTTTGCCTCTGTTGGGAGATTCTATGAGTGATAGTCGTGTCTATCATTTTTTTCTATTCATTATTGAAAGTTACGAGACTAGAAGTGAATTCATGTTGTCTATTATGGCAGGTTTGATGTGATTCCTGAGTAAATTGGTTACGATTTGTGATTTGATACTCTACCGGGGTGAGAGTTTAGTAAGTGTTGTGATTTTATTGGCAGAATTGAGTTAGTGGAAGATTTCCATTGGTATGATGTGTATTCAACTTGTGATTCAGGATTGAGAGTGATACCCTCGCGATTCCATGTGATTTGATATGTTTAAGTCGGGCTGCGTGCCGCGGTGGAAGGTTATACCAGGATGAGATCCTTATGATTTGTTCATGTACTTTGATTTTTCCTTTTTAAATTGATCCATAGCATGGTACTGTTAGAGAGTTATGCCTGTCGGGCTTTTTTGATATTTCTCTTATGTGTTTCTCTTTACATATTCAGTCATTTTCGTTTTGTGCTTCTTGAGTTTTAGCTTGCGGGGTGTGTGCCGATGGTGTCAGTTGTGACTTGTTGATCCGGGTCTATAGTTATGAGGTCTTCGTGTTTCTTGCATCATTGCCAGCGTAGTGGAGGTTTGAAACGGGTTCTAACGGATATGAGGCTAATTGCCGGTGCTGGTTTTGATTATGGGCAGCTATTGTGAACAGAAATGTCATTTTGGGACTATGTGTGGCGTGTCATGTTGAGTGGTCGTACCTTGTCGGTGTAGGAATGAGTTGTTAAAGCTGGTTGAGACTGATACCGGTATGGATTTTGAATCGGGTCTTTTGAAGATAAATGAAAGGTTAGAATTTTGACTCTAAGGCTTATCGGTGTTGATAGAAAGGATAAATTACAGTTGGGATGGTGTCGTTAGCTTATGTGGATTGAGGTGACGTGGGGTCCCCCACGAGTGTATGTTGGATATGTACTTTTAGTGATTTGAAGACTTCAAGGAGATTCTTCGCACGTTCGAGGACGAACGTTTGTTTAAAAGGGGAAGGATATAACGACCCGGACGGTCGTTTTGAGAATTTAAGTCCTGTTCGGCGGCATAATGCCCGAAGCAGCTTTGTATTATGTGTATTGACTTGCGTGTGTGGTTGAATTCAGTTACCAGATGATTCGGGGTGATTTGGGATCAGTGTATTAAAAGGCGTGGGGCGTAAGGCGAGGCGTTTTACATATGCCTCAACGAGGCGTAAGCCCCGAGGCATCCCCCATAGGTATTTAATTTTTAATATTTTATAAAATAATATAATGACAATAAATATTTATAAACATGTAAAATTGCATAAAAATTAAAGAAAACTATATATGTATATATGTGTGTGTGTGTATGTGTGTGTGCGCGTGCGCTTGATTCCCACAAAAAACTAGTCAAATAATCTATTATACGCTACTTACAAGCAATGTTTTAAAAGGCGGAGCATTTTACTTGATATGGGGCTAGGCGTAATCCTGGAGAGAGGGGGAGGGGGGGGCGTAAGCCCCATGGATCTTTAAAAAATTTAATTTATAAATTAATAAAATAACATAATAACATAAAAAAATATAAAATATAAATTAAAAGTTAAAAATTAAAAGAAAATTAAAGGAACTCATAGAAAAAAAATATCTAGCATGATTCTTAAGTATAACTAATGCATACAAATCACATATAACATCTTTAACTTTCAAATAATTAAAAACTTACAATTTCTTTAAAAATAATGATCAAACTCCACATTTTACCTTCCTAAAAGTAAATAATTAATAAAATCTTATTAGCACGATAATTAAAATATTACTCCTTCATGAATAAATACAAATTAGTTTAAGATATCAAAATAAAAGTGTATAACAATAATGGACAAATGAACTAAGATACGACCAATAACAAGTGAAGATATAAATTCGCAATACTATGTCTCATTATTAGAGTTATGCTCAATCTTCATATTTCTATCGATGAATAGAACTTTTATCATTAATTTGTTAAAGAATTTTGAAGGTCAACAATATTAATTAGGAAATTCGACATGTGATTTGCGTTAGAACTATTAGGCGAGCCCCGAGCGTTGGGCGTTAGGCGTGTTTAGGGCGCATGGTCGGGCGCTTGGGGCGTAAGCCTCACAGAACTAAGTCCCATACATGAGCCCCAGGGCATTTTGCAACTGCCCTGCCTAGGGGCGAGTCCCAGAAATGCCTTTTTAAACAGTGTTTGGGATACTTGGTCCCTAAAACGGAAGCTTAAGTCTTACGATTTTTACCGTAGTTGGAACTGTATGAATACGACTCTGGAATGGAGTTTTGTCGAATCCGTTAGCTCCGTTGGGTGATTTTGGACTTAGGAGCGTGTCCGGACTGTGAATTTGAGGTTCGTAGCTTATTTAGGCTTGAGATGACGAAAGTCGATTTTTTTGAAGATTTGGATCGGTAGTGGAAATTTTGATATCGGGATCGGATTCTGATTCCGGAAGTTGGAGTACGTCCGTAATGTTGAATATGACTTGTGTGCAAATTTAAGGTCATTCGGACGTGGTTTGATAGGTTTCAGCATCGGTTGTAGGAATTTGAAGTATCAAGTTCTTTAAATTTAAATTGGAGAGTAATTCATGATTTTATCGTTAGTTGATGTGATTTGAGGGCTCGACTAAGTTCTTATGGTATTTTAGGATTGGTTGGTATATTTGGTTAAGGTCCCAGGTGTCTCGGGTGCTTAACGGATCAAAAGTTGGATTTGTGTTGTTGCTGAAGTCTTCAGGCATCTGGTATTTTCGCACCTGCGGTGGAGAGACCGTAGGTGCGGGATTGCACGTACGGAGAGGTAAGCGCATAAGCAGAAAAGTGGAGGAGTGCCAGGGGTTGCAGGTGCAAGGTAAATTCTGCATCTGCGATGCCCACAGATGCGATGGAGCAATCGTAGGAGCGGTGAAGGACCGCAGAAGCGGACATGGGTCCACAGGTGCGCACACGCAGGTGCGACCCTTGGATCGCAGAAGCGGATGCTGAGATTTGAGTGTAATCCACACCTGCGATAGAAATTCCGCAGGTGCGGTGACACATGTGCGAAGGCAGGTCCGCAGATGCGGTTTAATTGGAAGAAAGGGGCCAAATCGAGGGTTTGATTCATTTCTTCATTTTTGGACTTTGGAGCTCGGGAATTCGCAATTTTTCGAGGGATTTTCGATGAAGCTTTGGAGTAATGATTCCTAACTCGTTTTTGGTTGTTTTCCATTAATCTATAGTTGTTTTCTCCATTTAATTTCGGATTTGGGTTGAAAAGTTAGGAAAAAGGGGGAAAGGTTTTTCAATCGAATTTCTCAGTTTTGATTGGGATTTAGACATCGGGTTTGGATAATTTTGGTACGAGTGAACTCGTGAGTGAATGAGTGTTCGTATTTTATGACTTTTACCCGATTCCGTGACGTGGGCCCGGGTCAAATTTTAGGATGGATTTCGAATTTTTTACTAAAATCTTGATTTCATTAATTTAATTAGCCTAATATAGTTGTATTTATGATATGTAATTGTTTTGGCTAGATTTGGGCCATTTGGAGTCGGATATTTGTGGGAAAGGCATTGTGACCGATTGTTTGAGCTTGGTTCGAGGTAAGTATCTTGCCTAACCTTGTGTGTGGGATTTTTTCCTTAGGATTTGAGTCTTCTATGTTGATTGTAGTCCATGTACGCGAGGTGACGAGTACGTGCTCGGACTTATTTGTGAAAAGTTGGCCTTTTTGGATTCTTAGGTCCTTATATTTACTGAGTATGAAGTTATTCTTGATATGATTAAGTTCCTATTTACTAGTTTCATCTCTACATGCTTTAATTAGAATTAATTATTTTCAGGATTCACTCTTATTGCCTATTTGGCTCTAATTTGACTTAACTGAAGATTTTTACCTCTTCTATTGTCATGCTACCTTTTCATAAATGTTTATCTTTATTTGGAATTATTATCATCTCATCCTATAATTTGATCAGTCTTAATTGAGGTGACAAGGCGGGATATGTATATATATGTGGGTTGCGCATATGGCGAGACAAGGTGGGAACATTGTTATGCATGTATGGCGAGACAAGGCGGGCACTTACTTTATTATTGCACACGTGACAAGATAAGGTGGGCTGTGTCAGGGATTGAATTGTGATGATTTGTGGCCTGGGAGCATTCTTGTTGTTGATATTTGTGTAGTGGTATACATACCTGTATGAGATTTATCTTGTGAAAGCTGTGAGAAAATATTCTATGTGCTATCCGTTTTTTTTCTTATGCTTATTTGCTGACATGGACTATGGTAGGACACTTGCACAAGCATACACATAGTTAAGCACTCTTACCGGATAAGAGATGTTCTTGATATTGTTGAGCATAGATGCTCACCCTTGTTTACTTTACTTCTATATGAGAATGGCTCTATTGGCACGTGAGCCGTCAGTGCGGTTATGAGGTGTTATGAGGGCACATGATGCCAAGTGTTAGGGTTCAGGTATTGAGACTCGTGAGTTGTGATTTGTCCGAGGTTCGGTACCTTGCTGAGTTGTTGACTAAAACCTGATGTAAAAGCAGTTGTAGTCACTGAGTTATTACTTGTCCTTGCTGTATTTGTGATTTCGGATTTAGGTTGTGCTCCATTCACTTTGTCTATGTCATTTTCATGATATTCTGTTGATACTTGTTGTTTCCTTCCTGGTTGCGATTACTGTATTGTGAGCCATATTGTATAGTCTTTATGAAGACATCATACTTCTGTTGTTCATATACTTATACCTGTTCAGTTTATTAGACCAGTGGGTGTCTTGACTGTTCCTCGTCACTACTCCACCGAGGTTAGTCTTGATACTTACTGGGCACCGCTGTGGTGTGCTCATTCTACACTTCTGCACATGTTTGTGCAGACCCAGGTACTTGTTCGTTAGCTAGCTGTGTGGACTGTTGCTGTGGAGACTCAAGGTAAACCTGTTGCTGCGTTCGTATGCCTTGAAATCACCTTCAAGTTTTCGTTTTGCACTGTGTATTCCTATTTCTGGACAGTTGTATTTTGAGGTTTTCTAGCAAACACTCTGTAGAGCTTATGACTTGTACTGTTGGTTTTGGGAATTTAAAGATATTTCTATTTAAATTGTTAGATGTTATTTAAATAATGTTGTTGTTTTCAATAAATGTTAGGCTTACCTAATCCCTAAGACTATGTGCCATCACGATACCAAACGGAGGAAAAAATTGGGTCGTGATATTTACCCCGGCAATTCACACAACAACTATGAAGTACAATTTGAGCAGTAAACGAGGTTGTAATACTCAAAATGACCGACCGGGTCATTACAAAAAAAATCAATCAACTTTAAAATATAAACATTAAATCAATGATGAAGAATATATCAGAATAAAATAGTTTAATTAATGCGCAACAATGATCTACACAATTTAAAGCATAATCTTTCATATTTAGCCCGTGTACACACTCGTCACCTCGTGCACACGACTTTCAATACATTATAATTTATCACTTCAATACCAATCCTAGGGGAGATTTCCCCCACACAAGGTTAGACAAGTTACTTACCTCGACTTGCTCCAATTTAACCAAGTAGTTACCTTTTACTCGATTTCCGACTCTGATCGACTCGAATCTAGTCATAATTAATTCGATATAGTCAACAAAAATTATAGAATCAATTTTATAAGAAAATACTACATTTTTCAATAAAAATTCGAAATTAACTCAAAAATGGCCCGTGGGGCCCACGTCTCGGAATCCGGCGAAAGTTACGAAATATGAATGCCCATTCAACCACGAGTTTACCCATACTAATTTTACCAAAATCCGACCTCAACTCAACCTCCAAATCTTCAAATCTTATTTTCAAATCCTTAAGTTCAAACTCCCGATTTACACCCCAAAAACATGTAATCTAATCGGATTATTCGATGATAATTCAATATTATGGAGTAGAAAAGCTCACAAGGGACTTACCTCAAAATTTTCCGTGATTTCTCTCTCAAAACGAGCCTCGCCCGCTTTTGGAAATGTCAAAAATGACAAAATCTCGGACTCCTCTGTTTTTAACATTCTGTCCAGGAGTCTCGCACCTGTGGAATTTGAACCGCTTCTGCGCATCCGCTTATGCGGATTTTTCCCTCGCTTCTACAAAATTTTTGCTTCTGCGAAATTTTTGCTTCTGCGATCACCCACGTGCAGGTGCGTGTCCGCACCTGCGAGATGCCTTCTGCTTCTGTGCTCCACAGTCACCGGCCCAGCCTTTGCTTCTGCGCATTTTAGCTCACACCTGCGAGCTCACTTGTGCGAGTTTCCTGTCCGCTTCTGCGAACCTTGCGCACCTGCGAGTTCCATTGCGCTTCTGCGTGGTCGCACTTGCGAGCCAAGGTCCGCAGGTGCGATTACACCAGAAGGCAGAAACTTCAGATTTTTCTTCTAAGTCCGAATTTGATCCGTTAACCATCCGAAACTCACCCGAGCCCCTCGGAACTTCAACCAAACAAGTCCTAAAATATCATACGAAGTTAGTCGAGTCTTCAAATCACATCCAACAATACTTAAAACACGAATTACACATAGATTCAAGCCTAATGAAGTTGAAACTTTCAATTTCTACAAACGACGTCGGAACCTATCAAATCAAGCCCGATTGACCTCAAATTTTGCACACAAGTCATAAATGACATAATGGAGCCATAAAAATTTTCGGAACTGGATTCCGACCCCGGTATCAAAAAGTCAACTCCCCGGTCAAACTTCCAAACTTAAATTCCTGTTTTAGCCATTTCAAGCCTAATTTCACTACAGACTTCCAAATAAAGTTCCGATCACGCTCCTAAGTCGAAAATCACCATACGGAGCTGTTGGAATCATCAAAATTCTATTCCGGGATCGTTTGCACATAATTCGACATCCGGTCACTATTTGACTTAAGCTTTTAAAACCTTTAATTTTTCATCAAAATTCCATATCTTGGGCTAGGGACCTCGGAATTTGATTCCGGGCATATACCCAAGTCCCAAATCACGATACGGGACCTACCGAAACTATCAAAACACTGACCCGAGTCCGTTTGCTCAAAATATTAATCAAAGTCAACTCAGTTGAGTTTTAAAGCTCTAATTCATATTTTAATATATTTTTCTCATAAAAACTTTCCAAAAAATTTTACGGACTGCGCACGCAAGTCGAGTAATAATAAATAGTGCTTTTCGAGGTCTTAGAAACACAGAATTAATTATTAACTTTAAAGATAATATTTTGGGTCATCACATTATCTTACCTACTATAAATTTTAATTAGTTTCTATATTAATGTTTTACCTATAATCAAAATAATGTCATATTTTATTTAAAATTGTAACTTTTAATTAGTCTAAAATATTAATACATAAGTTATTTGATTATCATGTTCCAAATGTATTGAGTTCTCTTATAATTAATTTTGTATTAGATGAAGTTAAATTTTCTTTCTTTTTTAGTGTCACGGCCCAAAATTCATAAAGGTCGTGATGGCGCCGCTGTCAGACAAGCCAATAATAAATACTAAAAAAATTCTCATTTTAATATTTTTGAAGTCATAGTTGTTCCCCTCAATTAAATAGCAGAAGATGAAGTTTACAAAATACGTAATAATATCTTTAAAAATTTCCAATACAGTGCAACCCATAATCATCCCAAAACCCGGTGTCACAAGTGCATGAGCATTTACTAGGGAATTAAAATTTAAAATATAGCATCTTTCCAGAATATAAATTAGACAGAAAATTATAATATCTTTGAAGGAGACTATGTTGGCTGCGGATCGTAATACAGAATGCAACTCACCTATGTCCCCACAATTATTAACCACACCTCTGCTCCCACAAGGCCGCTATACATATATGTACCTGCACAATAAAATGTGCAGCAAGTGCAGTATGAGTACGAAAATAACGTGTACCCAGTAAGTATCAAGCCTAATCTCGAAGTGGTAGAGACGAGATAGCCGACTTTGACACTCACTATGTGTCAATAAATAATAATTGGAATAAATTATAATTATTCAAATCAGCATGATTCACAGAGTTAACAATAATTTTATTCAATTAGCAGAAATAATAAAAATCCTTCAAATGCAACAATTTTACAATTTATTAATTAAATCATGCAATTTCAATAAAACTTTCAATTTATCAAATAACTTTACAAGCTGCAATTCAATTTCAATAAAATTTTAATTTATCAATTAGTCTCATTGACAGGAATAACAATAATTCCTTAACAAGTAGTAATAATAATTCATTAAATTTCAAAGATTTTCAATTTATCAATTAGTTTCGCAAGCTGAAATAAACTATTAAGGTATCGTGTAATTATTATTATTAAGCACGATTTCTGTCGAGGACATACGGCCCGATCCAGAGTGTCGTGTACACTGCCGAGGGACCTGCGGCACGATCCATAGATGCATCTATCCTGCCGAGGCGTTCGGCCCGCTCCACAAGAAAGGAGGACATTTTCTTATGTACCTCCGGGAAGAGAGTATATTTATTTAAGATAATTTCGGGAGGAAGAACAATTTCTTTTAATAATTAATTAATTTAAAAAGAAAACCAAGCATATGAGATTTCCATCCTTTAATATCTTTATCTAACAATTCACAATATATATATATATATATATATATATATATATATATATATATATATATATATCAATTAATATTAATTAAACAAAGAATATAATTTACACAAGTAATTCATGCTTTGAGTCCTAAACTACCCGGACTTTAGCATTAATAGTAGCTATGCACAGACTATCGTCATCTCGTGCGTACGTAGCCCCCGTAATTAGCAACAATTATTCAATTTAATCCCTATGGGGTAAATTTCCCCTCACAAGATTAGACAAGAGACTTACCTCGTCTCAAAGTCCACTTTTCGATTACTACGTCGCGTTGAATTCTCGATTCGACGCCTAAAATTCCGAAACTATCCAAATATTATACAAAATAATTAATATATGCTAAATGATTCGAAATTCATCTATTAAATAAATTACCCTATCCAAAATAGTAAAATTCTTAAAATTTACCCCGGGCCCACCTGCTCGAATTCTGAAAATTTTCAGATGAAAACGTTACCCATAATCTCAAGAACTTAAATATATAATTTCTACCCAATTCCATAACTATTTACGTGGTTAAAATCTCACTTTTATAAAAAATCTAGGTTTTTCATCTAAATTTTTAATTTTTAAGATTTACTAGTTATAATCTACCTATAATCTATGTATTTAACTCAAGGGTGTAGAATTAACTTACCTCCAAGTTGATAGTTGAAAACTCCTCACATAGAGCTCTGAGATCGCCCAAGAGATGAAAGAAAAGTGAGATAAATGGCCTAAGTCGCGCATTAAATGAGCTGGGCACAGGCCTCTGATGTCGCATTTGCGACACCAGGTTCGCAAATGCGACACAACTCTCGCAAATGCGAAGCTTGGCCTTCAGCTACTGGGGTCGCAAATGCGACCAAAGAGTCGCAAATGCGAACTCTGTTGGGATCGCAAATACATCAAATGTGTCGCAAATGCGAACACTGCCTAGGTCGGGCTTCTTTGCAATTGCGAAGCCCTTCTCGCAAATGCGAAGTTCGTATTTGCGAACAATTTCTCGCATTTGCGAGACCTGCAACTGCTGCTAAGAAACACCAGAAAACGGATGTATTTTTTATTCCTTCCGAACGTCCGAAACTCACCCGAGCCCTCGGGGCTCCACACCAACTATCCACACAAGTCTAATAACCTCATACAAACTCGCTCGAGCGATCAAAATCCGAAAATAACATCAAAAACCAAGAATCAGACGCCAAAACGCATGAATTGACTAATGAATTCAAAAACTTCTAAAAAGACTTCTGCTCGTCCGATTCCTATCAAATCAACTCGAATTGACCTCAAATTTTGCACACAAGTCATAAATGATATAACAGAGCTATAAAAATTTTCGGAACTGTATTCCGACTCCGGTATCAAAAAGTCATCTCACCGGTCAAACTTTCAAACTTAAATTCTTGTTTTAGCCATTTCAAGCCTAATTTCACTACGGACTTCCAAATAAAATTTTGATTACGCTCCTAAGTCCAAAAGCACCATACGGAGCTGTTGGAATCATCAAAATTCTATTCCGGGGTCATTTGCACATAATTCGACATCCAGTCACTATTTGAACTTAAATTTTTTAATTGTTTCATCAAAATTTTATATCTCGGGCTAGGGACCTCGGAATTTGATTCCGGGCATACGCCCAAGTCCTAAATCACGATACGGACCTACCGATACTGGCAAAATACTGATCTGAGTCTGTTTGCTCAAAATATTGATCAAAGCCAAACTTGGCCTTTTAAAGCCAACTTAAGGAACCAAGTGTTCCGATTTCAACCCAAACACTTCCAAATCCCGAATCAACCATCCCCACAAGTCATAAATTATTTAAAAACACATACGGGAAGTTTTATTTAGGGGAACGGGGTTCTAGCAGTCAAAACGATCGGTTGGATCGTTACATTTAGCTATAAGCTACAATTTAATTTTATATTTTCATTAGTAAAATTATCAATATTAGAAATTTATTTTGTATTTTTAAAATTTTATTTAATAATTAAAAAAATATTTTCTTTATTATTTGAATGCATTATTTCTAAATATTTTAGTAATATTTTTATTGTCATTTTATTTCTTTACGTAATATTTTCAAAAACAAAAAAATTCTCATCTCAAATTCAAATAATTCTTATCATTCTATTTTCTAAATTGGACCGCATTTTCAAAATATTATGCTATGTTTTCAAATTTAAACTAACTGCACTCAATTCAAATATTAATCATAGAAAAATATTTTTTTTAATTGTTTGAACATATTATATCTAAATGTTGTTGTAATATTTTCACTGTTATTTTATTTCTTTACATAAATTTTCTTTCTTTACATAAATTTTCTTTCTTTTTTAGTTTTAAGATACAAATTTAATTTTTAATTTTCATTAGTAAAATTACCTATTTTAGAAATTTATTTTGTATTCTTAAATTGTTTTTCATAAAATAAGACTTCAATTTCGTGGTATTATCCATAATTTGAGCATTCTCATCATAGTTTTAAGAACTTTCTAATCTCAAATTCAAATAGTCTCTTCCTTTCATATCTAATAGTAAATTTCTTATAATTTAACATACTTTTGCTATTTTTTAAAATCTAATATATAGTCTTATTACATTTTATGTGGCTTTTCATTAACTTGTCACTTTATTTAATATCATTATCAACTAATTTTCTTTAATAATATAATATAAATATATAATTTTTTAATTATAAAATAAATATTTTTTTTAAAATAAATTATTTAAAATTTAATAATATTTTTAAGTATTGTATATTTACTTTATTTTATTTTCTAAATTTATGATTTATAAATGTCCTTACATTATCTCTAATATATTTTTATTGTTCATTATTTTTAGTTTTTTCATTTTATCTATTAGACTTGAGTTAGGTGGAGTTATATTGTGACTTTTCTTATCATAATATAAAACAAATTCTCCTCTTAACTTTAAATAAGTTTTACCCTTTTTCTCTATGATAAAAAATCTGAATTTTTATTTTTCTCTATTTATTCTTTATTTTTGATTTATATTATTCAATACCTAATATTATTACATTGTCATGTAAATTTTTATTAGTTTGTTTGAATTTAATATTTATTTTTCTAATATAATATTGATAAAAATTTAAAACTTTCTCATCTCAAATTCAAATAATTTTTATCATTCTATTTTCTTAATTTGACCATATTTTCAATAAATTATGTTATGCTTTCAAACTTAAACTAACTGAACTCAATTCAAATATTAATAATAAAAAAATATTTTCTTATTTGTTTGAACACATTATATCTAAATATTGTAGTAATATTTACGTATAAAATATTCGTTTGCACGATTTATCAATATTAATATGACTTTATTATTCTTGTTATTAAATATATCTTTTACTTACTCTAAAGTATAAATAGTCACATGTTATATATATATACATATATATATATATATATATATATATATATATATATTCTTTCATTTTTTATTATAGTTTTTAATTAATTTTTCACCTCCATATTTCTAGCTAATGTAGAAGAAAATCTATGAGTGGATCAATATATAGATATAAATATAAATATAGATACAAATATACATATAAATATAAATATAGATATATAGATTAGATTTGTCTAAGATCTATTTAGATTATATATAAGATTCATTAAACTATTTACATTAATTATATTTCTATTTATAATTTTTAATTATTAATGTTGTCCTAAAATTGTCAAATTGTTTCATTTTAGCTTGCTACTTGGCTTAACCACAACGCATACTGCCCTCTTTTTAATATAATATAGATATAGATTTGTACAATATATATTTAGATTATGTCTAAAATTATTCAACTACTTCCATTAATTATGTTCCATTTATAATTCTTAATTATTAATGTTGTCCTAAAATTACCAAATGGCTTCTTTTCAGCTTGCCACTTGGCTTAACCGTAATGCATACTACCCTTATTTTAATATAATATAGATTTGTACAAGATATATTTAGATTATGTCTAAGATCTTTTTCATTCAACTACTTTCATTAATTATGTTCTATTTATAATTTCTAATTATTAACGTGTCCTAAAATTGCCAAATGACATCTTTTTAGCTTGCTACTAGGCTTAACCACAATGCATACTATCCTCCTTTTAATATAATATAGATTTGTACAAGATATATTTAGATTATGTCTAAGATCTTTTTCATTCAACTTATTCCATTAATTATGTTCCATTTATAATTTTTAATTATTAATGTTGTCCTAAAATTGTCAAATGACTTCTTTTCAGCTTGCCACTTGTCTTAACCACAATGCATACTACCCTCCTTTTAATATATTATAGATATATGTGAGTGTCACTATCACGACCCAAACTCCCTCCGTATAACGTCGTGACGGTACCTAGTTTCTACGACTAGGTAAGCCTAACAAATTGCGAAAAATAATAAAACGAAAGTAAAACTTAAAAACTAACAACCGTGGATAATTGAATAACTAGTAACAATGCCGCTCGGTGTGAGCACGTAATTTTTATCCAATATATGGAATTATTCCTAGAAAACCTCAAAAAATAGCTTTTAATTATTTTATAGAATTTTAGGAATTTTTCTATATTTTACTTGATTTGTTTTGTGCGTATTTGTGTTTGGTACATTTTTAGCATTTTAAATCTTAAAACAATAACAAAAATATTTTAATCTTTATATTTTTTAATTTTAATTGCATAATTAATTGCATTTATAAAACATTAAAATACCAAAAATACATTAGACACTTTTACATACAATATTAGTTAATTTTTAGAAAATAGATAATTAGGTTAATTTTGCAAAATTAGCTTTAATTAGAATTAGATTGGTCAATTTAAAAAATATTTAGAAGGAAAGGAAGGGCTGTCGGTACACATCTTTTCGAATTGGGCCAAACAAATTCGGTGGCCTAGTTGCTCCACAAGCTCGCCCTAAATTCCTCCTTAATTACCCAATCCCTTTCCCATTTTCTAGAGAGGAACACGCCTAATACCAATATTTTAAAAGGTGGGGGCTTGAGACGAGGTGTTTTACCTCTGACGAGGCGAGGCATAAGCCCTGAGACATGGGGCGTAAGTCTCACAGATCTTTAAATTTTACAAATTTTAAGAATTTTAAGATAGTATAAAATAAAAAATAACTATAAAAATTATATTGAAATCACAAAATTATAACAAATAATCTATTTAAAATATTTATAAATTATAATTGAACTATGAATAATACGAAAAGTATGACATATATCATAATATGCAAATTAGTTGCAACGTCGTTACAACTCAAACATCAAAAGTAATGTATTCGATGCGAAATCTTATATGTATCTCTTAAGGAGTAATGAATCTTGAAAGAATTTCGATATTATAATTTGATATTTTATTTAAATACTCCTTTTATTTAATATGCTATTTGAAAAAGATTTTATATAAAAACATAATTCACAATTTAAATATAATTCTCTAGCATCATTTATTTTTAAGTTTCAACAAGTTAATAAAGTGATACATAATTCACCATACTATACCATGATAACTAATTATTTGTAAATAGTTACTAGCTAATGTTGGGCTATTAAATTAATAAGTATTGTATCTCGTAAACGTGAAAATTAATATTTATGAACATAATTATAAAACAAATTATGGACTATTATATAATAAAGACATAACAAAAGTTAATAAATAAATACTTTTAAATGAAATATTTATTTAAAATTTACTATCATAGCAGTCTTGGTGGATAAAATGCAATAATATTTATTTTAATTATGACATAAAATACTCTCAATTTAATGATTAATGATTAAGAAAAAAGTAATTGTGAATAGTCAACAATTTATTAAGAAAATTTGAGGATTTACAAGGTTAGTTACACACAATTGCATAAAGTTCTATTAGGCGAGCCCAGTTTGCTGGGCGTTGGGCGTGTCCGGGGCGTAAGCCCCGACGGTCGAGGCGTAAGTCTTACGGAACTAAGCCCCACACATAAGCCCAGGGGCGTTTTACGAGTGCTCCGCCCTGGGGCGAGCTCCGGGCGAGTCCCAATTCTGCCTTTTAAAACATAGCCTAATACAACGGCGGAAAAGAAAAAAAAAACTTCAGGATTTCCATAGCTAAGCTTCAGAATTTCTTAGAAAGAAACAATCAAATTGTGAAGTAAAATCATATAGCTGATTCAACATTTTAATTTCCTTTCTTCATAGTTTCTGGGATTTTCAAGGTTGCTAGAAACTATAGAGGAGTTGTTTATTTACTGATTTTGGTTGTGTTGGCTGTTGGGCTCCATTATCCATTTGCTTCCTAAGTTTGTACCTTTGAATCTATCATAAACAATGTATTCTATTTTCCCTCTCATCTCAAAAGTATGTAATTATTAATTTGTGAATGCAAAATATGCTTCACTCAAGGTCTGTATGCGTGAATGATGCTCCCTGATTGTTTGTAACGACCCGACCGGTCGTTTTGAATTCTAGCGTATGATTCGGCGGTTTGAGGCCATGAGCAGCTTCACTTCAGGTGTTATGACTTGTGCGTATGGTCGGAATTGAATTTTGGGAAGTTCAGAGTTGATTTGGAGAGAAAATTCTAATTTCGGAAGCCTTAAGTTGGAGGAATTGACTAAGGTGTGAATTTTGAATAAACGACCTCGGAATCAGGATTTAAAAGTTCCAACAGATTCGTATGATGATTTCGGACTTGGGCGTATGTTCAGATCGAATTTTGGATGCCCCGGGAACGTTTCGACACCTATTGTGGAAGTTATCATTTTGGAAGAATTTCATAAATTTGGGTTGAAGTACATTTCAATATTATCGATATCCGTTTAAAATTTTGAGTTTGGGAATAGCTCTGTATGGTGATTCTGCTGTTGGGAGCGTGTCCAGAAGTGGATTTGGTGGTCCGTAGGTCATTTTGGGGTCATTTGGCGAAAGTTGGAAATTTGAATAATTTTGAGACGTTTAACCGAGAGTGGACTTTTTGATATCGTGGTCGAATTCCAATTCCGGGAGTTGGAGTAGGTCCGTAATATCAATTATGACTTGTGTGCAAAATTTGAGGTCAATCGGACGTGATTTGTTAGGTTTCGGCATCGAATGTAGAAGTTGAAATTCTAAATTTCATTAAGCTTGAAATGGGGTGCGATTCATGAATTCGACATTGTTTGATGTGATTTGAAGGCTTAACTAAGTTCGTAATGTGTTTTGGGACGTGTTGGTATATTTGGTTGAGGTTCCGAGGGCCTCGGGTGGATTCCGGAAGGTTAACGGATCGATTTTTGGACTTAAGAATTTCTGAAGCTTAATGCTTCTGGTATAATCGCACATGTGTGACTTTGGTCGCAGGTGCGAGATCGCGGGTGCGGCGAATTTGCTCGCAGAAGCGAGAAAGGACTGGAGCTGGGGGAGTCGCAGAAGCAGACTGGAGAAGCGCACCTGCGTGTGCGCATGCGCGAGGCAGCTACCGCTGGTGCGTAAATTGAGCAGATGCGCATGGCAGGTCGCACCTGCGATGCTCGCAGAAGCGAAGAACTTCCGCAGGTGCGAGGTCTTGGCTGGATAGTGAGGACCGCAGGAGCGGAATTTGGACTGCACCTGCGGAGCCGCAAGAGCGGTTATTGGACCGCAGGTGCAAAGGACGGGGCTGGGCAGTGTCTTCTTTTAAAAATGAGTGCTTGGCTCATTTTCATCCTATTTCCTCCTTGAGAGCTGGTCTTGGAGCGAGTTTGGAGCTCATTCTTCGTCATCTATGTCAAGGTAAGTGAATCCCACCTATTGTAAGTTAAATACTTGGTTTATATATGGATTTAAACATGAAAATTAGTAGAAATTGTGGAGTTTTGGTAGAAAACCTAGAATTTGGTATTTTTGGATTTTTACCACGAATTTGAGTATGGAATCAGACATAAAATTATATATTTGAGTTCATGAGGCTATGTGTAAACTTTATCTTTAAAAAATTTCGGAATCCGGGCATGTGGGATCAAGAGTGATTTTATCGACTTTTCAAACAAAGTTGGGAATTGTTGTAAATAGGATTATAATGAGTATTAGAGTATATATTTATGGATTTGCTTACTTATTGACTAGTTTTAGAGCGTTGGACATCGATTTGAGTTGATTGAATGGCTTGGGAGCTGGTTATGAAACTTCGGAGTGAGGTAAGTCTCCTTTCTAACCTTGTAAGAGGGAATTAACCCCATAAGTGAATTAAATAAATGTTTGTACCTAATTGTGGGGGCTACGTATGTACGAAGTGACGAGAGTCCATAGTTTAGGACCCGTATCATGCTATACTTGGAATTTTGTGCCCTTACTTGCTAATATAATCACTTAGTCATGATAGAAATTGATAAAAGAATCGTATAAGGCTAAATACACTTACTTGAAAGTTTGTATGAGATACTTGACTGTAAATGAGAAACTTGTGTTTTCTTGAAAAAAATTATTATTTGTGGATCGGGTCGAGCGCCTTGGTAGTAAATAGATGCATCTATGGTTCGCGCCATTCGACCCTATATAGGTGCACAGTTTAAATAACTGTTGGATCGGGCCGTACGACCTCGACATGATTTGCGCATGCTTGTATTGCTTGCCTTGAAATTTATAAATAACGATATTGCCTCCCTGGTCTGAGATAAACTGATAATTTGATATGGCCTCATTCGCCGGAGATATAAATTGTTAAATAATGAGAAATCAATTTGGAGAGTTCTTAATTATAAAAGAACTGTTTACTTACTTCAGAATAATGGGCTTGCAATTGTATTAATTAATCCATGTCTAATTTAATGATATTATTCCATTTACTTATAGCCCATAGTAAGTGTCGAAGCCGACCCTTCGTCACTACTTCTTCGAGGTTAGGCGGGATACTTATTGGGTACGCATTGATTTATGTACTCATACTACACTTACTGTACGTTTTGTGCAGGTACATATATGACTAACGACCTTGTGGGCGCAGAGGCGCGGTTATTACGGGGAATTAGGTGAGCTACATCTTATATATGATCCGCAGCCAGCAGAGTCTCCTTCAGAGTATTGTATTTTCTTTTCTGTCCTAAAAAATACTCATGCACTTGTGACACCGGGTTCTGGGATGATTAAGGGATGTTCAATATTGGAATTGGAAAACATTGTTATTTATTCTGTAAATTCATCTTTTACTAGATAAATTGAAGTAAATTTACGATTTCAAAAATATTAAAACGAGAATTTAATTAACTATTTAGTGTTGGCTTGCCTGACAGTGGTGTCTGACGCCATTACGACATTTAACGGATTTTGGGTCGTGACAACATAGTATCAGAGCACTAGGTGTCTCACGAGTCATGAGCGAGTCTAGTAGAGTCTTGCGGATCGGTACGGAGATGTCTGTACTTATCTTTGAGAGGCTACAGGGCTGTTAGGAGCACTTCCCTTCTTGATTCCTCATCGTGCGATTTGATTCCTTTGAGGCTTCTGCCTTTATTTCTTTCCCATTCAATCTTATGTGAAATGAAGTGCTTGTTATGAATCGGGAATTGAGGGATTTTATTGGTACTACAGATGTGGTGCGGGGTGTTTCTCCCTACATAGTTGGTTGGGCTATTTTCGTCGCCTTGTGGAATGATATTCTGTCATTTAAGCTCAGTAGCTATACTTCTGAGAACTTTGAGGCTATGCACAGGTTGCTATGATGCTCATGAGTTGTTATCGCATAGTATTGATATGATGGTAGGATGCTTGCCTATGTGTCGGGGCAGTGAATGACTTGAAAGGAGATTTACTGAGTGCATGACTTAGAGATTCGGTATTTTACTTCTGACGAAGGAAAGGCAATCGAACTAAGATTGTTCAGAATTGGGTTGATGGAGTAGCGGGACTTGATATTTTTGAGAGTGGTAGAATCTTCGCCTGTGATGTGGCGTCATCGTCCTCAATTGGTTATGATGTGTTAAGTTCGCCGGTGTTATGGTTTCCTTCAATTCACCTTGGGGCAGAGTATTATAAATGGTGCCGGGAAAATGGCTGACTGAGGTCGCAGTGTGCAGTGGTTCAGAATCGAATCGGTAATCCTAATGTTGATAACTCAAGGAAGATGATCTTCGGGGAGGTTTAGAGTTGGCGGTGATCTGTTGGTTCGGGTTCTACAGAAATGAATTTTAAGTTAAGGCAATAACTGGGCAGCGAAGGATGAGGAAGGATATGTGGGAGGTGGCATGCGGCGGTTACACTTCTAGAAGGCCAAGTGTAAGGAAACAGAAGTCGAGTAGTTGCTTAAAGGAGTGAGTTTGACCAAAGTGGGAGAGTGGCAGAGTAGCATGTGGATTCTGAGTTAGGATAGCTACATGCCTTGAGGAAAGTTTAGAGTGATTTGGGAATTTTGGTAGACGGTGATTGGGTCTACGGACTTATTTTGAAATATTGGCTATTATACGGCGGGAGATTTGATACAACAGAAAGGAGTTGCTTGATATGAAGAAGGTTACAACATGACTTTAGATTTGGAAGGTATTGTCGCACCTTTAGTTGACGTCCATGAGGAGTGAACGGACAAGTGCAACTGGTGAATGAGCTCGGACTCAGGATGGTCTACTGATTTCGTAGTAATTATACCTAGTACAGCGACGTTGGAATATGTCGGCATGTAATTTTCACATGTGGGTTATCTCCTGTGAGAAGGTTAGCGGTCGCGTGGTGTTGACGAAGCTTCTGCAAAGAATTCTACTGGCTACCCGATAAGAGATTGAATATGTAAATGTGGCTAGTGGTTCGGAGTATTTATTAAAGGTTAATGGAAGGAATTCGAGGAATTTGGCGGGTTGATTGTGCTAGATCATGTCGATGAAGGAAGAATCTTGGTGGGTTCCAGGTTTATGCAATAGTAGCTTCAAGATAAGTGGGAGAGTCTCACCGCCTATAGTTGGATTGCATGGTCGTCTATTTGTAAGATTTTTTGGGGTATCGACATATTGATGGGTTGTTACGACTAAGGAAATAGAACATCATTGGTAATTTGAGAAAGCGATTTGAGGAATGTGTGCTATAGTTGGCCTTATCGATTCATGCTCAGGCTTTGGGAAGATTCAGGATTTATGCTTAGTGTAGAGGCGAGTTACAAGGAAGATGATTCGCCCTGGTGCTTCCTTAAAAGGGCGCTCATGTGCTAGTAGAGCCTTGGAGTTGATTATATTCGGGACTAAGTCAGAGTGGGTAACTCTCAATAATGGTCCTAGTAGATTCAAAAGTTAAGGTGTGGTGTCTTAGGATTTCGAGTCCATAGTATGATTGAATATCGAGCTTTTGCGGCGGATTATGATAAAGGAGCTTGGAGTGTTCCGTGTTACCTTTGGTCTACGGGGTATCATGAGAGGAAGGGGAGCATGTAACTTTGGATCTATAGAAGAATCATCAGAATGTGTATATCAGTTGAAGACGTGATTATGCGCACAAAGAGGGTATGAAATAGTTCGTGGGTTTTGGGGGACAATGTGGTCTCGTGAAATGGGGGTCACTCGGGATGAGTGCGGATTGAGTTTGTTATATTGATAAAGGAGCTGTTGTTATTTCTAAGGAAGATCCAGAGTAAATCAGGAGAAGTCGGGTTTGGTTAGCAATGGTTGAATTGGCATAATGATGGCAATGATCAACTCCTTCAGTGTGTTGGGTTATTCATGTGATTTGTGACGGTACGTGCGAGGTTTGACGGTCACTGTAACCGATCTTATTTGGAGGCTTTCGAGTATTATGGCATGTTATGTGCAGATGGATCCCGGAGGGGTTATGGTGGTTTAGACCACTACTTGAGGTTGGTATTTTCTGCAGATATAAGGAATCAGTTACGTGTTGCGATGGTTCTCTTGGAATGAGTTAAGTAAAAGGTTTCTATGCGATGGAGTGTTTACCCTATTAATAGTTCAGAAGTTAAGATGAAATTCTTGTACTCTTGTGCATTGGCATGATTAAGTACAGTGATCGGCATGGGATTCGGAAGTTGAGGATCAAGGTTGCATTTTGGTGTCGACAATAATGTCAAGAGCTCGGATGAGCGGGAATGGAATCAGATGGTTAGAGTAAGCTGGTATTGTCTCTAGCGTCACCTGAGATCGGTGTCCTGTGTAAGAGGTTTTTGAGCAGTGATTTCGTATTTTTGATTTGCTTTACAATATTTGTGCGGCCAGTGGTATGGATGTGCAGACTTGTTACCTAGTGCGGAAAGTCGTGGGAACGTGTCCCACGGGAAGACTGTATAAATGTGACATGTAGTCACTTGACTGATTAAAGATTTAAACCTAGTATGAAGAGGGTTATAATATCGCTAATTTGAAAAATTTATGCCTGGAGGGCGCTCGGTTCATTTGGTTATGGACGGTGGAAGTTTGTTCCGATTATGATGGTTGTTCTTGTGTGTTATGGGAAAAAAGGGTTATTATGGACCCTTGAAAGATTATTAGACTAGTACGGTGCGATCCGAATCGGCTTGAGGTCTGTGGATGGATCTAGATATGAATGTGGGCTCTATATCGGGCCCGGTGTGTTCATTTCAGCTTAGCGCTCCTTATGGAGGAGTATTCGGACGTTGGATGTTATTTCGTCCTCGACTATCTTATGTAATACTATATTGTGCCGTGAGAGTTGTGAAACGACTTGTTAAATTTCCTATGGGTTGAGGTTCCATGTAGCGATGATGTTACGTGAGCATGATGGCTCTCGAGATTCAGATCGTATATCGCACCTTAGTTGTGCTTGACTTTTGCAGCATATGGCACTATCTGTCTCCCCAGGGATGGTATTATGCACTTAGCGTGCTTGTGACCGATATTCGGGTATTATGTAATAATGAGCATTCTAGCTCGGTAAGTATCTCCTTATATAGATTTTATGTATGGATCGGGTGGTACGCCGCCACATACATGTTATATGGATCGGGTTGCGCGCCGCAACAGTGTGATCTTGAGTACAGTCCCCTATATTCTATTTTGTGTGTTTTGTGTCCCATTTTCTGAGGAAGGTTCATAACACCTTTTCGGTTGTCTAGTTAGTTACGTGGGTTGAGTACTTCTTTCCAGGGTTCATTTTCCTTATGTATCACATTCGGGTTTGTAGCTTATTGGCACATTGTGGCATCGCATGCGACTTTTTGGCAGCGTATGAAGTGGCTTATTGCCTGAACAGCTTATGCTGGGTGAGACGAGATTATTGGATTCGGGATCAGTGCGATCGAATTATATGGAGTATAGTAAAGAGCAAATACCATTATTTGGTTATAATGGGGTGATGATTCTAGTCAGGAGGAGAGACTCACTGATTTGTTGACTTGGCAGTTGGTTATGAATTTCTACACGTCTCTTCCATCGTGGCGGTATTGCAAGAATTAGAACCAGACTTATATATGTCATGAGGTGCATGGTGAGTATCAGATTCAGGGAATGTCGGCTATTATGATCAGAGAATGTTGTTATGATCATGTGAATGTTGCGGTGCATGGTGTGAATTCAGTAAAGGTACGCAGTCATGTTCTGGTACATCGTGTGGTGATTGATACGATGTTCGTACGTTGGAAGCAGGCCTGGCAGAGAATTCTGGATGTTAGAACTGGGCTATAAGGCTTATTTGCCTAAATAAAAGAGAATATCTTCAGATTTGATCGAGCTAATGTGCTCAACTGAGTTGTGGTAGCACGGGTAGGTGCACGAGGTGTTAAACAGTGATTTCAGACAACTCCAGAGCAGTTCTTAGCACGTTCGAGGACGAACGTATGTTTAAGTAGGAGAGAATGTAACGACCCGACCGATCGTTTTGAGCTCTAGCGCATCACTCGGTTATTTTAGGCCATGAGCAGCTTCACTTCAGGTGTTATGACTTGTGCGTATGGTCGGAATTGAATTTCGGGAAGTATATATTTGATTTGGAGACAAAATTCTAATTTCGGAAGCCTTAAGTTGGAGGAATTGATTAAAGTGTGAATTTTGAGTAAACGGCCTCAGAATCGGGATTTGAAGGTTCCAGCAGGTTCGTATAATGATTTCGGACTTGGGCATATGTTCGGATCGGGTATTGGATGCCCCGGGAGCGTTTCGGCACCTATTGTGGAAGTTAGCATTTTGGAAGAATTCCATAAATTTGGGTTGAAGTGAATTTCAATGTTATCGTGCCCGTTTAGAATTCTGAGTCTCGGAATAGCTCCGTATGGTGATTCTGGTGTTGGGAGCACATCATGAAGTGGATTTGGTGGTCCGTAGGTCATTTTGGGGTCATTTGGCGAAAGTTGAAAATTTGGATAATTTTGAGAAGTTTGACCGGGAGTGAACTTTTTGATATCGGGGCCGGATTTCGATTCCGGGAGTTAGAGTAGGTCCGTGATGTTAATTATGACTTGTGTGCAAAATTTTAGGTCAATCGGACGTGATTTGATAGGTTTCGACATCGAATGTAGAAGTTGAAATTCTAAATTTTATTAAGCTTGGAATGGGGTGCGATTCATGAATTCGACGTTGTTTGATGTGATTTGAAGGCTCGACTAAGTTCGTAATGTGTTTTGGGACGTGTTGGTATATTTGGTTAAGGTCCCGAGGGCCTCGGGTGGATTCCGGAAGGTTAACGAATCGAATTTTGGACTTAAGAATTTCTGGAGCTTAATGCTTCTAGTGTAATCGCACCTACGTGACTTTGGTCGCAGGTGCGAGATCGTGGGTGCGGCGGATTTGCTCGTAGAAGCGAGAAAGGACTGGAGCTGGGGGAGCCGTAGAAGCGGACTGGAGAAGCGCACCTGAGTGTGCACAGGCGCGAGGTAGCTACCGCTTGTTCGTAAATTGCGCAGATGCACATGGCAAGTCACACCTGCGATGCTCGCAGAAGCGAAGAACTTCCGCAGGTGCGAGGTCTTGGCTGGACAGTGAGGACCGCAGGTGCAGAATTTGGACCGCACCTGCGGAGCCGCAGGAGTGGTTATTGGACCCCAGGTGCGAAGGACAGGCTGGGCAGTATCTTCTTTTAAAAACTAGGGCTTGGCTCATTTTCACCCCATTTCCTCCATGAGAGCCGGTCTTGGAGCTAGTTTGGAGCTCATTCTTTGTCATCTATGTCAAGGTAAGTGATTCTCACATATTGCAAGTTAAATACTTGATTTATATATGGATTTAAACATGAAAATTAGTAGAAATTGTGGGGTTTTGGTAGAATACCTAAAATTTGGTATTTTTGGATTTTTATCACAAATTTGAGTATGGAATCAGACATAAAATTATATATTTGAGTTCGTGAGGCTATGGGTAAACTTTATCTTTGAAAATTTTTGGAATCCGGGCACGTGGGACCGGGGGTGATTTTATTGACTTTTCGAATAGAGTTGGGAATTGTTGTAAATAGGATTATAATGAGTATTAGAGTAATATTTATGGATTTGCTTACTTATTGATTAGTTTTAGAGCGTTGGGCATCGATTTGAGTTGATTGAATGGCTTGGGAGCCGGTTATGAAACTTCGGAGCGAGGTAAGTCTCCTTTCTAATCTTGTAAGAGGAAATTAATCTCATAGGTGAATTAAATAAATGTTTGTATCTAATTATGGGGGCTACGTACGTACGAGGTGACGAGAGCCCGTACGTAGCTACTATTATGCTATTGTGCGGGTAGTTTAGGACCCGTATCATGCTATACTTGGAATGTTTGTGCCCTTACTTGCTAATATAATCACTTAATCATGATAGAAATTGATAAAAGAATTGTATAAGGCTAAATTCACTTACTTGAAGGATTGTATGAGATACTTAACTGTAAATAAGAAACTTGTGTTTTCTTGAAAATAATTGTTATTTGTAGATCAAGCCGAGCGCCTCGGTAGTAAATAGATGCATCTATGGGTCGCGCCATTCGACCCTCTGGCAGTGCACAGTTTAAATAACTATTGGATCGGGTCATACGACCCCGGCATGATTTGCGCATGCTTGTATTGCTTGCCTTAAAATTTATAAATAACGATATTGCCCCCTGGTCTGAGATAAACTGATAATTTGATATGGCCTCATTGGCCGGAGATATAAATGGTTAAATAATGGGAAATCAATTTGGAGAGTTCTTAATTATAAAAGATCTGTTTACTTACTTCAGAATAATGGGCTTGCTACCGTATTAATTAATCCATGTCTAATTTAATAATATTATTCTATTTACTTATAGCACATAGTAAGTGTCGAAGTCGACCCCTCGTCACTACTTATTCGATGTTAGGCAGGATATTTACTGGGTACGCATTGATTTACGTACTCATACTACACTTGCTGCACATTTTGTGCAGGTACATATATGACTAATGGCCTTGCGGGCGCAGATGTGCGGTTATTACGGGGACTTCGGTGAGCTGCATCTTATATATGATCCGCAACCATCAGAGTCTCCTTAAGAGTATTGTATTTTCTTTCCTGTCCAAATTTGTATTCCATACAGTTATTGTATTTCATTTTAAATTCCTAGAAAATACTCATGCACTTGTGACACCGGGTTCTGGAATGATTATGAGATGTTCAATATTAGAATTGGAAAACATTGTTATTTATTCTGTAAATTCATCTTTTACTAGATAAATTGAAATAAATTTACGATTTCAAAATTATTAAAATGAGAATTTAATTAACTATTTAGTGTTGGCTTGCCTGACAGTAGTGTCCGACGCCATCACGATCTTTAACGAATTTTGGATCGTGACATTGTTTGAATTGAAATAAATGGTTATGTGATAGTTGAGTGCAATTTCATCACCTGATTTGTAAATGTTAACGTTGTCTCAGTATGCTCACGATTTTGTCTCGCTTTTCTTGGCTCATGACTTGTAAATTTGGCCACCAGCTGGTTAAATTTATTTGGCAAAGGGCCAATCGTTATGTTTGTCTTTATATTTGAATTCTGAGTCCCTGCAGCACTGTGTTCATGTTTCGAAATTTGAAGAAGTGTTGATTTTGAACAATTGGTCTACATTAATATATTTCATAGAAGAAACAGAAGGCAGTAATCAAAGGAAAGTGCCTACTGATGTAGTAGACTAATTTTACAAATGAAAGGTTCAATTGTGACTGTATACGGTTCACGTGGCATGGTACGTAACTCCCAATTTGAGTGTGTGTTTCACGCGATTCGACCACTACTTCAAATAATAAAAATTAACATGTTGTAGATTGCGGGTGCATTTCACGTGACACGATTCGCAATGTGTACAAAAATAATAAATGCGCGACATCGCGACTTATTTAAATAAATTCCATAAATAATTAAAAGCGGTTAGAAAGTAAAAATGCACAATAGGGTTTAAGCATGTAATAAATCAGATAATTAGGCCAATTATTAATAGTTGAGCGACCGTGCTAAAACCACGGAACTCGGGAGTGCCTCACACCTTCTCCCGGGTTAACAGAATTCCTTACCCGATCTTCTGTATTCGCGGACCGTAAAAATAGAGTCAATTTCCTCGATTTGGGATTTAAAATATACCGGTGACTTGGGACACCAAAAATTATTCAATGTGGCGAGTCTGAATTAAATAAATAATTCTATTTTAATTAATGTCACTTTAATTAAAAAAACTCCCCTATCCCTTCAGGAAAAAAGAGGTGTGACAGCTCTGGCGACTCTGCTGGGGAAAAGAACCTAGAACTTCTAGTTCAAGGTTCAGAATTCGAGCTTGGAATAACTGTTATGCTTGGCTTTCTTGCGATTGTCTGGTATTACATGTTTGGGCCTAATGTGCTAATTACCACTCTTTACCGCTTTAATATTGTCGTGAATTGTATATAAAACTGTTACGACACCCTTCTTCTCTTTGAGTGTTCTAAATTTTCCGAGAAGCGTGCGCTTCGCGTGGCTTCTTTTCTGTTAGAGTTATACTCCTAATTTTAGAACGAGGATCGGACAAGTTGCAAAGCCGGTGAAACTTCTGTATTCCCGGTACTCTGCCCCCTCCCCCCCGACTCGAGTTGTCCGCTCGGGTAAGCCTTGGCTAGAACTCCACACCGTAAGGTTTAAACTTAGAAGAACAAAGCCTCATGTCAGATCCCTAGTAGGTACGCTTGTTTGTATCACGTGCATTTGACTTTGGGGACTCAACATAGGGAATGGGTCCGTCTAGGACAGGTGTACCCCAAAATAAAAAGACCATCATGATGCATCTTACGTGCTACTTGTTGTATTTGTATGTTCTGGTTTGTATGTTGACTGGCTTCTAGAATAGGGAAAGAAAATCAAGAAAAACAGGAGAGAGAAAATTGACCCGATTCCTGAAAATCCCGGTATTTGAAAAAAGAAAAAGAAAATAAGATCCTGAAACTCTGCCGAATGTTTAGAAGGTTGTCACAAATGAGTCCAAATTTTCAAAAACGATATTTTCCCCCGGTCCTGAAAAACTGACCGAACTACAAGGGTCTGATTCTCACCAGATGTGAGATATGTAGGCAAACCTCATCGGTTCCGGCCCACAATATTTTTTTAAAAAAAATTAAAAATATTTTTCTTTACTTCCTTCTTTAGAAAGTCTTTCTTTTAGACCCCAATTTTTTTAAAAATACAAAAAATATTTTCTTTTTAATTTTTTCTCAAAATCCAAAAATATTTTCATTCTTCTTTCGAAAATTGAAAAGAAAATTCAAGATTCAAAAATATTTTCTTTTTTCTTTAGAAGTATTTCTTTCATAAATTCAAAATAAAAGTCCAAAAATCCAAAAATATTTCCTTTCTTCTTTAGAAGTTTTTCTTTCGAAATTCCAAAAAAACAAAAAATAGAAATTCAAAAAAAATATTTTCTTTCTACTTTAGAAGTCTTTCTTTTCAAAAATTCTCAAAAAAAAAAAAAAAAACCAAACAAATTGAAATCCAGAATATTTTATTTCTTCTTTATAAGTCTTTCTTTCGGAAATTAAAAAAAAAATCATAAAACCAAAAAATAAAGAGTGAGTTTATGTACTTTATTCATGATCTTCTCGAACTACGCAAAATTTGATTCATGTTCCAACATGATACGTAGGCAACCCACATTAGGTTCGATCGAATAATTTTGAAAAAAAGAAAAAAAGAGTGACAAAAAAAAAAGAGTGTTCATTCTAACATGCTTGTTGTTTTAAAATAAAATATGGTTAAATGTGGTCGGTTTGTTGGTTTGCAATGGCGAGTCCAGGATTCCTCAGAAATAAAATCATCTTCTCAACCGAAGGAACAAGAATCGCTATTGTTGATTTAATTAAGATCACGATTAGACAAGTAGACGAGGTGGTGATAAAAATGGAGGCAGGTATTGGATGACTTCTACCTGTTTTGAGCACTAGGACATGCTCTTCTTGGATGATCTTTCTTCTAAGTCTTTTGGTAAATTAGTTGCTTTGAAATTTCCCATGCCAGCAGTACTAAAATCCGACAACTAATATTGGGAACGGTTCGGTCAAAAAGTCAAAATTTGAGTGCTGAATCAAAAGCAATAAAAAAGATTGAATGTTGTAGTAGTGCTGATGTGCAAATTTATGGCCAAGATGTCGCTTAGCAACTGGAAAGTCACTCACCTTTTAGACATGGAGGAGTCTTGGTAGCTTGTTTTGTCATCTTTTCTGTTATCTGGGTTATCGAGGGTTGTAACCCAGATTTTAGTTTGTTTGTCTTATTGTCAAATCCTTCCATCCTTGATCTAATGAAATACAGTTTGTCCCTTTGTGTCATTATATGCTTAATTCTTTCGCCGCTAGTTTTAGTGACATGACATGCATGCAAAATTTTCAGTCGGCTTTTATAAAATTGGTCTAGTTTTGAACTGGTTAACTGAGAACCAGACACTTTTGAGGATGAATACAGAGTTGAAACACTTTGCAATTAGGCTCGAGTAAAGTTCATGTGGAACTAGAACAGTCATACCCCTGGAGATTAATGATATTTACCTTTAAATTATTTTTGAAGATCGGGTTTGAGAAAAAATCAATTAAAGTTTGGGGAAAGTTTGACATTAATGGATGGAAAGTGTCTTTCGACCACGACACATCATGACCCAACTGTTAAAAATTGCACTAGACAAGACCAAGAAGGCAGATATGTTCATCAATGCTATGATCGCGAAAGGATACTATGTTTGGCGTTCTCGAGGCTGGGAAGTCCTTTTTCTACTATCCAAAAACTTTATACCCTTCGTTACCTCTTTCGATCTTGTGTTATTTTCTTTGACGACCCTCTTTTGGAATCAAGTTTTAGAGTTAAAAGTCCAAAAAAAATGAAAAAATAAAAATAAAAGTCCATACCCCAAGCGTACAAACTGGGGTAACTCTTAGAAAGTTCAAGTGAAAAAAAGAAGAAAAGAACAGTCAAAGGTCCATGCCCCCAGAAAATAAAAGCTGGGGCAACTTGTTTTGAAAAAACAAAAGAAAAAAAAGAAAAAAAAAGACAAAGAAAAAAAAAGAAAATAAAATAAAAATAGTTAGGTTTGATATTTTGAACTACGTTTGACCAGATTCCTTTAAAAAAATATACATATACACGATTTGGTTCAACCAAATAAGAGTAAAAAAAATTCAAAAATCCTCAATATATGAAATTGGGGCAAAGATTTTATTTCACTTTTAAAAGAGTCAATTCCAAGAGTTGTAAGTGTACAACCACATCAAATGAGTTTATTTTGAGCCTTCATGCCGCCTTTTCTTTCTAACCATATCCAAAAGCCTTCCAAACAAGACCTCTTGATCAGTTTTGAGAATGCCAAGGAAAATATGCAATGAGCAATGGTTGTCATATGAGGGGGTCACGGTTCTCACTCAAGGAATCAAGAAAAGAAGAAAAAAGAAATATAGAAAAAAATAAGAGAGTCTTACTGGTGAAAACCTTCACAGGCACTTTAAGGCGACGGTAAGTAGAGATAAATAAATGAGAGAGACTTGTTGGTGAAAACCCCTCGGGGCACTACTAGTCAAAAGTGAGTCATGAGTCTGATGCAAATAATCGGCACAAAGAAGCTTGGTTTCAAAGCCCGAAGGAATGGTAAAAGGGAAGATTTGATCAGTTGGATAGATTATGCCGTTAAGTCCAAAATGCATGCCATAATCATTAAGGCTAGTTACCGCAAATAAAAATAAAAATAAAATAAAAAATTCTTCATTCTGTTCTTCCCGACAGGGGCATTTCTTGTTAATATTATTTCTTTGTATTATTTGTCCTTCCTGCTGAGTTAGTCCTTAAGAAAAGATTTTAAAATCTGCTACCAGCTTTTTAGTTTTACAAAGTAAATTGGGCTGGCACACTCAGTTGTTACAGTCAACATACCTTGAGGATTCAGGCAAAGGCTACCCACCAAAAGACTCTTGTCAGCCTACTTGGCTAAAGCAAGCAAAGATAACCTCAAAGTTAATCAGGAATTCTTTGTAATACCGAACAAAGACTATGAAGTGTGCACATCATGCAAAAGGCACTCACCAGTTGTGATTCTCGCTAACAGACAAATTGCTCCAAAAGCAAAAGCCATTCAAGATATCAGAAAAGGTTATCCAAGAAAATAAATCTCTTTTTTGAGATAAGGCTGATTGAGCCACAAAACACAAATGGCACTGGGAGCAAAACAATCAGGCTGATACAGAAAGTAAAGTTCCCTTTTAAGCAACAACAGAGTCTCCCAGCAGTGAAGCCAATTACCAATGCAGTCACTCTACCAAAGGCTGGATGATCACAAAGCCAAGGCGCCCAAAACTCAAGGCCACAAACCAACCACCACTTTTAAAACTGACAAAACTTTCTTTGTTTGAAACAGGAATAAAGCAATGCAAGAAAAGTGGTTCAAAAAAAAAAGAGAAAAAGAAGAGAAGAGAAGAGCCGACAAAGAGAAGTTTCTCAAATCTTTGCCTTTATTTGTCTTGCTAGTGTGCATAAAATCTTGCCATTGCTCTTCACATTTTTCCTCCTAGGGTAATACATCTTAGTTTGATTGATTTTCCTCCCAAATAAACGTCTTAGTATGATGAATCTTTCTCCTAAGATACGAAAACCTAGTCTGATGAATTTTCTCCTAGGATAAACGTCTTAGTCTGATGAATTTTCTCCTAAGATAAGAAAACCTAGTTTGATGAATTTTCTCCTCAGCTAAAAGTAAGGAAACCTAGTCTGAGACCCTTTCTCCTAGGATATAAATCTTAGTCTGATGAGTCTTTCTCCTAAGATTTAAAAAAAAAAAATCTAGTCTGATGAATTTTTTCCTAGGATCAAAGTCTTAGTCTGATGAATTTTTCTCCTAAGATAAGAAAACCTAGTTTGATGAATTTTCTCCTAGGATAGAAATCTTAGTCTGATGAATCTTTCTCCTAAGATAACAAAAAAAAAACCTAGTCTGATGAATTTTCTCCTAGGATCGAAGTCTTAGCCTGATGAATTTTTTTCATAAGATAAGAGAACCTAGTCTGATGAATTTTCTCCTAGGATAGAAATCTTAGTCTGATAAATCTTTCTCCTAAGATAATAAATTAGAAAACCTAGTCTGATGAATTTTCTCCTAGGATAATTAAATAAACATTAAAAAAAAGAAGAAGAGAAGTCTGGATTTTCAAAAAACAAGAAAGAAAAAATAGGGTCAGTTTTAGTTTCCCTTAAAGTTAGGAGTCCCGCCTGGAGAATAGGGTCAGGTTTTAGTTTCCTTAGGTTATTAATCTTTTGCTTTCCTTAAGTTCAGGGGTCCCGCCTGGAGAATATGGTCAGTTTTTGTTTCCTTAAGTCTTCAGTCTTTTGCTTTCCTTTAGTTCAGGGGTCCTACTTGGAGAATAGGGTCAGTTTTTAGTTTCCTTAAGTTAATAATCTTTAGTTTTTCTTAATGTTCAGGGGTCCCTAGGAGACACACTTTCTAATCTGAGTCTTTCAGGTCATACTTTTAGGAGACGCACTTCCTAAATTGAGATTTCACCCCTAGGAGACGCACTTCCTAGTTTGGATTGTTTGAGTTCATCCTTAGGAGACACACTTCCTAGTTTGGATCATTCAAGTTTCACCCCTAGGAGACACACTTTCTAGTTTGGGTCGTTTGAGTTTATCCTTAGGAGACGCACTTCCTAGTTTAGGTCATTCAAGTGTCACCCCTAGGAGACGCACCTCCTAGTTTGGGTCATTCAAGTTTTATTTCTAGCAGACGTATTTGCTAATCAAAATGTTCTTGGTTTTACTCAAAGGAGATGCACATCCTAGTCGAGTCTTTAGTTTTAGTCTCATCATTGCATCCTTCATCGATAGAATAGGTGATTTACAGTTTTGCTAACAACTCACAAATCTTACTAGTGCAAACTGGGGCAGAAAATTTTGTTTGTTTTGATTGCAGGAACCCACCTAGAGAACAAGGGTTAATATTTCATGATTTGTTTTAAGTCGGTATCAGGCGCCCACCTGGAGAATGAGGGAATTTATTTCAATTTTTCAGTCAGTAGCAGGCGCCCACCTGAAGAATGAGGGAATTCATTGCAAGTTCAAGTCAATGGCAGGCGCCCACCTAGAGAATGAGGGAATTCATTTCAAGTTCAAGTCAGTAGCAGGCGCCCACCTGAAGAATGAGAGAATTCATTTCAAGTTCAAGTCAATGGCAGGAGCCCACTGGAGAACGAGGGTATTCATTTCAGGTTTAAGTCAACGGCATACGCCCACATGGAGAACGAGGATATTCATTTCAGAGTTATTTCAAGTTTCAAGTCAGTAGCAGGCACCCACCTGGAGAATGAGGGAAGTCATTTCAGAATTCTTTTCAGTTTTCAAGTTCAAGTCAGAGGCAACAGGATCCCTCCTGAAGAATAGGGTTATCCTCCAGTTTTTTTTGAATTCAAATTAGAAGTAGCACGAGCCACCTGAAGAACAAGGTTTGCAAGCTCAAGTCTACTCCAAGTTCAAGTTTATTTCAAGTGCAAGCAGCAGGATGCCCGCCTGAAGAACAGGGTCAACTTCCAGTTTTCTTCAAATTCAAGTCAACAGGATGCCCACCTTAAGAATAAGGTGAATTTTCAGTTTCATATTGAAGGATCAAGTGGAGATTCGAGGAAGACTCAAGATCAAGTTTCAGAAGACTTAGAGATAAAAACCTTGTAACTCATAGTTGATAGGCTTGTTTGGTTTCTTTTCATTTTAATTTTGGTGTAATAAGGAGTTCAGCAAGCAGTAACAGCAGCAACAACAGTGAAATCACAGCTTCCCGGTAGTCCCAGCTACCGAAACTTCTATAACTACACTGACCTGATTCCTTCACAGCCAAGGATATGTAGGCAACCTCCGAAGCAAGGTTCGGTCAAACCTTTTTAAAATGCTTCCCATAGTGTGTTAAATGGGCAAATATTGCTCGTAATTGCTCACTTTATCTTTGCCCGAAAACTCTTCATGTTTCCGAGTAAAGAGGGGAAGCTGTGAGCACGTAATTGTTTGCCCAATATATGAAATTACTCCGAACAAATCTCAAAAAATAGCTTCTATTATTTTATAGAATTTTAGGAATTTTTCTATATTTTACTTGATTTTTTTATGCGTATTTGTGTTTGGTGCATTTTAGTAGAATTTTAAATCTTAAAACAATAACAAAACTATTTTAATCTTTATATTTTTAGATTTTAATTACATAATTAAAACATTAAAATACCAAAAATACATTAGGCACTTTTACATGCAATATTAGTTAATTGTTAGAAAATATATAATTAGGTTAATTTTGAAAAGTTAGCTTTAATTAGAATTAGATTGGTCAATATAGAAAGCATTTAGAAGGAAGGGAAGGGTTGTCGGTACACATCTTTTCGAATTGGGCCAAACAAATTCGGTGGCCCAGTTGCTCCACAAGCTCGCCCTAAATTCCCCCTTAATTACCCAATCCCTTTTCCATTGTAACGACGCGACTGGTCGTTTTGAGAATTAGAGCTCCGATTCCCTAATATCTGTTTTTCCCATATTTGTTTCTACTTTTGGAATTTTCCGGAGTGTTTGGTTATGGAATTCAGAGAGTTTTGGGACACTTAGTCTCTAGTTTTGAGTTTAAGCCTTAGAGTTTGGACCATAGTCGGAACTGGGTGAAGACGGGTCCGGAATGGAATTTTGTCGACTCCGTTAGCCCCGTTGAGTGATTTTTGGGTTAGGAGCGCATCCGGAATCTGTTTGGAGGTCTGCAGTGGATTTAGACTTGAATTGGCGAAAGTTAGTTTTTTGACGATTTCGGCCGATAGTGGAAATTTTGATATCGAGCTCGGAATGAAATTCCGAAAGTGGATGTAGCTTCATAATGTCATTTTTGACCTGTGTGTAAATTTTGAGGTCATTCGGACTAGATTTGATGTGGTTCGGCATCGTTTGTAGAATTTGGAAAATTTTAAATTCTTAGGCTTGAATCCGTGCTTAATTCATGATTTTGGTGTTGTTTGATGTGGTTTGAAGGCTCGACTAAGTTCGTATGGTGTTTTAGGATTGATTGGTATGTTTGGTTGAGGTCCTGGGGGACTCGGGTGTGTTTCGGATGCTTAACGGGATGAATTTGGACTTAGGAAAAATCTGGTGTTTTTGCTGCTTCTACTGTAATCGCACATGCGCAAGGCTGCCTGCAGGTGCGAGAAAATTGGCGCAGAAGTGTAGTTGGGTGGATTGGTCAGGGGTCGCAGGTGCGTGGAAAAAGGCCGCATTTGCGATGCCCGCAAATGCGCAAGATTGTTCCCAAATGCGCAAGATGCCCAGAAGCGGAAGGGATTTCCGCAGGCGCGCAGGTGCGGCCCTTTCGTCGCAGGTGCGAAGGCAGAGGGGGGCAAGTGAATTGCGCAGATGCACACTTTTTCCGCACAAGCGCACTCGCAGGTGCGAGCCCAGGTTCTGCAGGTGCGAAAATACCTAGGCAGTGGTTAAAACCGAAGGGCTTCGCGATTTTTGTCATTTTTGACTTTGCAAACTCGGTTTAGGGCGATTTTTGAGAGCATTTTCGAGGCATTTCTTGAGGTAAGTACCTTGTGCCTATTTTTGATCAATAATATTGCTTTGCCATGTATTTCCCACCTAGTTATTGTGTATTTATTGCTTTGCCATGTATTTCCCACCTAGTTTTGATCAATAATATTGCTTTGCCATGTATAATTTTAGTCGATTCCAATACGTGGGCCCGGGGAGACTTTTTTGGGTATTTTTCCTAATTTCACGCTTTAGCTTCGAATTAATTAGTTAAATTAGTTACTTGTAGTTATATTTACATTATGCAATTAATTTGAATAGATTCGGGCCATTGGGAGTCGGATAATTGTGGCAAGAACGTGATATCAAGTTGATTTGAGCGGTCGAGGTAAGTGGCTTGCCTAACCTTGTGTTGGGGAATTTCCTTTAAGATGTTTGATATTTATTTGATGTGTGGGCGCCGTGTACGTGAGGTGACGAGTACGTACACGGGCTATTATTGCAAAAATCCCGTTTTTCCTTTCTAAATCATAAACTGTTTTTCCTTATTAAATTGCACTAATACGTTTAATTATTAAACTTAGACTAGAGAAGCATGCTTACGTGTTTTAACTGCCTAATTGACATTCTATGTGCCATGCTTAGTTAAGTCCCTATTTTTCCTTATCTGTGTCCAGTATAAACTGTATAACTCGATGCCATTCCTGTCATTTCATCTTGCGTTGCATATTTAAATTGGGACTACGGACGTATTCCGGGAGATCCCCACGTACTGCATATTTACTTTGGGACTACGGACGTATTCCGGGAGATCCCCCAACACTGCATATTTACTTTGGGAGTACGGACATATTTCGGGAGATGCCCCTGTACTGCATATTCATTTGGAATTACGGGACGGTATCCCGGGAGATTCCCCACTGTGTTTACCTTGTCCTGAGCCGAGGGCTCCCTTAACTATTAAATTTTCGAGAATTTATTTAACTTTGTTACCGTAAATTTTACTTGTATTTTTTACTGTTTAATTTATTATATTTACTCCGGTAGGGCCTTGACGTGACCTTGTCACTACTCGACCGAGGTTAGGCTTGGCACTTACTGGGTACCATTGTGGTGTACTCATGCCCTTCCCTGCACATGTTTTCGTATGCAGATCCAGGTGCGAGCTATCAGCCTCGGGGTTAGTGCGTGCTGCTGATTCTAGGAGACTTCAAGGTTCTTCTGCTTGCGTCCCCAGATCCTCGGAGTTCCCTTGTACTCCCTCGCCTAGAGACTTTCTTTATTATCTTCAAACTTTTGTACAGAGCTACAAAGATTATAGCAACTTGTGACTTAGTGATATTCCGGGTCTTGGAAAATTATTTGTATATGCCTAGTGGTACTACTCTTGGCTATTCACAATATGTTGTTTATCTTTAAAATATTGTGTTTTCTTTTTCTTTTTTTTTGTAATATTAGGCTTACTTAGTCGTAAAGACTAGGTGCCATCACGACACCTTACGGAGGGTTAAATTTGGATCGTGACAAGTTGGTATCAGAGCACTAGGTTCATTGGAGTCGCGAGTCACAAGCCGGTTTATTAGAGTCTCGCGGATCAGTGCGGAGACGTCCGTACTTATCTTCTGGAGGCTATGTAACTGTTAAGAACAATCATATTTCTTTGATTTCCTTGTTGTGCGAGTTATCGACACCAAAAATTCTAAGATTCTATTCTATTCTTTCTCTCAGATGGTGAGGACCCGTACTGGGAGGACCGACGACCAGGCACCCGAGCCCCCTTCCAGAGCCGCTAGAGGCCGGGGTCAGGGTAGAGGACAAACACGCGGTGCAGCCCGAGCACCTGCGAGAGCTGCGTCAGAGGAGCCCCCAACAGCTCCAGCTGGAGGGCCAGCACCGGAAATTCCTATTGCTACTCTAGCCCTCCAGGAGACTTTAGCTCAGTTCTTGAGCTTGTTCAGCACTCTGGCTCAGGCTAGACTTTTTCCGATAGCTCCCGCTACATCTCAGGCCGGGGGAGGGGCACAGACTCCCGCAGCCCGCACTCCTGAGCAGAGGGTCCAGGTTGATCAGGCCCCAGAGTATATTCCTATGCCCCCAGTGGCTCTGGTTCAGCATAAGATCAGGGTAGCTGCTTTCGAGGCAGAGCAACTCAGACTTGAGAGGTACAAGAAGTACCACCTACCTACTTTCAGTGGACTAGCTTCAGATGATGCTCTGGGTTTTCTTGAGAAGTGTCATCGTATTCTCCACACTATGGGCATTGTGGAGACGAGTGGGGTTTCTTTCACCACTTTCCAGCTGAGGGGAGCAACATATTAGTGGTGGTGTGCCTATGAGCTGAGTAGTCCGGACGAGGCAGCCTCACTCACTTGGGCTAAGTTTTCAGAGATGTTCTTGCGTGAGTATGTGCCTCAGAGCCTCAGAGATGCTTGGCGCACAGAGTTTGAGCAGTTGCGTCAGGGTGCTATGACTGTGTCGGAGTATGCAGTCCATTTCAATAAGTTAGCTCGCCATGCACCGACTCTGGTTGCTACAGTCAGAGAGAGGGTTCGTCGCTTCATTAAGGGACTCCACCCCAGTATTCGGACCAGTATGGCCTAGGTGTTGGAGATGGATATCACTTATCAGCAGGCTATGAGCATTGCCAGGAGAGTGGAGGGCATGTTTACCTGGGACAGAGAGGAGAGAGAGGCCAAGACGTCTCTAGAGACTGGTCATTATTCAGGTTCTCGTGCACCAGCAGCACGCTATGGTAGGGGTTTTGTGAGTCGCCCTGTTCATTCAGCTCTTCCAGCAGCCAGCGGTGTTCCAGCTCCTCCTAGACCTCAGGAGCCCTATTATGCACTGCCAGTATCTAGTATGCCTCCTATTCGAGGTGCTATTACCGTCCAGTCCAGCAGGCCAGGTCCGAGTCAGTCTCAGCCGTCGTGTCCTCCGAGAGGTTGTTTTGAGTGTGGTGACACTCGTCACCTGGTTAGAGATTGCCCCAGAGCCAGGAGGGGTGAACCTTCATAGACTTATCAGCCTCCACGTGCTCCACCGGGTCCTCTGGCCATTCTTCCAGCACCAGCTGCCACCCCACCTCCTCAGCTAGCTCGAGGCGGAGGTCAGGGAGGTCGAGGTCGCCCTAGAGGGGGAGGCCAGGCCAGGTACTATGCCCTTCCAGCCCATTCAGAGGCCATTGCTTCAGATTTAGTCATCACAGGTATCGTCCCTGTCTATCATAGGGATGCATCAGTATTATTTGACCCAGGTTCTATGTATTCATATGTGTCTTCTTATTTTGCTCCACATTTGGGGATATCTCGGGATTCTGCGAGTTCCCCTATTTATGTATCTACTCCCATGGGAGATTCTCTCATTGTGGACTGTGTATATCGGTCGTGTTTGATTTCTCTTAGTGGTTTTGAGACCGGAGCCGATTTGTTATTACTCAGTATAGTAGATTTTGATATTATCTTGGGCATGGACTGGTTGTCGCCCCTTATGCTATTCTTGATTGTCACGCTAAGACTGTGACGCTGGCTATGCCAGGCTTGCCGAGATTAGAGTGGAGAGGTACCTTAGAGTATACTTCCCGCAGGGTCATTTCATTTCTTAAGGCTCAGTGAATGGTTGAGAAGGGGTGTGATACATATTTGGCCTATGTGAGAGATGTCAGTATTGATACCCCTACAGTTGAGTCAGTTCTAGTAGTGAGGGACTTTCCAGATGTGTTTCTAGCTGATCTTGCGGGCATGCTGCCCGACAGAGATATTGATTTTGGCATTGATTTGTTGTCGGGCACTCAGCCCATATCTATTCCTCCTTACCGTATGGCTCCTCCTGAGTTGAAGGAGTTGAAGGAGCAGTTGCAGGAGTTGCTTGATAAGGGCTTCATTCGGCCCAGTGTTTCACCTTGGGGTGCTCCTGTCTTATTTGTGAAGAAGAAGGATGGTTCTATGCGGATGTGTATTGATTACCGCAAGTTGAACAAAATCACAGTGAAGAACAGGTATCCACTGCCTCGTATTGATGACTTATTTGATCAGTTACAGGGTGCCAGAGTGTTTTCCAAGATTGACTTACGTTCAGGTTATCATCATTTGAAGATTCGGAGTCGGATATCCCGAAGACTACTTTCAGGACCAGATATGGTCACTATGAGTTTCTTGTCATGTCATTTGGGCTGACCAATGCCCCAGCAGCCTTTATGCATTTGATGCACAATGTATTCCGGCATTATCTTGATTCCTTCGTCATTGTGTTTATTGATGACATCTTGGTATATTCCCGGTCTCGGGAAGATCATGAGCAGCACCTGAGGACCGTGCTTCATACTTTGAGGGAGAAGAGTTTGTATGCAAAATTTTCTAAGTGTGAATTCTGGCTTGATTCAATGGCATTTTTGGGCCACATAGTGTCTTGTGATGGGATCAAGGTAGATCCGAAGAAGGTGGAGGTAGTGCAGAGTTGGCCTAGACCGTCATCAGCTACGGAGATTCGCAGTTTCCTTGGTTTGGCAGGGTATTACCGTCGCTTTGTAGAGGGATTTTCATCCATTGCAGCACCTATGACCAGGCTGACCCAGAAGGGTATTCCGTTTAGGTGGACCGAGGAGTGTGAGGAGAGCTTTTAGAAGCTCAAGACAGCTTTGACTATAGCCCCGGTATTAGTATTGCCTACAGGTTCGGGGTCCTACACTGTCTATTGTGATGCCTCGAGGATTGGCCTTGTAGTGGTATTGATGCAGGATGGTAGGGTAATTGCCTACGCGTCTAGACAGTTGAAGGTGCATGAGAAGAATTATCCGTTTCATGATCTCGAGTTAGCAGCTATTGTTCACGCCCTGAAGTTTGGCGTCATTATTTGTACGGTGTTCTCTATGAGATTTACATTGATCACCGGAGTTTGCAACACTTGTTCAGGCAGAAGGACCTTAATTTGCATCAGCGGAGGTGGTTGGAGCTACTTAAAGACTATGATATCACTATATTGTACCACCCGAAAAAGGCCAATGTAGTGGCCGACGCCTTGAGTCGCCGGGCAGAGAGTTTGGGGAGTTTGGCATATCTTCCGGCAGCTGAGAGGCCCTTAGACTTGGATGTTCAGGCCTTAGCCAGTCAGTTCGTGAGGTTGGATATTTCAGAGCCTGGCCGGGTATTAGCTTGTGTGATTTCTCGGTTTTCTCTTTATGACCGTATCAGGGAGCGCCAGTATGATGATTCTCATCTTCTAGTTCTTCAGGACAGGGTTCGGCGAGGTGATGCCAGAGATGTGACTATTGGTGATGACGGTTTGATGAGGATGCATGGCTGGATCTGTGTGCCCAATGTAGATGAGCTTCGGGAGTTGATTCTCGAGGAGGCCCACAGCTCGCGGTACTCCATTCATCCCGGTGCCGCGAAGATGTACCAGGATTTGAGACAGCACTACTGGTGGAGGAGGATGAAGAAGGATATAAATGGGTTTGTGGCCAAGTGTCTCAACTGTCAGCAGGTCAAATATGAACACCAGAGGCCGGGTGGATTACTTCAGAGGTTAGAGATCCCAGAGTGGAAGTGGGAGCGGATCACCATAGACTTTGTATTTGGACTTCCACGGACTTTGAGAAGGTTCGATGCTATTTGGGTGATCGTGGATCGACTGACCAAGTCATCTCATTTTATTCCAGTGTTGACCACTTATTCTTCTGAGAGGTTGGCTGAGATTTATATCAGAGAGATTGTCCGCCTTCATGGTATTCCAGTATCCATCATTTCAGACAGAGGTACACAGTTCACAATACGATTTTGGAGAGCCGTACAACAGGAGTTGGGTACTAGGGTGGAGTTGAGCACAGCCTTTCACCCTCAGACGGATGGGCAGTCCGAGTGCATAATTCAGATTCTTGAGGATATGCTCCGTGCCTGTGTGATGGAGTTTGGAGGGTCATGGGACCAATACCTGCCACTTGCAGAATTCGCTTACAACAACAGTTATCAGTCCAGCATTCAGATGGCACCGTATGAGGCTTTGTATGGTAGGCAGTGCCGGTCCCCAGTGGGCTGGTTTGAGTCGGCCAAGGCTCGATTGTTGGGTACGAATTTGGTCCAGGATTCCCTGGATAAGGTGAGGTGATTCAGGAGATACTTCGCACAGCCCAGTCCAGGCAGAAGAGTTATGCGGACCGTAAGGTTCATGATTTGGCATTTATGGTTGGGGAGCGGGTCTTGCTTCGGGTATCGCCTATGAAGGGTGTCATGAGGTTCGGGAAGAAGGGCAAGTTGAGCCCGAGGTTCATTGATCCTTTTGAGATATTGCGGCGAGTTGGGGAGGTTGCTTATGAGCTTACCTTCCCTCCTAGTCTAGCAGGAGTTCACCCGGTATTCCACGTGTCTATGCTCCGGAAGTATCGCGGTGATCTGACTAATGTATTGGATTTCAGCTCAGTCCAGTTGGACAAAAATCTATCTTATGTTGAGGAGCCAGTAGCCATTTTGGACAGGCAGGTCAGAAATCTCAGGTCAAAGAATATTGATTCAGTAAAGGTCAAGTGGAGGGGTTAGCCGGTCGAGGAGGTGACTTGGGAGACCGAGCAGGATATGCGCAGCCAATACCCTCATCTTTTCACAGTTTCAGGTATGTCTTTATACTCGTTCGAGGACGAACAATTATTTTAAGAGGGGGAGGATGTAACGACCCGGCCGGTCGTTTTGAGAATTAGAGCCCCGATTCCCTAATATCTGTTTTCCCTATATTTGTTTCTGCTTTTGGGATTTACCGGAGTGTTTGGTTATGGAATTCGGAGAGTTTTGGGACACTTAGTCCCTAGTTGTGAGTTTAAGCCTTAGAGTTTGGACCGTAGTCGAAACTGTATGAAGATGAATCCGGAATGGAATTCCGTCAACTCCGTTAGATCCATTGAGTGATTTTGGGGTTAGGAGCACGTCCCGAATGTGTTTAGGAGGTCTGTAGTGGATTTAGGATTGAATTGGCGAAAGTTAGTTTTTCTGCGATTTCGGCCGATAGTGAAAATTTTGATATCGAATTCGGAATGGAATTCCGAAAGTGGCTGTAGGTTAGTAATGTCATTTGTGACCTGTGTGTAAAATTTGAGGTTATTCGGACTAGATTTGATGTGGTTCGGCGTCGTTTGTAGAATTTGAAAAATTTTAAATTCTTAGGCTTGAATCCGTGCTTAATTCATGATTTTGGTATTGTTCGATGTGGTTTGAAGGCTCGACTAAATTCGTAAGGTGTTTTAGGATTTATTGATATGTTTGGTTGAGGTCCCGGGGGTCTCGGGTGTGTTTCGGATGCTTAACGGGATAAATTTGGACTTAAAAAAAATCTGGTGTTTTTGCTGGTTCTGCTGTAATCGCAATTGCACAAAGCTGCCCGCAGGTGCGAGAAAATTAGCGCAGAAGCGTAGTTGGGTGGATTGGTCAGGGGTCGCAGGTGCGTGAAAAAAGGCCGCATCTGCGATGCCCGCAAATGCGCAAGACTGTTCGCAAATGCACAAGATGCGCAGAAGCAGAAGGGATTTCCGCAGGCGCACATGCACAGGTGCGGCCCTTTCGTCACAGGTGCGAAGGCAGAGGGGGGCAAGTGACTTGCGCAGATGCGCACTTTTTCCGCACAAGCGCACCCGCAGGTGCGAGCCTAGGTTCCGCAGGTGCAGAAATACCTGGATAGTGGTTAAAACCGAAGGGTTTCGCGATTTTTGACATTTTTGACTTTGTAAACTCGGTTTAGGGCGATTTTTGATAGCATTTTTGAGGCATTTCTTGAGGTAAGTCTCTTGTGCTTATTTTTTATCAATAATCTTGCTTTGCCATGTATTTCCCACCTAGTTAGTATGTATTTAAGGTGAAAATTGGAAGTTGGAGGCTATGGATTTGGAAGTTTGATTTGTGGATTTGGAGGACTATTTGGTGTCGGATTTTAGTAAATTTGATATGGTTAGACTCGTGAGTGAATGGGTGTTCAAAATTTATAATTTTACCCGATTCTAATACGTGGGCCCGGGGAGACCTTTTTGGAAGTTTTTCCTAATTTCACGCTTTAGCTTCGAATTAATTAGTTAAATTAATTACTTGTAGTTATATTTATATTATGAAATTAATTTGAATAGATTCGGGCCATTTGGAGTCGGATACTCGTGACAAGAACGTGATATCAAGTTGATTTGAGCGGTCGAGGTAAGTGGCTTGCCTAACCTTGTGTTGGGGACTTTCCTTTAAGATGTTTGATATTTATTTGATGTGTGGGCGCCGTGTACGTGAGGTGACGAGTACGTACACGAGCTATTATTGCAAAAATCCCGTTTTTCCTTTCTAAATCATAAACTATTTTCCTTATTAAATTGCACTAATACGTTTAATTGTTAAACTTAGACTAGAGAAGCATGCTTACGTGTTTTAACTGCCTAATTGACATTATGTGCACCATGCTTAGTTAAGTCCCTATTTTTCCTTATCTGTGTCCAGTATAAACTGTATAACTCGATGCCATACCTGCCATTTCATCTTGCGTTGCATATTTAAATTGGGACTACAGACGTATTCCGAGAGATCCTCATGTATTGCATATTTACTTTGGGACTACGGACGTATTCCGGGAGATCCCCCAGCACTGCATATTTACTTTGGGACTACGGACGTATTTCGAGAGATCCCCCTGTACTGTATATTCATTTGGAACTACGGGACGGTATCCCGGGAGATTCCCCACTGTGTTTACCTTGTTCTGAGCCGAGGGCTTCCTTAACTGTTAAATTTTTAAGAATTTCTTTAACTGTGTTACCGTAAATTTTTACTTATATCTTTTACCATTTAATTTATTATATTTACTCCGGTAGGGCCTTGACGTGACCTCGTCACTACTCGACCGAGGTTAGGCTTGGCACTTACTGGGTACCATTGTAGTATACTTGCCCTTCCCTGCACATGTTTTCGTATGCAGATCCAGGTACGAGCTATCAGCCTCGGGGTTAGTGCATGCTGCTGATTTTAGGAGACTTCAAGGTACTTCTGCTTGCGTCCGCAGATCCTTGGAGTTCCATTCTACTCCCTCGCCTAGAGACTTTCTATATTATCTTGAGACTTTTGTATAGAGCTACATAGATTATAGCAGCTTGTGACTTAGTGATATTCCGGGTCTTGAAAAACTTTTTGTATATGCCGAGTGATACTACTCTTGGCTATTCACAATATGCTGTTTATCTTTAAAATATTGTGTTTTCTTTATTTTATTTTTTTCGTAATATTAGGCTTACCTAGTCGTAAAGACTAGGTGCCATCACGACACCTTACGGAGGGTTAAATTTGGGTCGTGACAACTATTTTCTAGAGAGGAACACGCCTTATACAACGGCGGAAAAGAAAAAAAAACTTCAGGATTTCCATAGCTAAGGTTCAGAATTTCTTAGAAAGAAACAATCAAATTGTGAAGTAAAATCATATAGCTGATTCAACACTTCAATTTCCTTTCTTCATAGTTTCTGGGATTTTCAAGGTTGCTGGAAGTTGTAGAGGAGTTGTTTATTTACTGATTTTGGTTGTGCTGGCTGCTGGGCTCCATTATCCATTTGCTTCCTAAGTTTTTACCTTTGAATCTATCATAAACAAGGTATTTTGTTTTTCCTCTCTTCTCAAAAGTATGTAACTATTAATTTGTGAATGCAAAATATGCTTCGCTCAAGGTCTGTATGCGTGAATGATGCTCCCTGATTGTTTGAATGGAAATAAATGGTTATGTGATAGTTGAGTGCAATTTCATCACCTGATTTGTAAATGTTAACGTTGTCTCAGTATGCTCACGATTTTGTCTCGCTTTTCTTGGCTCATGACTTGTAAATTTGGCCACCAGTTGGTTAAATTTATTTGGCAAAGGGCCAATCGTTATGTTTGTCTTTATATTTGAATTCCGAGTCCCTGCAGCACTATGTTCATGTTTCGAAATTTGAAGAAGTGTTGATTTTGAACAATTGGTCTACATTAATATATTTCATAGAAGAAACAGAAGGTAGTAATCAAAGGAAAGTGCCTACTGATGTAGTAGACTAGTTTTGCAAATGAAAGGTTCAATTCTGAGGTGATATGGCAACACATGTAGTATATTGTGGAATTGTTTATATTGTAATAATTTTTTTTTATTTCCCTTTCTTGTTTGAATTCAGTAAGGTTACAATTACATTATGATAATGAGGATTTAGCCCATTCAATGGCTAAAATGCAAATGCCAAGACGAAGCAATTGTTAGCAGAAGTTCATTCAAAGTTTGATATGGATAATTCGCACATTACGCTCTTCTAATGCTATAGTGCGTAGCCTTCTGATCCTCGCAAACAAACCTTATACCTTAGGAAAATAAGTAACTCATAAACACCGTAGTTTATTTTAGGCACGATTAATGAATCATCGTGGCAGTGGGTACGGTTCACGTGGCATGGTACGTAAATCCCAATTTGAGTGTGCGTTTTACGCGACTCGACTACTACTTTAAATAATAAAAATTAACATGTTGTAGATCGCGGGTGCATTTCACGTGACGCGATTCGCAATGTGTACAAAAATAATAAATGCGCGACATCGCGACTTATTTAAATAAATTTCATAAATAATTAAAAGCGGTTTGAAAGTAAAAATGCACAATAGGGTTTAAGCATGTAATAAATCAGATAATTAGACCAATTATTAATAGTTGAGCGACCGTGCTAAAATCACGGAACTCGGGAGTGCCTCACACCTTCTCCCGGATTAACAGAATTCCTTACCCGGTCTTCTGTATTCGCGGACCGTAAAAATAGAGTCAATTTCCTCGATTTGGGATTTAAAATATACCGGTGACTTGGGACACCATAAATTATTTCATGTGGCGAGTCTGAATTAAATAAATAATCTCATTTCGATTAATGTCACTTTAATTGGAAAAACTCCCCTATCCCTTCGGAAAAAAGGAGGTGTGACAGCTCTGGAGACTCTGCTGGGGAAAAGAACCCAGAACTTCTAGTTCAAGGATCAGAATTTGAGCTTAGAATAACTGTTATGCTTGGCTTTCTTGTGATTGTCTGGTATTACATGTTTGGGCCTAATGTGCGAATTGCCTCTCTTTACCGCTTTAATATTGTCGTGAATTATATATAAAAATGTTACGACACCCTTCTTCTCTCTGAGTCTTCTAAATCTTCTGTGAAGCGTGCACTTCGCGCGACTTCTTTTCTGTTAGAGTCATACCCCTAATTTAAGAACGAGGATCGGACAAGTTGCAAAGCCGGTGAAGCTTTTGTATTCCCGGTACGCTGCCCCCCTCGGCTCGAGTTGTCCGTTCGGGTAAGCCTTGTCTAGAACTCCACACCGTAAGGTTTAAACTTAGAAGAACAAATCCTCATATCGGATCCCTAGTAGGTACGCTTGTTTGAATCACGTGCATTTGACTTTGGGGACTCAACACGGGTCCGGTCCTGAAATACTGACCGAACTACGCGGATCTGATTCTCACCGGATGTGAGATGCATAGGCAAACCTCATCGGTTCTGGCCCACAATTATTTTTAAAAACAAATCCAAAAATATTTTCATTTACTTCCTTCTTTAGAAAGTCTTTCTTTTAGACCCCAATTTTTAAAAAAATACAAAAAACATTTTCTTTTTAATTTCTTCTCAAAATCCAAAAATATTTTCATTCTTCTTTGGAAAAATGAAAAGAAAATTCAAGATTCAAAAATATATATTTTTTTCTTTAGAAGTATTTCTTTCATAAATTCAAAATAAAAGTCCAAAACTCCAAAAATATTTCCTTTCTTCTTTAGAAGTTTTTCTTTCGAAATTCCAAAAAAAAAAAAATAGAAATTCAAAAAAATATATTTTCTTTCTACTTTAGAAGTCTTTCTTTTCAAAAATTCTCAAAAACAAACCAAACAAATTGATATCTAGAACATTTTATTTCTTCTTTATAAGTCTTTCTTTCGAAAATTAATAAAAAAATCAAAATCCAAAAAAAAAAGTGAGTTTATGTACTTTATTCATGATCTTCCCGAACTACGCAAGATCTGATTCATGTTCCAACATGATACGTAGGCAACCTACATCAAGTTCGATCGAATGATTTTGAAAAAAAGAAAAAAAAGAGTGACAAAAGAAAAAAAAAAGAAAAAAGAAAAAAAGAGAGTGTTCATTCTAACATGCTTGTTGTTTTGAAATAAAATCCGGTTAAAGGTGGTCGGTTTGTTGGTTTGTAATGGCAAGTCCAGGATTCCTCAGAAATAAAATCATCTTCTCAATCGAAGGAACAAGAATTCAAATAAAATCAACTAGGCATGCTTCACAGAGTTCAAATAAGCAGTTAAAGCACGTAGACATGCGATATTAGACTAAACAGTACTACACATATTGGAATAGCTCAATTAAGAATGAAAACAGACTAATACTCATTTAAACGGTATAACTCAAATTAAAGGAAAATCAGGTTGCTACTCAGTAAAATAAATCGGGTTTTACAACAAATAGCTTGTGTACGTACTCGTCACCTCATGTACACGACGCTCACATATCACAACAGTACCAAATCCTAAAGGAATTTCCCCCATAAGGTTAGGCAAGCCACTTACCTCGAACCAAGCTCAATCAATTGGTAACAATGCCTTTTCCACGAATATCCGACTCTGAATGGCTCAAATCTTGCCAAAATTAATTACATATCATAAATATAACTATAAGAAACTAATCTAATTAAAGAAATCAAAGCTAAAGCAAGAAATTAGAAAATTACCCCAAAAAACCTCCCTGGACCAACGTCTCAGAATCGGGTAAAAGTCACAAAATATGAACACCCATTCACTCACGAGTTCATTCGTACCAAAATTATCCAAATCTGATATCAAAATCCCAATCAAAACTCAAAAACTTAATTGAAGAACTTCTCCCATTTTTTCCAAATTTCTCAACCAAATTCCTTAATTAATTGATGAAATCAACTATAGATAAGTGGAATATAACCATAAACGAGTTAAGAATCATTACCCCAATGTTCTCGTAGTGACCATACAGAGTCCTGAAAGCGGTCTTCAACTGATGATAGTCGGAACGTAAATAAATCTTGGAAAACACCCTGGCACCCTGTAGCTGATCAAATAAATCATCAATACGAGGCAATGGATACCTGTTATTCATCGTAATATTGTTCAACTGGCGATAATCAATACACATACGCATAGAACTATCATTTTTCTTCACAAATAAGACATGAGCACCCCAAGGTGACACACTGGGCCGAATGAAGCCCTTATCAAGCAACTTCTGTAACTGCTCTTTCAATTCCTTCAACTCAAGAGGAGCCATATGATACAGAGGAATAGAGATGGGCTGAGTGCCCGGCAATAAATCAATGCCAAAATCATTATCTCTGTCGGGCGGCATGCCCGAAAGATCAGCTGGGAACACATCTGGAAAGTCCCTCACTACTAGGACTGATTCAACTATAGGGGCATCAATACTGACATCTCTCACATAAGCTAGATACGCGTCACACCCATTCTCAACCATTCATTGAGTTTTAAGAATGAAATAACTCTGCTGGGAGTAGACTCTATGGTACCTCTCTATTCTAATCGCGGTAATCCTGGCACAACCAGCATGACGGTCTTAGTGTGACAATCAAGAATAGCATAATGGGGCAACAACCAGTCCATGCCCAAGATAACATCAAAGTCTACCATACTGAAAAATAATAAATCGGCTCTGGTCTTAAAACCACTAAGAGCAATCAAACACGACTGATACATACGGTCCACAATAAGAGAATCTCCCACAGGAGTAGACACATAAACAGGGGAACTCAATGAATCACGAGATACGCCCAAATACGGGGCAAAATAAGAGGACACATAGGAATAAGTAGAGCCTGGATCAAACAAAACCGACGCATCTCTATGACAGACCAGAACAATACTTGTAATGACAGAGTCGGAAGCAACTGCCTCTATACGAGCCGGAAGAGCATAATATCTGGCCTGGCCTCCCCCTTTAGGGCGACCTCCACCTCCACCTCGAGCTGGTTGAGCACGTGGGGTGGAAGTTGGTGCTGGAATAATAGCCTAAGGACCTAGTGGAGCATGCAGTGGCTGAGAAGTCTGTGGACGTAAACCCCTCCTAAGTCTGGGGCAATCCCTCATCATATGGCGGGTGTCGCCATACTCAAAACAAGCTCTTGGAGAGCGTGACTGCTGTGACTGGCTCGGGCCAGGTTTGCTGGACTGACCGCTAAAAGCACCCCGTGTAGGAGGCATACTAGACACTGGCGGTGTATAATAAGGCTCCTGGCGCCTAGAAGGGGCCGGAATACCACTAGCGGCTGGAATAACTGAATGAATGGGGCAACTCACATAACCCCTATCATGGCGAACTGCAGTCGGGGCACGAGTACCACTGTAAGTGCCAGACTCTCGAGACCTCTTGGCCTCCCTCTCCTCTCTATCCTAAGTGAGCATGCCCTCCAATATCCTAGCAATACTCTCAACCTGCTGGTAAGGAATATCCATCTCCATCTACCTGACCATACTAATCCTGATACTAGGGTGGAGTCCCTCAATAAACCGACGAACCCTCTCTCGAACTGTGGTAACCAAGGCCGGTGCATGTCGGCCCAAATCACTTAAGCGAACTACATACTCTGACACAGTCATAGCACCCTGGCGCAACTGTTCAAACTTCGCGCGCCATGCATCTCTGAGACTCTGGGGAACATACTCCCTCAAGAACATGTCTGAGAACTGAGTCCATGTAAGTGAAGCTGCCTCAGCCGGACTACTCAACTCATAAGCACGCCACCATTGATAGGCTGCTCCTCTAAGCTGGAATGTAGTAAAAGAAACCCCACTCGACTCTGCTATAACCATAGTGCGGAGAATACGGTGACACTCCTCCAAAAAACCCTAGGCATCCGCTGACGTCAATCCACTAAAGGAAGGAGGGTGGTACTTCTTGTACCTCTTAAGTCTATGTTGCTCCGCCTCAAAAACTGTTGCTCTAACCTCGAGCTGAGCTGGAGCTACTGGTTGTATCAGTAAAATCTCCGAAACCTGGTCGACCTGAACCCGCTGCTCTGGAGTACTGGCGACGGGAGTCTGTGCTCCTTCCCCGACCTGAGATGTGGCAGGTGCAAGTATAATCAATCCAGCCTGATCTAAGGTGCTGAACATGCTCATGAACTGGGCTAGAGTCTCCTGGAGAGCTGGTGCAGCAATAGGCACCTCAGGTGCCTGCCCTCCAGCTGGAGCTACTGGGGGCCCCTCTGTCGCAACGCGCATGGGTACTCTGGCTACACCGCGTGGACGTCCTCGACCTCTATCCCGGCCCCGACCACTCGCGGCTCTAGCAGGGGGCACGGGTGCCTGGTCATCAGATCCTCCGATACCGGTCCTCACCATCTTGAGAAAGAATAGAATACAGAAGTTTAGAATTTTTGATGTCAACAAATTTCGTACGACAAGGAATCAAAGAAGTATAATTTTTCCTAACAGTTCCATAGCCTCTCTAAGATAAGTATAGACGTCTCTGTACCGATCCGCGAGACTCTAATAAATCGGCTTATGACTCACGACACCTATGAACCTAGAGCTCTGATACCAACTTTTCACGACTCAAACTCCCTCCGTATAACGTCGTGACGGCACCTAGTCTCTACGACTAAGTAAGCCTAACAAATTACGTAAAATAACAAAACGAAAGTAAAACTTGGCAACTAATAGCAGTGGATAACTGAATAACTGGTAACAATGCCGCTCGGCATGTACAATAACAATTACTCTATAAATACACAGTCTTTCCAAAATTCGAAACATCGTAAGTCACAAGCTACAAAAGAAAAATAGCATCTCTATACACCAGAGTCAAATAAAAGGAATACAGGAAGTGTTTGACATAGGGGAGAATAGAGGGGAACTCCTAGGTCTGCGGACGCGAGTAGATGTACCTTGAAGCCTCCGTAACAGCAGCAAATGCACAACTAATAGCGAGGCTGGTATGATGAACCTGGATCTGCACACGAAAACATGTGCAGAAGAGTAACATGAGTACACCACAATGGTACCCATTAAGTGCCAAGCCTAACCTCGGTCGAGTAGTGACGAGGTCAGGTCAGGCCCACTGGTAAATAATAAATAAGGCAGGAGAATATACAGTATAATGAGAGACTAGAATTTAACAAAAGGAAACACAGAAAGGCAACAGTACAACACACAGGGGTAAACAGCAGGGGATCTCTCGAGATACCGTTTCGTAGTCCCAAAATAAATACACAGGGAGAACTCCCGAGGTACCGCCTCATAGTCTCAAAAGTAAATATACAGGGAGAACTCCCGAGGTACCGCCTCGTAGTTGCAAAAGTAAATATGTAGGGAGAACTCCCGAGGTACCGCCTCGTAGTCTCAAAAGTAAATGTGCAAGGAGAACTCCCGAGGAACCACCTCGTAGTCTCAAAAGTAAATGTGCAGGGAGAACTCCCGAGGAACCGCCTCGTAGTCTCAAAAGTAAACACACAGCTCAAACAGATAAATACAACAGTTAACAGCAAGATTTCTACAGTTATACTAATAAAAATAAGGAAAAGTAGGAAATCAACTAGGCATGCTTCACAGAGTTCAAATAAGCAGTTAAAGCACGTAGACACGCGATATTAGACTAAACAGGATAACTACACATATTGGAATGACTCAATTAAGAATGAAAACAAACTAATACTCATTTAAACGGTATAACTCAAATTAAAGTAAAAACAGGTTGTTACTCAGTAAAATAAATCAGATTTTATAACAAATAGCTAGTGTACGTACTCGTCACCTCACGTACACGGCGCTCATATATCACAACAATACCAAATCCTAAAAGGATTTTTCCCACACAAGGTTAGGCAAGGCACTTACCTCGAACCAAGCTCAATCAATCGGTAACAATGCCGTTTTCACGAATATCCGACTCCGAATGATCCAAATCTAGCCAAAATCAATTACATACCATAAATACAACTATAAGAAACTAATCTAATTAATAAAATCAAAGCTAAAGCAAAAAATTAGAAAATCGCTCCAAAAGCCTCCCGGCCCACATCTCGGAATTGGGTAAGTCACAAAATAGGAACACCCATTCACTAACGAGTTCATTCGTACCAAAATTATCCAAATCCCAATCAAAACTCAAAAACTTAGTTGAAGAACTTCTCCCATTTTTTCCAAATTTCTCAACCATATTCCTTAATTAAATGATGAAATCAACTATAGATTAGTGGAATATAACCATAAACGAGTTAAGAATCATTACCCTAAAGTTCTCTCTGAAAAATTCTTAAATTATCGCCTCAATCCGAGCTCTCAAAGACCCAAAATGAAAATGAGATCAAACCCTCAAAATTGACCTTTTCTGCCCAGCGATTCCGCATCTGCGGACTACCAGTCGCACCTGCGGAATTTCCATTGCAGGTGTGGAAACTACTTAAGAGGCCTGGGACCGCTTCTGTGATAAGGTGGCCGCACATGCGCACCCGCTTCTGCGGATGGCCTTCCGCATCTGCGACTCTGCCCAGGCCGCCCCTTTGCGCTCCTTCTGTCAATCCTCCGCATATGCGGATGCGCATATGCGGCTCCCATTTTGCACCTGCGCTCACAGACCAAGATTGACAAAATCGCACTTGCGCTCCTCCTTCCGCACGTGCGATCCCGCACCTGCGGTCTCCCCTCCGCAGTTGCGAAAACACTAGAAATCAGAAAATCTTCAGCAACTAGCCTAAGTCCAAATTCAATTCGTTAAGCATCTGAAACACACCCGAGGCCCCCAGGACTTCAACCAAACATACCAACCAATCCTAAAAAATCATATGAACTTAGTCTAGCCCTCGAATCTCATCAAACAACGCTAAAAATACGAATCACCCTCCGATTCAAACTTAATGAACTTGAAACTTTAAATTTCTATACCCGATGCCGAAACCTATCAAATCACGTCCGATTAACTTTAAATTTTGTACACAATTTATATTCAACATTAAGGACCTACTCCAACTTTCGGAATCGAACTCCGACCTCGATATCAAAAAGTCCACTTCCGATCAAAATCTCCAAAAAATATACTTTCGCCAATTCAAGCCTAAATCAGCTACAGACCTCCAATTTATAATCCGGACATGCTCCTAAGTCGAGAATCACCCAACGGAGCTAACACAACCGACGAAACTCCAATTCAGAGTCCTCTTCATACAGTTCCAACTACAGTCAAAATCCTAAGACTTAAGCTTCCGTTTAGGGACTAAGTGTCCCAAAATCATTCCGAAACCACAACAACAACCTCCCAACAAGTCACATAAGCATAAAAAATACGGAAAAACAGTAAACAGGGGATCGGGGCTATTACTCTCAAAACGACCGGCCGGGTCATTACCTTCACGGAACTTGAGCTACCAAGATAATCGTTTGACATGATCAATCGTCAAAGAGACAATAATGTCTACTGCTCAAACTTCAGGGAACAATTTAAATCAAATTTTAGAAGGTGGAAAATGATTTCACGCTTTTCTTGCATTTGTTTTGGCAAATGCGAGTAGCTGTAAATAAATTTGATTTTCCAAATCAATCTTATGTTTTTGAAAAAGAAAAAAGAATATTTTGTCTTACAAGTTTAAGGTGTTGAATTAATTACTTGGATCAACCACATTCATAGTCAAGCTTAGGTTTAGCACTAATTCGATAATAAAGTATGTATTGAATTTATCATTTTCAAACTTAAGTGTAGATCTAATTCGATATTAAGGTATATTCAATTTAGATGGAGCTCGATACTCATCCACACCACATGCATCACTTTCTATCACATTTTATTCCGTTTTCAAGTGTTCAGTGAGACAAAATGTACAAATTATGCACCTAATTGAAACATTAGAAATGAACTATATAGTAGATTCAGAGAAATTGCAATTAATAACAATCATATAAATTAAGAATTATGAACCACCAACTCCAACAAATAATAAACTTAAGGCCACAAGTGGATAATTACATGCATGACTATAAATATGTGGGAGAGGTTTTAACACTTCACAATGAATCTAGTTGATCAGATACTAATGAACCTATGGAGTCGCACACGAGTATTCTAATCTTTGCTAAAGGATTAATTATTTTATTATTTGATAATTAAATTAATGAATTTAATTAGTTAAATAAATTTAGTCCAAATAAAATATTATTGTATTTTTTGCTAGCACATATGATATAATTAGTATTGTGAACAAATTGAAGTTTTCTATTTGGAATAGAAAATTAAATTATCTCTTGATTGAAATATATATATGTGATATATATACATATAATTAATATTTATTTATATAAGGTATGTATATAATGTGATATATATAATTAATACTTATTTATATATATGGGGATGTATATAATATATTAATAATGAAAAAAAACTTATTTAGAAATCCAATTTAGAATTGGAATGGACAACAAAGTCCAAAAATGGACGTGAGATTAGCTCAAACCCATTAAGAATGGGATTGATATTTTTTTAATATAAAATATTAGTTAATTGTCATAATCCAATCCAATTTGGAATTGAACTGGAAAGTCCATAAAAGGACGTCTGACAACTCAAACTTGTTTTCTTTTTCTCAGTAGGAAAATTCCAATGTTTGGAATTGGACTTCATGGAAAGTCCATGATTCTCGGCAGTCACGTTAACCATTGAGAATGGAATTACGAGTTTTTTGTACAAAATTTCATGAAGTTTATTTTTGGAATAAACCTTTACGCTAAGTAAATTATTACCTCAACCAAATAGGAAAATGATTTATAGGTAATGTTATATAAAGGGTGATGGAGATAATTTTTGTTGAATCAATTCTTGAGAAGAAAATCACTTGGTGAAAGTAAGAGTTCAATACCATCCTCACCGAGACTAACCTCCTTGGCACCACCCTGTAGTAGCGTCTCTTTGAGAACCAATAAGTGCGGATCATCAAACTGACGAGCCTTGATCTGCTCGAATAGTGAAGATTGGGTGCCGACACATGTAAGAACTCGGCTAGGCTCTGAAATATCCAACCTCACAAGTCTGTTAGCCAAGGACTGAATGTCCAAAGCTACTGGCCTCTCCTCCGCTGAAATGAATGCCAAACTACCCATACTCTCCGCGTTTCTGCTCAAGACATCCGCAACTACATTCGCCTTGCCCAGGTGATAAAGAATGGTAATATCATAATCTTTTAGTAACTCAAGCCACTTGCGCTGCCTCAAATTGAGATTCCTCTGCTTGAACAAATGCTTCAAGCTACGATGATCGATGTAAACCTCACAGGACACCCCATAAAGATAAGGCCTCCAGACTTTAAGAGCATGAATAATCGCGGCCAACTCCAAATTATGTACGGGGTAATTCTTCTCGTGAAGCTTCAGTTGACGTGAAGCATATGCAATAACTCGCCCCTCCTGCATCAATATACAACCCAAACCAATGCGTGAAGCGTCGCAATACACATTATACATCCCTGAACTGGAAGGCAACACTAACACCGGTGCTGAAGTCAATGCGGTCTTGAGCTTCTGAAAGCTCACCTCACAATCATCGGACCACCGGAATGGAATACCCTTCTGAGTCAATCTAGTCAAAGGCGCTGCAATAGAAGAGAAGCCCTCCACAAATCAGCGATAATAACCTGCTAACCCTAAGAAGCTCCAGATCTCGATCGCTGTGGTAGGGCGAGGTTAACTCTGAACTGCCTCTATCTTCTTGGGATCCACCTTAATACCCTCGCCTTATATAATATGCCCCAAGAATGCTACATAAACTAACCAAAACTCACACTTGGAGAACTTAGCATATAGCTTTTGTTCCCACAAGGTCTGAAGCACCACTCAAGTGCTGCTCGTGCTCCTCCATGCTACGCGAGTAGATCAAAATGTTACCAATGAAAACAATAACAAACGAATCAATATACTGCCTAAACACCCAGTTCATCAAATCCATAAATGCCGCTGAGGCGTTAGTCAAACCGAAGAACATCACTAGAAACTCATAATGGCCATATCTAGTCCGAAAAGCCGTCTTCGGGACATCCGAATCCCGAATCTTCAACTGATGTGCAACGACCCGACTTATCATTTTAAGAATTAATGTCCCGTTTAGTGACTTAAGGTCCCGAGAAGTTTCGTAATATGTATTATGACCTGCGTGTGTGGTCGAGTTTGATTTTCGAAAGATTCAGAATTAAACTGAGAGAACAATTCTCATTTTTGAAGCTTAAATGAAAAGAGTTGACCGGAGTTTGACTTTTGAGAAAATGACTCCGGAATAGAATTTTGATAATTCTAATAGCTTCGAATGGTGATTTTGGACTTAGGAGCGTGATCAAAATTTTATTTGGAAATCCGTAGCTAAATTAGGCTTGAAATGGCTAAAATAGGAATTTAAGTTTGGAAGTTTGACAGTGGAGTTGACTTTTTGATATCGGGATCAAAATCCAATTCTGAAAATTTTAATAGGCCCGTTATATCATTTATGACTTGTGTACAAAATTTGAGGTCAATCGGACTTGATTTAATAGGTTTCGGCATCGAACGTAGAAGTTAAAAATTCTTAAGTTTCATTAAACTTGAATTGGGGTGTGATTTGTGATTTTAGCGTTATTTGATGTGATTTGAGGTTTCAACTAAGTTCGTATGATATTTTAGGACTTGTTGGTATATTTGGTTGAGGTCCCGAGGGCCTCGGGTGAGTTCCGGATAGTTAACGGATTAAATTTGGATTTGGAGGAGGAGCTGAGGCAGTTGGGCATCTGGTGTGATCGTACCTGCGCGAAAACGGGCCGCAGGTGCGACCTCACGAAAGCGAGGCATGAGTCGCAAAAGCGAAAATGCATGGGCTATCCAGGCACTGCGGGTATGAAGACCGCAGGCGCTAGAGTTTTGCCGCGGGTGCGAAGACCGCAGGCGCGAAGAAACCATCGCATGTGCGGACACCGCATGCACGAGAGTTTTTCCGCGAGTGTGAAGACCGCAGGTGCGAAGAAATCATCGCGGGCGCGAAAACCCCTGGGCAGTACAAAAAACAGAGGGGTTCCGAGCTTTTGCCATTTTTGGGCATTTCAAGCTCGGGTTGGGCAATTTTTGAGCAAGGTTTTCATGGGAAAACTTAAGGTAAGTCCCTTGTGATCATTTCTACTCCATCATATTGAATTATCATCGAATAATCTGAATAGATTACATGTTTTTGAGGTGTAAATCGGGGGTTTGAACTTAGGGATTTGAAAATAAGATTTGAAGATTTGGAGGTCGAGTTGGGGTCATATTTTGGTAAAATTGGTATAGTTAGACTTATGGTTGAATGAGCATTCACATTTCATAACTTTCGCCGGATTCCGAGACGTGGGCCCCACGGGCGAATTTTGAGTTAAATTTCGAATTTTGTTGGAAAATTAGTATTGAATTAATTTGAATAGATTTGAGTTGTCCGGAGGATTTATTCAAGCAAGACGGCTATTTTGGAATATCGGCATAACTTCAGAAAGGTAAGTATCTTGCCTAACCTTAAGTGGAAAAAATTACCCCTTAGGCATTGAATCTTCTGTGGAAATTGTGTAATTGAAATCATGTACACGAGGTGATGAGTACGTACTTGGTTTAGATGTGCAAAGTATATTGGTTGAAATTCGTAGGCGCCCTTATGTATTAAATTGAAAAATTGTTAGAACATAGTAAATCCTTTATTTGTCATACATAAATCCTTGTTTGTTGAATTTATTTTTATATGATGATTTGGTGTGATTGCCACCTTGATTTTTATGTAAATCCTGTGTTTTTGTTGAGTTGATATTTTCTAGAGATAATTTTATTCTGGATTATTCATTTGCAAACAATTTATTAAATAATTTTAAAATAAGACATTAATCTATTTACCAAATTTTGGATTAAAGAAGGCGTTGTTCCTTGATGAATTACTTTCCAGTTCATATTGTTGAAATTGGTATTGAGTTATAAAGGTCGTAAATCATACTGAGGCAAAGTGTTAAATTGTGAAATATTATTTTGTTGAGTTGTTCACTCCCGAATATTTTGTTAAGATTTTGTGCACATTATGGTCGATCCATGGGCTCCTTATTGTGAAAAATAATGTATTGTTGATTCATGTGGCAAGTTGTAATATTTGAGCACTTGATGTGCAATTTTTGATATATTATAATATTTGAGCACTTGATGTGCAATTTGTGATATGTTGTAATATTTGAGCACTTGAGGTCCAATTTATGATATGTTTTGATATTTGAGCACTTGATGTGCAATTTATAATATGTTGTGATATTTGAGAACTTGAGGTGCAAGTTGTGGTATGCTATGATAATCGGGCACTTGAAGTGTGAATTGTGATATATTGTGATATTGATACGCATGCGGTGGTATAAGGTCTGGGTGTTGAAACGCATGCGGTGAGATAAGAGGGGCTTGATATGCGTGGCTAGTAGGGGAACTACTAGAAGCCATGCGGTGTGATAAGGGTGGCTAAAACGCGGGATGCTATTTCGGAAAAAATGATTTTTAAAACTAAATGTGAAGGCTCCCGTGGTGATATAAGGAAATATTGTGAATTTATTTATGATTTGGGACTACGAGGCGGTACCTCGGGAGTGCCCTTTGTTGATATTTCTCTATGGTTGCACTTGCCTTTTGTTATTTTATTTTTTCGTAATTTGTAAATTCTTGTATTCTTCGTGATGTATTATTTCTTAATATTAAGTGTTTTATATTTCTTGTTGTATTGTGTTGGCTTTGGCTTTTTCGTACGAGACTCCGAGGATTTGTATTTATGGGTTGTACTTGTTTTCGATGATTGAGTTATTTTAAATAAAAGAAAATTACTATTATGTTTTAATTTAATAAGATTTACATCCAAATCAGTAGCTTATCTGATGCTTTATTTTAATTGAAATGACATTTTTCTTCACTCAAACGATTTCTAAGATAAACTTATTTCTTTGTTGATTTATTACTTGATTTAAAGATTTTAACCTTATTTTATTGAAAATAAATTGATCCTACGATTTTTATATATTGATATTTTGGGCACGTGAGTTGTCTGTGCAGATGTGATATAGACATGGGCATGAGGTGCCATGAGAATATAAAAGGGAGTTGAGACCAGTATTTATGATTATGATATAAGATATTTATGCGAAAGAGTTTTATATTCGAAGGATATTTATTTGAAGAAATTTATTTGGAGGGTATTTATTCGAAAGAATTATATGTGAATGATTTATATTCGAAGGACTTGATTAATTGAATATACTTGTATTTATTATCCGTTTGAGCAATATTTATGGTGTTCCTGTTGCCTTGCTGTTTATGTCACAAGTTGATTATTGTTGCCATCACTGCTATTTGTTATTCTATTATTTTCGTATGCTATATTGCACAGGTTATTTGACTAGTAAGTGTCTTGACTGTACCTCGTCACTACTCCATCGAGGTTAGTCTTGATACTTACTGGGTACCAACTGTGGTGTACTCATACTACACTTCTGCACATTTTTGTGCAGAGCCAGGTATTGGAGATATCAGATTTGGACAGAGATTAGCATGTGATCGCAAGGATTCAAGGTAGGGATGTTTTGTCGTCACAGTCCCCGGAGTCTTTCTATTTTTATTGTACTGCCCACTCTTATTCGAATAGTATTGTATATTCGATCCTTGGGGATCACTTCATGTACTCAGTTAGAGCTCGTGACTCAGTATTACCATTCTTGGGAAGGTGTTATAATTATTTCCGTTGTTTGTTTCGATTATAAAAAAAATGGCTTAAATTGTAATTGTAATCGGCTTACCTAGTCTTAGAGACTAAGTGCCATCACGATGCCAGTGGTGAAATTTTGGATTGTGACATGATGGTACCCTGATCTCAAGTCGATCTTAGATAATACCCTGGCACCCTGCAACTGGTCAAACAAATCATCAATACGCGGCAACGTGTACTTGTTCTTAATGGTAACTTTGTTCAACTGGAAGTAATCAATGCACATCCGCATAGTCCCATCTTTCTTCTTCACAAATAACACTGGTACACCCCAAGGCGATACACTCGGTCTGACACATCCCTTTGCTAGAAACTCCTCAAGTTGTTCCTCCAACTCTTTCGAAGCCATGCGGTACGGTGGAATAGAGATAGGCTAGGTATCTGCAGCCAAATCAATGCAGAAATTGATATCACGAACTGGTGGTATGCTTGGAAGATCAGAAAGAAACACATCGGAGAACTCTCGGACCACGGGCACTGAATCAATCGCCGGAGTCTCTGTGGTAGTATCCCAAACATAGGCTAGATAATCTAAACAACCCTTCTCGACCATGTGTCAAGCCTTAAGAAAAGAGATAACCTGACTAGATGCACTGACAGATGAACCCTTCCACTCCACTTTAGGCAACTCTGGCATCGCCAATGTAACAGTCTTGGCATGATAATCAAGGATGGCATGATATGGAGACAACCAATCCATGCCTAGGATGATCTCAAAGTCGGTCATATTGAGCAACAGAAGGTTCGCTCTAGTCTCATAACCACAGAAGGTTACAATACAGTACTGATAGATCCGATCCACAATAATAGAATCGCTCACCGGTGTGGACACATAAACAGGAGTACCCATGGACTCACGAGGAACACCCATGAAATAAGCAAACAGAGATAAAACATATGAATATGTAGACCCTAGATCAAATAATACCGAAGCATCCCAACCGTAGATGGAGATAATACTTGTGATCACGGCATCTGAGGACACTGCATCTGGTCTGGCCGAAAAAGCATAGAATCTAACTTGAGCGAAACCTGACTGGCCTCTACCTGTCTAACCTCCACATCTGAGAAGGCCCCTACCCACCTGCTCTCCGCCTCTGGGTAGTCGGACGGCTGGTGCGGCAGATGATGATGTAATCATAGGCTGATGACCCTGATGTACTGCCTTGCCCCGAAGTTTGGGACAAAACCTCTTTATGTGGCCAGGATCCCCGCACTCGTAACATCCCCTCGGAAGGGTGGACTGCTGACCTGAAGTCTGACCCTGATGGCCTGAATACCCACTGGAGGAACCCTGAATAGCTAGTGGGATGTAGGAACTCTCTGTCATGGCTCTGAAATAGGGTCGTACTGGAGCACCCCGAGGAGGCGACGGTGCTGGATACGTGGGTCTGCTAGACTGACCCCTCACGAACTGCCCCTACCCCCAGCCGGGGCACCACTGAACTCTCCAGAATATCAAAATCGCTTATCCCCCGTCGCCTGCTCTCGGCTCCACAGACAGACACCCTCGATCCTCCGAGCTATCTCCACAACTAGCTCGTAAAAAGTCCTCATCTCAACCTCTCGGTCTATAGTGGCCTGGATACTAGAGTGCAAACTGGCAACAAACCTCTGCACTCTCTCTGCATTGGTAGAAAGTATCATAAGTGCAAGGCGAGACAACTTAGAGAATCTCGCTTCATAGTTAGTCACCGACATCTGACCCTTCCGAAGCTGCTCGAACTGAAACCGCAACTCTTTCCTCTGAGAGGGTGGAATATATCTATCCAAGAAGAGGCGTGTGAACTGGTCCTAAGTCAGGGGAGGAGAACCTGCTGGTCTGTCGAGAAGATAGGACTGCCACCATCTACGGGCTCTACCTTCCCACTGAAAGGTGGTAAAGTCCACCCGGTGGGACTCCAATATCCTCATGTTGTGCAGTTTGTCGCCGCACCAATCAATAAGGTCCTAGGGGTCCTCATTCCGCTCACCCCCAAAGACAGGAGGATGTAGCCTAGTCCATCTGTCCAATAGCTTCTGCGGATCGTCGGTCGCAGCTGGTCTGGGATCACATATAACTGCTGCAACTGGCTAAGCTCCGCCCATGGGTAGTGCGCCCGGGGTCTGATACACAGCAGCTGCATGCCCTGGAGCCTGAGCGGTAGGGGTTTGTCCCCCCCCCCGCCTCAGATGCGGCTGGGTCTGCCGAAATAAACCAGCCTGAGTCACAGAATCCATGAACCGCAGCATACGGCCCATGACCTCCTAGAATCTCGGTGCGGACATGCAATCCATCGGGGCTGGCTCTGCATCAGTCACCTCGCCCTGCTCCTCAATAATATGATCCTCTACTGGATCTACTGGTGGCATAACTGGGGAAACTCTGGTACTTCCTCGTCCTCTACCACGGGCTAGAGCTCTCCCTCGGACTCTACCTCGGCCTCTACCTCGGCCTCTAGCAACTAAGGGAGTATCTGCTCCATGATCAGGTACCTTCATCGCGTGCGTTCTCACCATCTGTGAGAGAATAAGAGAAAGATACTTAGCATAACATCAATTGCACGATAGGAGATGAAGAAAGAGTGGTCTCCTAACACCCTATAGCCTCTCGAAGATAAGTACAGACATCTCTGCACCGATTCGCAAGACTCTATTAGGCCTGCTCATAACGTGTGAGACCTACGTGAATCAAGTGCTCTGATACCATGTTGTCACGATCCTAGTTCCTCTATACGTCGTGATGGCGCCCAACGTCACCGCCAGATAAGCCAACGGTGAACTAGCTATGTACTTATTCTTTTTAACATTTTAGAAATGGTTGACTTTAATTATTAAATAAGTGAGAGCTGAGAAATTGAACAAAAATAAAGTGTGAGCAATTATAAGGTCAAGTGTAGTGAAATAAATACCCCAAAAAAATTATCAAATTTCTACTAGCATAATTCCAAGACCCGGTGTCACAAGTGTATGAGTTACCAGTAGAATACACAAAACACTAATTGTTGTCTAAAGTAGAGTAGACAAAAAATAAATACAAAAAAGAGACTTCGATTGCTACAGAACGGACTCAGAAGCAACTCACCACTAAGTCTCGGAGTGTTAAGGGCGCGCGCCGAAATAAATACTAGATACACCTGCCTCAGGTCCTGCACGGTTAGTGCAGAAGTGTAGCATGAGTATATAAATAACATGTACCCAGTAAGTATCCAGTCTAACCTCGAAGAAGTAGTAACGAAAGGTCGACATCGACACTTACTATGGGCCAATAATAAAATGCAGGAATTATAAACAGGTATGGAACATGAAAATAATAATAATAACACAACAACAAACATTAAATAAATGGTTCCTTAACTGATGATAAAATCCCAATTATTCCTCTAGCCAACACCTACTAATCCCAATTTAATTTCTATCATTAAATGAATCATATCCTCACAAGCCATGAAATAATATTAAGTGTACTCGGGTTCCGAGTAATTATCACGAATGATTTATACTGAGGTCGTACGACTCGATCCAAAAATATACTGTGAGCACTGCCGAGGGTCGAATGGCACGAACCATAGATGCATTTATTAACCTGCAGAGGCGAACGACCTGCTCCCAAATGAGTAGAGAAGTTTACCTCGCTCGTAGAAGTAGGTGCGACGCGAGTGGACATGTATTTCTTAGAGTTATTATATATTCCTCAATTCTTCCCAAAAATAAGAAATCTAAATTGGAGAGTTCTAACTTTACAATCCCTAATCTCAGCTTTATTTTAGACAATTAATATGCATAATAAACATCAGTACAATCAAGGCATGATGTAAATTTAAGGCTACCCGGATATCTCACGGAATATAGCTACGCACAGACTCTCATCACCTAGTGCGTACGTAACTCCCCACACAAGTAATTCACAACAAACAAATACACCTAAGGGGATGAGTTCCCTCTTACAATGTTATGCAAGAGACTTACCTCGTTCTTAAGCTCACTTTTGATCCACAAATATGCTTTAAATCCTCAATTCAGTGCCAAACAATTCGAAACTAGTTAAATATTATATAAATTAATCAATATGTGTTCAAAAGTTCATAATTTAACTATTAGAGTAATTACCCAACCCCAATTGGAAGATTCCTAAAATTCATCCCCGAGCCCACATGCCCGGATTCCAAAAATTTTCGAAGATAATTATTACGCATAACCTTACGAACTCAAATATATAATTTTCACCCAATTGGATAATCATTTTCGTGGTTAAATCCTATTTTTATCAAAATCTAGGTTTTTCAACTAAACTCACAATTTTTATAATTTTTACATGTTAAAATCTACCCATAATCTATGTATTTAACTTACATGGAATAGAAATTACTTACCTTCAATAGCTAGGTGAAAACCACTCTCTAAGAAACTCCAAAATCGCCCAAGAAGTGAAAGAAATGAGTCAAAAATAGTCTAAGTCCGGACATTAAAAGCCCTCACCGCCTCCAACATTTCCGCTTCTGCGGCACATCGGCTGCTTTTGCGGCTCCGCATCTGTAGAAAGAGCATCGCAGATGCGACTCTTCTCCAACTGTCCTACTTCCGCATCTGCGGAAGAAGGTGTGCTTCTGCGAGACCGCGTCTGCGGCGCACGTGCCGTATATACGGCCCTTACCGCTTCTGCAGTTGCCTTCATCGCACCTGCACTTTCGTAGGTGCGGCCCATTCTCCGCATCTGCAATTCCTGGGCAACCCACGCTAGGCTGCTTCTGCGGCTATTGGCTCGCTTCTGCGAGCTCGCACCTGCGGCTGGTCCTTCGCAGGTGCGATTGCACCAGAAACTCTGATGCTTCAGCCCTTTTCTCCAAGTCCAAACGACTTCCGCGCATCGTCCGAATGGCATCCGGGCCCTCCGAGACCTCGTCCAAATATACCAACAAGTTTGTAATCATGAGGCGGCCTTGTTCGAACCTTCGAAACACGGAAAATAATGCCAAAACTAAGAATCACACCCCAATCCAAATTGGATCTACTTATGAACTTCAAGTTCTTCCAACTTGCTCCGAACGCGCCGAATCATACCTAAACTACTCGGAATGGTACTAAATTTTGCGTGCAAGTCTTAAATCACCAGACGGAACTATTCCCAGGCTCGGAATCCCAAACAGACCTCGATAACACCAAAAACTACTCCACACCAAATTTAAAGAACTTTAAAACCTTCAATGTGCCAACTTTCAACTTTATGCGCTGAAACGCTCCCGGGCCATCCAAAACCCCATCCGAATATACGCCCAAGTCCAAAATCATCATACGAACCTATTGGAACCATTAAATCCGAATTCTGAGGTCGTTTACTAGAAATGTTGACCCAAGTTAAACTTAACCTATTAAAATCAACATTAAGGAACTAAGTATTCTGATTTCAATTCGAACCCTTCCAAACGCGAACTAACCATTCCCGCGAGTCATAAAATAGTAAAAGCACGTACGGGGAGTCTTATTTAGGGAAACAGGGTTCTATAAAGCAAAACGACCGGTCGGGTCATTATAGTATATATATATACATATTTTAAAAATAATTACCAAGCTAAACAGTGTAATTTTCTAACGAAGGGGTGTCAGTTGACACCCCTTGAGTGCATCTGGCTCCGCCACAGGTCTTTGCACTATCGAAGAAATTTTAAAACGAGACTCTCTTCACCAGGTACGTCTTAGATCCGATCTTTGACATGTAAATAATTTTAAACACGAAAAAAAATTTCTAGGATTGTTATTGTCTTCCGCTGCGTATTACGAACACCTATATGCAATCCTTCAATGGTGGAATAACAATCACGTGATAATTAATCTTGGGATAACTTGTTTTCCAGCCAAACAATTATAATTTTGATTAGCTATGAAGATAGAATTTACAGAAAGTAAAGTAGTCTCATTTTATCCAAAGAAAAGTAACATTCGCAAACGCACCCTTTGCTTCTTTATATATATATATATATATATATATATATATATATATATGTATATATGTAGCTCAATTTGTGTTCTTTTTTTCACTTTTTCTCCTCTCACCTTTCTTTATCACTTTATAAATACATTTTTAGGAAACCAAAATCTTATTTTATACTAGCTTTTGACAGACTTCCCCAAATAAAATATGATGCCTAGAACAAACAAGATGGAATCAGGTCAGTTGAAAGAAGCAAGTCAAACCTTTAAGGCAACGAGCCTATCTGATTATTCCCTTCAAAAGGATATAAAGTGGGTTTATTGTAAACACAGACTGAAAAGAAAAGCTTTAAAAAAAGGTTATAGTCCCTGTCAAAAACAAAGATATTACTTGCGTTTTTTCTCTTTTACGAGTCTTTTCTTTTTGGATGTGTGTTGCTTTTCTTTTTGGAAGTTTCTCGTTACCATCCTACTCTCTTCAGAGCTCCTCTGCCCAAAAATTTGTTCAATCACTTTTACTCGAAATGCTACTCTTCTTTTGCTTCCTTTCTCTTTGTCTCTTGCTGTATTTTTCAGCTTTGCAAAGGTAAAGGAAAGAACTTTGCTCTCTTTGTTTGTCCTACAATCGGAGGATGTATCGATTGAGATTATTCACATAAATTCGGCTTAAATAAGTCATAAAATATATTCAGATTTTTTGCTATAATTAAATAATTGCACAGAGTACTTGTAATGGAGGCCGAGACCCTGAGGCTAGTTTTAGGAAAAAGTCTGAGAACGAGACTTACATGATTACCCAAGGGGAGTAAAAAATATCCATTAACAAAATTCGCTCCTTAAAAAATTATACAATACAATTTGTAAGTATAGTTAAATCACACTGTAATTGAGCATATGCGCTAATTTTTACTGTTAATTTTCCCTGAAATTAATCTGTAGTCCGTAATCTATGTATACACAGTAGCATAGGAATATTAGCACACTACATAATACAGTAGGAGCGCCGAGGTTCTTTGTCTCTCTACCTTCGTAAGGTAGGCTAAGGTCTGCGTACACAATACCCTTCTTTCACCTAAAAATAGATTTTTCGGTCAAAGTCAATATCAAGAAGACATCGGGTTACTAATGACCAAGATTTACTTCACTTTCCCAATAATTTGAAGCATAAAGCGAGTAATGGAAATAATTGACAAAGAAAGAAAATATGAAATAGATTGATAATCACTCTAGAATTGCGGTTAGAACCTCATGAATAAAGTAAAGAATGATTGCATAAATTTCAATAAAAAATCAGATGCCATTACAAATGAGGTCTAAGTCCTATATAGGAGCATATAATTATAATGGTTTTCTTACTTAATTCGGGCTCGTTAATGGCATTAATTGCCTTGATTACCCGTTACCATATATAATTGTAACGAAAGTATTTATGGCTGAGGATTTTCCGTAACCGTAATTATATATCGATTTTCCTTCCTTATTTATGACAGGTTCGTGCATCTTCCCTTCTTAATGGTCTTTATCTATTCCGCTCTTGTTTCTCCTTTTACAGATATCAGGTCCGGTTCTTTTCTCAGTGTAACCCCGAAGGTGTTCCTACCGTGTCTTCTTGCATTCTTTAATTCGTCTAATTAAGAATGTCACTTGTCACTATATTGATGGTCCACGTACCACGCCTTGTCACCTTGATGATAGCCGACGTGTCATGCCTTTTTTCTACTAATACAGATAGTCCTCCACTTTCTGAATATTCTATACTGAATATTCAGAAAATGGTAAGTATTTATGGCAGGAATTCTTTGCCGCCGTTTCTCGAGTATCATAATGCTCTTTTTAGAATCGATGTGACGTACGTCACATCCATTTAATGCCCACGCCATGTGGCTTAACTTGATTGGTTCTGTAATTTTTCAACGCTTTTTTAGGGTTTTTCTGTGGCTGCATCAGTCACGAAGTGACGGTTCTATTATGACACTTCATAATGATAAACCTTGATGATGGTTTCCTCTCCTTATAAATACTTCATCACACTTGATTTTTTGAAATCCTCTTCCTTCTTCTCTGTATTCATCTCCTTAACCTTCATTCATACTCCTCTATCTTTCATGTGTATTTTCTTTGTTAAACATGTCTTCTTCAATACCAGACCCTCGTAAAGTTGTGATCATTGATGAGCTTGATCCTTCTACTGCCGGTACTAGGAGTAGGAGAGGTGGCAGACTCCGCAGTTTTGGTTCGTTATCTACTCGCAGTCTACTTCTCAAAGTAGTTCTGTCAGACTATCTTCTTCTAGATCTAGAGCCCCTTTAATCAATAGATCTTCTTCTAAGAGTAGGGATCAGAATGAACCCATGCGTGAGCCTACAATTTCTGAGATTGTTCCTCAAGAGTTTTCCTATGTGTCAGATCGTGAAGCCATGAAAAATTAAGTTTCTTCGATAACTCCCTTTAACCCTGCTGAACACTACCAAAGTATGATCACTCCTGGTCTACTTTCTTTAGTTCGACGTGAATGCCATTGGAAACTAGATTTCCCAGTTTTAATTCATGGTGCCAACCAAAGAATCACTTCTTGCCATGTTGGCTTCTCTTTCGTTTATACCTATTCTTTCACTTTAGGGTTTAAACCTCCCATTGACCCAGTGATCATTGAGTTATGTCGCTATTTTAATGTCTGCCTTGGTCAAATCGGTCTTATCATGTGGAGGGCAGTTGCTTGCCTTTGCTATTTGTCGGATTTGGTTTCCGCTCCTTTTACCTTTCGTCAGTTACTTCACCTTTACTCTCCAAAGTTGTTTTATGAAGGTGTCTTTTCTCTCTTGGCTAGAAGCAAAAGGGTTTTAGTCAGTCTCGAGGATGATCGTGACCGTGGCTGGTATGCCCGATTTGTTGCTGCCCCCACCAGTGGATTAGTGGGTGAAGAAAACATGCCTTTTCCAGAAAAATAAAACTTTGCACGTAAGTGTTTTTTTCTCTTTTTCTTTCTTTGATGTCTTGAGTTCCTTTACAGAATCGTATATTTATTTCTTTAGCAACCATGGAAGTTTTCGAAGATATTCCTGACTTCTGTGGTTGGATAGAAAAAATGTTGACTGTTGCTCCCATGGACAAAAGATCTTAAAAATTTCTTTCAGAGAAATTTGGTTGGAAAGTGAGACTCACGGTACCTTTTTATTCTCGTGGTTTCTTTCCCTCTTTACTTGTTCATATATAACTTTTTCATCACCCCTTTTTTTCCTATTAGGGTTTGCTATTCGTGGCATCAGCCCCGCATCTGTTCCCACAGCCTGGCTTTCTGTAAGTTCTGCACAAGAGCGGATTTTGAGTGCTTCTTCCTCCAAGAGAAAAACTACTGAAGCCCGCGGGTATGATGATGAAAAGGATGCCGAAGAAGGTTCCTTGGTGAGAAAATCGCGTGTCAGAAGACGCGTGGTTTCAGATGATGAAACCTCTGTCTCTCAAGATCCCCCTCCAAGTTCAATTCCCTTTAGACTCGTTGATGAGCCGGAGAGTGTCCCTTTGGAAATTTCTGATGAAGATGTTGGTAACTTAGACAACTCCCCTCCCTCAAGTCCTATTGAAAGGTTATTCGCCCATCGCTTTGAGGGTGAAGAAGGACTCAGGCATGTTTTCGAAGAGCTGCCACTTGCTTCCCTTCCAGTGTTGTCTGTTACACCTACTGTTAACCCCCCTTGTTTCTTTGCCTAGAGTTGCCCGAATGGTTGCCCCCTACTATTCCTCGTGTAGAAGCTAAACCTTCTAGCAGTAGGCGGGGTATGAAAAAAGTTATGATTGAAGTCCCCGATAGTGGAAATTTGTTGAAAACATCTGGACAAGCTATGTGTGGCTGAAACGGTTGCTAAGACCTGTGGAAAAAAAAGAAGTTGGAGGGTCACAGTTCTTTGACTTTGATGAATGACATCATTTACTCTTCTCTTAAGGTATTTCTTTATTTATCTTCCTTTCCTTTCTTTTTTCTCATTCATAACTCCTCTTCTTTTGTCTTTTTATAGATTAATTTGACAGGTACAAAGCTTATGAAAAGGATTTCATGGACTGACCAGCAAGTAATTGAGTTGCACACTAAGGCTGACAACTGGAAAGAACAATTTGAAGGCCTTCAGCTGGAGAAAGACGTTCTTGCAGAGGAGAAAGGAGCTTTGGAACAACAACTGAGGATGGTCTCTACAGAGTTAGCGATTTTAAAAGCTTCTTCCAATCAAATTGAGAAAGATAAGGACATACTGAAATTCTCCTTTGTTGAACAACATTCCAAGGCTACTGAAGAGATAAGGAGTTTGAAAGAACTCCTTAATCAAAAAGAGCTTTATGTGGGTGATCTGGTTCAGATACTTACCCAAGCTCAAGAAGACCTTCGTGCCTCTACAAATAAGATTCAGTTCCTTAAAAGTTCTCTTGCTCCTTTGAAGACAGCTTATGAAACCTCGGAGGTAGAAAAACAAGAATTGAAAGCTGAGATCGAGCAGTGGGAGAAGGATTATGAAGCCCCTGAAGATAAGTCATCACTTGATGTTAGCTGGGTTTTCTGAACACTCACTTCGAGACTTTAACTGAAGCTAGCTAGGAAGGTTTTGACCTTAATGCTGAGATTGCAAAGGCTAGAGAAATAATTGAACAGACTCAGTAGCATCAAAGCTTCTCTGCACCTGAGGATGAAGGTTCTAAGGGTGACGGAGATGGACTTGCTCCTGATGTAGCCGATGTTCAACCCTCTTCTTCTCAAGTTGATCCTTTTTCTCCCATAGATGATGCTCCTTAGCTCTCCCCTTTCTCGACTTTTTGTTGAAAGTGTTTGTTGGTTAGTTTTTGGTTGGAATTCCCTTGTATTTTTTGGATAATTTTTGGAAGGTTTTACTGCCCTGATTTTTTGGGGTAATGATATAAATATCTTTATTGCTTTTGCTGCATATTATGCTTTCTGCTCTTTTAATTTTTGAGCTTATTCTTGCACTTAGAATGCTTTAATAGACCGTGACTTCAATATGCACGGGTTTTCATAAAAGAGGGCCCTTTTATATTAACGACACTGATGAAGATGACGTCTCATTTTCATATTGGTGCAAAAAAATAAAACATGAAGTAGATATGAAACAAAAAATAATTTGAGGAAGTTTTATTTTTTGAACTCTCAAATAAGTCAGTTTGTACATCATTTTCATAATTGCTCGTACAATATTTTCATAATTACGTTCATTTATGGCAGGTTTACAAATTCGGGTATATCTTCCCGCAACTAAATTTATGACCTTAACCTAGAAGCTCGTGGGAATATCTTGCATCCTTTTTGTGAGTTTGAACGCCTTTGAAAAATCTTCAAGGTTTTAATTCAGGCTGAACTATGCCCTTGGTATACATCTTCCTTCCCTGTGTAATCTTCTATATGCATAGTCCCCCCAGTGTTGGAGAATTAAAGTATGAAATCTCGAACGCTAGATCAACTCATTTCTTTTGGTCCTTTTCCTAAAAAAGAAAATACGAAACGGGACTCGAAGATAATTTTTTAGATGATGACTGCATAACCCTTTTTCTATCAGAAAAGTTGTAACCTAGACCGGGAATAATTTAGTATTTCGCGTGTCTTTCGGGTTTAATATCATCATTTGGTACGGGCTAACTTTTTGCCTATCATCTAAAATAGTTAGTAAAATTCAAATGAACAAAATAAAATCGAACTTGCATGATACCTGACCGTGGGTATTAACCTCGTTTAGAAGTATTACTTCTTCAGATGGACTGCATTCCAATTTGATGGTAACACCTTGCTATCCATGGTATCCAACTAGTACGCTCCTTTTCCAACAATGCCTCTAATCCTATATGGGTCTTCCCAATTTGGCCTCAACTTTACTGCATTTCCCGCTTTTGTTGACCGAAATATCTTTTTGAGGACGAATTCCCCAATCTTGACGTACCTCAAATTGGCTTTCCTGTTATAATATTGTTCAATCATCTGCTTTTGATCCGCCATTCGAATTAGTGCTGCTTCTCTCCTTTCTTCTGTCAAATCCAAATTTACCCGTAAATCTTCCTCATTTGTTGCTTCAGTGGTATGCGTGTACCTCGTGCTTGGTTCACCTATCTCCACCGAAATCAAAGCTTTTGATCCGTACACAAGTTAAAATAGAGTCTCACCCGTACTAGTCTTTGCCGTTAATCGGTAAGCCCATAGCACCCCTGGTAGTATTTCGGGCCATTTGCCTTTTGATTCTTCCAATCATTTTTTAAAGTTATTGATGATAACCTTATTTGTCGACTCAGCTTTTTCATTGCCAGCTGGGTAATAAGGTGCGGAAGTAATTCATTTAATCTACCAACTTTGAAAGAATTCAATGACTTTTGCGCTTATGAATTGTGGGCCATTGTCACGGACGATCTCCTTGGACTCCAAATCGACATATAATATTTCTCCAAATGAAATCCGTAACTTCCTTTTCTTGCACCTGTTTAAAGGCACCTACTTCTACCAATTTTGCGAAATAATCCGTCAAAATTAATAGAAATCGTACCTTTTCTTTAGCTTGAGGCAAAGACCCTATGATGTCCATGCCCCATTTCATGAAGGGCCATGGTGATTTAACTGAATGCAACAGTTCCACTGGTCGATGCATGTTATTGGCATATCGTGGACATTTATCACACCTGGTTACGAAGTTTTCTGCTTCTTCTTCCATTTTTGGCCAATAATATCTTGCTCTTATTAATGTCTTCACCAACGATCTCCCTCCAGTGTGATTGCCATAATGCCCCTCATGTACTTCTCTCATTACATATTCCGTTTGTGATGGTTCGAGGCACCGTGCTAAAGGTCCACCAAATATTTTACGATATAAATTTCCGCAAATTAAGCAATATTGGGCAGCTTTCAACCGTAACAATTGGGATTTATTCTTATCCTCGGGTAATATACCATCCTGCAAAAAGTTCACAAGTTCGTTTCTCCAATCCCAAGTTAAATTATTGAAATTTATCTCACTCTTGGTTTGATCGAGTGCTAAATAAAGCAAATGTACTACAACAACATTTTCTGTATTTGTTGCATTTGCGACAGATGCAAAATTTGCCAATGCGTCTGCTTCTGCATTCTCCTCCTTAGGTATTTGCACGACTTTCCATGTCTGAAATTGTCTAAGCAATTTTCGTACCTTTTCGAGATATTCCTGCATTTGTGTCTCTCTCGCCACGTAAGTCCCCTGCATTTGATTAGAAACCAGTTGTGAGTCACTTTTGATCACAATTTATTCAATACCAAGTTCTCGTACCAGTTCCAAGCCTGCAATCACAACTTCATACTCTGCCTCATTGTTAATGATTGGATAACATTTTATTACCTGTCTTATGACTTCACCCAAGGGTGGAATTAAAATAATACCCAAACCTTCTCCTTTAACATTTGAGGAACCGTTAGTAAATAGGGTCCAAGTCCCCGGATTAGCTCCGGTAAATACTTGTAGTTCTTTTTCTGCTTCAGGAACAAGGTTCATGCTAAAATCCGCTACAAAATATGCTAACACCTGCGATTTTATTGCAGTTATAGGCTGATATATGATATCATATTCACTGAGTTCTATTGCCATTTAGCTAATTTACCTAATAATTCTAGTTTATGCAGTATGTTCATTAGTGGGAAAGCAATTATAATAGAAATAGGATGACACTGAAAGTAAGGTCGTAACTTTCTTGATGTCATAATTAAAGCTAAAGCAAGTTTTTCTAGGTGAGGATACCGTGTCTCAGCATCTAGTAAAGACTTACTAACATAATAAATTTGAGATTGTTTACCTTTATATTCACGTGCCAATACCGCACTTACCACGACTTCTGACACAGCGAGGTAATTAGCAATCTCTCTTCGTCTTATGGTTTGGCTAACATAGGTGAATTTGATGGATACATATTTAGGTCCTTCAGAGCTTTTTGGCACTCATCATTCCATTCAATTTGATTTTTCTTTTTCAACACTGAAAAGAATTTAAAACTTTTTTCTAATGACTTTGATATAAATGTTCCCAGAGTTGCTATCCCCCTGTTAATCTCTGCACTTCTTTATTTATCGTGAGTATATCTAGTATTTCCTCAATAGCTTTGATCTGTGCGGGATTTACTTCAATACCTCTGTTAGAAATAAGAAAACCTAAAAACTTACCTGAAGCCATGCTAAAAACGCACTTTTTCGGGTTTAACTTCATGTTGTACTTGCGGAGAATCTCAAAGGTCTCAAACAAATGTTGAAAATGATCCTCTGCCTGTGTTGACTCGACCAACATATCATCTTTGTAGACTTTCATGATTTTTTCTAGGTGTTCTTGAAATATTTTAATCACCAATCTCTGATATGTGGCTCTAGCATTTTTCAAGCCAAATGGCATAACTTTGTAACAGTAAGTCCCACTGTCTGTGATAAACGAAGTTTTTTCCTCATCTAGAGGGTCCATTTTTATCTGGTTATAAGCTGAATATGCATCTAAAAAACTTAAAAGTTCATGACATGCGATAGAATCAATTAATTGATTTATATGCGGTAAAAGAAATGAATCCTTAGGACAAACCTTATTTAAATCAATATAATCTAACAAACTCGCCATTCTCAATTCTTTTTTGGAACCACAACAGTATTTGCTAACCAGTCAGGGTACTTTACTACTCGTATTGAACCAATTTTCAAAAGCTTTTGTACCTCATCCTGGATCACTTGATTTTTGATGGACCCTTGCTTCCTTTTGTTTTGCTTGACAGGTCGGTGTAATGGATCCTTGTTCAGCTTATGAGTCACACCTCCGGTGGTATACCTGTCATATCTGAATGCGACAAAGCAAAGCAATCTGCGTTAGCACGTAAAAATTCAATTAACTTACCTTTCATTTCTGGGCTCAAATTTTATCCGATGTAAACTTTTCTATCTAGCCAGGGGACAAATAGTATTACAGCTTCGAGCTCCTCCATAGTTGTTTTAATGTTCTCATTTTCCTCTGGCTCTTGAATCACATCAGGTCTTGAGTTGACATCAGTCTGCCCTTGTGTGTTTTCAGTTGAGGTATGAATAACAGTGTCCTCAACTGAATTCTATAATTTCTATTTCGCATCTCCATCATTGGCTACTGTGTTTACAATCACCACTGAGTTAATACTTCGTGAAGCTTGTTGATCTTCGCGGATTTGTCGGATTCCCCACTGTGAAGGGAATTTGATAACTTGATGCAACGTGGATGGGACAACATCCATATCATGAATCCATGGTCTTTCCAAGATTATACTATAGGTCATGTCCGCGATTATCATCTGGAACTTTGTATCTTTGATGACCCCTTCTACAAATGTGGCAAGTACCACTTCCCTTTTAGTAACAACGCTTGAATTATTAAACCCAAACAAGGACCGTGCTTTTGGTATGACCTTATCATTAGCTTGCATTTCATTTACCACCCACAGTAAAATGATGTTCACTAATCTACCTGGATCAATCAAAACTCGTTTTACATTAGTGTCATGTACAAATAGAGATATTACCAGTGCATTGTTGTGAGGAATCATCAAGTCGTCTACGTCTTCGTCGTCAAATATTATATTGTTGCCATCCAAGACTTGGTGGACTTATTTTCCGTGAGTGACAGTAACTTTTGATGTCTTTTTCGCGGTTGTGTATGTTACTACATTGACCTCATCTCCTCTGGTTATGACGTTGACTGTTCTCTTTGGTGATGGAGGTTTTGGGGGTTCTTGTCTATTCTTCATGTATGATTGTCTCCCTTTCTCACTGAACAAATCAGTAAGATAGCCTTGCTTCAATAAATATTCGACCTCTCCTTGCAAAAGCCTGCAATCTACTGTTCTATGGCCATGATCATTATGAAACTCACACCAAAAATCTGGGTTTCTTTTGTTTGAATATAATCTCATTTCTTTTAGCCATCGCACCTTATCTCCCATATCTCTTAAAACAACTACCAATTCGGAGGTGTTAATGTTAAAACCGTAATCCCCTATTCTTGTTTGTGTACTTGAATCATTGATTCGGGAATCCCGCTCCTTTTTGAACCTGGATGAAGAACTCGCGTCTTTTTTTCTTGATCTTGAATCAAATCGTGCATTCTCCTATTTAGATCGAGAATCTCGCCCCGCATGTCCCATATATGGCTCGTACCTGTTTTTACCGGACTTCCTCTCTGATTTTGAGCGTCTCGAACCTAGTCTTACTTCGGCCCTTGGCTGTGTAACCGTATCTTCTTCTATCCGCAGCCAGTGGCGAAGCCAGAAATTTTATTTAGGGTGTTCAAACTTGAAATAAGCAAAAAAAATCTCCGAAAAAGGTTGATCAATATATGTTATATACAATTAAAATCTAATATTTTACTCATATATACAGTGTAATTTTTTGACGAAGGGTGGTCAGTTGACAACCCTTCAAGCTATGTACCTTCGCCCATGTCTGCAGCTTCGTATTATATTTATTGTACACATCGTTCCAAGTTGTTGCAGGAAATTCTCGCAATTCTACCTCCTCGTGGCTTCTGAACTCTTCTCGTTCAAGCTGCTTGCGAATGTCATAGCTGCCCAGTTATCAGGTACTCGTGGCAATATTATCCTCTCTCGTTGGAATATATCTACGAATTCTCTGAGCAATTCTATACTCTCTTGTTTAACCTTGAAGATGTCTTCCATCCTTTTTTCAACTTTTTGCGCCCCCGAATGTGCTTTTATAAATAAATCTGCGAGCTCAGCAAAAGAATCAATGGAATATTTAGGTAAAAGAGAATAGCATGTTAACGCTCCTTTTGTGAGTGTTTTGCAAAACTTTTTAACCAAAACTAATTCGATCTCCTGCTTGGTTAAATCATTGCCTTTCACGCCGGTAGTGAACACGGTTACGTGATCCCGAGGGTTAGTCGTTCCATCATATTTGGGAATATCAGGAATTTTAAACTTTTTGTGAATTGGAAAACTTGATGCACTTCGCTTTCAGGGTTGCTGCAAATACTTGTCAATATCCGCACCTTTGATCACGGGAGGCACGCCACGTATTTGCTCTATACGCTCATTTTGCTCCTTCAGCTGTTTCTGCATAGTTAGCACTAAATTTGTAAACTAGAATTATTCAGTGTGCCTGATCCTCCATCACGAGATTCATTGGAAATTTCTCCACTTCTAGAGTTATCAAGCCCTGAACGCGGGTTCTTCAAAGTTGTTGTATTAACTTGCGGAGGAGTTTGCACTGCGTTGGGTAATCTTCTGACCAAAGCCTGCAGTGCACTGTTCACGTGTTCTGCAATCAATTATTTTAAGGCATCCTGCTCCACGGTTTGGTCGTCTCCATGCGGACCATCAGTGCGCGAAGCAGATCTTCAGGTGAACTTTCACGGGATTGCTGAGGGGATCCCGTAGATGTGTAATGTGGTGGAGTTCCACCTTGTTGGTTCAGCTGATCGTTCTCGTTAGCGGTTGACATATTTGGTCGTTAAAAATAAAGTTTGAAAAGTGAACAGATTATCAAATTTTCGATAACGGAACCAATTTGTTTTATCCAAAAATAGATTTCTCGGTCAAAGTCAATATCAAGAAGAAATCGGGTTACTGATAACCAAGATTTACTTCATTTTCCCAATAATTTGAAGAATAAAGCAAGTAATGAAAATAATTGACAAAGAAAGAAAATATGAAATAGATTGATAATCACTCCCAGAATTGCAGTTCTTAATTTCTTGTGAATAAAGTAAAGAATGATTGCATAAATTTTAATAAAAAATCAGATGCCATTACAAATGAGGTCTAAGTTCTTATATAGGAGCATACAATTATAACGATTTTCTTACTTAATCCGGGCTCGTTAATGGCATTAATTGCCTTGATTACCCGTTACCATGTATAATTGTAACAGGAGTATTTATAGCTGAGGATCTCCCATAACCGTAATTATATATCGATTTCCCTTCCTTATTTATGACAGGTTCATGCATCTTCCCTTCTTAATGGTCTTTATCCATTTCGCTCCTATTTCTCCTTTTACATTTGTCAGGTTCGGTTCTTTTCTCAGTGTAACCCCGAGGGTGTTCCTCCCGTGCATTCTTGTAATCTTTAACTCGTCCAATTAAGAATATTACTTGTCGCTATATTGATGGTCCATATACCATGTCTTGTCACCTTGATTACAACTCACGTGTCATGCCTTTTTTCCACAAATACAATTCTCCTCAAACTCCACTTGTAGAATTTCACTGGATTTGTTGTTATTGTTGTTACTTAATACACAGGAGTTTTGTGTATATTATATTGAAAAGAAATTGTTGTAACCTCTACGTTATCACATGACGATGACACAACGTCCTCTGTATATAAAAAGATAGAAGCCAACAAAGTTCTTTGCATTATTCCTCACTTCTGTCTTTTCTCTCTCACAAAAGTAGAGAAGCTTACATCAACTCTGCTTTCACAAAGCTCCATTCTCACTGTGTAACAGAAGCAGAGCCTAATTTGCCGTTATTTATAGTCTCCTTCACATTTCCACCTTGTTTTTCTTGGCTTCTGCATTCAAACTCTCTTTGCTCATACTATCCTACATTGCTTCTGATAACATGAAAACTTTTAAGCTACTCAAATGCTGGCCTAATACGGCCACCATTTGTGATACTATCTCTCGTTTTGATTCTGTTAAGAATATCGTCGATGGAATGGATTACGTAACTAACCCGAATGTTGATACTAATAAAGAAAGCGATGACGATGAAAACTCCTTCTTCCATTTGGTGTTCACCGGGCGCGACGAACGCCCTAAAGTAGACTCCAACTCGAAGCCTCATTCTCCAATTACTGTGCTCAGATCATGTACCAAGATTCGTGTCTTCATTTTGGGCTTAAAGAAGTTAAAGCCGGAGAAATCTGGTATTGATCACGTTTCTTCTACTGCCAGGGCAAAGCATAAAAAACACACACTTTCGCCCAGGACTCAGAGCAAGCGAATCACTGTAAAACGCAAGGTGAAGGATGTTCCAGTCAGCTCTATATTGTCGAGTGATAACAGTTTAAGAAGCAAACTGCAGAAAGAGAGAGAGGCGGAATTTGAAAGAGCTGATGTGCCCAAAACTAAGTGATTGAGCTCGACCAGAAAATTATCGGAGGAGAAACATGGGAACCGAGTTGCTGTACGTAAACAGCTAAGGAAGAGCCCGTCGACGGCATCCGTTGCCGGAGTTTCAACGCCGCCGATGAATCGCAGAGACGATTCACTGTTGGAGCAAAATGATGGGATCCAAGCTGCTATTCTACACTGCAAGAGATCCTATAGCACAGTATCAAAAGGTACCTGCTGATTATCCATTGTACTTTTGTTCTTAATGCAATTTTTTGTCATTAATTATTCGAAATTGCTATGTGATCAGTAGTAGATTTTTTTAAAAAAATTAATTGTTAATTATGCCTTTGACCAGATTGTTCGATGTTATTACCAAGATCTACATCTGAAGATGTACCACGACCCTCTTATTATGAAGAGCAAAGCAGATGGAGCATTTAATAATCTATGGTATTAAAACAGGCTTGTACACTACTGTAAAAATGTGAGCCAGCTTTGTTTAAGAGTAAGGCGTAGTTATTATTGTTGTGCCGTAAGAATGTGATTATATAAGTTTTTCTTTAGTCTCAAATTATTTGTCATGTTTCTTCTTTATAATTTAATTAGTAGAAGTTTTGACTATTTTACCTATATTTATGTCTTATTTTTATATGAACAATCATAACATCACCTCATAATTGATGTGTTTGTAATATTCAAGAACAATTACTAAAAGGGTAAATTGAAAAAAAAATAATTAATTTATCTTAAACTTTTAAAATGACAAATAATATGAGACAATTATTTTTAAAATTCTCAACAAATCATTTGAGACGGCGGGAGTATATTTTAATTTGGTCATTAAGTTTTAGGATTTCATTTTTGAGTAAGCTATAAAGTAGACAACTTTGTTTATAAAAAGTATTTTGCCTAAAGAGTATTCTACAAAAAAAAAAAAAAAGAAGTCGTGGTTTGAGAAGAAAACATGGTGATTCTACCTCCTCGACTCTTTACAAGGTATCTTCTTGACACTGCGGCTGTGCATTTGGTTTCGGATATCCGAGAATCCAATCCGATCTACTTTATTCGGATTTTTTCGGATTCTCGAATTTTGGATTTCGAATATTCGGATCAAATATGAGTTAGATTTTTTAAAAGTTCGGATATTCTGATTGTATTCGGATTGGTATAATTTTAATTCAATCCGATCCGAAATCCAAATTATATGGACATGTACAAATATGAGACATACATTTTAGGGTTAAGAGGATGTTTGGATTGGCTTAAAAGCCGGTCAAACCAGCTTAAAAGCAATTTTTAGCTGGTTGGAGTGTTTGGTAACTTTAAAAATAATTTTTAAGTCAAGTGTTTTTAAGCCAAACGAGCTAAAAACAACAAGTTAGGGAATCCCAACTTATTTTTTATAGCTTAAAAACTGATTGGGTTTGACCATATAATTTACTCTTTTATCCCTAATAATCTTTTATTTTCCCAAATATCCCTTCAACAGTTCAAAGCCAAAAGCCCAACGTTCTTTCCCTTCTTCTCCCTCCACTGTTCCCATTTTTGTCAATCATTTCTAATGCCATTTCCATGGCATATCCCATTTTATATCTATCCTTTCCCTATTTTTAAAATTTTTGTGCCCCGGTGTCATTTTCATGATTCCTTCTCACGTAATTAATCATTATCATATTTTTATTTTACTCCTTGTTTGATAGTATATTTACTAATAATTATTTTCTTGAATCCTTTGTGTTTTGAACGGTTACGTTTCTTTTATATTGTCAAACAAATAATGTCATAATTATTTGTCTAGTACAAAAACTAAAATACAAAAATATTCGAAAAAGTTGAAAGAAATATATAGCACTAATATAGTAACTTCAAATGAAAAATTATCTAAACATAAATATTTTTTTAAAATTTTTTTAAAGGAAATTCTCCAAAAGTAACATACTTTAGTGTTAATAGCTTTATGAATATTTCAGTCATTTTAACAGAAAAAGTGCTTGCCAACACTTATATACCAAACACTTCAATAACTTTTTTTGAGTTTAAGCACTTTTATCCAAACACGTAACTACTTATTTATAAAACAAGTTTCGACACTTAAAAAGTGCTTTTATAAGCACAATGCTTAAAAGCCATTTTTTTAAGCCAATCCAAATAGGCTCTAAGTCTTCTCATTTTATCCGCCTCTCTTTAGACTTTCTTTTTTTTTAGTTTATATCGAAGTCTCTCTCTAACCTCTCTTTAGGTTGCTCTGTCCGCTTCTCTTAAGTCTTATCTTTGTGTCTCTTATTCTCAGTCTCTCCTTCCTATCGACGAACACGATGCCTCTCCCTTATTAGACAATTGTTTGGAATTTCAGTTTATTTTATTTTACTATTAAACTTTTATTTTGTCTATTGCTATGAAAGACATTTGTTGCTATTAATTTAATAGAATGGTGAATAGCAGTAGCCTTAAAAAGTACAGTAGCCGGTTTGAATGTTAGTAGCCTTAATAAAGCGTACAGTCCAATCCGAAAATTCGAAATATTTACCCAATCCAAACTTTAAAATCCGATCCGATCTAATTTAATTCGGATTGAATTCGGATTGCATTTTATAAAATCCGAAATCCGAATTTATAATTCGAATTATGCTAAATCCGATCCGATTCGACCGATGCACAACCCTACTTGACACTATTTAACCATCTTTCTGAAGTGAAAATCTTTAATGTAATGCAAATCCAAAGAGATCCCAATGAAGTAATCGGATAAATCCATAAATTAGTCCAATTTTGCATTGTAGACGGACCTAAGATTTTGTACACATAATTCCGTGCATAAGAAAAATGTCGCACTGCGCTTCCTCAAACAAGGTGGCCTTAATATCCTACATTGGGCTAATCATTTTATAATAACTGAGCAGCAACCGCCGTACAAGACATGAAACTTAACATATGGATTTTACTGATGATTGTTGTGATAGTGGGGAGCCATTGATTTCTCTATGGCATTCTCCTGTTTTTACCAGACAGATCTAATAATAGTAATAGCCTACAAAATTACGATGTTCTTGTGGATAATGATGGGCTTAATTTGCCTGGACTTTTGATTCACAAACAATTTAGTAGTTTTATATAGTTTAGACTTTAATGATAGATAAAAATTTAAGTTGCGTAAAGAGAGCGTGTAAAATTATTATAATCATTGTATTATGATTGATGTAGTAAACTATTTATCATCTATTCTGCGTTATCAACAACAACAACAACATCAAATCTAGTGAAATCCCACAAGTGGAGTCTGGAGAGAATAGTGTGTATGCAAACCTTACCCTTATCTTATAAAGTAGAGAGGTTGTTTCCGGTAGGCCATCAACTCAGAAATAAAAAAGAGAGCAATAAACAAACAATAGCAACAACAATGTAATAGGAAAAAGAAAGCAAATGGCCAAGTAATAACAAAGATTTAAGAATAGGAAAATACAAGAATAGTGCCAAGACTACCGGTAAGAATGACACATTGTGTATCAACAAGGAACTAGGAATAGTAAACTAAGACTAATACTAATACTGCTAGTGAGACTAGGAGAAACTCTCGACTACCTGTCGACCCATAACTCTAATACTCGACGTTCACACCTTCCTATCGAGGGTCATGTTCTCGATAAGCTGAACTAGTATCATGTCCTCCCTAATCATTTCTCCCCGGTACTTCTTATGCCTCCTTCTGCCCCTGCTCTGACCCGCCTGAGCGAACCTCTCGCACCTCCTAACCGGGGCATTGGTGTCTTTCCTCTTCACATGCACCAACCATCTCAACCTCGATTCCTATATCTTGTCTTCCACAAGAGTCACGTCCACCTTGTCTCTAATAACTTCATTCCTGATCTTATCTCTCCTCATATACCCACATATCCATCTCAACATCATCATTTTCACTACTTTTATGTTTTGGACATGAGATTTCTTGACTGGTCAACGCTCATACAACATAGTCGGTCTAACTACCGTCCTGTAGAACTTGCCCTTAAGTCTTAGTGGTATTGTCACGACAAATCCAGCAGTCGTGATGACACCTAATCCGACCCGCTAGGTAAGTCATTTAATAATAATCTAATTCAAATGAGATTTACTGAGAAGATAAATGATGAAATAACTGAATTTTTATATACAACCCAAGGACTGGTAGTACCAATCATTAACTTCTAAGACTTAGAGTTTACAAAGCTAGTATGAAATAAATACATCATCTGTTCGAACTATACATAAACAAATTTAGAAATCTAAAGCTACCAAGAACAAGAGGCAGTTGTAACCGGAACGCAGGTACATCTTCAATGCCAACTTCCGCCATACACAACAACATCATCTCCAAAATCAACACGCAGGGTGCAGAAGTATAGTATGAGTACGACCGACCCCATGTACTCAATAAGTAACAAACCTAACCTTAGGTTGAAAGGAGTGGTGAGCGCGGAAAACGGTTAGGGTTCAACACCAATAGTTAAGCAACTAGTAACAAAATAATAAAAATAGTGCAAGTACTAACTCAAAAGTATTATGTTCAGCTCGTTCACAGTTACGGAAAATAGGCATCCTTCTCCGGTATAACAGTAAAACAAAAATCATTTACCGAAATTACCAAAATATGAGGGTATATCAGAAAACTGTGATTTTTCCAAACTTGCAGCAATAGATAAGCTATTTTATTATCAGATAACATGAGGAAAGTACATCTCTATGCTTACATATCAATATGCATGTCAAGTCATCAATTACCGTATACCGTCTAACTTGTAGAATAGACATCTCAATGTCTACATGTCAAATCATAAATGTCACAATACCGTATAACATGAGAAAAATGTATCTCTATGCCTGCATGCCAAGTATGCATGTGAAATGAATGATTTCACGGTGATAATCCCAGATACTCACACTCTCTGAGTACCTAATCTGCCTGTCTCAAACTCCCACTCATCACACACAATCACTCAATACTGTATGGTACCTGCGCTCACTACTTGTACGTTAGACTCTGGAGAGGCGGATCCTAGCCAAGCGCTAGTATAAAGCCAATATGGCCTGTTGCGGCGTGCAACCCCATCCATAATTATAATAAGAGATATAAAGCCAATATGGCTTGCTGCGACGTGCAACTCGATCCACTAATATCACTCACAACACGGCTCTCAGGCCCCCAACTCAGTCCACTGGCTCACATATCTCATACTACTCAGCCCAAACAATGATAACATATGATGTAACAATGAATGATGAACATAGATTGAGATATGATATGCAAATAAAAAATTATCACTGAATATATAATTACAGTTAGAGTAGATAACTCAAAACAACATAAATAGTCTCATTAGGTCTCAACCGAATAAGCACATAGCCTAAATAAAATTTCTAACATGATTCATGGCTAATATAATCAAACAAGTAGGGAGAACATGGATGTAACAAGATATAATAGCAAAACAAGTCCAGTCATAGTCTAATAATCTACTAAAATCATGATTTTCTCGGCGCACACCCACACGCTCGTCACCTAGCATCTGCGCTGCCTCAATGCATTTCGTATAACATAGTTCTCAGGGTAAATACACTCAATTCCAAGTTTATATATGTTACTTACCTCGAATAAGCCAAATCCAATACCGAGCAAGCCAAACAATACTCTAGAAATGTCATCCCGCACGTATCGACCTCCGAAAGACTCGAAACTAGCCAAAAGCAACTCAAACACATCAAATAATGCTAAAGAAAATAAACTCAATCGATAAAGGTTGAATCTTTAATCAAAAGCCCAAAGTCAACTAAAAAGTCAGCCCCGGGCTCGCACCTCGAAACTCGACAAAACTCATAAAATCAGATAACCCATTCAATTACGAGTCCAACCGTACTAATTTCACTCAAATCCGACTCCGAATCGATGTTCAAAACTCAAAAATTCGTCTTAGAAAAGTTTAGATAAAAACCCTCAATTTCTCTTTTGAAATCATCAATCAAATGCCAAAAACGAAGATGAAATCACGAAATAGAATCAATACCGAGTAGAAAATACTTACCATAATCCATGTGAAAACAATTGCCTCAATTTGAGCTCCATAGCTCAAAATATGATAAAATATATGAAACCTTCGAAAATAGAGTGCTTATAATCACCGGATAGATTTATGAATCGCGATCGCGAAAATACCATTGCGATTGCGAAGAAGAAATATGCATTGCCCTGAAATGCTCAACGTGTTTGCGAGCCTACTCATGTGAACGTGATACCCACAGATGTCAACACTCCTTGAATGCGTAATAGAAATCACCATTACTTTTTATTACAGACCCAAAATATTTAAAACTATCTCTCTCGGGGATGGCTTGTGTATCAAACTTTACTTCCACTTCAGCCTCATGCGTCTCAATATTGAACTTGCACTCCAAGTATTCTGTTTTTATATTACTCAACTTGAAATCTTTAGACTCTAGGGTCTTTCTCCACACCTCTAGCCTGGCGTTAACCACGCAATGCGTCTCGTCAATCAGCACTATGTCATCTGCAATAACATACACCATGGCACCTCCCCTTGTTGCTAGAGCGAATAAAAATGGGCTAAGAGCTAATCGTTGATATAATTCCATCTCTACTGGAGAATAATTCGAGTCTCCTCCCATAGTCCTCACCCTAGTCTTAGCTCCGTCATACATATCCTTGATCACCCTAATGTACGCTACCGGAACTACACTAGCCTCCAAACATCTCCATGGAACCTCCATACACAAGTCTTTCTTCCGTTCCCTATAATGTTCTATCAATCTTCTCACAAGATGAATAGCTTCGTAGTCGACCTCTCCGACTTCTAAACAGCTGGATTGTCTATATGAGTACAAATTTTCACATATTAACACATCCAGCTATAAACAGACAGTAAAGAAGTTTCTTTTGGTCCAAAGACAGTAACATTTGCAAACTAACCGCTTCCTTTTTTATATGCAGCTTACGGTATTTCGTTTCTACATTTCTTCCTCTCACATTAAGTCTTCGTCATTTTCTAGTTATATTTTTATGCAGCCAATTTATCCGGCTTAGCTTTTGATAGTCTTCTCCAAAGGAAATATGAGGGCTTTCACAAAGATGATAGTGTATCATGATTTTTTGTTTAATTATAACTCTTAAATCACCAAACCCTAAAATCTTCAACAACAAAAGAAGCCAAAGTGTCTTGGTCTACGACCCGTCAAATTATATAATAACTCCGACTGAAAAGAGAATAAAAGAGGTGAGAGTCCCTCTCAGAAAAACAAAGACATGACTTACGTACGTCTACCCCTTTTCTGGAATATTTTGTTTTTGGATCTTTTTTCCTTTGCTCTTTTGGAAGTTTATTGTCACCATCCTCCTCTATCTCCTCAGAACTTCTCTGCCCCAAAATCCGTTCAATCCCTTTTATTCCAAGTACTACTCCTTTTTTTCGTTCTTAGTTTTTTGTCTCTTGTCATATCCTCATTAATTTTCAGCTAGGTAAGGTTTAAAAGGAAAACATATTATTTACTGGATACTCCTATATGTCCTTTCAATTTAAATAGTAAAGAGCTTTTCAATTTAATTGACTAAGGTGTAACAAGAAAGAGAGCACAATAGAAGGTTTGATGAGGTTTCGGTCATAACATGAAACCAACCGGAACAGCTTGGATCATTTGTTGCTCGTGCAACCACTATGGCATGAGGTCTGAATGAAGCTAATTGATGAGACATTAATGAATTGAGACGTGGATTCAAAATTTGAAATTAACGGATTATGAATTTGCTACTGAGATCATAGCTTGTTTTTAGTTTTTTGGGTTTGAATAAAAAAATTGTAAACATTCAATAAATTTCTTAATATAAATATAATGTCTAAGCAAAAACTATTGTATTCGTCCGAACCGATAGCTAACATTGCAACTAAGCCCTAAAAAAATGTGTACTTGTATCCGATTGGATTGAAAAGGAATACCCAATATTTGCTTTTGTACTCATAATTTACCATGTCCAAACAAATTGCTACACTAGACCCTTCAAGTTAATATCCTACGTGTGGCTTAGGTAAAACCAGTAATATTTTAATAACAAAGCCGAAACTGCTCATGCAAAACATGGGACATTAGGGAGTTCACTTGCTCTGATAGTGGGGAGCCATTTATTATCTATGGCGTTCTTTTTGTTTTTGCTAGAGACAAATCCAATAATGGCCTACAAAATTACAACCCTCTTTGTGGATAGGGTTGGGTTTTGCGCTGACTTAGGTCCACAAACACAACTTAGTAGCAGCATATATATATATATATATAGTTTAGATTTTAGAGCTTTAATTAGCTATGAATAAAGAAAATAGTCACACTTGGTCAAAAAGAAAGAAACATTTGCAAACTCACTCTTCCATCTTTATAACTTGTAGCTCACTTTATTTCTTTTCTTTTTTCTGCTTTTCATCCTTTCACGTTCTTTAACACTTTACAATTACATTTTTAAGGTATCCAATTTTACCTCTTTAGCTTTAATATAAGTACTAGTACAAAGAGCTTTTGAAAGAAGCAAGTCAAACTTTAATGCAACGAGCCCATCTGACTAACTTCTTCAAAAGAAAAAGAGAGGGTAAAAGCTCCAAGACTAGGAACGAGCGTGCCCACCGTTGAGTCCTCGAATTTGCAGAATTCAAAGAGCCAAATGTCAGAGTTTATAATACTACTTAACATGTACTGAAAGAAAAGAAAAAGATGAGACTATTCCCTCAGAAAAACAACGACATTACTTATGTCTTCCCCTTTTACTAGTCTTTTCTTTTGGAAGTTTCTCTCGTCTTAGAGCCTCTCTGTCCTTAATTGTGTTCAATCCCTTTTACTCGAAATGCTACTCTTCTTTTCATTCTCTTTAGTTTGTCTCTTGTTGTACCTGATTTTCACTTCTACCAAGGTAAAAAACGGATAAATATTAACGCATCTGAAGTTATTTGTGTAGTATTTCAATTGTAAATATCCGCAATAACTGACTTATTTGTTTTTTTATTTTTGTCCAAAATAAGTGTCCAGTTATATAATTAAGAAAAAATTCAATTTATTTTTACTCTTTTACCCTTATGTGCATATCTCTAAAAAGTTTTCTTACTCCTCACATTAATATTTAATTAAGGATAGTTTAGTCATACTAGGTATTTTTATATAGAATATAGTATTTTCTTAATGAACGTGCCTAAAGCAAATTGGTCACGTATTGTGGACCAGAGGGATTAGGAAACTTACCCAGTTCTCCTTTGCCAAAGAGGATCTGCAATAACTATGGCTTGAGTTACCGGCCGATAACAATTATCACAAAGCTTGGTTTCCACAACCTAGATGTTCCGTTAAAGATGAATAGAGTTTTTTTCATAAACCCTAGTTTTTTTTTAATAGAAAAACGTGTCTTTTCCAATACCTATAATGATGTGTGTGTATATATATATATATGACATTACTAGGGTTTTATGAGGAGGATTAGTGCATGAATTAACGGACCGATCCAACAACTTTTTCCAACGATTTGAATATACATAACACAAAAGTTTGTGGATTTAGGATTTAAACCAATACCGGTACATCAGCTTTTTTCTTTTAACAATAAGTACAAAGTTAATTAATTTATATTTTAACATCTACTACTTATACTCGTGTATAGTTCAAGAGTAACACAATGGATTATTACACCTGCTAGTGACCTATGCTTCAGGCTCATAATTAGTCATTATGAAGTTTGTTTTTCTGCGAATTTAGTTACTCCCTCCGGTCCAACCCCCGGTCCATAATAAGTGACAATTTTATTTTTTTATTTTGGTCTAAAATAAATATTTATTTATATAATCAAGTAAAAATTTATCTTTATTTATATATTTTAATTTGTCAAGATAATAATTAATTAAAATTAATTTAATTAATATAATTTTTTTTTCTCTAGAAATTCGCATTTACTTAATAGGAAAATAAAACGGTCCGGAGGGGCTAAGTTATAGTATTAGTTGTTGGGTAGACTGAGACTTTGAATCTTGGAATAGGGAACGTTAAGATTCTTGGACCAGTAAAAAGGCTGTAAAAATCTAAAGTAAAGTTTCTGATACTTATTGGGGGTTACCCAAATTTCAGACTTTTACTCAGTAAAATTAACCTCTAGTCCGTAGTTTGTAATTGTGCAGACGCGGACGCACGAGAATTGTAGTAGGAGTATCTGCTTTTCTAATTAACTGAAACTCTACTCCTCACATGACGACGGTTCTATCTCTTTACCTATAAAAACGACGAAAACAACAAATCTTTGCATTGCTCTTCAGTCTTCTTCTCTTTTTATTTCAAAAAGTAGAGAAGCTTACATCAACTCTCTGCTTTCACGAAACTCCATTCTCACTATATATATAAACCACCATATTTTAGCTATATATGTCCATTCTTGTTCCACATTGCTCACTTGTCTTTCTCTTACATTCAAATCCTCTTTGCTCATACTACCTTACTTGTTTTTCGAAATCAATGGAAGCTTTTAACATACTTAAATTCTGGCGTACTGCTGCCGTTAGAGATATCGTTTCTGATTTTGATTCTGTTAATAATTTCGTCGACGTACACAGACCACTGGAGAATGATGAAAAAACCAATGACGACGAAGACTCGTTCTTCGATTTGGTATTCACAGGACACCCTAAAGAATACAACAACGCCAAATCCGTTTCTGAAACAAATTTACCCGAGTCTCCTAAAGATGTGTTTTTTAAACCAAAAGCTTTTCCAATTGACTCCAACTCGAAGCCTCTTTCTCCGAATTCTATACTAAGATCAGCTCCCAAGTTTCGTGTCTGCTTCTTGGGTTTCAGGAAGTCAAAGCCAGAGAAAGTAGGCGTTGACGATTCTTATGCGGCAAGTCCGAAAATGCAAGACCAGAAACTGTCTCCTAAAGCACAGAGCAATCGATTTACGACGAAATGCAAGGTGGAGGAGGTTCCAGCCAGCTGTATTTCCTTCAGATACAATAAAAGTTTAAAAGGAAACCAAGTTCGAAAAGAAGAAGAGGTCTCTTCAGTTAAAGACTCGTCAAAGCAAGATATGCCCAAATATTTGAAGTTGATGAAGCCTTTGTACTCCAGAGCTTCCAAAAGGTACACCGACAATATAAAAATATCAGACAATGTTTCGAGAGCAAGTCAATTGTGCTCTCCGTCAATGCAATCATTGAACTTACCCAGAAAATCATCAGAGGAAGGAAAACAGGGGAGCCGAGTTGCTGTACTTGGGGTTGTGCGCAAACAGCTAAGGAAGAGCCGTTCGATGGCATCCGTTCCCGGAGTTTCAACGTCGCCGATGAACCGGAGAGACGATTCACTGTTGGAGCAAAATGACGGAATCCAAAGTGCTATTCTTCACTGCAAGCGATGTTACAGCTCTGCCTCAAAAGGTGCATTTACTGACTCTCCATCATATTTTCTTTACTGTATTTTAATCTTTGCCTAATCTTCTTTTTGTTTAATGTTGGACTGACATTAATTCTTAATTTTGCTTTGAACAGACTGTTCGGTGTTATTGTCAAGATCTGCAAATGAAGATCTGCCCAGAGCCTCTTCTGAGGAGCTGAACAGATGGAGTATTTGAATAGTAATAATCTATGGTGTCAACATTTAGAAACTAAATATATAGCGGGAACAGAAAATTACTAGAAACAGAGGCTTTGTCTTGTTTCATTAGCTGATATCCTTAACTATTTTGTTTTTACAAGCGAAGTGCTGTTAGTGGAATGACTAGTTTCTTTTTGGTAAAGTAACTGAGGAACAAATGGAGTATGATCTTTTTTAAGTATGGCTCTACTCTTTCAGACGTTTTCTGTGAAGTGTAAATGTTCAATTTGGTCATTATTATGTTTTAGGTTCCAATTCCCGAATAACTTGCTCAAATCGAAGTTGTCATTATTGCCAGGACATACAAATGTTACAGATACTTTACTGCAGTGCCCGATTGCGCGTGCCTTCACCTTATGTTTTTGTAATATGAGACGCCTGTAACATGATGGTGCATCTTCTTAAAGAATGACACTACCTTATATTAGGCTGAATAGATAGGCGGCTCTCCAAAATTGCGTATTGTTTTTTCCTTTTTCGCAATTAAAGTAAGGGTATTATCACTGGTTATGTTAGTGAGGTCTTTTTTTGTCTCGCAATTTCTAACTTTACACATTGGCAGCTATTGATTAATACACAACTTAGTTTGTTGGGAGTTGCAAAATATGTCTAATTGACACATTTTATCTTCACGTCAAGAATTTTACAAGTACTACTCTTAGTTTACAAGTACTATTAATTTAGGTGACAATGAAAAAAAAATGGCAACTTTTATGTGCTGATTATAAAAATATTTATATAATAAAGTCATTATCAAGCATTTATAAGTAATTTTTTAATTAGTAATCTGTTAAAAATATTTACTAATATTCGATCACAATATAAAATTCTTTAATAGTGTAAAAATTTCTTTATATTATTAGCGTATAGTATAACTTAAATTTAGAATTTAATGTGAATATATTGAACTTAACACTATCAATGCATGTAATTTACATTTAAAATTTTAATGTCTGAAGGGATGTGTATGTTTTTGTATACGGTTAAAATCGAGCCCACCCGATTTTACTATTTGACTGAGACCGGGAGGTTGCATCGAAGGATGGCCTCGTAACGGAACAGACTAAATCACGAGGATAAGGTACCGAGTTTAGAATCGAGGTACTTGTCGAGATCGAGGCTAGCAGCGATCCAAGTCAAATGAGACAGACATCGAGCAAGATCGGAGATAGCACAATAACAGAAAGGCGAGATATCCGTGACTGGTCGAGGATCATGGCGTAAATCTCGGAACAGATCAAATCAGAAACTGTTAATTAGCTAATCATGAGATTTTCTTCTGTAATTAGAATTATACCATAAGTGGAATTCCTCTACTATTTAAAGGGAGGTGTTCTAATTATTTGTAACACACATTGTTCACAGATATCACAGCAATATAATTCTCCTTCTCGTTTATACTATTGTTTATCAGCTTGTTATATTTTAATTGTTCTTATATAAACCAATTCGAGGGTATCCAAACTCGAGGGCTGAGTTCCATTCTAACACTGGTTTCCTTTACTTTATAGTTCATTTCTGTTATTAATCTTCATATTTATCAATTGGTATTGAGTGAAATCACGTGTCCTTAAAACCACATTATAAGTTTAATTGTTATCCAATTTTAAGGGTAAGCAGTTTGGCGCCCTAAATGCAAATTTGGGCGTTGATCCTGAAGGTAGCGTACGAAGGGAAGTTCGATCAGGTGGTCGAGGTATGCAGGGCAGAAAAGATGGTGGAGTTAGCCTCCAATTGATATTCGAAATGTTACAGGATCAACAAGCCGCTATAGCACAACTACAAAATCAGCACCGAACACCGAGTAGAATCGAACCAGAAGTCGTCCACAAGACTGAGCTTGTGCCGGAAAGGTCGAACGCCAACGAATCGGGGACTGACCCCGCCATTATGAAAATGCTCGAGGAGCTCACTAAACGGATTGAATCGGGAGAAAAGAAAATCGAGGCAAATGACAAAAAATTAGAGGCATACAACTCCCGGGTTGATCAAATACCGGGGGCACCGCCGATTCTAAAGGGTATGGATTCAAAGAAATTCGTATAGAAGCCTTTCCCTCCAAGTGCGGCTCTGAACCCCATTCCGAAGAAATTCCGAATGCTAGAAATTCCTAAGTACAACGGGACCACTGAACCTAATGAGCATGTCACTTCTTATACATGCGCAATAAAAGGGAATGAGAAGACGATGAGATTGAATCTGTTCTACTGAAGAAATTTGGAGAAACCTTGTGGAAAGGAGTAATGATATGGTACCACAATTTGCCACCTAATTCCATCGATTCCTTCGCCATCACTACTAAAAAATCAGGTTTTAGCGACGGACAGATTCTATAGCTAAACAGAAAAATCCGTCACTAATCTCATTTAGCGACTGATTAGCAACGGATTATCAAAAAATTATGCCAGCTACGAGCATTTTAGTGACAGATTAGCGACGACGTTCATAGCTAATTCTAGTTTTGTTTTGTAGTGCATGCTTGCAAACTCCTTCGTAAAGGCACATGCCGGAGCAATAAAGATTGCGACTAGGAAGTCGGACCTCTTCAAGGTGAAAACGAAATGTTGAGGAAATTCATATCTCGGTTCCAGATGGAACGTATGGAACTACCACCGGTCACAGACGATTGGGCTGTTCAAGAATTTACTCAAGGTTTGAACGAACGAAGTTCGGTGGCATCACGACAGCTAAAGCAGAATTTAATTGAATATCCAGCGGTAACCTGGGCCGATGTACATAATCGGGACCAGTCAAAGATCAGGGTCGAGGATGATCAATTTAGGACCCCTTCAGGTTCCGTTCATCCAAACAGGCCCGTCGGCAGAACTCAAAGGGATATCGATAGAGAACCCCGGTCGAACAGAGATCGGTATCAACCATATAATGCAGATCGTAGAAATAACGGCCCAGGATGCAATCCCATCCGAAATGATCAAGAAGGATCGAGGACAGAGCTCTCGAGGGCTCATAAGCAATAGTGGCTTCGATAAACATGTCGATCCCACAAAAGCACCACGATTATTAGAATACAACTTCAGTATCGACGCATCAGGTATTGCGTCAGCCATTGGGAGAATCAAAGATATTAGATGACCCAGACCCCAACAAACCGATCAATCCCAAAGAACCCCCAATCAAATATGTAAATACCATGGTACACATAGTCATAGAACCGAAGACTGCAGACAACTAAGGGAGGAGGTGGCCCGTCTATTCAACGAGGGTCACCTTCGAGAATTCTTGAGCGACCAAGCTAAAATCCATTTCAGAGACAGGGATGCAAACAGGAAAAATGAGCAGGAAGAACCACAACACGTGATTCACATGATCGTTGGTGGGGTCGATATTCCACAAGGGCCCGTGTTCAAACGAACTCGAGACTATGTGCTAGAAGGCACTTGAAGGGATCTCACAACCCCATAATGATGCTTTGGTAATCTCTATCCTTATGAATAAAATTCAGGTTAAATGTGTTTTAATTGATCCAGGAAGCTCAGCCAATATTATTCAATCGAGGGTCGTGGAGCAGCTCGACCTACAAGATTAGATCGTATCCGCAGCTCAGATTCTCAATGGCTTCAACATGGCAAGTGAAAGAACTAAAGGTGAAATCATCCTACCAGTAAATGTAGCCGAAACTATTCAAGAAACAAAGTTCAATGTGATCGAGGGCGATATGAGATACAACACACTGCTCGGAAGACCTTGGATTCACAACATAAGGGCAGTCCCCTCAACCCTTCACCAAATGCTGAAGTTCCCAACACCGGATAGAGATAAAACGGTGTATGGGAAACAACATGCTGCTAAAGAGATGTTCGCGGTCGATGAAGTAATACCGGTATCGGCGCTTTTGTCTACAAAGGGATCAAAGTCCAAAGGAAAATAGGAAGCTAAATAGCAACCATAACCACCAGCCTCGACTCAGTTGAAGAAGCAGGGAACGGACGAGGACGATGACTATTGGACCCCTCAATCCTTCATAATCCCCGAGGATTCCGATGCCCCCTAATCGACAGTCGAAGAGCTGGAGCAAGTCATACTGATCGAGCATCTACCCGATCGAAAGGTATACCTGAGTACGAGGTTATAAGTATGTCACCTATTGTTATAATGTAATGCTATTTGGACTAAAAAATAATGGTGCCATTTATCAACGCTTAGTAAATCGAATGTTCGAAGAACAAATAAGTAAATCAATGAAGGTTTATATTGACGATATGCTAGTTAAGTCCCTACGAGCAGAGGGCAAATTGACACATTTGCAGGAGACCTTCGATATACTAAGGAAATACTACATGAAACTCAACCCGGAGAAATGTGTATTCGGGGTCAGCTCGGGAAGTTCCTCGGCTTTATGGTATCAAATCGGGGGATCGAAATCAACCCCGACAAGATCAAGGCAATCGAAGACATCACAGTCGTGGACAATGTTAAGGTCGTACAAAGATTAACAAGGCGCGTAACCACCCTAGGCAGATTCATCTCGAGGTCTTCAGATTGAAGTCACAAGTTCTTCTCACTACTCAAAAGAAGAACAATTTTGCATGGACCTCGGAATGCCAACAAGCATTAGAAGAATTAAAGTGATACCTCTCGAGCCCGCCACTGCTTCATACTACGAAAGCGGACGAACAACTCTATTTGTACTTAGCAGTCTCGAAAATCGCGGTAAGTGGGGTCCTAGTTCGAGAAGAGCAAGTATGCAATTTCCTGTTTAGTATGTTAGTCGAAATTTAGGTGAGGCCGAGACCCGGTACCCACACTTAGAAATATTAGCGCTTGCCCTAATAAGCGCCGCTAGGAAATTAAAACCATATTTTCAGTGTCACCTGATCTGTGTGGTGACTACTTATCCCCTTTGCAATGTTTTGCATAAGCCCGAACTTTCGGGCCGATTGCCCAAATGGGCAGTCGAGATCAGTGGGTACGATATCGAGTATCGACCCCGAACAACCATCAAGTCTCAAATCTTAGCGACTCTGTGATCGACTTTACGCCAGCCCTCGTACCCGAGGTCGAAAAGGAACTATTATTAAAGTCGGGTACATCATAAGGGCTGTGGACACTCTTCACATATGACGCTTCGAAAGTGAAGGGGTCTGGGCTAGGCATCATTTTGAAGCCGCCCACGGGTAATACAATTAGACAAGCTATCAAAACTTCCAAGTTAACTAATAATGAAGCCGAGTATGAGGCCATGATTGCAGGTCTCGAATAGCTAAAGGCTTGGGAAAAGAGGTCATCGAGGCCAAATGTGACTCCCTGCTTGTGGTAAACTAAGTCAACAGAACCTTCGAGGTTCGAGAAGATCAAATGCAGAGGTACTTAGAAAAACTACAGGTGACTCTACATCGGTTTAAAGAATGGACCCTATAGCATGTGCCTCGAGAACAAAACAGCGACGCCGATGCCCTTGCAAATTTGGGGTCATCAGTCGAAGACAACGAGATTAGCTCGGGGACTGTCGTACAAATTTCAATGTCGGTAATCAAAGAAGGCCATGCCGAAATCAACTCCATAAGTCTGACCTGGGATTGGAGGAACAAATATACCGAGTACCTAAAGAATGGGAAGCTTCCATCGGATCCTAAGGAATCGAGGATTCTACGTACGAAAGTTGCACGATTCACATTGGCCGAAGATGGAACACTATATAGAAGGATGTTTGATGGACCATTGGCAATATGTTTGGGACCAGGATATACCGACTACGTCCTACGAGAAATCTATGAGGGCACCTGCAGAAATCATTCTGGTGCCGAATCATTGGTTCACAAAGTCATTAGAGCAGGATACTATTGGGCCGATATAGAAAAGAATTCAAAAGAGTTTGTTTGAAAGTGCGACAAATGTCAAAGGTATGCGCCGATGATTCACCAACCTGGAGAGAAACTCCACTGAGTCTTATCCCCATGGCCATTCATGAAATGGGGAATGGATATCGTCGGCCCTCTACCATCGGCCCCAGGTAAAGCTAAATTTATTTTGTTTACGACTGACTATTTCTCTAAGTGGGTTGAAGCACAGGCTTTCGAGAAAATTAGAGAGAAAGAAGTCATAGACTTCATCTGGGACCACATTATATGCCGATTCAGGATGCCTGCCGAGATCGTTTGCGACAATAGAAAGCAATTCGTCGGCAGCAAAGTGACAAAGTTTCTCGAAGATCACAAAATAAAAAGGATCGTGTCGACGCCATATCATCCTAGTGGGAACGGACAGGCCGAATCGACAAACAAGACCATCATTCAAAATATAATAAAAAGATTGAACGACGCTAAGGAAAAATGGAGAGAAATATTGCCCGAAGTCCTTTTGGGCGTATCGAACAACGTCAAAATCCAGTACGGGGAAACATCATTCTCTTTAGTATATGGCGCCAAAGCTCTGATTCCGGTTGAAGTCGGGGAACCTAGTGTCAGGTTTCGATATGCAACGGAATAGTCAAATCACGAGGCTATGAATGCAAGCCTAGAATTGCTAGATGAAAAACGGGAAGCTGCCCTCGTTCGAATGGCCACACAGAAATAGTGGATCGAAAGGTACTACAATCGAAGAGCCAATCTTCCACACTTTAAAATCGGGGATTTGGTTCTGAGGAAGGTCACCCTTAATAATCGAGACCAAAATGAAGGAAAACTTGTCCCGAACTGGGAGGGACCGTATCAGGTCCTCGATATTATAGGGAAAGGGATCCTAGAAACTTGGCACGATGAACGACGAACAATTACCAAATAATTGGAACATATCACTCCTCAAACGATATTACTGCTAAGGTACGACCTTCTCCATTTTTCTTTATATTTAATACTAACCATTTGCACGTGTTTAATCAAATACACCAAAAGATTCTTCAAATACAAAGTCCTTAGGTCTGAAAGCACGCGTTACACTATTTTTTCCTTAGACCGGTTTTTGTCCCAAATGGGTTTTTCCGGCAAGGTTTTTAACAAGGCAACCATTGTTCGTGATAACTTAGAGCAATTCAACAGTATCCGAGGCTCCTTTACAATCAACCTCGAATACTGAGGGCATCACCCTTGGATAGTTACAAGGAAAATACTTCGTGTCGAGAGGGTCTCACTAGGTAAAGGACCAAACAATCAAATGAACCGTGTCCATATAGATTACTCGAGCTCTAATGGCAAAACATGTACGCATGTATAATCTATTGAAAGAAGTATTTTTCCTTACCAGATGTTACATGCCTTAGAGAAATTTATACTTTACAATTTCATACTTATGATCTATTGTGGAAACTGGCTTAAAGGCCGATCACAACTGAAGTTCAAATAATTTACCCTATACTTAGGGACTGGCATCCAAAAAATTGACATGATCGAATTACTAAACCTCAAAATCGTAAGACCTTAAAAAGGCAATCCTCGATTTTATAGGTCACGGCCACCCCACTCGGGGACTAACACTTCGAACGAGTTCGAAGTATAGCACGGAAACAAGCCTAAGGAGCAAATCCCAAACGAAAGGCTACAACCAAATTAACACGGTTCGGAGACGTCCGAATTCAGTTATAAAACAGGCCTTCAAATATTTTCATAAACCGGTTAAAAAAGGCAATCATCGGCTGAATTACTAAGGGTCTCGATAATATCGACACTCGAAAAACCCTAAGGGGTAGCGAATTATTCGAACTCCGGGATAATTTTGTGCTAAGGCATAACAAAGCAAAGGATTTCGATAACACCAATCCTCAAAAAACCTAATGGGTACAAATTTATCTCATGATAAGGCATGACAAATTTTTATGATTAATTTTTCAAGCCGAAAATGAGGAAAAGCCATTCTTTTGAGGCCATACCGGCCTAATTCAAGAGCCTAAGGGCTATTTTATTTTTTGAGTTCGAGAAATCGTCCTTACTTAAGTAAAACCTAAGGGTCACTCTACTTCGAGTTCGAGCAAGTACTCACTCGATTTCAAAGACTACACTGGTCCGACTTCAGTCTAGTTGCCTAAAGTCCCGAACTTGTGAGCAAAATCTCCATAAGGCATGAATGCATGAATGAAATAGAATTTTTACGAGGCAGGAAATAGAATAAAGACAAGTCAAAGAGAAAAAAGATCTTTTATCTATATGAAAATATTGACAAGGACCGATCAGGGTCCCACACAAACAATCAAAAAAGAAAAAGCCTAAGATTCCTAATTTTCCTCAGGGGCAGCTTCTTCTCCATCGAGGTCCTCCCCATTTTCGGACCCGCTCTTGCTGCTATCATCATCATCGTCATTGGAAGAGGCCAACGCTCTAGCATCAGCTTCATGCTCTTTAGCCTTTATTATCTCGTTGGTAAGATCGAAACCTCGAGCATGGATCGTCTCGAGGGTTTCCCTTTGAGATTGGCATTTGGAGAGTTCAGTAATCCAATGTGCTCGAGTTTGAACAGTCTCGACTGCCTCTCTCGCTTGGACTTGAGCGACTTCAGCATCGTCCCGGTAGACGGCAACAATCGCCTCTGCCTCGGCCTTTGCCTTTTCCGCTTCAGATTTGGCCTTTGCAAGTTCGGAAGCCAAACGAGCCTCGAGCTCCTCTATTTTCTTTGCCTGATCAGAGCTCTTCTCCTTCATGCCTCGAAGCTGACTTTCGACCGATGACGATTGGGCTCGAGCAGCCTCTTTTTCAGCATCAAAGCGGTCCATACTTTCTTTCCACCCCAAGGTCTCCGCCTTCATCATGTTGACCTCCTCGCAGAACTGCTCGATCCTCTCGACCTTCTGCTGCAGCTATGAGATTGAAATGTTTTCCACCGTTCCCGAATTGAGCCCATGAGATTTTAAGATTTTCATTACCTTCTTGATCAGGTCGGTCTGATCTTGGTGAGCCTTGGCCAACTCGACTTGGATGTCATTGATCTCCTCTTCTTTTTGACCACTGAGAAGTTTAAGGGCATTTCTCTCCTCCGTGAGCCCTCGGAGGTCGGCCTCACATCGGCTCAGCTCTACTCGAGACTTTGAAAATGCCTCCTGATGGAGCGCCAAAGCCTATACGTAAAAAAGAAAGGAAATTAGACAGGAAGAGAAGAAATAAACTAAGTATGATATCGACAAAGGGAGTTGAGACTCACCCGATTCAAGTCTTGTTGAGCCTCATCGAGGAGACTGGATACTTCACTCAGGTCGGTAGCATCCTCGACCCCGATAAAGTAACCACAGAAGGGGTCCTCCCATCCAAGGGCCCCGTGTACTTTAGGAGTCCTCGTAGCTTGTGCCTCCCGAATTACCTCCTCGAAAAACGCAGGGAGAATCGGCGAGTCTCCAATATCTATTGCCCCAAGTGAGCCATTTGGGGCGTTCTCTCGATGCGAAGGGCCTCGAAGCCTGCCCCTTCAGACATATCCGCCTTTTGCTCATCTCGGCGGGAGGCATATTTGATCTTCGACGACTCGGGTACTTTGCTCGAGTCCTTTTCCAAGACCCCCTCGGCTCGAGGCGGAATCTCCTCAACCACCACCGACTCAGCGTCCTTTGGGGACTCGATGGTTTTCTTCATTCGGGCCACCAGTTCGGAGCCATCATCTTCATCTTCTTCTTCTTCCTCCCTTAGCCGTTGAATCACATCCGTAGGCAGGGCAACCGTGTCTTTCTTCGGCTTACGAACCGGATTCTTCTTAGGCTTTGGATCCTCGGAGGTTGAGGTCCTTTTTCTCTTCTTATCCTTCGCCGGCTTCAGAGTCAGGGTCGAAGTCTCCTCCTCACCAGACGAGGGCCTCATGACCGCATCCTTGCCCAAGCCTGTACACGATAAAATTGAATAAGTAGAAGAAGGGCATCTTAATCAAATCATCAAATACACAAAAAGTGGGCTTACCATGATTCTTGGCCTCCCATCGACCCTTTGCTAAATCGCGCCATGAGCGTTCGGTGTATGTAGAGGTCGAGGCCAGGTTCCAAACCCAGCTCTCGAGGTCAGGAATCACACGGGGCATTCAAGCGACCGCTACATCATGGAAAAAGACATCAATGAGAAAAGACAAAGGAACAAATAATACATGGAAGCTAACAATGAGACGGTACTTACGATTCATATTCCATTTCTCAGGAAATGGCTTCTTCTCGGCTGGGATTAGGTCGGAAGTCCTCACTTAAACGAACCGGCCCATCCAGCCTCGATCCTTGTCCCTGTCTATGCTCGAGAACAACACTTTGGTAGCCTGACATTGGAGTTTTATTAACCCGCCTCGATAGAGGCAGGGGCTATACAATCTGATAAGGTGATCGAGGGGGAAAGGGACCCTCTCGACATTGTTAGCATCGGAGCAGAATAATAATTCGCCAAAAGGAAGGATGGATTTGGCCTAGGGTTATTTGATATTGACGGCAAAAATCAACGATGGCAGGGTCGAGGGGGCCAACGTGAAAGGGTAAGTGTAAACACTTAGAAACCCTTCCACATGGGTGGTGATGTCTTCTTCGGGGGTCGGGATCACCACCTCTTTGCCCTCCCAGTTGCAGTCTTTCTTTACATGCTTAAGTTATCTCTCAGTTATCGAGCATATATACCTCAACATTGGCTAGCATCGACCAGGAATTGACGAGGCTTTATCGGTCTTGAAATCGGAGTTTAGCGCACACCCCCCAAGAATGCATTCCTAAAGACGGGGTTCCACCGGCGTTTTCGCGATGGCCAATTGAGAAGATGAAGCAGCTTCTTTTTTATGGTACCATTTTCGATATTTTTGCCATTTTTGTGTAAGTTTGAAGAAGAGGAAGATAATAGGACTTGACGTTTGAGAAAGAATTAACAGGAAAACCTGAAGATTTGTAAAAGGGAAGAACTTAAGAGATGTAAAAGCTTTGGAGATTAGAAGGAAGTGAAAGTAAAGTTTGAATCAATGAGAAATGGGTCTATTAATTGGATTGACGGCGACGGTTCAAAGGCACTAGTGGCCGACCACCAACTGACACTCATTAATGACTTGGGGAACTATACCGACGGGACGTTTCGGTCACTCTCGTCGCTTACGTCACGAGGATGACGTCATGACAGGTCGAGGTAGAAAATTTAAGGCTCAATTCGTTTCATGTCATTTCACTCCAAAAAATGAGGGGAATATCTGTATACGGTTAAAATCGGGCCCACCCGATTTTACTATTTGACCGAGACCGGGAGGTTTCACCGAAGGATGGCCTCGTAACGGAACAGACTAAATCACGAGGATAAGGTACCGAGTTCAGAATCGAGGTACCTGTCGAGATCGAGGCTAGTAGCGATCGAAGCCAAATGAGACATACATCGAGCAAGATCGAAGATAACACAATAACAGAAAGGCGAGATATCCGTGACTGGTCGAGGATCATGGCGTAAATCTCGAAACGGATTTAATTAGAAACGGTTAATTAGCTAATCATGGGATTTTCTTCTGTAATTAGAATTATACCATAAGTGGAATTCCTCTACTATTTAAAGGGGGTACTAATCATTTGTAACACACATTGTTCACAGATATCACATCAATATAATTCTCCTTCTCGTTTATACTATTGTTCATTAGCTTGTTATATTTTAATTGTTCTTACATCAACCAGTTCGAGGGTATCCAAATTCGAGGGCTGAGTTCCATTCTAATACTGGTTTGCTTTACTTTATAGTTCACTTATGTTATTAATCTTTATATTTATCAATTGGTATTGAGTGAAATCACGCGTCCTTAGAACCATATTATAAGTTTAATTGTTATCCAATTTTAAGGGTAAACAGTTTTAATGTGAATATTTTGTGATCTTTATACAAATAGCCGACTAGATTTACTGTTTATTATTTTTAGCTTGTTTACATGAAGTATACACGATTAAACTTATATTATGCATTAATTATATGAATTTGACTCCTCTCCATTTCACTTTTCTCCATTTTCCCCAAGTTCTAGCTTAGGTTGAGGACACATGGCATAGGTTAAAATTAACGACTAAGATTTTATTGACTAAAACAAAGCCCTAAAGCTCCCTTTCCTTGACAATAATTGTCATTTAGATAACTAAAATAAGGACCCGTTTGGCCATAGATTTTGCCAAAATAAACTTGAATTTTATTTGGCAAACACATGTTTGGTCATAGATTTTGCCTACATTTTGGCCAAATTCCAAACCTCAAAACCAGCTCAATAGCTAGTTTTGGGCCAAAATATCACTATTATATTTTTTAAAAATTGCCCCAAACTTTTGTATTTTATAAAAGAGCCCACCATTTATTATTTTGTAACAATGTTGCTTCATCTTCTTGGTCATCTGATAGTGTATCATGTAGTTCATTATAAAAATGATAATTTTACATCAAATTTATTTATGTTCATGACTATGATTTGCGATAATATAATGAATGTTATTGATAATGGTACTGTTGGGTATTTGTGATAGTTTTTAGAACTTGTGAGTATAAATCATGTTTCATATTTTTCCAAACCAAACTTCACCCAAAACAGATGTCCAAATATATTTTCATCTTCAAACCAAACTTCACCTAAATCAGATTTTTCAAAATAAATTTGGGAATCTATGGCCAAACTCTAGCTAAATTTTGTATCTATAGGCCACCTAAACTCACTTTATAATGTATCTATTGAGCACAACTCGACTAATCAATAAAAAAAAAAATGGAGCGCGTGGACTTCATTATAAAATTTTTGAATAAAAAAGGCCACATGGCTTTTGACTCGCAATAATATAAAAAAAGTTTTTGAGAAAACATCCAAAAGAAAACTTTTCAGCCAACAAAATTAACAAAAAATGATGAATATGTTCTAAAAAAAGAAAGATCCTCCATGATCACCGTCTGGCGCTTCTTCCATTTATATTTCAACTTTGAATCTGGAATAATGCGCGTGTAATGACAATAATTATATTGTGGATGTTTATTTATTACTCCGGTATAGATAATCTTCCTGAAAAAAATTATCCATTTAGTACTCTGTTGAAATTTATCTACAAGCAGCTGATGCAGGCAGGTTGCAAGCAGCTCAATAAAATAATTTGCAGCAGTTTCTTATTAAATAGGCAGGTTGCAAGCAGCTCATGCAGACAGCTTACAAGCAGCTAAAGAAAAGCCTCGCAGCTGCTTCCTTTCTTCTATAAATAGAGGAGTTTTCAGTTCATTATGTACATAAGTTTGAAGTTAGAATAATATATCAATCTCTCTCTATACTTGTCTTTACTTTACTGTCTTTATTTTATAACACGTTATCAGCATGAGACTCTGCCATCTCGAGAAAATACTTTGAAACTATCAGAGGTACGAACTTTCTTTTTCTAAATAATGTCTAATCTTTCTAAACTTGAGTTTGTAGCCCTGGATATATCGAGCAAAAGCTACATGTCTCTGGTGCTTCATGCTAAAATTCATCTTGATGCGATGGGTCTGGAAGACACCATCAAAGATAAAAATCAGGCATCAAACCAAGACCGTGCCAAAGCAATGATATTCCTACTCCATCACCTTAATGAGGGCCTGAAATAGAATATCTTACTGTTAAAAATCTAGTCATACTGTGGAATAATTTGAAAGATAGATATGACCACCTGAAGATGATCGTTCTTCCACAGGCACCTTATGATTGGACTCATCTAAGGCTACAAGATTTTAAATCTATCAGTGAGTATAATTCTGCTATGTTCAAAATTATTTTCCAATTGAAACTATGTGGTGATAATATTACTGATCATAATATGTTAGAGAAAACTTTCACCATTTTTCATGCCTCGAATATGCTCATGCAGTAGCAATATCGAGAGATGGGATTCAAAAAGTATTCTGTACTTATCTCACATCTTCTTGTAGCCGAGCAACATAATGTGCTATTAATGAAAAACCATGAAAGCCGACCTACTGGTTCTTGTCCATTCCCTGAAGTGAATGAGACGAACTTCCACCAAGCTAAGCGTGGAAGAGGACGTGGCCTCAATCGTGGTCATGGCCGTGGTCGGGGAGAAAACTCTAATCATGGTAATAATAATGCACCAAAGAACCCTCCTCACCACCAGCAATGGAAAAAGAAGGAACAAAAGCATGAAGCGGTACAAGCAGCAAAGCCAGAAAATGCATGCTATAGATGTGGAGGAAAAGGGCACTGGTCATGTACATATCGTACGCCAAAGCACCTAGTTGAGTTGCATCAAGCCTCCCTGAAGAAGACAGAGAAAAATATTGAAGCAAATTTTATTTCTGAAGATAATTTAAACTTCATGCATTTGGATGTAGCTGATTATTTTGCATTCCCAGAAGGAGAAACAAGTCATGTGATCGGTAGTGAATCTGTAGAAATGTAAATATTTTAATTTTTGTTGTTTGTAGTAGATAGTATGGTTATGTAATTATTGTACATAAATAATAGTTATGCTTTGATAATAATGTTTACTATCATATTTATTTTGTTTATGTCATTTTGAAGAATATGGATAATCCTCAAATTATGTTTGGATCAAAGACCAATCATGAAGATATTTGTGTAATTGATAGTGGAATAAATCATGCCATATTCAAATATCAGAAATACTTTTCTTATTTGCATAAGGAAAAAGCATGTGTTTCTATAATTTCTGGTAATATAAGTTTGATTGAAGGCTCCGGAAGAGCTATTGTATTTCTGTCTAAGGGAACAAAACTTATTATAGACACTGTATTATTCTCCTTCAAGTCCCAAAGAAACTTGTTGAGTTTTATAGATATTCACCGAAATGGGTATCATGTTGAGACAATAGATGAAATGAACGTGGAATATCTTTGTATTACAAAGAATATTTTTGGCCAGAAATGCATTGTAGAAAGGTTACCAACTTTATCTTCTAGTTTATACTATTCAAAGATTAGTACAGTTGAAGCACACTCTATCGTAAACCAGAAGTTTACTGATTCAAATATTTTTGTGCTTTGGCATGGCCATTTGGGCCATCCTGGATCAATAATGATGAGACGAATTAATGAAAATTCGAGTGGGCATCCATTAAAGAACCTGAAAATTCTTACAAATGATGAATTTTCTTGTGATGCTTATCATCAAGGCAAAATGATCACTAGACCATCGCCAATGAAGGTTGGCATTGAGTCATCTGCCTTTTTTGAACGTATACATGGGGATATATGTGGACCTATTCACCCACCAAGTGGCCTGTTTAGATTATTTTATGGTCCTAATAGATGCATCTTCAAGATGGTCTCATGTGTGCCTACTATCATCTCGCAACCTGGCGTTTGCAAAGTTATTAGCCCAAATAATTCGATTAAGGGCACAATTCCTAGATTATCCTATAAAGGCTATTCACCTTGATAATGCTGGAGAATTCTTATCTCAAGCTTTTGATAATTACTATCTATCAGTTGGAATAAAAGTTGAACATCCTGTAGCTTATGTTCATACTCAAAATAGCCTTGCAGAGTCATTTATTAAATGGCTGCAATTGATAGCATGGCCACTACTTATGAAAACAAAATTACCAACTACTGTTTGGGGCCATGCTATCTTGCACGCAGCATCACTTATCCGTCTCAGACCAACACATTATAATAAATATTCTCCATCACAATTAGTTTTTGGTCATGAATCAAATATTGCCCATCTACGAATTTTTGGATGTTTTGTATATGTGCCAGTAGCACCACCACAGCGCAGTAAGATGGACCCCCAAAGAAGGTTAGGAATATATATTGGGTTTGAATCACCCTCTATTATTCGCTATCTTGAACCATTGACGGGAGATTTATTTACTGCTCGATTTGCAGATTGTCGATTTGATGAAACAAATTTTCCACAATTAGGATGAGAGAAAAAGGAAATCAAAAGAAAAAATGTGTGGAAAGTTTCATCATTATCTCACTTTGATCCACATACCCCTATATGTAATCAGGAGGTCCAGAAGATCATCCATTTATAGAATATAGCAAATCAAATGTTAGACACATTTACTGATTTGAAAAGGATAACTAAGTCGCATATCCCTGCATAGAATGTGCCTATCCGAATTGATGTCCCAGCAGGACCATCCACTAGCATGAGAGCTAGTGAACCTAAAGCATGCCTGAAGCGTGGTAGACTTTGGGTTCTAAGGATCGAAATCCTAGAGGAAAAAAATCGACAAATGATCAAAATGATATTATGAAGGGATCTCCTGAAGAGACCCAAGATGTGATTAGTTCTGTGAGATTCCTGAAGAAATCAATGAACCCGAGACTCAAGTGAGTAAGGAACTTTTAATAAGTTCTACTGGTGATGAGATTAATTTAAATCGATCTGAAATAGTGGTGGATAATATTTTTGCATATAATGTTGCACTTAACATTATGCAAGATAGTGAAAATCTTGAACCCCGATCTGTCGAAGAATGTCGACAAAAATCTGATTGGCCAAAATGGCAAGAGTCAATTTAATCGGAATTGAAGTCACTTGCTAAAGGAGAGGTCTTTGGACCAGTATTCCAAACACCTGCTGGTATAAAGCCAGTTGGTCATAAATGAGTTTTTGTGCGAAAAAAGAATGTTAAAAATGACGTTGAAAGATACAAGGCTCGCCTTGTTTCACAAGGATTCTCACAACGACCTGGAGTCGATTATGAAGAAACATATTCACCAGTTATGGATGCCATAACATTTCGATATCTCATCAGTTTAGCTTTACGTGAAAGGCTTGAAATACATCTAATGGATGTAGTTACAACTTATCTGTACGGGTCACTTGATAATGAAATTTACATAAAAATCCCCGAAAGATTTAAAATACCTGAAGCATATTCGAAATCTCGGGAAATGTACTCAATCAGATTACAAAGATCTTTGTACGGTTTAAAGCAATCTGGGCGCATGTGGTATAATCGCCTCAGTGAATATTTGCTAAAAGAGGGTTATATAAATGATGTTATTTGTCTATGTATTTTTATAAAGAAAATGGCTTCAGAATTTGATATACTTGATGTTTATGTTGATGACATAAATATTGTTGGAATTCCAAAAGAGCTCCAAAATGCAATTGAATATCTTAAGAAAGAATTTGAGATGAAAGATCTTGGAAAGACAAAACTTTGTCTTGGTCTGCAAATTGAACATTTAGCATACGAGATCTTTATCCATTAATCTGCCTATACAGAAAGGGTCTTAAAACGCTTTTACATGGACAAAGCGCACCCATTGAGTACACCAATGATTGTTCGATCACTTGAAGTGAATAAAGATTTGTTCCGAACTCCAGAAGAGGATGAGGAACTCCTTGGTCCCGAAGTACCCTATCTCAATGCAATTAGTGCACTAATGTATCTTGCTAATGCTACAAGGCCTGACATAACATTTTTTGTTAATTTACTAGCAAGATATAGTTCTTCTCCTACACAGAGACATTGGAACGGGATTAAGCATATATTGCGATATTTAAAGGGAACTCTTGATATGAGTTTGTTTTATGCTAACAAAGATAGTGCAGATCTTGTTGGTTATGCAGATACAGGTTATTTATCTGATCCATATAAAGCTAGATCTCAAACCGGGTACGTGTTTGCATGTGGAGGTACTATCATATCATGACGCTCCACAAAGCAATCTATTGTTGCTACTTCTTCAAATCATGCTGAGATAATAGCTATTCATGAAGCAAGTAGGGAATGCGTATGGTTTAGATCAATAATTCATTTTATTCGAGAAAAATATGGTTTGGAATGTGAGAAAAGACCCATAATTTTATACGAAGACAATGCTGCATGCATAGCCCAATTGAAGGGAGGATTTGTAAAAGGAGATAGAACGAAACACATTTTACCAAAATTATTTTACGCACACGATCTTCAGAAAAATGGTAACATTGATGTGCAACAAATCCGTTCAAGTGACAATCCGGCAGATTTATTCACTAAATCTTTGCCAATTTCAACTTTTGAGAAAATGGTATACAAGATTGGAATGCGGAGACTCAAATATTTGAAACAAGTTTCTTATCAGGGGGAGTAAAATACGCGATGTACTCTTTTTTTCTTACTAAAATTTTTTCCCACAGGGTTTTCCTTATAAGGTTTTTAATGAGGCAGCTAGAAATGCGTATTACTAAATATGTGTACTCTTTTTTCATCACTAGAATTTTTTCCACTAGATTTTTTCTAGTAAGGTTTTAACGAGGTACAATACCTTTTAATGAACATCCAAGGAGGAGTGTTATGAAAATAATTATATTGTGGATGTTCATTTATTACTCCACTATAGATAATCTTCCTGAAGAAGATTATCCATTTAGTACTCTATTGAAGTTTATCTACAAGCAGCTGATGCAGGCACGTTGCAAGCAACTCAATGAAATGATTTGCAGCAGCTTCTTATTAAACAGGCAGGTTGCAAGCAGCTCATGCAGACAGTTTACAAGCAGCTAAAGAAAAGTTTTGCAGCTGCTTCCTGAAAAGTCTCACAGGTGTTTCCTTTCTTCTATAAATAGAGGAGTTTTCAGTTCATTATATATATAAGTTTGAAATTTGAATAATATATCAATCGCTCTTTATACTTGTCTTTACTTTAATGTCTTTATTTTATAACAACGCTAATTTAATTAAAAACATGTATTTGAAATAATATTTAAGTATAATATTTTGGCTTTTAGAGTTACAAAATTGTGTAAAAAGAAGAGTTTTCTATGCTTTTTGCAGTCAATTTTATATTTGCAAGAGAAAGAGGACGGCATGTTTGACGTAGAGTACGTTGCACGTCAATCATGATGAAATTTTATTGGCGCTCGTGATATGATCGTAATATAAACAGGAATTGAATATTATAGCGGCGCTGAACAGCACCAATGTTGATTTCTATTCGCTTTACAGTGAGAGAAGTCCAAACGCCTAGATTTGTTTACGTCATTGGCTATTAAATCTCTTTTTAGCTGCAGCAGCCTTTTCAGTCCTAAGCATAAGAGTATTGGCTAACGGCAGCCTACTTTCTGATGCCTAATGCCAGCTAGCTGGTTTATATTTATTGTAGTTTTATTATCCATTATACATAGTTTATGTAGGCGTTTAGACATAAAAATTAGTATAATTTTCTTTTTTTAAAAGTAGTATTTTGAGTTAGGTTAAAAAATATTATTTAGAATTTAAAATTATGTTTGAATATATATTTCACTTGAAAAAAATATTGCACTTTTGTGAGTGACTTTGAATTTTTTTAAAAAGTGATCAAAATCAATTTTTGATTTTTGAAAAACTCATTCTCGACAAAATTTCAAAAATTTACAAAATTTCATAAACAAACACATTTTTTTTAAAAATAATTCAAGAAAAATAAAATAAAAAAAACAATTTTGGACAAACGGTTCCTAATTAATTTGAGAATCTCTGTGATCATTTAATACGTTTAACTGTTTAACGAGCGCGGACTTTCATTAAACGATATCAATTGAATGAAAATTCTTCTACAGCTTATATATATTATTGAATGAAAATAACTCTTTGATATAAGATCAAGAAGTTGATTACACATAATTTTCCAATTATAAGCTAACTAGCGACGAAGTTGAATCTCAAATCCGTTTTTATAGCTCATTGAGGCAGTGACAGAGCCACCCTTATACATAAATACATATATATATATATATATATATATATATATATATATATATATATATATATATATATATATATATAGCAAGAAAGAGAATTAATCCATTTGATTTTTTTCCTATATTTACTTATATATATTTTGACTCAAATTAATAAAAATTCTTGCTCCGTCATGTATGAGGGTATGCCATTTATATGTTGTGTCCATGTGTGTGTATATGGTAAAATATGTTCATATTAAATGATAGCATGAGAAAACGACACATGGAGTCGAAGACAGAAGATAGTCGGGTCCGAAGGCAACGATCTCGTGAATGATATTCATAAAGGCGAAATAAATGGCTATCACCCGGTAACATTTAGTGGAGAATATTCTACAGCATTAAGTATATGGTCCATTTCAGAGAATAGTGCATTCACTGCCTACCGTTACATATTCTTCAATGGCCCTCATAATTGTCATTAAAGATGGATTTGATCCTAGGATCTTGTTCCCTAGGTGCAACTATAAATAGTGAGCTCTATAGTCATTGTACATGAGACGAATTTTCTGACAAGCATACACTATACTTCTTTCAAAACTCAATACTATTTTACTTTCTTGCTTATTTACATTGTTCTTACTTCCTCAGGAAACTCTACTCCCGGGCTCAAGATCTTTACTGTCTTATCTCGATTTCAACGCTAACTCTTATATTTTCATCCAATTTATTAATCATTTTATGATCAAATCGATTCACTTATCTATAAATCACGTATCAATTCAACTGTACCGTTTTACGGGTAAACAGTTTGGCGCCCACCGTGGGGCATAGGTAGTTGTGTAATTGAATTGCTCCCTGCATCTATTACTAACTTGTTTGATTCTTTGTTCTTAGCAAAATTCATTAAAAATAGCTGATAACGATGTCAACATCGCACACAATGTTGAGGCCCAAGAAAATCAGCCTCAGCATGAAGATTCCATCATTAACACCCACAACGAGGGGGACGAGGCCACGCTGGTTCATAGTGGGCAATATCTACGACATGTTCGAGAGACAACTCCTGATGATACTGAAGACGAGCACGTCGTTGAAACAGTAAGGATCCTGAGGGAGCAACAAAAGGCCATTATGAGTCATCTCTCGCAGCAGGATCAGGTCATGACGAAATAAAGGCACGTGTTGTCTGGTGCTTCCAACAACGCAAATGGACGAGGTCCAGTTCCTCCGGTGTTCCCGCAAATCAAATGACGCAGAGGGTCGATAAAAACAACCTGAGGGGCGAAGTCGGCTTTGACAGGGCTGGGGGGAGCGGTAGCGGATCCGGTAATAACAATGAGAATTATCCCTTTAAAGCCGAACTCATGCGGTTTATGAGGGAAATAAATACCCGAATGGATCAAATTTTGGGCGCACCACCAGTATTGAAAGGACCGGATTCAAAGAAGTACACCCAACTGCCTTTCAAACCGAGCGCGACACCAGAGTTGATCCTGAAGCGGTTTAAAATACCAGATGTGCTGAAGTATGATGGGACTTCAGATCCTCAAGAGCATATCACCACCTATACAACGGCGGTGAAGGGAAACGATTTGGCTCCACATGAGATTGAGTCAGTTTTGTAGAAGAAATTCGGGGAGACCCTCATGAAGGGAGACCTAACATGGTATTCGCTCTTTCCCGAGCATTCCATAGATTACTACGAGGTGCTCAAAGATTCTTTAATTAAGGGCCATGGCAGGTCCAGAAAGGTACATGCCCGAAAGGCCGACATATTCAGGATTGCTCAAGGAGAGTCTGAATTATTGCGAGAATTTGTGACCCGATTCCAGAAAGAAAGCATGTTTCTCTCGGCCGTACCAGAAGAGTGGGTCGCCGAATTATTTACTAAAGGGTTGAATCCGAGAGGTTCTGATACTTAAATTGAAAGAAAGTCTGTTCGAGTTGCTGGAAACAACATGGGTAGATGTTTACAACCGGTACGAGTCAAAGATAAGAATTGAAGATGATCTGCTCGGCTTTCCAGTGTCAACCAAAGGACGGTACCGGGAGAAATTGAAGGATAATTTTGACGCAGATCGAAGGTCTTCAAAGAATTAGTTTTTTCCCTATGAGCGGGCCGAAGGATACGACAAAGGTTTTTCGTCAGCGGATAGATTCGCTACCAATAGGAGAACTAATCGCGTTCGGGATAACAGATCGTTGCAGGAAAATGAGACATCAGGTTCTCGAGATTCTTCCAACCCTAGGATTTTCGAATACAACTTTAACGTCATCGTAGTGGAGCTGGTGTATGCTATGAGGAACATTAAAGAATCACAATTCCCGAAGCCAATGAGATCTGATCCTAGCCAAAGAGATCCTAATTTGTGGTACGAATACCATGGAACCAACAGTCAACGGACAAGGGTCTGTTGGCATCTGCGCGAGGAGGTGGCGACATTGCTGAAAAACAACCATTTTAGAGAATTTATAAATGACCGAGCTTAAAACAACTACGGCCGCAATCGTGATAATAGAGAACATTCGAAAGTAGGAGAAGATCCCCTATGCTTGACGATCAACATGATTTTTGGGGAAAACGAGATTAATGGTGTGACATTTCCGGCGGCAAAAAAGACGAAGTTGTCAGTAACCCACAGTAAGAGACTCCGAGAAGTCGCTGAGGACGACATTACTTTTACGGAGGAAGACGCGGATGGACTGCTGCTGCCGCACAATGATGCATTGGTAATCTCCTTAAATGTCTTCGATTTTAAATTAAACGTGTTTTGGTGGACCTAGGAAGTTTAGCCAATATCATTAAATGGAGAGTGTTAGAGCAAGCCAAGCTCACCGGAAGTATCATTCCTACCACAAAACTCCTTGCTGGGTTCAACCTAATGATTTCGTCCAATTTCACACCTCAATTCAAGGTTATGATAACAGTCGAAGTAATAATAATACCCAACAAGAGTCGGGGTCGAATTTCGCAGGGAGATATAGATGGGAGTTAGTAGTATATATAATAGCGTGAGAATTTAAATATCTAAATTTACTCTTCCACAAAATAGGGTTGTTTTAAAGTCTAATTTAAAACTACAATTGCAAGTTGGGAAATAAAACTAAGAGATTATTTTTGTTGTTTTTCAAATGTTATAAAAAGCCTAGGGTTATGACCTTCACCTAGGTGTTTGCCTAATGGGATATAAACGTTAATGCTTGTTTTATTGATCGGGGTGTATTATAGCTATCAACTCTCAATTACCCACTCAATACCTCTCGGTCAGAGAGTGATTTTGCCCAATTTGGCTTTCTCAAGTCCAAATGGGTATTGAATACTACGGTCGATAAAAGCTCAAGTTGGGTTATTACTATCTCTAGGTTGAACCCTATAATTGGGATTATCAATCTCTCGATTGACCCAATTTCTTATTAGACAAGTTTTCCTAGATTAAGTCTCTCTTTCTCAAGTAGAGACCAAGTCAAATAGGCACGAACTAATATTTTCAACCATTAATTCCACAATTAAAAGCAAGAACATGGCTAAATAATAAACACCCAACCATAAACAAGCATTAAATCAAACACCTATTAAGTTTACACACTAGGGTTGGGTCACAACTCTAGTAAAAATATAGCTATTCATGCTTGAAATACAAGAAATAGAAGAAGAAATGATAATTAAACTCATATTACAAGATCAAAATGATAAAATCTAAGTTAAAATAGTTCAAAATATGAAAAAAAAACAAATACTAAAAAGAGTAAAAGGAAATGGCTACTGTAGCAGCTAATGACAAAAGTTGACCTAAAATGTGAAACTTGTCTATATATATAAGGCTGAAAATTTCGGATAAAATTGCCCTTCGGGAGGTTCTGCGGCCGCACAATTCCATGTGCTGTTCGCACTTTTCTTCAATTTGTCAGGATTGGAAGTCTGCGGCCGCATAATTTTTGTGAGCACCTAATTTTTGCCCTAATGCAAAGCACTCCTAAAAAGTCTAAAAATAATTTTAATCGCTTTTATAAAGTTTTAGGAATCTTTCTTTGTTTGTTTTGCATTTATTCACGTTGTTCATGCATATTTGAAAATGTTTTAAATCATAAAAAATCATCAAAATATTTTTTTTTATCTTTCATTTAGTTTATTAGTTGCATTATTAAATGAAAATCACAAAATACATGGGGCATGTTTACATTTTAGTTTTTAGTTTTAAATTAATTAGTTTTAAGGCTAATTTTCAAAAAATAATTTAAGAATCTAGTTTAGTATTTTATTTAGTTTGTTTAGTATCTTAATTAATTCAATTAGAGTTTTAAAATCAAACAAAAAGAAAGGAAAACAAAGAAGAGGGAAAAGGGCTAATTTTGGAGCCTCAAACCAGACTGGGTGAACATTTGAACGGCCCAATTGCCAAATACCCACCCCAGCCCAAAAGAAAACCGGTCTAGAACCCCCCCACAAACCAAACGACCTCGTTTTCCCTTCCCCCATTTTCCTAAAAGGGCAAAATCCTTGCACCCATCAAAAACAGAAGAAAACAGACCCCTCCCTCTAAGGAACCCGAGCGAGCCTTCTTCTCTAACAAGAACAAAACCAGCCGCCTCCCTAATGAGTTTTTCTCTAAAGAACGACCCTCCCCCAAATCTTTGAAAACCCTAGCAGCTGCCCTTATTCCCTTCTTCTCTCTACCCGATCTTCCTCTACACCAAGAACCCTAGCTAGCTGCCGCCTCTCCTCCTTCTTCACTCTCTCAAAACCTACTCACACTCAGTCACTCACGCAAAGAATCTCTCACCCACAGACTCCCACTCATATTTTTGAACACACACACACATTCAGAGAACGGAGAAGCACATTTCGATAGCATTTGGTGTCGAATTTTTTCTGGTTTTGCTGAAGAAACTGTGTTGATGTTGTCCTCTGGTGAAAGCTTGAAGTTCGGCTTCTATTTTCAGACCTTGTTTGGTCATTTAACACAGTTTTATTGTGTTTAGATATGTAAATACTCATCTATTTTTCACTTTAAATCTATGAATGAAGATTTGAGTTACTCAAGCCATATTCTTGATTGATTTCGAAGATGCGTCACTGAATCTGATTATAATTTCATCTCTTTTAGTTTGTCGATCACTTTGGCTTGAATGTTAAACTGGAATTATTCTCTGTTTAAGTATAGTTTTGCTAGATGTTTTATTATGCCTGATTTTTCGTGAATTCATCACCAGATTTGCCTTGTCATTTCTATGTTAGCTATTGCTTCGACTGATTATTTTAATTGATTACTCGAGTTGAAATTAGTCGTTGATTATTAGATCTCAATTGTAAGATTTTGAAACCAAATGATTTTGTATCTGTTTCGGACAATTGAAAAGTGAAATTGGTGAAATTGATGTATATTAAATATGAATATATAGAATCTAGCTTTGAGCAAAATAGTTACTGGAGATTTCTTTGTCAGCAACCTTATCTAAACTCAATTTGTATAAGGATAGTTTATAGGTTGTTATTATAAATTTTGAGCTATGATTTTGTGTAATGAGTTTTCAATTTGGTCGAATCCTGTGTTAACATCTGGAGTAATATGCTTTAAAGACAACTTTGAAATCATGTTAAAATTCAGTTTGGTGCACTATTGGGCTTTCGTGCTCATGAGTTCTCTGAGCCAAAATTCATAAATAACTGGCTGGGCCGAATCTTGTCAATAGATATAATAGTAAGAACTTTAAAGTTGTAAATAATTTCTAGTGATTAAACCTATCCCTTTTCCACAACGTTACTTCCATAAATCGTGGCCTTTTCAATAATCCCAAAGTTAGAAAATACTCATAAACATCGTAGCTTGCTTTAGGCACGATTAATAATAAATCATCGTGGCTATGGGTACGGTTCTCGTGGCATAGTCATGATACGTAATTTACAATTTGAGTGTGCGTTTCACATGACTCGACCACAACTTAAAATAATAATTAAAATAAATATGTGGTAAATCACGAGTGCGTTTCACATGACGCGGTTTGCAATATGTACAAAAAAAAACAAAAACAAAATGAGTGCGCGACATCGCAACTTATTTAAATAAACTCCATAATTTTTTAAAATAATTAAAAGCGGTTAAAAGGATAAAATGCACAATAGAGTTTAAATATGTAGTTAATCAGATAATTAGGTCAATTATTAATAGTTGAGAGACCGTGCTAAAACCACGAAACTCGGGAGTGCCTCACACCTTCTCCCGAGTTAACAGAATTCATTACCCGGTCTTGTGTGTTCGCGGACCATAAAATAAGAGTCCAATTTCCTTGATTTGAGATTTAAAATAAACCGGTGACTTGGGACACCATATAATTATCCCAAGTGGCGCCTCTGAATCAATAAATAATCCCATTTCGATTAATGTCACTTTAATTGGAAAAACTCCCTTTATCCCCTTGAAAAAAAAGAGGTGTGACAATTCTGATCTGCGGCCGCAATGCACTTTTTCTACGGGCCGCACTTTTACATCTACGGCCGCATAACTCTTCTTCTGCGGCCGCACAATTATTGTGCGGTCCTCACTTCTGGGGGATTTGGAATGCACATTCTCTGAACTTTGCTCTGGCTTAGTTTTTGCGGCCGCACAATTCATGTGCGGACCGCACTTTGCACTAAACTCTGATGGATTTTCCTTCATAACCTTCGGCCGCAGATGATATTCTGCGTTCCGCACTTCTGAGCTTCTGTGCCTTTTATGCCTTTGAGTTCAGAATACTCCTTTTTGAGTTGGATTTTATCTCGGGAGTTCATCTTTCAATATTCCTGCAATTAAGCATATTTTATTAGTTTTCAGGAACACAATTAAATGCTTTTGGACTAAAACAAAATCTAAAAGGCGCTAGAAAGTAGTCAAAATCCTCACTTATCACCTAGCGAGCATGACAACCTGAGGAGAGATCCTACTGCCCACAAATGCTGAGGGGGTGATGAAGACAACCCTTTTCGAGGTAGTGGACGACGATATGTGCTATAATATTATCCTGGGGAGGCCGTGGTTGCACGAGATGAAGGCTGTGCCATCAACATATCTTCAGTTGCTGAAATTCCCAACTCCCGAGGGAATTAAAAAAATAAGAGGTGACCAACCGGCAACAAGGGAGATGAATGCAATCTCAGTTTCCAGTAGCAAAGGGAAGGAGCATGCGACATAGCAATTACAGGAACCAACGCCTGCTCCTGAGTCGAGCGAAGTCAAACAGGGGGAGGAGTCATCGGAATCCTATCAGGTACCAAGATATATTCAGGTACCAGAAGAAACAGACGTAACAAAATCCACAACGAAAGAACTTGAACAAGTCGCATTGTTCGAAACGTTTTTGGAGAGGATGTTCCACTTGGGGACAAGACTACACCCCGAGCATAGGTCTGGATTTATCGAATTTCTTAAATTTAATGTCGATTGTTTTGCGTGGTCGCATGCGTATATGACATGCATCCCACCAAAAGTGGCTGTGCACAAACTAAGCCTGGATCCCAACATCCCTCCAGTAAGGCAGAAAAAATGCCCTATTGCCGAGGTTAGAAACAAATTTGTCAAAGAAGAGGTAACGCGTTTGCTTGATATTGGTTCAATCCGAGAGGTAAAGTATCCTGACTGGCTGCTAACATAGTAGTAGTTCCAAAGTAGAATAACAAATTTTGCATGTGCGTAGACTATAATAATTTAAATAAGGCGTGCTCAAAAGACTCATTCTCATTTCCAAACATTGATCAAATGATTGATGCGACGGCCGGGCATGATTTAATGAATTTTCTCAATACTTACTTTGGGTACAACCAAATCAAGATGAACCCGGAAAATTAGAAAAATATTTCGTTCATAACGAATTTAGGAACATATTGATATAATGTGATGCCTTTCGGGCTAATGAACACTGGAGCCACTTATCAATGGCTCGTAAACAAAATGTTTAAGAAACAAATAGGGAAAAATATGGAGGTTTATATAGATGATATGCTGGTTAAGTCTTTGAACGGAGGTGATCATCTTAAGCACTTGCAAGAAATTTTTGACATCTTAAGGAAGCATAACATGAAGCTTAAACCCGAAAAGTATGGGTTGAAGGTCAGCACCAGTAAGTTCCTAGGATTCCTAGTGTCACAAAGGGGGATCGAGGTTAAGCCCGACAAAATTAAAGCCATCGAAGACATCCCAGACCAATTATCAAGCGTGAAAGAGGTTCAAAGGTTGACAGGGAGACTGACCACTTTGAGCAAGTTCATTTCCCGGTCTTCGAAAAAATGCCATCATTTCTTTTCACTACTTAAAAAGAAGAACAACTTCGAATGGACTACGAAATGTCAGCAGGCTTTGAGGGATTTGAAAAGGTATTTGTCAAGTCCTCTATTACTGTCTAAACCGGAGGAAAGCGAACAACTGTTGATCTACTTAGCGTTCTCAGAGGTAAAGGTAAGTGCCATTTTAGTTCGTGAGGATGAAGGTACGCAATATCCTATTTATTACGTTAGTAAAATTTTAATGGGAGCAGAAACTCGCTACACACATCTGGAAAAATTGGCCTTAACTCTCGTAGTCACCGCTCGAAAGCTTAGGCCTTATTTCCAGTGTCATCCGATAGTCGTGGTGACCATTTTTCCCTTGCGAAATATTATTCATAAACCAGAAATTTCAGGTAGGCTGGCCAAGTGGGCCGTCGAAATGAGTGAATTTGACACAAAATATAAACCTAGAACTGCGATTAAGTCACAAGTTTTGGCCGACTATATGGCCGATTTCAGTCCGGGACTATTGCCTTTGGCTACCAAAGAGGCAATGATGGTGTCAGAATCGACATTAGCGGTTTGAACCTTGTTCATGGACAGAGCTTCCAACCTGAAGGGGTCCGGGCTCGGCATAGTGCTAACCATGCCCTCGGGAGAAACCCTAAGGTAGGCAATAAGATCCATTCCACTGACTAACAATGAAGCAGAGTATAAAGATTTAATTGCAGGACTTGAGCTGGCTCGGGGACTGGACTCCGAGGTCATAGAAATAAAATGTGATTCCCAATTGGTAGTAAATCAGGTCTATGGGATTTTCGAAGCCAAAGAGGAACACATACAACAGTATGTAGTGAAAATTTAGGCTCTGCTCACTCGGTTCAGGGAATGGTTAATTACGCACATCCCGAGGGAAGAGAATGAGGAAGCGGCCGCACTAGCCAATCTGGGTTCGTCCACGAAAATAAAGGGATCAGACTCCGTTATGGTTGTACAGCTTATGCACTCAGTTCTTGACGCAGATAGGTATTACGAGGTAAATGCGACCAGCTTGATCTGGGACTTGAGAAATGAGATCATTGATTATCTCGAGCACGGAAAATTGCCTGAAGATCCCATAGCATCTCGGGCACTACGCACTAAAGCAGCGCGGTACAATTTCAAGGGAGGTCAATTATACATAAGATCTTTCCAAGGCCCGTTGGCCCAATGTTTGGGAGCTTCCGAAGCTAATTATGTTATGCGAGAAGTCCACGAATGGATATGCGAAAATCACTGAGGCGCAGATTCCTTGGTGTTAAAATTAATTAGGGCAGTATACTACTGGCCCCGGATGGAACATGATGCCAAGGCTTATGTTCAATAATGTGATAAATGTCAATGCTACACATCATTGGTACATCAACCGATAAAGCCACTACACTTAGTTTTGTCGCCATGACCGTTCATGAAGTGGGGGATGGATATCGGTCCGCTGCCACCGGTCCCTAGTAAGCTAAGATTTCTTTTGATTTTAACTGACTATTTTTCTAAGTGGGTTGAAGTAGGTCCTTAACAGAAGATCGGCGAACACGAAGTGGTAGATTTCTTGTGGGAGAATATAATTTGAAAATTTGGGATATCAAAAGAGATATCCTGCGACAACAGGCCAGAATTTATAGGCGCTAAGGTCACAAAGTTCCTTGAAGACTTAAAAATCAAAAGGATCACATTATCACCTTATCATCTGAGCACAAACTGTTACAACCCAAATTTGCGTACCTTAGATCATTCCATAAGTTAGTCGACGTAAATCCAAGAAGAGATTATCTTTGAGATGATAAGAAGTTAATCCTATTGGTCTTAAACGATACAAGGGTGTATAAGAGTGGTTAACAAGTATTAGAAGTGAAACGAATCAAGGATGTTGTAACCCGCATTTTCGGGTAAAACTAGAGGTGATTAATTGTCCCAAGAGGTTATGTTTTAATGTATTTGAATAATATAATATCCATATCATAAGTCTTGAAGTCAAGAGAGTTATGAAACAAAAGTCGATAAAAGTTGTCGCAACTTATGTTTATAATTTTACATAAAATTTAGGTCAAATGTTACTACAGTTTTCTCCCAATGTACATGGAATTATGGGGTGATCTTCCTATCAAATTGAAGATCTATGAGTCTACTTTCCAACGCATTAAACCGTTTGTCGATACGATCTCGGAATAGAGAGATATTCGCGTTTTTGTGAGAGTGCGCCAAGCAGCTCTCTATGGGGCCCACATAGGCGGTTGAGATATATTGATATATATCAGACCCTTTAACCCCGTTTTAACTCATTAATTTTCATTCTCTTCAGACCCTAGACACCTAAAAACACTCTCTCAAGGTTCTCTCATGATCCAAGACCCAAACAAAGGGCAAACAACACAAATCAAATGTCGGGAATCCCGTGGTGCTAGTAAGTTTCTTGTTTTTCTTGTTGTTGCTGATTTTTGTGTTGTTCCAGCTCGTGTGGGAGGTTGTTTTAAGTGCTTTATGTTCTGTAAATACACCTTCAAGTTTTTAATATCAACCCTAGGTGATTTCAAGTCTTCTAAAGTAATTCTAGTGCCGAAAAACCCGAATTAATTGCTAGTTTCGCTTCCTTGTTCTTGTGGCAGAATTGAAGGGATATTTCGAGGAAAATTAAGGTCAAATTGGAGTTGTTATTTCTGTTTAAAGGTAATGAACCTCTTACTCTATATATATTTAAGATTATCCAAGTTGCAGCTAAGTCGTTGAAGCTAGAACTTGTGAAATATATATCGAAAAGCTTGGTAGTAATGTTGTTGGTTGGTGGACTGTTTTGGAGGCTCAATATGATTATTAATGATGTTGTTTGGGCTGTTTGGTGATTGTATTGACTTGTGGGAAGTCATATAAATAGGGGAGGTGCTGTCCGTTTTATCGTAAAATAGGTTGTGGTCGATACATAATAGTTACGACGCTTAAACGATAATGATAGTGTCATTTGTCTTATTGTAGACTAAGGAGTCGTGATATTTGCATAGCTTGAGGTTGGGCAGTATATACAAGGTATGTGAGGCTATCCCCTTCATTCTTTTGCACGACTCCGATTGTACATAATGTAATGAACGAGCTCCCAAAGATACTCTACTCTTAGAAGCTAGCAATACTTACATTGCTGCCCTTCTTATTTTACGATTGATATTGATGTTACTTCTCTTATTCTTATATTATCAATGTTGTTGGTAGTTCCTGATTCTTATAAGATTCTTGATGAAGAGTTAATCCTAATAACGTGTACGAAGGATACCGACCTTACGTCACTCCGAAAGGTTCAAATTATGATTCCAACGAGTCCAGCATGCATCATATATATGTATCTATTTTACTCTACCGAGCCGCGCTATAGTCGGCCGGGTATGGCACCTATTGTGCAACCACTGATCAGTTGGGTTTTACCGAGCTCCACGTGGCCGGGTACAATTCTACCGAGCCCTATGATGGCCGGGTACGTTTTACCGAGCCTATTATGGCCGGGTACGATATGATGATGATGATGCCCACAAAGGCATATGTTTTAAACGTTTACGCATATATATATGTATGTATCATGTATTTCATGTCAGTAGCCCTCAAAGGTACCCAGATGTCACAGGTTGTATATTCCCTATCACTGTTTACATTATTGTTCTTACTTATGCTATTCTGCCTTACATACTCAGTACTTTATTCGTACTGACGTCCTATTTATTTGTGGACGCTGCATGTCGTGCTGCAGGTCCTGATAGACGGGTAGACGCAGCTCCCCCATCACAGTAGGCTATCCGGTTCAGCGTTATTGGCAAGATCCTTTCTCCGGACTTGCCGTGGTCTTGGTATGCATTTTTGTTATCGACATTATGGGTATGTCGGGGCCCTGTTCCGGCAATGTTGTAGCACTTATGTTCTTTTAGAGGCTCATAGACAGGTGTCGACTCATGTATGGTTTGGAATGCCTTGTCGGCTGATTTTTGTTGTATAGTCTTTCATGGCACCATGGTAGCTCGTACCTTATATATAGTTTCTTGACAGTCTTATCGTCCCATGTTACGTATGTTCATGACATTATCTTTCATTGTTGGATGTTCATGATCCATGTCTTTCATTTATATTGGTCTTGTCGGCCCTTAAAGATAATAAGGAAGGTTAGAAAATGTACGTTGGTGCTCGGCAAGTATGGCCCGGGTGCTAGTCATGACCCTCCAGTTGGGTCGTGACAAACTTGGTATCAGAGCAAGTCTGTCCTAGGGGTTGTCTATGAGCCGTGTCTAGTAGAGTTTTGATTATGGATGTGTAGCGCGCCACATTTATAATCAGGAGGCTACGTGACATCTAGGGTTGTTACCTTCTTCCTAAATCTAGATCGTTCGTAGAGTTGAGTCGTAAATGTTCATATCTAATATTCACATTGATTTCTTTCAGCGATGCCTTCGACTAGGAAGCAAGCGATTAGTAAACGGCTTGATATAGCTGTGGGCGAGGGTAACATTCAGGTGCCTCCAGCCAGAGCAGGCCAAAGTGAGGCTCAGAGTGAGATGCCATCTCATACCTCTCCGTCTCCTCCAGAGGATATTAGGAGGCACCCAGTACATCCAGTTCCACCGTCTGGCACTACAGACCACGATATGCGCAGTGCAGTGCAGTTGTTGACTAGCTTGGTAGCTGCTCAGGCTCAAAGGCAGAATACCGGTGCTGCTGATAAACCAGTTAGTGCGAGAGTTCGTGATTTTATTAGCCTAGACCCTCCAGTGTTTACCGGATCAGACCCCAAGGAGGACCCACAAACATTTATTGATCAGGTTCATCGTACATTGCGGGTTATGCATGCTAGTGATACGGAGGCAGTAGAGTTGGCTTCTTATCGGTTACGGGATTTAGCCATTTTCTGGTATGATAGTTGGGAGAGATCTAGGGGTCCGAACGCTCCTCCAGCCGTGTGGAAGGAATTTTCTGAGGCCTTTCTTCGTCACTACTTGCCAGTTGAGATACGACGAGCTAGAGCTGATAAGTTCTTGAACCTTCGACAGGGTAATATGAGTGTACGAGAGTATAGTATACAGTTTGACTCTTTAGCAAGGTATGCTCCCCATATGGTGTCAGAGATGAGTGATAGGGTGCATCTGTTCGTGAACGGGTTGGGACCACATCTGATAAATGAGTGCACAACAGCCTCCTTGGTAGAGGGCATGGATATTTCCCGTATTCAGGCTTATGCCCAGACCCTAGAGGATCGTAAGCGCCAGCAAAGGGCAGATAGGGAGCAGGATAGGGGCCAGCATAAGAGGGCGAGATTGGCAGGGTATTCTAATGAGTTCAGAGGCAGTATCAGGCCCCAATATTTGAGGAGTTCGACGCCACCTATAGCTAGTGCTCCTCCACAGTTTCAGAGGCCTCGGTATGATCGATTTACCTATTCTGGTTCAGGTCAGAGTTCGAGGGCATCAGGCTCACAATTTCATAGAGATACTAGTCAAACGAGACCCCCAACACCTCGTTGTGATCAGTGCGGCAAGGCCCACTTTGGACTGTGCCGTCGAGGTTCCGATGCGTGCTATTCTTGCGGACAGCATGGCCATATGATGCGGGATTGTCCTAACAGAGGAGGTGGTGGTATGGCTCAGCCGACTGGATCTGTGTCTGGTTCTTCCTTATCAGTTCGACCTCCAACACAAGGTTTTCAACAGTCGACAGGTCGTGGTAGAGGTAGAGGTACAATGCCGAGTTCGAGTGGTGCTCAAAATCGAACCTATGCTCTAGTAGGTCGACAAGATCTCGAGTCATCTCCGGATGTCATTACAGGTATATTGTCTGTGTTTTCTTATGATGTATATGCACTAATTGATCCGGGGTCTACCTTATCATATGTTACACCCTTTGTGGCTAATAAGTTTGGCATTGAACCTAAATTGATAAGTAAACCACTTGCGATATCCACTCCGATAGGAGATTCTGTGATTGCTAGAAGGGTATATAAGGGTTGCACTGTGATGATTTGTAGTCATAAAACCTCGGCAAATTTATTTGAGTTAGAAATGGTTGATTTCGATGTGATAATGGGAATGGACTGGTTGGCCTCATGCTATGCAAATGTTGACTGTCGTACGAAGATGGTTAGGTTTCAGTTTCCTGATGAACCCGCCATTGAATGGAAGGGGAATATTGCAACGCCGAAAGGTAGGTTTATTTCCTATCTTAAGGCAAGGAAGATGATCTCAAAAGGTTACATTTATCATCTTGTTCGCGTGAGGGATGTGGAGGCAAAGCCTCCTACTCTACAATTAATCCCCATGGTCAATGAATTTCCAGATGTTTTCCCGGATGAACTCCCAGGCCTGCCTCCTGAAAGGGAGATTGAGTTTAGCATTGATGCATTGCCTGACACTCAACCGATCTCTATCCCTCCATACAGGATGGCCCCGGCAGAGTTGCGAGAGTTGAAGGTGCAGTTGAAGGACTTGCTGGATAAGGGTTTCATTAGGCCTAGCACTTCACCTTGGGGTGCGCCAGTCTTATTCGTGCGGAAGAAAGATGGGTCGTTAAGGATGTGTATCGATTATCGACAGTTGAATAAGTCTACAATAAAGAACAAGTATCCACTTCCAAGGATTGATGACCTATTTGACCAACTCCAGGGTGCCAAGTATTTCTCCAAGATTGACTTGCGTTCAGGGTATCATCAGGTGAGGGTTAAGGAGAAGGATATTCCAAAGACGGCCTTCCGGACAAGATATGGGCACTTTGAGTTCTTGGTGATGTCGTTCGGGCTAACAAATGCCCCAGCAGCTTTTATGGATCTCATGAATAGTGTATTCAGGCCCTATCTTGATGTGTTCGTGATCGTATTCATTGATGACATTCTGGTGTATTCTCGTTCGGAGGCGGAACATGCGGGCCACTTGCGGATAGTATTACAGACCCTTCAGGATCATAAGTTATATGCTAAGTTCTCTAAATGTGAATTCTGGCTGAACTCAGTAGCATTCCTTGGCCATGTGATATCTGATGAGGGTATTAGTGTCGACACTCAGAAGATCGATGCAGTGAAGAATTGGCCGAGACCTACAACACCATCAGAAGTCCGCAGCTTCCTGGGGCTAGCAGGATATTATAGGCGGTTTGTAGAAGGGTTTTCCTCTATATCAGCACCATTGACTAAGTTAACACAGAAAGCTACCAAGTTCCAGTGGTCTGATTCTTGTGAATATAGTTTTCAGGAGCTAAAGAATCGATTGACATCCGCGCCAGTGCTCACTCTCCCAGAAGGAACAGAAGGTTATGTGGTATATTGTGATGCCTCAGGTATAGGTTTGGGGTGCGTATTGATGCAACGTGGGAAGGTGATTGCTTATGCATCAAGACAATTGAAGAAGCATGAAAAGAATTACCCGACTCATGATTTGGAATTGGCTGCAGTAATATATGCTTTAAAGATATGGCGGCACTACTTATACGGCGTCCATGTTGACATCTACACAGATCATAAAAGTTTACAATACATCTTCAAGCAGAAGGAGTTGAATTTGAGGCAGTGTAGGTGGCTTGAATTACTGAAAGACTATGACGTCGAGATATTGTACCATCCCGGTAAAGCCAATGTTGTGGCAGACGCTCTCAGCCGTAAGTCAATGGGAAGCTTAATACATATTGAGGCAGGTAGACAAGGGTTGACCAAAGAGCTTCACCAGCTGGCCAATATGAGAATCAGATTGTTGGACTCTGATGACGGAGGTGTTACTGTACAGAATACAGCAGAATCATCTTTGGTAGCCGAGGTAAAAGCACGGCAATATGAAGATCCTACCTTAGTAAGATTGAGAGAGGGAATTCAGCAGTGTAAGATTACAGCTTTCAAAATCGGAGGGGATGGGACACTGAGATACCAGGGCCGATTATGTGTGCCTAGTGTGGCAGGGTTGCGAGAGAAGATTATGATTGAGATTCATCAGTCCCGATATTCTATCCATCCCGGTTCGACAAAGATGTATCATGACGTTAAGGAGCAGTATTGGTGGGATAACATGAAGAAGTGTATTGCAGAATTTGTAGCCCAGTGTCCTAATTGTCAACAAGTAAAGATCGAGCATCAGAAACCCAGTGGATTGATTCAGAATATAGAGATTCCGACCTGGAAATGGGAGGTGATTAATATGGACTTCATTATTGGATTACCTCGCTCTTATCATAAGTTTGACTCCATCTGGGTGATAGTCGATCGACTTACAAAATCTGCCCATTTCCTGCCAGTTAAGACAACTTACACGGCTGAAGATTATGCGAAGTTGTATATCAAGGAGATTGTTAGGCTTCATGGTGTGCCGGTATCTATTATATCAGACCGAGGAGCTCAATTTACGGCTAACTTTTGGAGGTCTTTTCAGAAGGGTTTAGGCACACAAGTAAATCTCAGCACTGCATTCCATCCGCAGACTGACGGACAGGCTGAACGTACCATTCAGACGCTTGAAGATATGCTACGAGCATGTGTTCTAGATTTCAAGGGGAATTGGGATGACCATCTGGCACTCATTGAATTTGCCTACAATAATAGCTACCATTCCAGTATTAAAATGGCCCCGTATGAGGCACTGTACGGGAGGAGATGTAGATCACCAGTTGGATGGTTCGAAGTCGGTGAGACAGAATTATATGGGCCAGATTTGATTCACCAAGCCATTGAGAAGGTGAAAGTGATACAAGAGCGACTGAGGACGGCACAAAGCAGGCAAAAGTCTTATTCCGATGTCCGACGTCGTGATCTGGAATTTGAGGTTGGTGATTGGGTTTTCCTGAAGATCTCACCGATGAAGGGTGTTATGCGTTTTGGGAGGAAAGGTAAGTTGAGTCCGCGGTATATTGGGCCGTACAAAATTCTTCAACGAATTGGACAGGTTGCTTATAAGTTAGAATTGCCATCCGAATTGGAATTTGTCCACCCGGTATTCCATGTATCTATGTTGAGGAAATGTATTGGAGACCCTTCTCGGGTCGTCCCTATCAAAGATGTACAAGTTACAGAGGATCTATCATATGATGAAGTGCCAGTGGCTATATTAGATCGACAAGTCCGCAAGCTGAGAACAAAGGATGTAGCTTCCGTCAAAGTATTATGGAGGAACAAGAATATAGAAGAAATGACATGGGAATCAGAAAAGGAGATGAAGTCTAAATACCCTTACCTATTCCAGAGTGAGGATAACGAGGATGCCGGGGGAAAGCAAGACGTATTATAAAGTGAAACGGCTCTATGAGGTAAGCAATAGCTTGTGAATACTATTTTTTTAATACAAAATGGTGATATGCAGATAATGTACATATCCATAATGCTTTGTATAGTATTGTAAGGCCATAGGTTGGGTTTAACTTCTTGTAAGGTTGGCTAGTGTCCATTTTATAGGGGAAACTAAGCCGGACATTTCCGTCAGAATCCACGATAAGTTAGACTCTCCATAAACCCTTACATTCGAGGACGAATGTTCCTAAGGGGGGGAGGATGTTACAACCCAAATTTGCGTACCTTAGATCATTCCATAAGTTAGTCGACGTAAATCCAAGAAGAGATTATCTTTGAGATGATAAGAAGTTAATCCTATTGGTCTTAAACGATACAAGGGTGTATAAGAGTGGTTAACAAGTATTAGAAGTGAAACGAATCAAGGATGTTGTAACCCGCATTTTCGGGTAAAACTAGAGGTGATTAATTGTCCCAAGAGGTTATGTTTTAATGTATTTGAATAATATAATATCCATATCATAAGTCTTGAAGTCAAGAGAGTTATGAAACAAAAGTCGATAAAAGTTGTCGCAACTTATGTTTATAATTTTACATAAAATTTAGGTCAAATGTTACTACAGTTTTCTCCCAATGTACATGGAATTATGGGGTGATCTTCCTATCAAATTGAAGATCTATGAGTCTACTTTCCAACGCATTAAACCGTTTGTCGATACGATCTCGGAATAGAGAGATATTCGCGTTTTTGTGAGAGTGCGCCAAGCAGCTCTCTATGGGGCCCACATAGGCGGTTGAGATATATTGATATATATCAGACCCTTTAACCCCGTTTTAACTCATTAATTTTCATTCTCTTCAGACCCTAGACACCTAAAAACACTCTCTCAAGGTTCTCTCATGATCCAAGACCCAAACAAAGGGCAAACAACACAAATCAAATGTCGGGAATCCCGTGGTGCTAGTAAGTTTCTTGTTTTTCTTGTTGTTGCTGATTTTTGTGTTGTTCCAGCTCGTGTGGGAGGTTGTTTTAAGTGCTTTATGTTCTGTAAATACACCTTCAAGTTTTTAATATCAACCCTAGGTGATTTCAAGTCTTCTAAAGTAATTCTAGTGCCGAAAAACCCGAATTAATTGCTAGTTTCGCTTCCTTGTTCTTGTGGCAGAATTGAAGGGATATTTCGAGGAAAATTAAGGTCAAATTGGAGTTGTTATTTCTGTTTAAAGGTAATGAACCTCTTACTCTATATATATTTAAGATTATCCAAGTTGCAGCTAAGTCGTTGAAGCTAGAACTTGTGAAATATATATCGAAAAGCTTGGTAGTAATGTTGTTGGTTGGTGGACTGTTTTGGAGGCTCAATATGATTATTAATGATGTTGTTTGGGCTGTTTGGTGATTGTATTGACTTGTGGGAAGTCATATAAATAGGGGAGGTGCTGTCCGTTTTATCGTAAAATAGGTTGTGGTCGATACATAATAGTTACGACGCTTAAACGATAATGATAGTGTCATTTGTCTTATTGTAGACTAAGGAGTCGTGATATTTGCATAGCTTGAGGTTGGGCAGTATATACAAGGTATGTGAGGCTATCCCCTTCATTCTTTTGCACGACTCCGATTGTACATAATGTAATGAACGAGCTCCCAAAGATACTCTACTCTTAGAAGCTAGCAATACTTACATTGCTGCCCTTCTTATTTTACGATTGATATTGATGTTACTTCTCTTATTCTTATATTATCAATGTTGTTGGTAGTTCCTGATTCTTATAAGATTCTTGATGAAGAGTTAATCCTAATAACGTGTACGAAGGATACCGACCTTACGTCACTCCGAAAGGTTCAAATTATGATTCCAACGAGTCCAGCATGCATCATATATATGTATCTATTTTACTCTACCGAGCCGCGCTATAGTCGGCCGGGTATGGCACCTATTGTGCAACCACTGATCAGTTGGGTTTTACCGAGCTCCACGTGGCCGGGTACAATTCTACCGAGCCCTATGATGGCCGGGTACGTTTTACCGAGCCTATTATGGCCGGGTACGATATGATGATGATGATGCCCACAAAGGCATATGTTTTAAACGTTTACGCATATATATATGTATGTATCATGTATTTCATGTCAGTAGCCCTCAAAGGTACCCAGATGTCACAGGTTGTATATTCCCTATCACTGTTTACATTATTGTTCTTACTTATGCTATTCTGCCTTACATACTCAGTACTTTATTCGTACTGACGTCCTATTTATTTGTGGACGCTGCATGTCGTGCTGCAGGTCCTGATAGACGGGTAGACGCAGCTCCCCCATCACAGTAGGCTATCCGGTTCAGCGTTATTGGCAAGATCCTTTCTCCGGACTTGCCGTGGTCTTGGTATGCATTTTTGTTATCGACATTATGGGTATGTCGGGGCCCTGTTCCGGCAATGTTGTAGCACTTATGTTCTTTTAGAGGCTCATAGACAGGTGTCGACTCATGTATGGTTTGGAATGCCTTGTCGGCTGATTTTTGTTGTATAGTCTTTCATGGCACCATGGTAGCTCGTACCTTATATATAGTTTCTTGACAGTCTTATCGTCCCATGTTACGTATGTTCATGACATTATCTTTCATTGTTGGATGTTCATGATCCATGTCTTTCATTTATATTGGTCTTGTCGGCCCTTAAAGATAATAAGGAAGGTTAGAAAATGTACGTTGGTGCTCGGCAAGTATGGCCCGGGTGCTAGTCATGACCCTCCAGTTGGGTCGTGACACAAACGCTCAAGCAGAATCAATAAACAAGGTGATTATAGAAAATCTCAAAAAGAGATTTGAAGCAGCCAAAGCCAAATGGCTCGAAGAGCTGCTAGGAGTACTATGGGCATACCGGACAACGACCAAATCAAGCACGGGGGAAACTCCTTTCTCTTTTATGTACGGAGCAGAAGCCCTGATCCCGGTGGAAGTAGGAGAACCTACCCTGAGATATTTCTGAGCGGACGAAAAAACGAACAATGAAACAATGTTGGTAAAATTGGAGCTGCTCGATAAACGCATGGACTTGGAACATATAAGGATGACAGCCCAAAAGCAGAGAATGGAAAGATACTACAATCGAAGAGCCAACCTCCGGTATTTTAAAGTAGGAGACTTGATTTTAAGGAAAGTAACTCAGAACACCCGAGATCTCAATGCAGTGAAGCTGGGTCCAACGTAGGAAGGCCCCTACCAAGTTTCATCTATCACCGGAAAAGGGTCATACGTATTGGAAAATCAAGATGGAGTAAAGTTTCCAAGCAACTGGAACGTGGCACACCTCAAAATATACTATTGCTAATGAGCCTCGCCTATACTGAAAGTATGTGCTGCACTCTTTTTTCAGTCGTCAAGTTTTTGTCCCAATTGAATTTTTCTGGCAAGGTTTTTAACGAGGCAACAATGGAAAGCATACTACGAAGGAAGCTTCATCAGTAGAAATAAGACCTTAAAACGACAAGGCATGTAAACAATGGATCATTACGGAGAGGTTAGATAATCTTTGGCTCGATAGCAAAAGTTTGTACGGAAAAGTAAAATTTGCTATCGGACAAAGGTTACTCGACCGTTCACAAGTGCAAGCCACTAGGGGGTTGTTAGATAGTCTTTGGCTCGATAACAAAGTTCCTAAGGGGAAATGAAGCTTGTTACCGAACTAAATATTATCTAACCATCCACTAGTAGAATCTCAAAAGGATCAAGACTTTCGGTGTTCAAATTCACATTCTTCGCATTCGAACACTAGGGGGGAGGGATGATATGAGGATACGACAATAATGACTGCGCGGCCCGCTCTGAAGAAACAAGTTATACAAGTTAGCCACAAGTAATGGCAATTTCTTTTTTAGCACAATGAATGCTTATGTACTTTTGAAAATGAAAGGAATAAAGTAAAGTTCTTTTATTTTTATCTTGTTTCTTGTCTGAACGATGAATTAATTTTATCATTTGAAAGTTAAATAAGCACTTCAAATGCTAGTGCCGTAATGAATAAGAGACATCCTCTTCAAGAGCACGGTAAACATAAGAGGGCCCTCTCTTATAAAACCCTCACGTTAAAGGGTTGATTTCGGAAGAATTTATGCCCGGAAGCCAAATGCTCTTGGGGAAAAATACACCAGAAGCCTTGCACAATTTGATGCAAAGAGTAAAACTTGCGCAAATACTTTAACAAAAAGTACGCAAAGAGAAAAAATTACACAATATTTAAATGAAAATTTATTTCTATTCACAGCAAACATGCCAAGTAGCACAAATACAAAAGTATGGAAAAGAAAATAAAGAAAAAACTAAGCTACTGCATCTCCGGAACCCGGAGGAAGAGAAGCATCTGCACCCTAGGAGAAGTGGATGGATCCGCCGCCAGCTCAATATCTTGGACTTCACCATTTTGGCCTCCAGCATCATCACCTTTCGCTTATTCTTCAGTCCCGAGAACTCGTAACCGGAACCAGAAGAGTCGGTACCATCAGACCAGGACGGAAGGCCCCTTTTGGCAGTTGACTCCAGCTCACGGGCCTTAGCGATTTCGACATCAAAGTCAATGACACCCGCTTTGGCCTCTTCCAGGGTTTTTCTCCTTATGCTATACATAGAATAAGTTTTTTCGACGATGAGTGAAGCCGTTCGGCGCTTGATTTCTTATTTAAGTCGGTCAACCTCGGCAAAAAGGTTATCTCGCACGGATCTAGTGGCACAGAGGCTGACATAAAGGTCACGGACAGTGGAGCTGAAAAGTCTATTGTGATCAATGGTCCTCTTATGCTTCTCCTCCAACCAGGCATACTTCTCTTCGGCAGCAGTAACTTCTTCAGTTTTGGAATTAAGGCTTCCTCCAAATTAATCAATCTTTTTGCAGAGGCAGCCTCACGGTCGGGTGCAGCAAGAACGACATTATGGACTGCAACCCATTTGGCCCTAGCTTCTTCAAATTTCACCCTTAACTGGGCAATCTCTTAGCTAAGGGTCACTGCTTGTTGCTCGCTTTGCTACAACTGAGCCTCCAATTCCACGGCCTCAACAGTCATGTTTCCAGTTCTGAGAGGCCAGCAACTGTTTGATCTCACTCGGCCAAAATTTTATCCCGCTCAAAGGTAAGTTCCCCCTTATCAAGAATTAACCTTTGAAGGCCCTCGGAAGAAAGGAAGTTGGCCTACAAAAAAAAAATATAAACTCAAAACCTTGTCATAACGACGATAGAATAAACAACAAAGGAAACAAAGATTATACCGCCGCTGCATTGTGCATAACATTATTTAACAAACACTCTCCCGAGAGAGTTTGTATTTTATTCCTATCTTTTTCTGAAGCCAGATGCTTTAGATAATTAGTAAGTTCTATCTGCCGGGATAACAGATGACATCCGGTAGAAGCCGATAGGATGACGCTCCTCCTCCTTGGGGGATCTTCTGAGGAGGCAACATAATTTTGCCCCAAGTTCCCATGAATTGGGGATTGGGGAAGAAAGACATCCTCCTCTCGGGCAGCCGGTGAAGAATGTGATGAAGTTGATGGCGTTGTAGGTTGAGAAGTAGCTGCAGAAAATGCAGTGCTGGTTGTTGGTTGCTCATCACCAAAGACGGAAGGGACCCGGTACTCAGCCTCACGGTCATGGCAACTGTGACTCAGAAGTGAGAGTTAGCATTTTCCATCATATCATACTTCCCCTAGAGTGTCGAGGCATCATCCTCGGTTGGTGTAACTAACTTTACAGATTGAGCATTCTGTTGAGTGGATAAAGGTCGTCGTTTTCTATGTAGAGAAGCCCCTCATCACTGGCTCCTCCATCATCATCGATCACCACGGTGTCTATGGCTAGCTCGGGCACGACGCTCATCACCACAACATCCGAAGATGTCTCGGGCGCGACACTCTTTGCCTTTTTATTTTTTCCCCCGACTGGGGAGGAACGTCTCCATTTTTGTTGCTTGTTCTCAGGCCGAGGACTTTGAGAAGAGGCACTTGTACCAAAAGTAGGCTCGGAGACACCTGTTCGAGTAAAAGCCTCCTGCAACAGCCTTGTCGCGTCAGTAGTATTAGCCAAAACGTCCTCCTCGGGGACGACAACAGATCCCTGGGGTAGACCTGAATTCAACGGGAGAGAAAGGTTAATCAACTTCCTTATACAAAAGGTAAAAACAAGGTGAGTTCGACTTACCATGATTTTTGGCCTTCCACCCATATTTAATGGCCAGTCCTTTCCATGTGCGGGTCTCGGGCATAGTGACATCCAAAATATTCTGGACCCATTGGTCCAAGCCTTCAATCATAGGTGGTGTCCACCGAGTTGCTAAATTAAGTGAAAGAAGAAGGGTGAGTAACAACATGGGGCAATCCTTAGTAGAAGAAAAAACAAACGGTGAACTTACGAGTACGATTCCATAATTCCGGAAAGGATTGAGTCGTGGCCGGAATGATGTCTCTAGTGTAAACTGCAACGAATTATTCTATCCACCCACGGTCATTGTCATTATCCATGCTGGTTAGCAGAGCATGGTGGCCATGTTTGCTGAAATTAATCATTCCCTCGCGAAACATCTTGGGGGAAAAAAGGTTCATTAATCGAGCCAGGGTTAGATCCTCTCCCATCTCCTGGCATAGACGCCGAAGACAAGGAAGTGTCCTCCACACAGAAGGACTTACTTGTGCTAAGCATACATGGTAACAGATGCAAAACTCCACGATAACAGAGTCAAGCTCCCCACTCATAGAAAATGGTCCCAAAGTGAAGGGATACGTATAAAAATACGTGACATCCTTCTTGGGCAAGGTTATCCGCTTCGTCGGGTCAGGAGCGATGCTATTTAAATAATGGCAATGTCAGTCTTCCTTCACAATAGGAATGCTGGAAGGATGGATATAAGAAGGATACACTCCAACAGCCCACGTGCGAGGATTAACAGAAGGGTACTTCTATTCAATGTCCTTAGTTATGACAAGGATCCTTGGAATGATGGTGTTCACCGTAGGAGGAGCAACATCATCAGATTTACCTTTGTTCTTTGAGGAACTGGGTTTCTGGAAGAAGAGGCCACTGTTAATAGAAGAGAGAAAAGGTTTTTTTCTAAAAAAGAAGATTAGAGAAAGTTGAAGACAAATTCGCGTTGAGTAAAGAGAGTTTGAGAAAGTTTGGAAAGTTATGAAATATAAATGGAGAAGTTTGATGCGAGTAAAGGAATAAGCGGCTAAAATTGTGGCCGTAATTACCTCGATAACCGGCAAAAATAGTGCTGAATCGTGGAATGACGCGTGTTCAGGGCATTAAATGCGGAGAGACGTGTGTCAAATCAACAGTCATAAACTTTACAGAGTGGGTCAGAAAATTTCCCGCCAAAAAGGGTATTTATACCAACTTCCCGGTGACATAAAGTTATGCTACCGGAAAGCAGAGGGACTATCTGTATAGGGTAAAATATGTTCATATTAAATGATCGCATGAGAAAGTGACATGTGGAGCCGAATACAGAAGGCAGTTGGGTCCGGAGGCAACGATCTCGTTTGTTATCAGAGAGAATGATATTCATAAAGGCGAAATAAATGCCTGTCACCCGGAAGCATTTAGTAGAGAATATTCTATAACATTAAGTATATGGTACGTTATAGAGAATATGACATTCACTACCTACCGTTACATATTCTTCAATAGCCCTCATAAATGCCTGCCACCCTGAAGTATTTAGTGGAGAATATTCTATAACTTTAAGTATATGGTCCGTTACAGAGAATATGACATTCACTGCCTACCATTACATATTTTTCAATGGCTCTATAATTGTCATTATAGAGCTCATTATAAATAGTGAGCTCTATAATCATTGTACAGGAGATAAATTTTTTGACAAGCATAGACTATACTTCGTTCAAAGCTCAATACCATTTTACTTTCTAGCTTATTTACATTGTTCTTACTGCCTCAGGAAGCTCTGCTCCCGGGCTCAAGATCTCTACTGTCTTATCTTGATTTCAACGCTAAGTCTTATATTTTCGTCTAATTTATTTATCATTTTAGGATCAAATCGATTCACTTGTCTATAAACCACGTATAAATTCAACTATACCATTTTACGGGTAAACAGTGTATTGTCTCTTGTTTTTGTCTTTAAAGTCTTCTTTTATGCTTGATTTTCCGAGCTTGAATTTTTATGGAACTTTCCTTTTGTACATTTCCTAGCGGGATAAGGTCCAAAATTGCCCCTCTAGTATGGTATATTGTTTACTTCTGCTACCCGTTATACTTTTTGTCCAATCTAGCCCCTACTGTTAATCAAGTTTTAAAAATTACCTCTAACCCTAACGTTTTGACACTGTGGCAGTGGACCCCCTCAATTTTATCCATGTCAGCTGCCATGTCATCGACCCCACCAAATTAAAACCCCACAGACCCATTACATTCCTCAGCCTTCAATGTCGCAAGGAAGCTGTTCTTCCTAAATTAGGTGTCGTTGTGGTATCATTGCAAACTACTTCACTTCAATGACTCCATTAAACCCTGGAAGGAGATTTTAGGTTAGTGATTATCTAACAAAAGCTCTAAATTATTATCAGTTTGCTCTAAATTATAGTCTAATAATAAAGATCTTAGTTTCTTCTCTGTTTTTTTTGTCTTCGACAGAATCGTTCTTGTGGTTATTTTGAATGGGAAGATGAAATCTCCTTGAACAGTGATTTGGTTACAACTAAAGATCTAACATTGTCTTGGGAATCAATTAAAAATGATAGGGATAAATTGAAACAAGAATTAATTACCATAGAGGCTCTACACCAAGCTGAAGCTGTAAAAGTAATAAAATTGGAAGAGAAGGTTTTGAAGACGAGGATGATGCTTATGATTTTATGGGCACTTTTTGTTGGATTTGTTGCGGCGTCGATGATAAATTAAATGTTGGTGAATCTTGTTGATGTATATTGTTGTGATAGTTTTTTTTAGTGAATATGTTTTGTTTTCAGTTTTCTTCTCGTTTGAAATTGGAAGAGAAGGTGTTATGTATGTTGTTTTGAGCCGTTTACATTAGATAATGTAATCTTAGTTAATGTAATTCCAATATTTATGTATTTTGTGTATGTATTCGAGGGAACCGATTGTGATGAACCTGCTATATTATTAGTTGATGTTATGGGATGATGAATATAGCAGTTACAAAAGCACACAAATTGTATGTGTTGAAGGCATTGTCTCTGTCAAAATCTGGACAGTTTTTAATGGTGATGAACCTGCAGATTCCTAAATCTTTGACAATGAAGAGGTTGGACAACATCTATAACAATGAAACGAACACTTAAACCATTCATAAACTAATAGTTGGACAATGAATAACAATGAAACGAACACTTAAATTCATAAACTAATAGTTGCTTCATCACAAGGGGGTGTCACATTAACATCCCAAAATAATATCACAACCAAGTGACAACATAACATCCAAGTTTCCCCAACTAAACAGTCAAACTACATAAACCCCAAACAAGGGGATGTCACATTATCACCATAAAAACTTACACAACCAAGTGATAACATGACATCCGAGTGAACAGGTCACTAACTAAACAATCACACAACCAAAAATAACATGTTTACTTGGCTAACAGTAATTACATCACAACAAAAAATATATAACCATAATAGAGTTCAATAGCTCCACATTCCAGAACACCAGATTGCATTAAGTCTGCTTCTTCCCATTACCCTTCTTTGCTTTCAACTTGGCCAATCTTTGTTTGTTAAGATGGTTACCAGTAATAGCATTTTTTTTCCTTCCATTGCAGCTTCTTTGGTGAGAATGCAAGATTTGATGGCTCACTCACACTGCAGCTTCCAGATAGCATTTTTTTCCCTTTAATTGTAGCCTAGTCTTTGCCTCAGAGATACTTTTTGGCCTTATAGCTATTTCAGGCTCTATATCAATGTCTGGGTAGTCGAAGTCTGGGAAGGCACTGCAGCTTGGTTCTTTCCTCTGCACTGAAGGGGTTGGCATAAACAACAAGTTGCTGGATTGACTTATTTGAGTAGGATGACTTGGCTGAGGGGCTAACAAAGGAATTTCCTCATTAGTGACTTCTTGTGGCACTGGTGCAGGAGAGGGAGATCTGGGTTGTTTATCATCAGTAGCTTCATCAAGTAAAGTTCTCTTCCTTTTTGTCTGCTTTCCCTTCATCTTGCCTCCAATGGGCTGCTTTCCTTTAGAATGCTGTTAGTAAGAAAGAAAGATTTTAATAGATGTTGAAAGAAAAAGAATGATAGAAAAAGTTATAGTATTGATTACCTTTGTACATCCTCTAGCATTGTGTCCAAGTTCACCACAGTTGTTACATGTTATTACCCTCCCTTTCCTTGACTGAGACCATTGCCCTTGCCTATTAATTTTCTCATTCTTTTCTCTTGTTCTCTTAACCTTTGGTCTCCCAGCCATAGTTACCAAAGGAGTTGGAGCCATGTATTATGAAAGGTCAATTTTTCAGAACTTTTCCCCTCTTATTGGTTGTAACTTATGTGAATAAGTTAGGAGATAAGCCTCTTTGGTAAGGTACCAATGAATCTGACTTAGAGGATCCACTTTCTTGTGCAATAACGCACAGATTTCATGAGGACATGGAATGCCACAAATATCCCATGCCCTGCAGGTACATTTCTTTAACCTCAGATTCACAACATGCCTGTCACTACTTTAAGTCACCTCATGTCCATTGTCTGCATTGCCATTAATATGACACTTCAATGCAATCCTCATGAATTGGTTGTACAACTCCATGGTTTTGGGACTGTACTCATTTCCCCATGTCATCACCTCAGCTTCGTGTTCATTTATCATGTTCATCACCTTGATTCTAATATCCTCAAGCATCTTAATGATTGGCTTGTGCCTTGCTTGCAAGATCCATGCATTGAATGACTCAGTCAAGTTTTTGTCCACAGACTGGTTCTTGCAAACAGTATCAAAGAATGCCCTACTCCAATATTTTGGTGGATACTTTAACAAATCCTCAACTACACCAATTTACTTCTATATGTCTTACATAGAATCTGAAGTGTGACTCAGGAAGAACAGTTTGGATTGAGTCAATCAACCCCTACAAATATCAGTAAATATCATCAAATAACAGTACAAAAAAACTAAGAAAACAGCTGAAAATAACAGTACAAAGAAATATTATATACCTTCTGCATATCTGATATAAATGTGATCCCTTTACCCATTTTGAGGTCTAGTAAAGTCTGCATGTGACCTAAGAACCACTTCCAAGTAAGTTTTGTTTCTTTATCAATAATAGCCCAAGCCAATAGATAAAAATGATTGGCAGAATCTTGACCAACAACTACCAAGAGCTGACCTTTGGCTTTCCCTTTTAAAAATGTTCCATCCAATCCAATGAAAGGTCTCAAACCATTCTTAAACCCAAACTTCATTGCTTGAAAACAAATATACATCCTTAAAAACCTCCTTATGCCTTCTTCAAGAGCATCTTTTGATAAGTTAATTATCACATCACTCCCAGGATTGCTAAGTTTCAGTTCATTGGTATAGGCAACAAGCTTATTATATTCATCTGAAAAACTATCTTCAAGTTTCTCCAAAATCATTTTCTTTGCCCTTTTGCACTTAGATTCACTAACATTTACATTAAATGCAGCTTTCAAGCTTGCCCTTATCTATTTAACTTAAATTTTGGGATTATCTTGTAAGTCTTTTTTAAAGTAAGCAGCTATTATATTTGCATCAACTCTTTGATTTTCAAATGCAGGTTCACGTGTGCTCAGGCTCTAAAGTCTTGAATTTAACCCCATCTCTGAAGAGTCTTTAGATATATGACAAACAAAGGGGCAGTCACCAACACAGATGTACCTAAGCCTTGCTAGGCCACTTTTAACTTGCTGCAAGTCATATCCATTTGCAAGAGAATACATGTTGATCATTTTTCTAGTTTCAGGTATATCTTTAAATGTCATTGACTTATCTAACTCTTTATAGTCAGTTAACTTATCATTGATGTCCCTCTTCTTTTGTAAAAAAAGTTGCTCCAATCCATCAGAAGTTAATTCGGGAGAATCAGGAGAATCAGAATTATTTTTCTCAGTTTCATTATCACTACAAACAGTAGCAGCTTCAACTTCAACTGTGTGTGACTCACTGTGAGTGACTATATTAGGTACATCAATTTCTGGTTCACACTCTTCTACATCAAACAAATTAATAACATTACACTGTTCACTAACAAAGTCCAATAAAGTCCTAATCCCAACATCCCCATCTATTTCATAGTATCTACCAGCAAGACCCTTTACTATTAGTTGTTTCACCCCTATATACCCAAATTTGGTATCATATTCATCAACTAAATAAGCATAAGAGAGCAAGTCAGAGTCATAACCTTTATTGATGTGCACATACTTCTCTTTATACAACAGACGTGGCTTACTAGTCCATTCTCCACCATGATGAAAAACTAAGTCAACTAGCACCATCTATAGAAGACTGCATAGTAACCATGAATAAAGTTATTCCAGCCTACCATAGCAAATGCATAAAGAAGTAACAAAGACAAGAGGTACAGAAATAATAAATAAACATGTAAGGGAAAGCTTGAATAAACAAAAGAGGGGATAAATAAAGGGAATAAGGAAAAGGTACAGAGCTAGATGAATAAAGAAACAAAATTGAATGAGGTACTATGATAAAGGAGCGGACACAAGCATGCATATGGGGGACCACATAATAAAGTATCAAACTTAGAGTCCCACCTCAATAAAATAAGCACAAAATATATCTGTAAGAGACCCACATGAACATCATCTTCTAAGTAAATGCAGGTGGAACATGAGACCAAATAACAATAAGTCGGCTATTAACAAATACTTCAAATCCTTTTTCAGTTAAAAAACCAACCATATGCGACCCTTCTTAAAAAAACAAAAGGGACCACACATACTTGAAATCCTAAACAGAGAAAGTTCTTCTAAAACAAAGTAATAATAAACCAAATATCATCAATTCCAACCAATATATCCTAACCGACCAACAGAAACAGACAAATAATTAGGGTATAAAGTTGAAAGTCACATGCAAACACAAATAACGATAAAAACACAGACAAAGTAAAACCCTAAACGACAAATCACATATATGAGCACATAACAGTGAAATCCCTAAACCACGAAGCATAATATAAAAACCCTAACTTTAACAGAAAAGAAATACTAACCCTAAGACAAAAATGCTTCATTTATAAACAACAACCATATGAAACTAGCAGAAAAGTTCAGATTTTGAGGGAAAATCTTACCTTGGACAGCATTAAACACTGAAAATAGAGGATTTTCTTTTGAACCTTCCACACTCTTCTCTCTCGTTTCTATCGAACGTATGTAGACCAAATGACCCTCTTTGTCAATTTAGACAGGTCTAACTTATTTATTTAGTGGGCAAACGGGTCACGGGTCACGGGTGGGTGACGGGGAAATTGAGGAGGTCAACTGCCACAATGTCAAAACGTTAGGGTTAGGGATAATTTTTAAAACTTGATTAACGGTAGGGGCTAGTTTGGACAAAAAGTACAATGGGTGGCAGAAGTAAATAATATACCATAGTAAAGGGGCAATTTTGGACCTTTTCCCTTTCCTAGCTGACTCAATTTCTTTACATATTTATTTTTCTACCTATACGGGAACTTTTCAGCCTTCAATCTCCAAATCTCCTTCTTGTGCAAAACAATCTAGATCAGTGGATATTTATATGGGATGACTACATATATATGTCCATTCCGTGATTTTGAGGGTTACTATTTTTTCACTTGATTAAATTTTAATGTAAATTTGTTACCATCAAAACAATTAGAGATGTGAAACCCTTAAGACTAACAAATTATTCAGAACATTTCACTCGCTAATCGAGCTGCTTGCTTTTCTTTTCAGTTTTCTATTTTCCCTATGGGAGATCCCGGGAAAGCAAAACTTCAATTCACAAAATGAAAGAATGCACAAATAAATACGAGAAGACATAATGTAGGTAGTAATTGATCGAGTGTTTATTTATTAATTGAATATGGGAACAGTACATACAGTGAACTAGTACAAAAAAAGAAAGTTCATAAAAGTCTTGATAGTGTATTTTTCATCCAAGAACCATAGATTTGCTCTGATCCCGCTATAGATTACGTGCCTCTGTGAACAAGAACAAGACAAAGATGCAAACTACTCCAACACATGCCTTAATTAACATTATCCTTTTCAAAAAAGATTACACTGCCACTTGAGCAAATGCCTCGTAACATAGTTGAGGAATGGCAAAATATATAACTTGTGCTCCAAATATTTCTTTAGTCCTAATAAGATTTAACTATATAATATATTTTTCAACAAAATAACATAATAGTATGAGATAAGTCCTAGTATTATACTAAAATATTCAATAACAAAGATAATAAAATTACATAAAGCAAATATTGCTAATTATTAAGCCATAATAAAAATTAACATAATCTTAAAATATTATATAGGTCATGCTAAAATAAGTATAGCTAATAAATATATTAATTACATAACTAAGCACTAAAGAAAAAGATAAACTAAGTTATGCATTTTCATTATAAACCAATGTAAAACTAAAATATAGATATCCAACACTATCATCACTCCTAGTGTTGAATTGTATTTCTTTTGTTAGCATTAGTATTGATTTGAACTTTGTTTGAGTTACTACATGTATAGGCTATAAAATTTATTTACCATTTACAAATGTTAAGTTCAAACTGGAAATAATACGTTAAAATATAAAAATATCAAAATTAATAGTTTAAGAATTATTTATAAATTATATTACAATAAATATTTATATGTATAAAATATTTTTAAAAAATTATATAAATATATTATCTAGTTGGTTTGGTTTAGATTTGACAAACCAAACCAATTATGGATAGATTTCTTTTTCTAATACCAAACTAAATCACAATTGAGTATTTGTTTTCCGGTTTGACTCGGATTATTGGTTTAGTGCAGTTTATCGATTTCTTTGTATGCCCCTCACTGCTAGAAAAAGGCTAATTTTCGATCGTCAAATCGATCGAAAATTGAATTTTTTCGACGGATTCCCGACCGTAAAAGGTCGGTCGGGAAACACGTGACCGCAAAAAATTTACGACCGAATCAGTCAGAAATTCTTGACAGAATTGGTCATAAACTGAAAAATAAAGGACACATTTAAGTGATTGCGACCGAATTGGTCGGTAAATTTGCGACTGATTCGGTCGCTAATCAAAATAAAGAAATAAATAAAAATTAAATTTTCTGACTTATTCGGTTGGAAATTTAAATAATCAAATCGATATTTTAATTCAATATTCCGGCCAAAACAGTCGTACATATTGAGTATAAATTAATTAAATAAATTTAGAAATTCATAATTTGCGACCGAATCAGTCGCAATTCTGGGTAAGTTCTGGTTATATTTGTGACTGATTCGGTCACAAATTAGTCCCAAATCTGGAAATAATTTAGCAGAATTTTGCTGTATTTTTAATTACACCAGCTGCCAAATAAAATAACAAACCAAACGCCTAAAACAGCCAACCAAACACCTAACAGCCAACCAAACACCTAGTATAACAATCCAAATTAAATCCAATATTAATAACAATCCAACCGAATAGTAATATTTATAACAATCCAACCAACTAATCATACAATATTAATTATGATCAACCAATTATCAAAATACTAACTCAAATTCATAAATTAAACATGTCTCTAACTTCAAATCCAAAATATAACATGCACATTCAAATAGTTAATCCTAGTCAAACTCAGTCTCTTCCTCAGATTCAGACTCCATTGTAGATTGACTGCCTTTTTTGCTTTTCTTTTTTAGCAATTTTTGGATCAATGCGTGAGTTGCGTCTCATTCTTGTGACATTTGATCTATTTTTTGACGCATAGCTTTCATGTCTTTTGGGAAACTGATGCACCAGCGAATAATGCTGCTGGACGACTTGATGATGGCTGTACTCCAAACCCGAAGACTCGACCTTTATTTATTTTTACGAGAAATAAAAAAAAAAAAGTAAAAGAATTAAGAAAACAAACACGCAACTTTCAAACTAATACCAAAATATATACTTACATAATATTTATACATTTATTCACGCCACCTGCCGTCTGTGTCCATATTGCAGTTATATCCTTCGGGGCCGGCTGAGTTCCTTCAGGCTGAGTTTGTCGCCATGCATCAAGATCATTATGATACTTATCTCGAAATAAAAATAATACACGTTATATAAACAAAATAATCCTAAAAATATAATATAGTGTTGGAGTTGGGATCATACAAATGCCTCTGAAGCACGCGGTTCGACCCATCCTTCTCTCCCCCATTCGTCTTGTGGGTCTCCGCAAAGGCCTCAACATGAGTCACCTCTCCCCCACGTTCCTTTTCCTATAAATTAAAAAGTAGTTAGAGATAAATATGTTCAATTTACATACTTGTAAAACTAAGAATATTTTATAATGAAATTACCAATCTCAAACGAGGGGCTGCAAACTATTAGAACCTCCAGTATGCAACGCTCCACCCTTAGTAGAAGCTCTGTTTAACTTTGCCCGTTCACTCTTCTTTTTTTTTTTTATTTAGTGGTGTTCCACTTTTCCAAGAGCTGATTCCAGACATCTACATATTTCCACTCAGGCTTGGTGCCACCTCTCCTAGCAACATGATGTGAGTTTGTTATCCGCTTTTGTGCTCTCTTCTCGAAGTTAGCATTCACCTGATTTTTAAGTGTAGGCTACCATACGCACCTAACCTACAAAAAGAAATAAGTAATATTATACGGATAAGTATTATCAGCTCATTGAGGACTTAATTTGTTATTGTGTATGTAATACAACTCGTTCAGTCCTTTTACTTTTGTATTATTAGAATAGGCTTTTATCTTGTCGAAAAGTGGAAATGATCGATGTTATGTAACTTAAGTTCCAAGTTGCACTGCTCACCTTCTGCTGAAGGAGGGGGCCCGGGGGGAGGGGGTTAAGCAAAGGAATATCGAGAAATTAGTAAGAAATTGGCGGGTGATGAGAAAATTTTGTAGGGTGACTTTATTACGCTACAAATTATTGGACTCTTTGAGAAAAGAAACTAAAGAATATATAAATTAAACGACAAAATAGAGACCAACCAAGGTGTGACGTAAGGTACACATTAATTTGCAATCACGACTCTAGGAAACCTAACCAATTCTTAGATTAAGTTTGGAGTAGAAAGGGAGATACCATGCATGAGGACATATAAAAGAAATAAAGTCTCAGACACCGTTCCTATGTCCCAGGGCAATAGATTTTTAACTTGTCTCCTTGTTGTTCTCGTGTCTCCTATTTCGATCAATCTCATTATTTTTGCAGAGTTAATACAACTAGATAAAAATGTTCATTATGCTAAAAAGAGTTTTATTCGACGTGGCATGATGATGGCAATTAAAAGCAAACCATTGTCGCACTTGATTTAATGGAAGTAAAGCACGCATATTCCTACATTTGTGGGTGACGTTTGCTGATTATTCTAAAGTAATATATATAACGTAGCTATAGACCTATAAGGCAAAAAGACCAAGAACATGTAGTTGAGTCAATTCCGATTGCAAACATTCAAATTTTGATCACAAGATTAATAAAACAAAAATATAACAAGAAACGGGCTTGTTGCTTAAAGGGGTATGCTTTTAACATAGATATTTCTCCTTCGTATTCCTGATCACGATTGGTTATGTTGATTGTGCCTTAAACCAGAAAGAAGAAATATGTGCATACAGTGTCGACGGCAGTATCTTCCCAAAGTGATTCAAAATATAAAAAAAGTAAAACGTGAAGAAGCCAAAAGAGTTCAACGTATTTATACATAAATATTTTACCTTATAAGCAGTGTAATTCGAATCCAAATAAACCCTATTTTCGATCAAGGCAATGTAAAGTAAGTATTTATCGAAAAAGAGCATAACAATATTCATTCTTTATCTTACTTGTCACAAGCATTTGTACTTAACAAATTATCACAAACCCAAGTTATTAATTTGTCTAAATTAAGACATGTTTTTCTGTAACGATCCGATCGGTCGTTTTGAGCATTTGCACTTTGCTCGGTAGTTTACGGGCGTGAGTAGCCCCGTATGATGTATTTTGACTTGTGTAAATCGTCGGTTTGGTTTTTAGGTTATTCGGGACTGATTTGGAAGAATCGAGCTTTAAATTTAAAAGAGTTGACCAAGTTTGACATTTAGCATTTGACCACAGATTAGAATTTTGATGGTTCCGTTAGCTCCGTTGTGTGATTTTGGACTTAGGAGCGTGTCCAGATTGTGATTTGGAGGTCCGTGGTTGAATTTGGCTCGAAATGGCGAAAGTTGAAATTTTATAAAGGTTGACCGGAAGTGAATTTTTTGATATTGGGCTAGGATTTCCGATTCTGAAAGTTGGAGCAGGCCCGTAGTGTCAAATGTGACTTGTGTGTAAAATTCGAGGTCAATCGGATGTGATTTGATGGGTTTCGGCATCGGTTGTGGAAGTTTAAAGTTTCAAAGTTCATAGATTTCGATTTGAGGTGTGATTCATTGTTTTGATGTTGTTATGTGTGTTTTGAGGCATCGAGTAGGTCTGTATAGTGTTATGAAACTTGTTGGTATATTCGGACGGGGTCCCGAGAGGCTCGGGTGAGTTTCGGACGAGGTTCAGATTATTTCATTGCATTTTGGATTTTTGCTAAGATTTCTGGTTCTCGTGTTTCCGCATCTGCGGAAGAGTGGGCGCAGATGCGGACAATTGGGCGCAGAAGCGAGTCCGCAGATGCAGACAATTGGCCGCAAAAGCATAGCAGGCCATGGAGGACAGGGGTCGCAGGTGCGAAGAAATTCCCGCACCTGCGGTAGCGCAGATGCGGACAAGTGGACGCAGGTGCGGGGGCAGCCAGTAGAGATTGACTCTGCAGAAGCGAGGCCAGGGCCAAAGATGCACGTTCGCAAGTGCAGAACCTGGAGAGCAGGTGCGGGCCTTGGAGGTGCAAGTGAATTCCGCAGAAGCGGCATTTTCATCGCAGATGTGGCGTCGCAGGTGCGACAATAGGCCCGCAGATGCGAAAAATCTGGGCAGAAGGTTTATAAGCAAGGGTTCGCGATTTTAGTCTTATTTCAATATTTTGGACTCGGACTTAGGTGATTTTGGAGAATATTTTTGAGGTGATTATTGAGGTAAGCTTCTTGTACTCGTTTTGGATCATAAAACTTGTTTCCCCGCTGATTTTCCCACCTAATTAGTGAGATTTTGAAGTGAAATTTGGGGGCTTAGGGCTTGAGAATTTGAGAGTGGATTTTAGAAATTTGGATGACCAAATGGTGTCAGATTTTGATAAATTTGGTATGGTTATACTCTTGAGTGTATGGGCTTTCGGGTTTTATAAATTTTATCGGGTTCCGAGGTACGGGCCCGGGTCGGGCTTTTGGCCAATTTTGGACTTTTGATTCAGATATTGATCTTTTTCGATCGAGATTGGTTCCTTTAGCATTGTTTGATGTATTTGAGTTATTTTTGGTTAGTTTCGAGCCATTCAGAGGTCAGAACGCGCGGGATGGCATTTTGGAGCATCGCTTGGCTTGCTCGGTGTTGGGATTGGCTTGTTCGAGGTAAGTAACTCTTTTAATCTTAGTGCCGAGGGCATGAAACCCCGAAATACGTGTTATGTGATTGGTATTGAGGTGACGCACATGCTAGGTGACGGGCGTGTGGGCGTGCACCCTGTGAATTATGACTCTGTTATTTTCATGGCACTGTATAGTGGCCCTACTTTGTTGATATCCGTGATTTACCATGTGATAAAGTAGTTAAGCTATCAATCATGCTAGATATCATGTTTAGGCAATATGCTGATACTGTTTGGACCCATAGTGGTCGTTTCTTTCTGTCATCTTACTGATTTCATTGATATATCGTACTCAGTCATATTCATGCATTCATATCATATCTCAGTCTCAGTTGTTGTTTATTGATACATCATATCATTGTTGTCCGGCTAGTTTCATGACATTGTGAGCCCGTGAGTGAGACTGGAGAGATTGATGACTGAGTGAGGCCGAGGGCCTGAGTGAGAGTGACATTTTAGGATCGGGCTGCACGCCGCAATATATTATATTGATTATATTATTGGATCGGGTTGCACGCCGCAACAAGGCTTCGGGCTCTATATATATATATATATATATATATTATTGGATCGGGTTGCATGCCGCAACAAGTCTTTCGCGCTATATATATATATATATATATATATATATATATATATATATATATATATATATATATATATATTATTGGATCGGGTTGCACGCCACAACAATACTTCGGCTATATATATATATATATATATATATATATATATATATATATATATATATATATATTGGATCGGGTGGCATGCCGCAACAATATTGGTTCGGGCTGCACGCCGCAGCAATATAGCGCTTGGGCTGAAGGAGCCCCTCCGGAGTCTGCACACCCCAATGAGCGTAATCGACTATATATATGTGGATCGGGTTGCACGCCGCAACGAGCCTTATGGTCATATATGGATCGGACTGCACGCCGCAGCGGGTATTGTACAGCGCTGAGTGATTGAGTGTACTGAGCATAGTGAGAGAGAATGCAAGACAGTGAGATTGAGTACTCTGAGAGTGTGAGTACATGAGTTCATCATCGAGATGCATTTCATTTGACATGCGTACTTGAGATACATGCATAGAAGTGCATTTTCTTCTGCTACCCAGTTTTGGGAACATTTATGATTTTACATGTATCTTGACATGTAGGCATAGAGAAGTACTTTCCTCATGCTATCTGAAAATGAAACATCTTACTATTTGTTGAAAGGAGTTTTGGGAAAAACCACAGTTTTCAATCTTACTCGTACTTTGGATTTTTCGGTAAAAGATTTTGGATTTTCACTAAGATACTAGAAAAGAAATACCTATTATTTTCTGGAACTGTGAACAAACTAAGCCTTTTATTTTTTAGATACTCTTTTATTACTTGTACTATGCTGTTATGAACTGTTGTGGAATATTGGTGTTGGACCCGACCTTTTTGTTAGCTCGTCACTACTTTCAACCTAAGGTTAGGTTTGTTACTTATTGAGTGCATGGGGTCGGTTGTACTCATACTACACTTCTGCACCTTGCGTGCAGATGTTGGTTGCTGATGTTGCTGTGTTCGATGGGAGCTGGATTGGAGATGTACCTGCGTCCCGGTTGTAGCTGCCTCTTGTTCGTGGTAGCTTTAGATCTATAAAACTCTGCTTATGTACTTTTCAAACAGACTATGTATTTACTTTATTTCAGTTTTGTAAATTCTATTCTTAGAAGCTCATTATTTGTACTATCAGTTCTTGGGGAATGTATAAGATTCAGATATTTCTTTACTTAATCGCTTTATTAATTGCTATTGGAATTGGTTAGAGGTTAATTGGCTTACCTAGCGGGTTGGGTTAGGTGCCATCACGACTAGTGGATTTGGGGTCGTGACAGGTGGTATCAGAGCTCTAGGTTCATAGGTTCTACAAGTCATGAGAAAGTGTCTAGTAGAGTCTTGCGGATCGGTATGATGACGTTCATACCTATCTTCGAGAGGCTACAGGACATTTAGGATATACTTCTTATCTTTCTTTCCTTATCGTGCGACATTGATTCATCTTGAAGCATAGCTCTTTGAATTCCTTTCATGCATTCGTATGCGTATGTGAGCGCTCGGTATCGGCTGTGCGCTGACAGCTTGTGATTCCATGGTTGAGGTACGAGATGTGATTTTGGCGTGCTGATGATGGGTCAGTCTGGAGGACTTGAGGTCGAGTTTTGACGGTGGCTTGAGCACGAAGATTTTGATTGTGTGACCACGTGCTTTTGGACTTATACATATGGTAGTGTTCCTATGAGTGGAATTTGTGGCTCGATGAGCGGTAGAATGACTATGTGGCGAGTATGATGTGACTGTGAGATGCGTTCAGATTGTTCGAATATGACGAGAAGAGTTTACTTGAGATGTAGCAAGGACTATGGGGTGTTTTATTTCTGTCGTGATTTGGCGTATGGTCTCGAGTTATGGGTGTGTTGAGGGATCTCTCATGTTGTTTAGTTGTGGAGTGAAGTAGATTCTCATGTTTTGTTGATGAGTTCAGAATCAAGAAGATTTAGTGATTGCTTAGTAGTCGTGACTGTGGAAGGGTATAGAGATATGTCAGTTTGAGGCAGAGCAGGCGGGTTATCTCCTACGAGGTAGCCTGAGGTTGTGTGGTCCTTATGATGTTTTGTAGAGAGTTCTCTTTTACCAGTTAATGATATATGTTGCAATTTGAGTTTGGATCGATTGTGGAAGTGGGCTTGACTATTACAAGGCTGAATGCGAGATTTGCAAATGATTTGAGGTATTATATGGTTTGTGTTACATGGGCTTGCGAAGGATTTGGTTGAATTTCAGTGCGGGGTTCAGGCAGTAATAGAGTATGGGTATCGTGATGTTATCGATTGTTTTGTTCTATGGCTTTGAGCCAAGTGGGGGAGTCTACTATCGATGAGTTGTTTGTACGGTTATGTGTCCTATTTTTTTCGGTTCGGGGTATACTGGTGAATCAGTTATGACTTGCAGAGGTCGGATCGAGGATGACTCGGGTAAAGGAATTTCTGGGTACAGGTTGCATTACGCTCTATGGGTATATGGGAATCATAAAATAATTGAGTGGTTATTCGCGATGGATGTAGGGTACTTGGAGTAGGAATTTGATCGATTGCTTAGGAGTGTAGACTACTCCCTTGGGTGTTGGTGTACTAATGGGGCACAGGTCGTTCGGTCCGTTTGGTTGGCTCAATTAAGATTTTAGTAGAGTGGATGACTCTTGAGAATAGTTCTAATGGATTCAAGAATTATATGTAGAAATTGAGGATTTCAGATTGGTATATGGCTAGGATCTGATATTTGCATGGGATGGTGTCGAGCCTTGTGGCATTTTTATATCATTATGGATTAAGAAGGTGAAGGAAACAGTTTTAGGTTCACATAAGGCCTCTTTAGAGTGGGTATCTCGATTGTGGTGTTTTGGGGTGCTTAAGAGGGAAATCAGCGGCTTATGGGCCTTAGGGCGTGGTGGTTTTATACTAGGGCCTCTTGTGTGGTGAATTTTGTTTAAGGATCGTGGTGCTCCAGCAAGGAGAAGTATCAATTTGAAGGCAATCTGGAAGGGACATAGAGAAATAGGATAGCGTGGTAGTAGGTTGGGTTAGCACAGTAATGGGTATGATCACTTTGGGTACTTATCACGTGGCTAGCCTCTACTGGTGTTTCGTGGCAAATGCTCTTGGGTCTTGGCAACCTACGTGGCTGGGTTGAGTTAGAGAGATTTGGTTCAGATAGCATGGTTATATGCAAATGGGTTTCGAAGAGTTCTCAATGGTTTTTGCCGAGGTTCGAGGGGTATATTTCCTGTTGGCATAAGTAACATGTGGTGTATAGTGAATTTCTCCTGGATGAAATCAAATGGAAGGTCCTTGGCTAATTGAGTATGTAGTTGCTTGAGACTCGGATTGGACTATGAAGTTCTTGTATTTTTCATATGATGGCATGGTATACGCATTGTATTATGTGGGATTGAGATTTACGTGAGCGGGATCACAGTTCTGTTTGGAAGCAAGGACGGTTTCAGATGACTAAGTAAATGATATTATTATTTGGTATGGCTTGATGGAAGTATACATTTCAGGACGGGCAATGTGTTTTGATCTATGGATACTTCGCTAGTACTGCGACACTCTTATGGTTGATCGACTACTGATATTCGAATTTTGCTATGTGGCACGGAAGAATTTTAGAAGTATTTCTCGTGGGGTGATCGTGTATGAGAGATGTGTTAGACATTCTAGCGGTGGAGATGGAATCATATATGGTAATTAGTGTGTTTTATGGTTTTGTAGGCTGGGAGTTCTCAAGAGCAGATTGTTTCATGGTTGTGGACTGTGAGGTTGTGGCCGAAGCTAGCCAGATGATAGTATGTATTATGATTCAGTCATTGTGGATTTTCGGAGGGTTATTTATCCATGTGTGGGTGCCCGGAGTTGATTTGGGGGTCCATTGGTAGGCCCAATTAGGCTGTGTATTCTACACCGAGTCGGATTAGTTGGCTCCATACTGCTATTGTTGAGGGATGTGCCATTCGGCTGTTGTTGAGCTTATTCGTGTTCCGATATATTCGGTGAGTTACTTTTCTATGCTAGGGGGGTTGTGATTCATTGGTTTTAGGCACACATGGTGCGGTTCTGTTGCGGTCTTATAGCAGAATTTGAGCGAGATGAGTAGTTGGGTATTGCATGATTGATTGTGAATTGGTTATGTCCTTTCGAGTTTTGGGTGGCATTGTGCGATTGGATTCTCCATGGTTATGGTAATGCACTTTGAGTACTTGATGTCGGATAGCGCGTGGTTATTGATTTTGAGCATGGTGGCTAAGGTATTTCATATGGACTAGTATTTGGATAGGGTCGCTCATTGCAGCAGAGTTATGTGGAAATATGATCCTTTGTGTTAGATTCGTGTGTTATGGTTCTATGGTGTGTGATGGGTTTTAAGCATTTCGTGGTGGTAGTATTTGATGAGCTTGCAGGACGGTTCTCTCGTTTGAGTCATTTTCCATGACTGAATACATTTAAAATGTTGCTATTTGGTGCACGGATTGCATGGGTTCAGGCTTTAGATTGTATTGACGTGTCATGTCACTAGAGTGGTCGTGTTGGATGAGATAAGGTCATTGGACCTAGAATGGATGCTATCGGATTTGATTGTGGTATATTTGGAAGGATAATATCAGAAGTCGGCTTAGAAATTGGCTATAGTTCTTGTAGAAGGAGAGGGAGCTCCATGACCTGTTGATCTGGCGAATGGTTATGAATTCTGCATGTTTCTTTCATCATCGGCAGTGTACGAAGGTTTTAGAGCAAGGCTTTGTTTGATATGAGGTCTGTTACCGGTATTAGGTTGTTTTGAGCAGCTACTATGATTTGAAATTTTCGTTATGAGTATTTGAGTTATATATTACATCATGTGATTACATCTTGGGTTATAGATATGGCTTGATACAGCTTGTTCAGACTTATACAGTGTGAAGATGCGAGATTCTGATCTTATAGAAATTGTGGATTTTGGAAATTGGATTCTAAGGTTTATGGACTAGGTTGAATTACGAACTACAGTTATGTTGTGTTGTCGGGCCTATATGGGATAGGGTGACATGAGATCACCCCCGGATATATGTATGGAAAGATTATACGGCAGTTTGATGGCTTTGAGAACAACTCTCGACACGTTCGAGGACGAACGTATGTTTAAGTGGAGGAGGATGTAACGATCCGACCAGTAGTTTTGAGCATTTGCACTTCGCTTGGTAGTTTACGGGCGTGAGTAGCCCCGTATAATGTATTTTGACTTGTGTGAATCGTCGGTTTGGTTTTCAGGTTATTCGGGACTGATTTGGAAGAATGATTCTCAACTAAGGAGCTTTAAATTTGAAAAAGTTGACGAAGTTTGACTTTTAGCATTGGGCATCGGATTTGAATTTTGATGGTTCCATTAGCTCCGTTGGGTGATTTTGGACTTAGGAGAGGGTTCGGATTGTGATTTGGAGGTCCGTGATTAAATTTGGATCGAAATGGCGAAAGTTGAAATTTTGGAAAGGTTGACCGGGAGTGGACTTTTTGATATCGGGGTCGGATTTCCGATTCGGAAGTTGGAAAAGGTATGTAATGTCAAATGTGACTTGTGTGCAAAATTTGAGGTCAATCGGACGTGATTTGATAGGTTTCGGCATCAGTTGTGGAAGTTTGAAGTTTCAAAGTTCATAGATTTTGATTTGAGGTGTGATTCGTTATTTTAATGCTGTTATGTGTGTTTTGAGGCCTCGAGTAGGTCCGTATCGTGTTATGTAACTTGTTGGTATATTCGGACAGGGTCACGAGAGGCTCGGGTGAGTTTCGGACGAGGTTCGGATCATTTCATTACATTTTGGACTTTTGCTAGGATTTCTCGTTCTGGTGTTTTCGCATATGCAGAAGAGTGGGCGCAGATGCGAGCCCGTAGATGCGGACAATTGGCCGCAGAAGCGTAGCAGGCCATGGAGGACAGGTCGCAAGTGCGAAGAAATTCCCGCACCTGCACTACAGTAGCGCAAATGCGGACAAGTGGACACAGGTGTGGGGGCAGCCAGGAGAGATTGACTCCGCAGAAGCGAGGCCAGGGCCACACCTGCGCGTTCGCAGGTGCGGAACCTGGAGCGCATGTGCGGGCCTTAGAGGTGCAAGTGACTTCCGCAGAAGCGACATTTTCACCGCAGATGTGGCGTCGCAAGTGCGACAATAGGCCTGCAGATGCGAAAAATCTGGGCAGAAAGTTTATAAGCAAGGGTTCGCGATTTTAGTCTTATTTCAATATTTTGGACTCAGACTTAGGCGATTTTGGAGAATATTTTCGAGGTGATTATTGAGGTAAGATTCTTGTACTCGTTTTGGATCATAAAACTTGTTTTCTCACTAATTTCCCCACCTAATTAGTGAGATTTTGAAGTGAAATTTAGGGGTTTAGGGCTTGGGAATTTGAGAGTGGATTTTGGGGATTTGGATGATCAAATGGTGTCGGATTTTAAAATAATTTGGTATGGTTAGACTTGTGAGTGTATGGGCTTTCAGGTTTTGTAAATTTTGTCGGGTTCCGAGGTGCGGGCCCGGGTTGGGCTTTTGGCCAATTTTGGGCTTTTGATTCAAGATTTGATATTTTTCGATCGGGATTGGTTCCTTTAGCATTGTTTGATATATTTGAGTTGTTTTTGGTTTGTTTCAAGTCGTTCGGAGGTCAGAACTCGCAGGATGGCCTTTTCGAGCATCGCTTGGCTTGTTCGGTATTGGGATTGGCTTGTTCGAGGTAAGTAACTCTTCTAATCTTAGTGATGAGGGTATGAAACCCTGAAATACATTTTATGTGATTGGTATTGAGGTGATGCCCATGCTAGGTAACGGGCGTGTAGGCGTGCACCCTATGAATTATGATTCTGTTATTTCCATGGCACTGTATAGTGGCCCTACTTTGTTGATATCCGTGTTTTCACCATGTGATAAAGTAGTTAAGTTGTCAATCATGCTAGATATCATGTTTAGGCATTATGCCGATACTGTTTGGACCCATAGTGGTCGTTTTTTGCTGTCATCTCACAGATTTCATTAATATATCGTACTCAGTCATATTCATGCATTCATATCATATCTCAGTCTCAGTTGTTGTTTATTGATACATCATATCATTTTTGTCGGGCTAGTTTCATGACATTGTCAGTCCCTGAGTGAGACTGGAGAGATTGATGACTGAGTAAGGCCGAGGGCCTCAGTGAGAGTGACATTTTGGGATCAGGCTACACGCCGCATCATATTATATTGATTATATTATTGGATTGGGTTACACGCCGCAACAAGCCTTCGGCTATATATATATATATATATATATATATATTATTGGATCGGATTACAAAGCCGCAACAATATTGGATCGGGCTGCATGCCGCAAAAATATAGCGGTTGGGCTGAAGGAGCCCCTCCGGAGTCTGCACACACCCAGTGAGCGCAGTCGACTTTATATATATGGATTGGGTTGCACGCCGCAACGGGCCTTATGGTCATATATGGATAGGGCTGCATGCCGCAACGGGTATTGTACAGCGCTGAGTGATTGAGTGTACTGAGCATAGTGAGAGAGAATGCGAGACAGTGAGATTGAGTACTCTAAGAGTGTGAGTACATGGGTTCATCATCAAGATGCATTGCATTTGACATGTGTACTTGAGATACATGCATAGAAGTGCATTTTCTTCTGCTACCCAGTTTTGGGAACATTTATGATTTTACCTGTATCTTGACATGTAGGCATAGAGAAGTACTTTCCTCATGCTATCTGAAAACGAAACATCTTACTATTTGTTGAAAGGAGTTTTGGGAAAAACCACAGTTTTCAAACTTACTCGTACTTTCACTTTTTCGGTAAACGATTTTGGAATTTTACTGAGATACTTGAAGAGAAATGCCTATTTTTTTCTGGAACTGTGAACAAACTGAGCCTTTTATTTCTGAGATACTCTTTTGTTACTTGTACGATGCTGTTATGAACTGTTATGGAATATTGGTGTTGGACCCGACCTTTTTTGTTATCTCGTCACTACTTTCAACCTAAGGTTAGGTTTGTTACTTATTGAGTATATGGGGTCGATTGTACTCATACTATACTTCTGCACCTTGTGTGCAGATGTTGGTTGCTGATGTTGCTGTGTTCGATGGGAGCTGGATTGAAGATGTACCTGCGTCCCGGTTGTAGATGCCTCTTGTTCGTGGTAGCTTTAGATCTATAAAACTCTGCTTATGTACTTGTCAAACAGACTATGTATTTATTTCATTTTCGCTTTGTAAACTCTATTCTTTGAAGCTCATAATTTGTACTACCAGTTCTTGGGGAATGTATAAGATTCAGATATTTCTTTACTTAATCGCTTTATTAATTGCTATTGAAATTGGTTAGAGGTTAATTGACTTACCTAGCAGGTTGGGTTAGGTGCCATCACGACTAGTGGATTTGGGGTCGTGACATCTTCAATATAACATAACATCGTTTTTCCTTAAAACTAAAATAAAGGACTATTTTAGAATACTAGAAATATTTCATTATGAATTAAAACATAAGAAACTTCAGAGTTATAGAATCAATCAATGGAAAAACTGGTTAAGTCGGCATTATCAATACGATTTATCTTAGATTAGATGGTCTAGATTAATGCCACAAAAATAGCGAAATAGGGTTAATCAAAATTGTATGGCTCAAAAATCAAAATTTAAAAAAATGAAATTCATATGAAAAAGACCAATTCAATCATTACAAAAAAGAAAATGACTCTGAACTCTATTTATTATCAAACCAAAAAGATAATTTTAAAAAATGATATAGATATGATCCTTAGCATATAAATCGATTAATTATGAAAATAAAAATGACTCTTTTATTTCTAGATTACCCTTTCAAGTAAATAAGAACCTCAAAATTTCTTCTAATTCCAACACGTCTAAACACTACTTTTTTGATATGCTCGACAATCTTCATTGTCACGACCCAAACCAAATGGCCGCAATGGGCACCCGGTGCCTAACTCAACAGAGTACCAACATAATGTATCCTTTTTATCATATTATCATGGGTAAATGAGTCTGAAAGGCCGTCATGAGATGACCAGAATTAAACCTAAGAGAATACTCGACATAGGACAACCCAACATGGTATACAAACTTATACGTGTGACATACATGCCTATAAGGCTGACATGATCATTTGCAAACTCAAAACATAGGCCGACAAGGCCATACAAGTATTCATATACATGACATTTGTCTACAAGCCTCTAAGAGTACATAAACGTTATAAAAGTTGGTAAAGGGCCCCGCCATACCAAACAATACATGTCCAAAGCATACCGACCAAATAGACAACTCCGGAGCTAGTGGAGTACACCAATACCTTTCGCTGAGCTGATAGCCTACTAGGAGGACTGTCAACCTCTCTATCGAGATATGCGGGCATGAAACGCAATGTCCCCAGGCAAAAGGGATGTCAATACAAATAAAGTACCGAGTATGTAAGGCATGAAAGCATTATATAAAAGACATGAAAGAAACATGAAGTAAAGAATTCAACTTGTAAGTCTGAATAGCTCTGTGAATCATGAAATATTTATAATGTTATGCATATGCGTATAAATGTCATATCATGCATAGGTATATGCGTACATAACATCATTATAAACATTTCATGAATACCAGCTGATCATGTGGTGGTGCGTATATAACGCCATAACCTTTTCTCAATACCCTATATACATATAATATACGCGTATATAATGTTATCTGGTCATGGATCAATGTACATGTATAAATGAATACAATGCATAAGAAGTAAGTCAATAAGATCTCTCGGGATGTCATAAGATCATTATGCCTTCGGTTAATATCATGAAATAAACTTTATCAACTTACGTATTTTCTGAGACCCATGAACAGACGATATAATAATAGGACACATGGGGAATCAAGAACATAGGCACCCTAGTACTTCTAAGAATAGAGACATTTGTGAAAGTTCCGCATTTGCTCGTTTTGGTCGTATCATATGGATCATGCCAAAATAAAAGAAGGGATAGCCTTAACATACCTTAACTCCGTTGAGTCCTTAATACCTTCCAAGGAATTCTTCAAACAACTCAACTCAATCTACCATAGCATAAGGAGATTCAAAATCAGTGCTGAGTAAAGGCTAAGTCCGCAACTTAAACTAGTAACTCGCTTATGTAAATTTAGGCAGCATCTCCCCTGTAACTGTCACGACCCGAAAATCCCACCGTCGGGACCGTGATGGCGCCTAACATTCCACTTGCTAGGCAAGTCGATGTTAGAGAACTATTAAACCAATCCTTATTCAATTCAATAAATAATAGCAAATAAACTAAAATGAAATACAGCGAGTGCAGAATAATATAAAAACTTTATTAATTACTACCACCCAGATCTGGAGTCACAATTCACGAAGTTCTAAAATTTACTACAAGTACAAGTCTGAAAGAAATACAACTGTTTGAACGAAAGAAACAGTAAAGAAATAACATAAAGAAAAAATTGACGGGGATTTCAAGGTCTGCGAATGCCAACAGATCTACCTTGAGTCTCCGATGAACTAGTCCGAGCTGCTACGCCTCTCGATCAGCTGGGACCAATACCAAAATCTGCACAGGAAGTATAGAGTGTAGTATCAGTACAACCGACCCCATGTACTGATAAGTGTCGAGCCTACCCTCGACGAAGTAGTGACGAGGCTATGACAAGACACCTACATAACAAACATGTGCAATTTAACAGTATATGTACAAATAACAGCTAAACATTTACTATTGGGAGGGGGAACATGATGAGGGGAATACGAGATAGGGAACTACAACATAATGGTAACTTGAATAGCCAATATACTATGAACCAATAAGAACAAGTAAATATAGTAAAGAAAAAATGCACGGCATCACGCTTCGTGCTTTTACTCTCAACCTCACCATAAAATCAATAGAAATGACACGACATCACCCTTCGTGCATTAACTCTCATAACATGGCACGGCATCACCCTTCATGCATTAACGCTCACAATGTGGGACGGCATCACCCTTCGTGCATTAACACTCACAATATGGCACAACATCACCCTTCGTGCATTAACGCTCTCGCTTACCATAATGCAATGAACAAATAACAACAGGGAGATAGAATAATAAGTACAAGCCTTACTTCAATATTTGGTTCCACAATATCAACCTCAACTTCAGAATCAATACTCAATTATCACCAGAAGATCCGTAAACATGATAAGAACGATCAATTTAACAATACTAGTCTAAACACGGATAACATGAACAAAGAAAGCTATAATTGAAAGAAACCAAGCCCCACCTGCATGCTTTACCCGACTACAATGCATAAGTACTCGTCACCTCACATATACGTTGTTCCCCAACATTTAAACATATAGCAAATAGACAAATAAGTCCTATTCCCTCAAGTCAAGGTTAACCACGACACTTACCTCGCTCCGAAGATCAAACTCGAAGCTCAACCGCGGTTTTTACTTTAGAATCCACCTCCAAACCACTCGTATCTATCCACAAACGACTCAACAATATCAATTATTGCTAAAGGAATCAATTACAATGCATAAATTTAGATTTCCCAAACTTTTCCCCCAAAAGTCAAAAATTGACCCGGGCCCGCTTGGTCAAAACCCGAGGTTCGGACCAAAATCTATTTACTCATTCACCCCCGAGCACGATTATATAATTAGTTTCTGAATCCGACCCCAAATTGAGGTCTAAATCCCCAATTTGCAAAAAACACCAATTCTTCTTAAATCCTTAGTTTTCTACCATGAAAGAACAAAGATTAGGGCTAGAAATTTAATAGGTGATGATAGAAATGGAAGAAAATGAGTTAAAGAGTACAAACCTATGAATTGTTTTCCCTTCACAATCGCACATAGGCCGAGCTCTAATGGAGAGTTTATGAAAAATGGGTAAAATCCCGATTTTGAAATGTTTTAAGGTCTGGGCGTTAGGCCTTCTTCGCGTTCGCGAAGGGCCTGCCGCATTTGCGATGTGCAGCAGCCCAAATGGCTTTTGCGTTCGCGAAGGCTATTCCCTCCTGACCTTTGCATTCGCGAAGGTTGTTCCCCCCTCCCCCCCGACCTTCGCTAAGGCCCCCATTGCTTCGCATTCGTGACCCGTGTACCGCATTCGCGATGAAGAAAATCTTCCCCAGCGCAGTTCACTCTTTGCGTTTGCGAGAGTACCTTCGCGAACGCGAAGAAGAACACACCAGATATCTGCTGAAGCAAAACATCAGATTTTTTTTCTAAGTCCAATTCACCCTGTAGCTTATCTGAAGCTCACCCGAGCCCTCGAGGCTCCGAACCAAATATGCACACAAGTCCTAAAGTATCGTACGAACTCGCTCGCGCGATCAAAATAGAAAAATAACGCCTAGAACCACGAATCGTACACCAAATCAAATAAAGTTTTCAAGAAAACTTTAAAACTTCTATTTTCACAACCAAACGTTCGAATCACGTCAAACTAACTCCGTTTCTCACCACATTTCACAGAAAAGTCATAAATATAATAATGGACTTGTATAGGGCTCCAGAACCAAAATACGGACCCGGTATCAACAAGACCAAACATCAGTCAATTTTAATTTTTCATCAAAATTTCATATCTCAGGCTAGGGACCTCGGAATTCAATTCTGGGCATACGCCCAGGTCTCAAATAACGATACGGACCTACTGGGACCGTCAAAATACGGATTCGGATTTGTTTACTCAAAATATTAACCAAAGTCAACTCAAATTAATGTTTAAGGCAGAAATTCTTATTTTTCTCAGTTTTTAACATAAAAGCTTTCCGGGAGAAAATCCGGACTGTGCACGCAAATCGAGGAAGGACAAAATGAGGTTTTTGAGACCTCAAAATAAAGAATTTAGTTCTAAAATATAAGATGACCTATCGGGTCATCACAGTAACAAGGGCCTCCTCCAATACCATATACCAACAACAATAACCAGAGCAATAAAATAAGAACAACATCAATAATAGGGTATAAAATATTTCATTAACAAGTCATCAACATATCACAACGAGCGGCAAGCTCGGATTGAATCCCTTTAGTACCATTCAACCCCATTATCATTCATATTTTGAACTTAGTAATATATCCAGTAATATAACGAATGCCTTTTAAAGGATTTCCAGCCTTGTACTCAATTTCAAAATTACCTGAAATAGCCTAACACAAGATAATATCATTGTGGACAACTTTCAAGTACTTTATAGCCATTTCTTTTCTAGTTACCAATTTTCTCAACAAGATTGACATGTAAACTAACATAATCATACTAACAATATCATAGCCAACTTATTTTCCATAATATTTGGCCACTTAAAGTCCATAAGAGCAACTTTCAAATCAATCCATCAAGAACAACAACATCTCAAGCTAATCCAAGTATTATCTTGTAGTTTATTATCCTAACAACTTAACCAACATACAATCAAGCTTAAGCACACTTAGTAGGCTGTTATACTCACCTTAGCCAGTATTAAAAACTTAAAATTTCTGCCAAATACAACCTACAATTATCCTCAATGACAACACAACCTCAGAGAGGTGTTGTTCTTCACTAGAACTAATTTTTGATATTGAAATATGGTGTAATCACTTTGGTGTCATTTCAAACCCTTATTGTATCTACTTAGAAGGGTGAGGAGGAGTGTAGGGACGAGGTTGGGTCGAAAAATGAGAAATAAAGGTCGTCCAAATCATTTTTAAAGTGAAGTAGGTTGACCATCGCCTAAGTGGGTCCCACTAAAAATTGCTTGCTCATTCTCGCAAAAATGCGAATATCTCTCTACTCCAATGTCGTAGAAACTGGACTCGTAGATCTTCAATTTGATATGTGGATCATCTTGTAATTCTAAGTATATTAGGAGAAAACTCTGCTACATTTGACCTAATTTTCAGCACATTATGAATGTAACTTGTGATGACCTTTGCCAACTTTTGTTCCACAACTCGCTTGACTTCAAAACATAACACACGACTACTGTAAAACTAAAATAACTCATAACATAACCTCCTTATCATGTTAAGAACCCTAGTCTCACCTCAAAGTACATGTTATAACATTCTAAACTTATCGACTTTTCACAAAACTTATTTTTTGTTTAGCTTCTAAGCTTTCGAACCCTCTTTGTACATGTTATTCATGATCTTAAATATTTGTAACCTCCAAGGTAACATAATTAAATTACTTTATGTACTTTCAAAGATAATCTCATTTCTGAACTTACATCAATAGACTTACGACGTACATTTACGTACAAAAACATGAGGTGTAACATTCATATCAATAATTATCTACGAAAAGGCAATATTCTATATATAGAAAGAAATCTTGATAGAAAATATTTTGATTGAAAAATTATCAATTTTTCACTTAGACAAAAAGAAGATATTGAGGCCTGGGTTCAGATCGATACCAACAGTAATCCAAATACTAAAATTGGTATTAATAGTTATCAAATAATTGATATAATTGAGAAAAAAAGACCTTTTTTACTTTACGATTCATCAAAATCCAGAAAACAATCAAAAAAATTTGAAAAAGACTTTTTTGTTTGGATGAGAATGAATAAAAAAATATTAAATCGTCCCATATTGAATCTGGAATTATGGTTTTTTCCAGAATTTGTACCACTTTATAATGTATATAAAATAAAACCGTGGATTATACCAAGCAAGTTACTTCTTTTAAATATGAATACAAATGAAAATGTTAGTCAAAATAAAAACATCAATAAAAATCAAAAATAAAACTTTTTTCTACGATCAAATAAAAAAATAAAAAATCGAATACAAGAAGCAAAAGAACCCACAAATCAAGGAGAAAAAGAGCATGGATCAGATATAGAAAACAAAGAAAATCTGGGCCCTGTTCTCTCAAAACAATAAAACGCTCTTAAAAACGATTACGCAGAATCAGACACAAAGAATGGTCAATAGGAAAAATAACACAAAAGCAACATGTAAGCAGAACTAGATTTGTTCTTAAAACGTTATTTGCTTTTTCAATTGAGGTGGAACGATGATTTGAATCAAAGAATGATCAAGAATATCAAGGTATATTGTCTCCTGCTTCGACTGATAAATTCAAGCAAAATTGCTATATCGTCAATTCAAAGGAGAGAAATGAGTTTGGATATAATGCTGATTCAGAAGAATTTAACTCTTATAGAATTGATGAAGAAGGAAATATTGATTATCGAACCTATTCGGTTGTCTGTAAAAGATAATGGACAATTTATTATGTATCAAACCATATGTATTTCATTGGTTCATAAAAGTAAACACCAAACTAATCAAAGATGCCCAAAATAAAGATATGTTGATAAAAAGAATTTTGATGAATTTATTATGCAACCTCAAACTCAAAGAATAAATACAGATAAAAATTATTTTGATTTACTTGTTCCTGAAAATATTTTATGATATAAACATCGTAGAGAATTGAGAATTCGAATTTTATTTTAATTCTTTGAATTGGAATGGCTTCGATAGAAATTCAGTATTTTTTAACGAAAATAATGTAAAAACATTAGAGTCAATTTTTGGATGAAAGGAGATCTCTTTATAAAGAGAAAAATTAATTAATTAAATTGAAGTTCTTTCTTTGGCCTAATTATTGATTAGACGATTTAGCTTGTATGAATCATTATTGGTTTGATATCAATAATGGTAGTCGTTTCAGTATCTTAAGGATACATATGTATCCACGATTGAAAATATATTGATAGTATTATATACCCTGTCACGTATAGAGTATCTGAAAGTAAATAAATGCACACATGCTTTGTCTTACATCTCATTCGAATCTAATTCGAGTAGACGATACTAAATCAATAAGGTATCGATTAGATCTAGAAATAAATCAACAAAATCTTCTTTATTTTAGAATTTTAGGTTTAAACTAGTCGCTTTTGTGAATGAAAAAAAATGCACCTACCATCTTTTTGGATTCCTATCTGAATCAAATTTTGAATTTGTTTAATTTATTGGAAGTAATAAAGTTTGGAGTTCATAAAAACTAAGTCAATATACCACATTCAAATTACCGGCATTATTATTATTGATCGATAAAATTCGACAAAATCCATTTATGTAAAATAAAGAAAGGGGCAATTCTTTTATGGTAAAAAAATTCTGTTATTTCAGTTATTTCTCAAGAAGAAAAGAGAGGATCTATTGAATTTCAAGTATTCAATTTCACCAATAAGATACAGAGACTTACTTCATATTTAGAATTGCACAAAAAAGATGAATTCAAATTATATCCACCTCTTATGGCAAATACCATATAGGTCTTTTGGGTATTGTAAAGTCTCATAGAATTATAGTCGGAAATTAATTTGTTCCATGCTGTTTGTAGGGGGATTTGTAGTCGTACTCTATATTTGTGCCATCTTTTAACCTTTACCTTATTTTTAAAAAATATTGATTTGGTAGCCAGCTGATAAAAAATCCGTAATAATATGATAATTATACCCCTGATAAAAGATATAAGATCTGCATCACGCATTAATCGTGTGATCTGCAACCTCATTCGTAAAAAATTTCACATTGAAGCTAAAACTTCATGCTAATGTATGCTGAAGTTATTTATCCTGCTGTCTACATTTTTGTCATGAGTTTTATCCGAAATTTCAGTCTAAACATGCTGAAGTTTTTTAGTTCATTTGCTAAAATTTCAAACTAAACATGCTTATATTTTTGTCCTGCAGTATGTAATTTTCTAATGAGTTTTTGCTAATGCATGCTGAAATTATTTTGGTCATTTGCTAAAATTTTATACCAAAACATGCTGAAATTTTGTCATGAGTTTTATCCGAAACTTCAGTCTAAACAAACTGAAGTTTTTTAGTTCATTTGCTTAAACTTCAGGCTAAACATGCTTAAGTTTTTGTCTTGCAATATGTAATTTTCCTAATGAGTTTTTGATAATGCATGCTGAAGTTACTTAGTTAATTTGCTAAAATTTCATACCAAAATGTGCTGAAATTTTGTCCTGCAGTCTATAGTTATGTCATGAGTTTTATTCGAAATTTCAGTCTAAATAAGCTGAAGTTTTTTTAGTTCATTTGCCAAAACTTCAGACTAAACATGTTTTAAAGCTTATTTTCTTAATAATTTCTCTTATTTTGAAATACATTTTTATTGGTGGGTCCCTCTTGCTATTTATTTATTTTTCATTCTCTTTCTTTTTCGTCTCTCTTCACACAAAGTCCTTTAATCAACACATCATCAAGGTGAATGAAAATTATTTTTCTGGAAACCACATGATTTTAACTTAGGAAGATTATCTCTTCTTTCATGTATGAATCTCTTACTTTTTTTTTCTTTTCATGAAGTAAGTAGAATTAATGAGATTTTTAGAGGCTTCAAGAGCCAGTACAACAAACATGCTTTAAGTTTTCAATTCTTGCTACCACCAGTGCTGCCATTCTCCTCATCAGTTGCAAATTTTTTTGTATTTAATTCACTTTTTATAAGCTGCCAATTTTTAACTTGAATATTTCTTTGAATTCACCCTTTCATAATGCATTAAATCTTTTTGATATTTTCACTGCTCATCAGTTTGTGGACGGTGGAGTGAACCATATATATATTTCTATGGAAGAAGTTGCAAACGTATCTGTGAAAGGACAAAAGGCTCTGCTTGAGAAGGATTACACTAAGCTAGCAACCTTCATGAATGATAATTTTTATCTAAGAAAGTAAAATATTTGTGGAAAGTGGGATGGTAAAACAGACCCACCACCAACACCGCCCGATGTTGGCGCACTTTGGGTTTGTCTGAGGAGTTGAGACAAAAAAGAAAGAGAAAGAAAAATAAATGGGAAATGGGACCTACTAATAAAAATGTATTTCAAAATAAGAGAAATTATTAAGAAAAGAAGCTTTAAAACATGTCCAATAAGAAAATGACACGTCTATAATTTTGAGGCACTGGGTTGCCAGGGTGGACAACCGTTAGGGTTGAGGGTATTTTTGTTTACTTTGTTAACGGTAGGGATGGATTTGAACGGAAAATGAAACGGAGGATAAATATAAACTATATACGAAAGTAGAGGGACAAATCTAGCCTTTTTCCCAAAAATAAAATGGATACAAGTTAAAAAGGGGCGACCAAATAGGGCGCCCCATGCAATTTTTACCTGTTTGTAGCTCTAGGTCCGATATATGCATAACATTAACTACTAGACAATTTTATATAATAAAAAAAAAGAACCCTAAAACGTATAATAGTAATAGCTAAACTACTACAGCCAAGCCTCTTTATAACAACGTCGTTTGTTCCAAATATTTTTGGATGTTATAGCGAAGTGCCGTTATAGAGAACATAGATTATAATATAACATAAGAATTGGTTCCAGAAAAGCTTGACTTTTATAGTAAAATATTATTATATAGGGATATTGTTATAGAGAAGTTTGACTGTATATATAACATTGGTTATATATGCACTTGAACTGCAAGTAATCTATTTGGTTTTGAAATATCTTACCTTTTGTCTGTATTTCAAAAGGTTGATTAATCCGAAATGGAAAAGCAAGGGTAAATAATATGTACATAGCCTACGTGTGGCTAATGATCTTTTAATAAGACAAGGACCTAGCCATAGGAACTTCCATGTTGTTTGATGTGATAGTGGGGATCCGAGCTATGATTTCATTTGGCATTATTCTGTTTTTTCTAGATAGATCTAACAATTGCCTACAAAATTACTATTCACAAACAAAAATTTGTAGCAGCATTTAGTTTACAACTTTGCATTCTAGTTTTATATAAGGATTTAGGTTAAATACAAGCAGTGTAATTTCTTGTTATTAATTTTGATTAAACAACTGTAAAAGATTACTTATTAGCATTTCATGTTATCAAATCATCCTTACAATAAATATATGTACGGGATCTTAAGAAATCTAATAACGTAGATATTTTCTGCAATGTTGTCAATAAGTAATAAAAATAAAATGGATAAACTGAGACAGAAGGTAAAAATCTTCCCCTTTGGTCCAAGGAAAGTACGTTTGCAAACTCAAGGTTTCCTCCTTAGGTTAGGAGCCCACGTCTCCTTTTCTGAACTACTTTTCCTCTCACGTTTTTGGTCGCTTTAGAAGTAGTTTATCCGTAACCAAAATTTCTTTTTTAGCTTTTGACAATCTTCTCCAAAGAGAATATGAGATTTGTACATAGAGGATGAGATCAGCTACGTTAAAAAACTAAGTCAAACCATTAAGGCCCCTAGCCTATCAGACTAACCATTTAGTTAGAACAGAGTCGTAACTAGGATTTGAAGTGTATAAGTTCTAAATTATAAATACAGGGTCTCGAAAAAAGTCACTGGGTTTTCTTCTACTGTAGCTCTACTGTAGCTCCGCCCTGACTAAATAAAAAAGTTTTCTTCTTAATAAGGGCATAAGACCACTCCATGTGAATGCAAGTTGATTTCACTAAGAAACTAAAAACAAGAAAGTAGGACAATAACCACATACCTTGTCTGTTGGCTTGTCGGAGACTCCAGTTTGAACTTTTGGAAAGAACCAAAGCACAAATTGACAAAGAGAATGAAGTTCAAAATGTGGGACAACTCTAGAATCAAAAATTAAAAATCAAATTTTGTATAAATTGTCAAATATAAAATATAAGAGGAAAACATAAAAGAAAAAAAATCAGAAAAGAAGAATTGAAGAAGGAAGAAGGGTCTAACTTCTAAGGGAGAAAGAGCATACATTGATACACAACGAGAGTTGAAATGTGTCTGAATCCGGCAGATTGTGATAGCAGCGCCAGCGATCAACAAAGGCAGAACCCTAGCTTTTTTGATTTGGGATTGAGCTGATGAAAAGACGCGTTTTTGTTTAGAGAATTATTTGTTTATTAGAAAGAAAAAAGGTTTTATGTTTTATTTATTAAAAAGTATAAATATTAGTTTAAAGGAAGGCAAAGTGTCATTTGGACTTTGGAGTTATTTCGGCATTACGATGTCGTTTAATTTGTGCTTTCTTAAAAAGAAAAATTGTAAAAAAACAACAAAATAGCTCACTGCTTTCAACGTGACTCGAACCCGCGCCTTCTCGAAGCGAACCTAGAACTCTTACCATTGAACCTAAAGCCATTTTGTTACTGGGTTCGGCATGATATGTTTATATAGAATTAGTAAATTTTTCAATACAAATACAGGATCTCGGAAAAAGTCACTGGGTTCGCCCGAACCCGCACCCTCTACCGTAACTCCGCCCCTAAGTTAGAAGGAAGGGAAATGAGGATATAGCTCGAAAAATTATTATTCACGGTTGATTTTTCCATCAATTTTATTTTAGTTTATCATAATTTGATGATAAAGTATAGAAATAATATATATGCACTTAATTAACCATAGTTGACCCTAAATACATAAGTTTGCGGGTACCCTCTCTTGGGTTTATAGGCACAAATTAATGTAACTTTTAGACATCGAGTTGGACGTAGACACTACCTTCAAAGTATATAACCGTAGTTTTAGAATATAATTTGTATTAATTTTACTCTTAATATAAAAAGTAATACTAGTTGTAATAAGTGGCGGATCTACATTGAAACTGATGGGTGCTCAAGCATCCATTGTGTTTTCTGAAACTGTATATCTTTATGTTAGAAACTAGTACTAATATACAAAAATATTGACTGAGCACCCATCACAGAGTGTAAATATTTAGTTAAAGACGGCTGAGCACCCACGACTTTAAAATCCTCAAACCGCCATTAATTGTAATGATACTTTACAACTAATCAGAAGAAATTTGGAATCTGTAGTTAGTGTCATCCTCAATCAAAGAATTAAGCCAGTGTCTTGTGAAAATACTATGCAACTGTAAAGGAAGAAAAGAAAAGGTAAAGAGTCCCTCTAAGAAAAACAAAGACACGGCTTACGTCTTCTCCTTTTACAGTGTCTTTTCTTTTTGGAAGTTTCTTGTTACCGTAAATAAGACTCACATATGTGCTTAAACTATTTTATGACTTAAGGGGATGGTTGGTTCGGGATTTGAAAGTGTTCGGATTGAAATCGGAACATTTAGTTCCTTAGTTTGGCTTTAAAAAGGGCAAGTTTGACTTCTGTCAATATTTTTAGAAAATGACCCCGGAATCGGGATTTAACGGTTCCAATAGGTTCATATGATAATTTTGAACTTGGGCGTATGTTCGAATCGAGTTTTGGACGACCCGGCAGCGTTTCGGCGCTTAATAGTGAAAACTAGCTATTTAAAGGTTTAAGATTCTTTAAATTTGATTTGGAGTAGGTTTTGGAGTAATCGAGGTCCGTTTGAAATTTCGAGCCTGGAAATAGCTCCGTATGGTGATTTAAGACTTGCACGCAAAATTTGGTGTCATTCTGAGTAGTTTAAGTATGTTTCGGCGCGTTCGGAGTAAGTTTTAAGAATTTGAAAATTCTAAGTTGAATCAATTTGGTTTGAGGTAGGATTCTTAGTTTTGATGTTGTTTTACACGTTTCGAGGATTCGAGCGAGTCCGTTTTATGATTTCAAACTTGTTGATATGTTCGGGGGGGAGGGGCTCCGGGTGTTAACCGGACGAGGCTCGGATCAATTTTGAAATTTGGAGTAGCATCTGAAGCTTCCAGCTTGTGCTGCAATCGCACCTACGCTTGGCCAACCGCAGTTGCGAGCTCACAAGAGCGAGCCATGAGCCGCAGTTGCGAGCTCACAAGAGCGAGCCATGAGCCGCAGAAGCGGAAAGAGGAGGGGTCATTGGGCACCACAGATGCGAGACAGGAACCGCACTTGCGAAGGCAAAGGTGCGAAGGGAAGGAACGCAGGTGCGGCGAATGCACCGCAGAGACGGACTCGCAGAAGCGATCCACTGATCACAGAAGCGGACGAGCCTACTAAGGAGAAAGCCGCATCTGCGATGACATTTCCGCAGATGCGGAGCTGCAGAAGCGAGAGGGATGTTTGGACAGAATGTTTAAAGGAACGGAAAAACAACCATTTTAGCCCATGTTTCTTCATTCTTGGGTGATTTTGGAGCTTTTTGAGAGAGGATTTCAACTAGCAACTTGAAGGTAAGTTAATTCTACACACTTTGAGTTAAATACATAAATTATGGGTACATTATAACCTGTAAATCATAAAAATCAAGGGTTTAGATTAAAAACCTAGGTTTTGATAAACTGTATATTTGATGGAATTGGACGGAAACTGTATATTTGAGTTCTTGAGATTTTGGGTAACGATTTCCTTCAAAAATTTATGGAATCCGGGCACGTGGGCCTGGGGTGAATTTTAGAGATTTTACCATTTTAGGTCGGATAATTTATTTAATAGTTTAATTTTGAACTATTGAGCATGTATTAATTATTTTGTATAACATTTAGATAGTTTCGGATTTTTCGGCATCGAATTGAGACTTTAACGTGACGCTGTGATCGGGAAGTGGACTTTGAGACAAGGTAAGTCTCTTATCTAACCTTGTAAGAGGGAATTTACCTCATAGGTAATTTAAATTAAAAATTATTGCTAATTGTGGGGGACTACGTACGCATGAGGTGACGAGAGTCCGTGCGTAGCTACTAATTATGCTATGTCCGGGTAGTTTAGGACTCAGATCATGAAGTACTTGTGATAATTGCATCCTTTATTTAATTAAAATACTGGAATTGTATTGTAAATTATTAGAGGAAATAGTAAAAGACCAAAATTTCACATACTTGAATTTTTGTGCGAATTATTTGACTGTTAATAGAAATTGTACATCCTTATCTGTTAGCCTTATAATAACTTCTCATTTCGGAGGTTCATAATAAAATGTCCTCCTTTCTTGTGGAGCGGGCCGAACGCATCGGCAGTATAGATGCATCTATGACCATGCCGCACGTCCCTCGGCAGTGTACACGACACTCTGGACCGGACCGGACCGAACGACCTTGGCAGAAATCATTCCTAATAATAATAATTACACGATACTTTGATATTTTATTGCAGCTTATGAAGCTAATTGATAAATTAGAAATTATTGAATTTGAGAGAATTATTTATTCCTGCTTGTTAAGAAAATTATTGTTATTCACATAAATCATGTTTTATTTAAATATTTCTATGTTAATATTATTGACCCTTAGTGAGTGTCAAAAAAGACTTCTCGTCACTACTTCTTTGAGATTAGACTTGATACTTACACATTGTTTACGTACTCATGCTACACTTGCTGCACTTTTTGTGCAGGATCTGAGACATGAGTCTTAGGTGGTCCTACCGGAGCGCATCCACGTTATCCCGAGGTCTAGTGGTGAGCTACATTTCTGAGTCGTTCTGCAGCAACTAGTGCCTCTTCTTATATCTGTATTCTGTCTATTTTGTGTTCAAACAGTGTTTTGGATTTCTTTTGTATAATCTACTAGATGCTCAAATACTTGTGATACCAGGTCTTGGCACACACACTAGTAAAATTGGGGTTAGAATTATTTTCTTGGTTTTATTTAAACAGAATCTTTTACATTTTTCTTAAATGCTACCAGTAAGAAGGGTTTATTACTCGAAACAATATTTATTAAAAGGATGGATATATGTTTAATTCACTAGTTGGCTTGCCTAGCTGTGATGTTGGGCGCCATCACGACCTATAGGTGAAATTGGATCGTGACAGCATGGTATCAAAGCACTAGGTTCACGTAGGTCTCACAAGTTATGAGCAGGCCTAACAGAGTCTTGCGGATCTGTACGGAGACATTTGTACTTATCTTCGAGAGGCTATTGGGTGTTAGAAAACTACCTTTCTTCATCTCCTATCGTACAGTTGATGTAGTACTAAGTATCTTTCTCTTATTCTCTCACAGATAGTGAGAACGCGCTCTACTAAGGTTCCATACCAGGGAAAAGCTGCTCCCCCTATTGTTAGAGGTCGAGGAAGAGGCCGAGGGAGGGCTCCAGTCCGTGGTAGGGGACGAGGATGTCCTAGAGTTGTTCCAGTTATGCCACCAGTGGATCCAGTAGAGGATCTTATCATTGAGAAGCAGGGCGAGGTGCCCGCAGCCGAGCCAGCTTCGGTGGATTTCACCTTCACACCGGGATTTCAGGAGGTCATGGGTCGTATGCTGCGGTTCATAGACACTATGACTCAGGCCGGTTTATTTCCGGCAGACCCAACTACATCTAAGGCGGGAGGGGAAGCACAGACTCCTATCGTACAGGCCCATGGGCAGGCAACTGCTGTATATCAAACCCAGGGTGCACTACCCGTGGGTGGAGCCCAGCCAGTGGCGGCAGCTACACCTGATCCTAGACTAGCTGCAGTCGCCGAGGTGCAGAAGCTATTGGATAGATGGACTAGACTACATCCTCTTGTCTTTGGGGGTGAGCGACATGAGGATCCCTAGGACTTCATTGATCGGTGCAGGGACTGACTACACAACATGTGGATATTGGAGTCTCATGGGGTAGACTTTGCTACTTTTCAGCTAGAGGGCAGAGCCCGTAGATGGTGGAAGTTCTATCTTCTTGGCAGACCAGCAGATTTTTCTCCCATGACTTGGGACAGGTTCACCCGTAATTTCCTGGATAGGTATATTCCAGCCTCCCAGAGGGAAGAGTTGCGGTTTCAGTTTGAGCAGCTCCACCAGGGTCAGATATCAGTGACCGATTATGAGGCGAGTTTCTCTAGGTTGTCTCTCCATGCACTTATGATGCTCCCTACTGATGCGGAGAGAGTACGGAGGTTTGTTGTAGGTTTGCATACTGGCATTCAGGCCACTATAGACCGAGAGTTAGAGATGTGGACTTCTTATGAGCTGGTTGTGGAGATAGCCCGGAGGATTGGGGGTGTGCGTCAGCGTAGCCGAGATAAGGTTATGAGAGATAAACGGTTTAGATATTCTAGAGAGTTCAGAGGTACTCCGTCCGTGGGTAGAGGTCAGTTCGTGAGAGGGTAGTCCAGCAGGCCCCCATATCCAGCACCACCACCTCCTCGGGGTGCTCCAGTGCGACCTTATTTCAGTGCTATGCCAGAGAGTTATTACCGCCCACCGGCTATTCAGGGTTCTTCCAGTGGGTATTCAGTCACCAGGGCCAGACTTCAAGTTAGCAGCCCATTGCACCGGGAGGTTATTTCGAGTGCAGGTATTTCAGTCACGTGCGAAGATTCTGCCCCAAGCTTTGGGGTAGACCAGTGCAGCAGGTTCAGCAGCCTATGATTACCGCACCAGTTGCTCCACCAGTTATCCGGCCACCCAGGGGTGGAGGGCATGTGGGTAGGGGTCGTCCTAAAGGTGGAGGCCAGCCAGGTGGCGCTCCAGCTCGGTTCTATGCTTTTTCGGCCTGACCAGATGCAGAGGCCTCAGATGCCGTGATCACATGTATTATTTATGTCTGCAGCAAAGATGCCTCCGTATTATTTGATCCAGGGTCTACATATTCCTATGTGTCATCTCTATTTGCTCATTTCCTGGGTGTTTCTCGTGAGTCCTTGGGTACTCATGTTTATGTGTCCACTCCTGTGGGCGATTCTGTTATTGTAGATCGGATTTATCGGTCTTGCATTGTTACATTCTGTGGTTATGAAACTAGAGCAAATCTTCTGTTGTTTGAGATGATCGATTTCGAGATCATCCTGGGCATGGACTTGTTATCTCCATATCATGCCATCCTAGATTGCCATGCCAAGACTGTTACCTTGGTGATTCCAGTGTTGCCTAGGTTAGAGTGGAAGGGTTCGTCTGTCAGCGCATCTAATCAGGTTATTTCCTTTCTAAAATCTCAACACATGGTCGAGAAGGGTTGTTTGGCTTATCTAGCCTATGTTCGGGACACTACTGCAGAGACTCCGACTATTGATTCATTGCTTGTACTTCGGGAGTTCTCCGATGTATTTCCTTCAGATCTTCTAGGCATGCCACCAGATCGTGACATTTATTTCTGTATTGACTTGACTCCAGATACCTGGCCTATATTTATCACACTGTATCGCATGGCTCCAAAAGAATTGAAGGAGTTGAAAGAACAACTTGAAGAATTACTATCCAAAGGGTTTGTCAAACCGAGTGTATCGCCTTGGGGTGCACCGGTATTATTTGTGAAGAAGAAGGATGGAACTATGCGAATGTGTATTTATTATCGCCAATTGAACAAAGTCACTATTAAGAACAAGTACCCATTACCGCGTATTGATGATCTATTTGACCAGTTGCAGGGTGATAGAGTGTTCTCTAAGATCGACTTGAGGTCGGGATACCATCAGTTGAAGATTCGGGATTCAGACGTTCCCAAGACTGCTTTCCAGACTAGATATGGTCATTATGAGTTTCTGGTGATGTATTTCGGTTTGACTAACGCCCCGGTGGTGTTTATGGATTTGATGAACAGGGTGTTCAGGATATATATTGATTCGTTTTTCATTGTATTCATTGATGACATCTTGATCTACTCGTGCAGCAAGGAGGAGCACGAGCAGCATATGAGAGTGGTGCTTCAGACCTTACGAGAACAAAAGCTATATGCTAAGTTCGCCAAATTTGAGTTTTGGCTAAACTGTGTAGCATTTTTGGGGCATATTGTATCAGGCGAGGGTATTAAAGTTGATCCCAAAAAGATCGTGGCAGTTCAGAATTGGCATCGTCCTACTTCGGCAACTGAGATCAGGAGTTTCCTAGGTTTAGCGGGTTATTATCGTCGGTTCGTGGAGGGTTTTTCATCTATTGCAGTACCTTTGACCAAATTAACCCAGAAGGGTGCTCCGTTCTGATGGTCCGATGATTGTGAGGTGAGCTTTCAGAAGCTCAAGACAACACTGACTACAACACCAGTATTAGTGTTGCCTTCCGGTTTAGGGATGTATACGGTGTATTGCGATGCTTCACGTGTTGGCTTGGGTCGCGCATTGATGCAGGAGGGGCGAGTTATTGCATATGCCTCATGTCAGCTAAAGCCCCACGAGAAGAATTACCCGGTACATGATTTAGAGTTAGCTCCGATTGTTCACGCTCTTAAGATTTGGAGGCACTATCTTTTTGGGGTGTCTTGTGAGGTTTACGCTGATCATCGCAGTTTGCAGCATTTGTTCAAGCAGACGGACCTAAATTTGAGGTAGCGCAAATGGCTTGAGTTACTAAAAGATTAAGATATTACTATCTTGTATCATCCGGGCAAAGAAAATGTAGTTGTAGACGCCTTGAGTAGAAAGGTAGAGAGTATGGGTAGTTTGGCTTTTATTGCAGTAGAGGAGAGGCCACTAGCTTTGGATAATCAGTCCTTGGCTAACAGACTTGTGAGGTTGGATATTTTAGAGCCCAGTCGAGTTCTTGCATGTATTGTTGCCCAGTTTTCACTATTTGAGCATATCAAGGCTCGCCAGTTTGATGACCCACACTTAATGGTTCTTCGAGAAACGGTACTACAAGGTGGAACCAATGAGGTTACTATCGGCGAAGATGGTGTTTTGCGACTCCAGGGTTGTCTATGTGTTCCTAATGCAGATGGGCTGAGGGAAACGATCCTAGAGGAGGCACACAGTTCTCGGTATTCTATTCATCCAGGTGCTACAAAGATGTATCGTAACCTTAGGCAGCATTATTGGTGTTGGAGGAGGAAGAAGGACATAATTGAGTATGTAACTATGTGCCTAAATTGCCAGCAGGTTAAGTATGAGAACCAGAGGCCGGGTGTACTACTTCAGCAGATGACTATACCGGAATGGAAATGGGAACGCATTACTATGGACTTTGTAGTTGGGTTGCCGCGGACCTTGTGGAAGTTTGATGCAGTTTGGGTCATTTTCGATAGGTTAACCAAGTTGGCACACTTCATTCCGGCTGTGACTATGTATACTTTAGATAGGTTGGCCCAGATTTATATTTCGGAGATAGTTCGGTTGCACGGTGTGCCAATTTCCATGATATCAGATAGAGGCCCTCAGTTTGCTTCACATTTTTGGAGAGCAGTACAGAGTGAATTGGGGACCCGTGTAGAGCTCAGCACAACCTTTCATCCGCAGACCGACGGGCAGTCGGAGCGGACAGTTCAAATCTTAAAGGATATGCTCAGGGCATGTGTGATTGACTTTGGAGGTCAGGGGGATTGTTTCTTGCCTTTTGCCGAGTTTGCTTATAACAATAGTTACCAATCCAGCATCGAGATGGCTCTATTTGCGGATTTGTATGGTCGGCGATGTCTTTCGCCCATCGGGTGGTTTGAGACCGGTGAGGCTAGGTTATAAGGTACTGATTTGGTGAAGGATGCCTTGGAAAAGGTAAAGTTGATTCAAGAGCGACTTCGTGCAGCACAGTCCAGACAGAAGAGTTACGCGGATCAGAAACCGCGTGATTTATCATTTATGGTGGGTGAAAAAGTTCTCTTGAAGGTTTCGCCGATGAAGGGAATCATGAGATTTGGGAAAAAGGGCAAGTTGAGCCCAAGGTTTATAGGCCCATTTGAGGTGTTGAGATGAGATATGGAGGTTGCTTACGAGCTTGCTTTGCCTCCAGTTTATCGGGAGTTCATCCGATTTTCCATGTATCTATGCTCCGGAAGTATCATGCCGACCTGTCACATGTGTTAGACTTCAGTACAGTGCAGCTAGATAAGAACTTGGGTTATGAATAGGAACCAGTTGCCATTGTTGATAGACATGTTCGCCAGTTGAGGTCCAAGAAGATTTCTGCGGTAAAAGCCCGGTGGAGGGGCCAACCAGTCGAGGAAGCGATTTGGGAGACCGAGGAAGTCATGCGAAACAAATATCCACACTTATTCAGCACTCCAGGTATAATTCTAAACCCATTTGAGGACGAACGTTTGTTTAAGAGGTGAAGAATGTAACGACCTAACCGGTCGTTTTGCCTTCTAGAACCCTTTTCCCCTAAATAAGACTCCCCGTATGTGCTTTTACTATTTTATGATTTGCGGGGATGGTTGGTTCGGGATTTGGAAGTGTTCGGGTTGAAATCGGAACACTTAGTTCCTTAGTTTGGCTTTAAAAAGGACAAGTTTGACTTCGGTCAGTATTATTAGAAAACGACCCTAAAATCGGAATTTAATGGTTCCAATAGATTTGTATGATGATTTTGGACTTGGGCGTATGTTCGAATAGGGGTTTGGACGACCCGGGAGCGTTTCGGCGCTTAATAATAAAAACTAGCTATTTAAAGGTTTAAGGTTCTTTAAATTTGATTTGGAGTAGGTTTTGGAGTAATAGAGATCTGTTTGAAATCTCGAGCCTGGGAATAGCTCCGTATGGTGATTTAAGACTTGCACGCAAAATTTGTTGTCATTCCGAGTAATTTAAGTATGTTTCGGCACATTCGGAGTAAGTTTTAAGAACTTCAAAATTCTAAGTTGAATCAATTTGGTTTGAGATAGGATTCTTAGTTTTGTTGTTGTTTTACACGTTCCGAGGGTTCGAGGAAGTCCTTTTTATGATTTCAAACTTGTTCGTATGTTCGGGCGGGGCCCCGGGGGCCTCTAATGTTAACCGGACGAGGCTCGGATCAATTTTGGAATTTGGAGCAGGAGCTGAAGCTTCTAGCTTGTGTTGCAATCGCACCTGCGCTTGGCCAACCGTAGGTGCGAGCTCGCAGGAGTGCGCCACGAGCCGCAAAAGCGGAAAGAGGAGGGGTCGTTGGGCATCGCAGATGCGAGACAGGAACCGCACCTATGAAGGCGCAGGTGCGAAGGGAAAGAACGTAGGTGCGGGCAAGTGCGGCGCATGCACCGTAGAAGCGGTCTCATAGAAGCGAGACGCTGATCTCATAAGCGGACGAGCCGGCTAAGGGAAAAGCTGCATCTGCGATGGCATTTCCGCAGATGCGGAGTCGCAGAAGCGAGAGGGCTGTTTGGACAGAATGTTTAAAGGAACGGAAAAACAGCCATTTTAGCCCATATTTCTTCATTCTTGGGCGATTTTGGAGCTTTTTGAGAGGGGATTTCAACTAGCAACTTGAATGTAAGTTAATTCTACACACTTTGAGTTAAATACATAGATTATGGGTAGATTATAACCTGTAAATCATGGAAATCAAGGGTTTAGATAAAAAACCTAAGTTTTGATAAAAATGAGATTTTAACCACGAAAATGGTTATGAAATTCGATGAAAAATGTATATTTGAGTTCTTGAGATTTTGGGTAACGATTTCCTCCAAAAATTTCTGAAATCCGGGCACGTGGGCCCGGTATAAATTTTAGGAAATTTAACCATTTTGGGTCGGGTAATTTATTTAATAGTATAATTTCGAATTATTGAGCATGTATTAATTATTTTGTATAACATTTGGATTAGTTTCAGATTTTTCGGCATCGAATTGAGACTTTAACGCGATGCTGTGATTGGGAAGTGGACTTTGAGACAAGATAAATCTCTTGTCTAACCTTGTAAGAGAGAATTTACCCCATAGGTGATTGAAATTAAAAATTGTTGCTAATTGTGGGGGGTGGGGGGAGGGCTACGTACGCACGAGATGACGAGAGTCTGTGCGTAGCTACTAATTATGCTATGTCCGGGTAGTTTAGGACTCAAATAATGAAGTACTTGTGATAATTGCATCCTTTATTTAATTAAAATACTGGAATTATATTGAAAATTATTTGAGGAAATAGTAAAAGACCGAAATTTCACATACTTGAATTTTTGTGCGAATTATTTGACTGTTAATAGAAATTGTACATCCTTATGTGTTAGCCTTATAATAACTTCTCATTTCGGAGGTTCATAATAAAATGCCCTCCTTTCTTGTGGAGCGGGCCGAACGCATCGGCAGTATAGATGCATCTATGGACCATGCCGCACGTCCCTCGGCAGTGTACACGACACTCTGGACCGGGTCAAACGACCTCGGTAGAAATCGTTCCTAATAATATTAATTACATGATACCTTGACCTTTTAATACAGCTTATGAAGCTAATTGATAAATTGAAAATTATTGAATTTGAGAGAATTATTTATTTCCGCTTGTTAAGAAAATTATTGTTATTCACATAAATCATGTTTTATTTAAATATTTCTATATTAATATTATTGACCCTTAGTGAGTGTCAAAGTCGACCTCTCGTCACTACTTCTTCAAGATTAGACTTGATACTTACTGGGTACACGTTGTTTACGTACTCATGCTATACTTGCTGCACTTTTTGTGCAGGATCTGAGACAAAAGTCTTAGGTGGTCCTACCGGAGCGCATCCACGTTACCCCGAGGCCTAGTGGTGAGCAACATTTCTGAGTCGTTCTGCAGCAACTAGTGCCTCTTCTTGTATCTGTATTCTGTCTATTTTGTGTTCAGAGTGTGTTTTGGATTTCTTTTATATAATCTACTAGATGCTCAAATACTTGTGACACCACGTCTTGGCACACACACTAGTAGAATTGGGGTTTGAAATATTTTCTTGATTTTATTTAAACAGAATCTTTTACATTTTTCTTAAATGCTGCTTGTAAGAAGGGTTTATTACTCGGAAAAACATTTATTAAAAGGATAGATATATGTTTAATTTACTAGTTGGCTTGCCAAACTGTGATGTTGGGCGCCATCATGACCTATAGGTAAAATTGGGTCGTGACAATATGGTATCAGAGCACTACGTTTACGTAGGTCTCACAAGTTATGAGCAGGCCTAATAGAGTCTTGCGGATCGGTACGGAGACGTCTGTACTTATCTTCGAGAGGCTATAGGGTGTTAGGAAACTACCTTTCTTCATCTCCTACCGCGCAATTGATGTAGTACTAAGTATCATTCTCTTATTCTCTCACAGATAGTGAAAACGCGCTCTACTGAGGTTCCAGACCAGGGAAGAGTTGCTCCCCATGTTGTTAGAGGATGAGGCAGAGGCCGAGGGAGGGCTCCAGCCCATGGTAGGGGACGAGGACATCCCAGAGTTGTTCTAGTTATGCCACCAGTGGATCCAGTAGATGATCCTATCATCGAGGAGCAGGGCGAGGTGCCCGCAGCCGAGCCAGCTCCGGTAGATTTCACCTACACACCAGATTTTAGAAGGTCATGGTCCATATGTTGCGGTTCATGGACACTATGACTCAGATCGGTTTATTACCGGCCGACCCAACCATATCTCAGGCGGGATGGGGAGCATAGACTCCTACCGCATATGCCCATGGGCAGGAAGCTATTGTATATTAGACCCAGGGTGCACTACCCATGGGTGAAGCCCAGCTAGGGATGGCAGCTACACGTGAGCCCAGACTAGCTGCAGCCGCCGAGGTGCAGAAGCTATTGGACAGATGGACTAGACTACATCTTCCTATCTTTGGGGGTAAGCGACATGAGGATCCCCAAGACTTTATTTACTGCTCAAGTTATGCTTTACAACTATTTTATGACTTACCGGGTTAGTTGGTCCGGGTCTAGAAGGATTTAAGAGTGAAATAAGACACTTAGTCTAATAATTAAAAACTTAAGTTGGGAAAGTTGATCGGATATTGACTTATGCGTAAACGACCTAGGACTTGAATTCTGATGATTCCAACAGCTCCGTATGGTAATTTTGGACTTAGGAGTGTGTCCGCAAAATTATTTGAAAGTCCGTAGTGGAATTAGGCTTGAAATGACGAAAGTTAAATTTTTGGGAAGTTTGACCGGAGGATTGACTTTTTGATATCAGGGTCGGAATCCGAGTCTAGAAATTTGAATTGGTACCTTATGTCATTTTTGACTTGTGTGCAAAATTTGAGGTCAATCAGACGTGATTTGATTGGTTCTAGTGTCGTTTGTAGAAATTAGAAGTTTCAAAGTTCATTAGGCTTGAATTGGGGCATGATTCGTGGTTTTAGAGTTGTTTGATGTGATTTGAAGGCTCGAATAAGTTCGTATGATGTTTTAGGACTTGTGGGTATATTTGGTTGAGGTCCCGGGGCCTCGGGTGAGTTTCGGATAGTTAACGGATCGAATTCGGACTTAGAAGAAAATTAGAAAGTTTCTGCCATCTGATGCAATCGCACTTGTGGAAATTCCATCGCAGGTGCGAGATCACAGAAGCGAGCCTTCCATCGCAGATGTGTCCAGGCGTGGCTGGAACTTCGATCGCAGAAGCGGCAGGTAGCCGCAAAAGCGGCCCCTCACCTGCGAGCATTTGATCGTAGAAGTGCAAGGACGCTTGGTGAGGCAGCTTCGCAGAAGCGGGCAGCTCCTTGCAGAAGCGTATCCGCAGATGTGGACTATGTTCCGCAGAAGCATTATTAGCCGCAGAAACGGGAACCGCAGAAGCGGCTTAGTGAGCCGCATGTGCGAAAGCACTGGGCAGTGTACAAAACAGAAGGGTCCGTGAAATTTTGTCATTCTTGACATTTCCAAAAGCGGGTGAGGCGATATTTGAGCGAGAAATCATGGGAAATCTTGAGGTAAGTCACTTGTGATCATTTCTACTCTATAATATTGAATTATCATCGAATAATCCGACTAGATTACATGTTTTTGAGGTGTAAATCGGGGATTTGAACTTAGGGATTGGAAAATAAGATTTAAGGATTTGGAGGTCGAGTTGAGGTCGGATTTTGGTAAAATTGGTATGGTTAGACTCGTGGTTGAATGGGCTTTCGTATTTTGTAACTTTTGTCGGGTTCCGAGACGATTTTTGGGTGCAATTTTGGATTTTGTTGGAAAATTAATATTTTCATATGGAATTAATTCCTATAATTTGTATTGACTGAATCGAATTATTTGTGACTAGATTCAAGGCGTTTGGAGACTGATTCGCGAGGCAAAGGCATTGCAGAATAAAGAATTACACGGTTTGAATTAAGTAACATTTCTAAACTTGGTCCTGAGGGTATAAATCCCTGAATTTTGTGTTGCGTGAATTATTTGGAAAAGACGCACATGCTGGGTGACGGGTGTGTGGGCGTGCATCATGAAAATTGTGACTTAAATCGATTCCGTGGAGTTGCATAATTAAATAAATGTCATTATCTGCATATCCTCTACGTATTAGAGAAATTGAGCTGTGACTCATGTTAAAGATCATGATTTGGCTATGCGCCGATATATTTTGGGACCCACATAGGTCGTATTGCTATTGAATTATTTGTTCAAATTTACAATTTTGTACTCAGTCACATCTATCGCTTGTATATCATATCTCAGTCTTTGTTGTCATTCATTGATACCTCTTATCATCATGTCGGGTTGATGTTTCATGTCATTGAGAGCCCGAGAGACTGGAGATTCTGAGTGATAGTTATGTTTATTTAGTTATGCCTGGATCTGGCTATTATAGTGTTTCGGCTGAAGGAGCCCCTCCTGAGTATGCACCCCCACAAGATCCATGTCCAGGGAAAATCTATCCCTTATATATGTATATATATATATATATATATATATCTGGGATGGATCTTGCCCGAAGCATTTATATTGAGGGATAGATTATCCCTGGACATGGATCTTGTCCGAATTATTGATATTCGGGGATGGATCCTCCCCTGGGCTGGATTGGCCCTATACAGTACTGAGTGACTGACTATCAGTTGATGGATATACATATATATATTTGGGATGGATCTTCCCTGGATTGGATTGGCCATATACAGTACTGAGTGATTGAGTATTTTAGGTTGTGAGTACACCAAGTTTTTACTAAGGTGCATCAAATACAGTATGTACATTGGCATGTAGATACAAAGATGTCATATTCCTCGTATTGTTCAGAATTGATTTGTTTTGTGTGTACTAAAAGTAACTGTTGAACTTGAAAGCATGCCTACATTTTCTGTATTGTTATTATTTATACTGGATTGTACCTGCGGAGCTCGTCACTACTTCCAGCCCAGAAGTTAGTCTTGTGACTTATTGAGTTGGTTGTACTCATACTACACTTTGCACCTCGTGTGCAGATCCAGGTGCTTTTGGACACGACGACTGTTAGATCTCAGAGTGCTATCAGTTGGAGACTATCAAGGTAGCTGCCTGGAGTCCGCTGACCTTGTCTCTTTTTCCTTCAGTTATTGTACTATTCTATACTTTCATACAGTGTTTTATCAGTTAGACTTTGTACTCATATTAGATGCTCATATACTTAGTGACACCAAATTTTGGGAGTGTTTATATCTGTATTGTGAGATTCCTTCCGCTGAATTTAAATATTATGTTTTTTTTTCAAACATAAAAAGAAATTATAGTTTATTGAGATTGTCGGCTTTTCTGGTATTAAGATAGACGCCATCACGACAGGTTAGGATTTTGGGTCGTGACAAGTAGGTATCAGAGCTCAAGGTTGCATAGGTCTCACGAGTCATGAGCAAGTTTAAAAGAGTCTTGCGGATCGGTACGGAGACGTCTGTACCTACCTTCGAGAGGCTGTAGAACCCTTAGGAAATTTTCACCTTCTTGCATTCTATCGTGCGAATTTATTGATTCCGGGAACTAAATTTCTATTATTCTATTCTCTCACAGATGATGAGGACACGTACTACCGTATCGGACAGTCAACCACCAGTGCCACCAGTTAGGGCCGCGAGAGCCTTGGCCGTGGTAAAAGCCAAGGCCGAGGTAGAGGTCGAGGTGTCGCTCGTACATCAGTTGGAGCAACACATGTAGCACCACCAATTGCTCCAACTCAGGAGCAGATTCCAAATGTAGTTGAGTCGGCGGGACCAGCTCCGGCACCAGCTGTGCCCATTGAGATTCCAGGCCTACAGGAGGCTTTGGCTCAGATATTGACAGTTTGCACTGTCCTTGCTCAGGTGGTTTCGTCTCAGGATGCACCAGCCACTTCTCAGGCCGGGGGAGGTTCTCATAGCCCTGTTGCCCATACTCTAGAGCAGGTAGTGCAGGGACTTCAGATATCTGAGGCACTACCAGCCCAGCCGGTTGTAGCTGCTCAGGCCTCGATAGTCCCTGTTATGGCAGATGATGAGCAAAGTAGACTGGAGAGATTTAGGAGGCTTCGACCTCTATCATTTAGTGATGCTGAGTCAGAGGATGCTCAAGGTTTTCTGGATAAGTGTAAGTGGATGCTTTGGATAGCGGGTATTCTGGAGACCAGTAGGGTCTCGTTCACTACTTTTTAGTTTTCTAGGGCTGCCTTCAGATGGTGAGAAGCATATGAGAGGTACAGGCCGGTCGGTGCAATACCACTTACATGGCAGGAATTATCTATTCTCCTTTTAGAGAAGTTCGTGCCGCAGTCTCATAGGGAGGAGCTGCGCAGACAGTTTGAGCAGCTTCGGTAGGATAGCATGTCTGTGACCCAGTACGAGATGAGGTTTTTTGAATTGGATCGTCACGTAGTTTGGTTGGTTCCCACTGATAGGGAGAGGATTAGGAGGTTCATTGATGACCTCACGTATCAACTGTGAATACTTATAACTAGGGAGAGGGTATCTGGTGCCACTTTTGACGAGGTGGATGACATTGCTCGATAGATAAAGGTGGTCTGTAGCCAGGAGCGTGGTGATAGGGAGGCCAAGAGGCCTCGAGGTTCGAGCGGTTCTGGTGGGGTACCTTCTGGAGGGCAGTCATACCACAGCAGGGGTCGTCCTTACAAACACGCTCATATGGGTCGTCTAGTTCACCATGGTGCATAATCCAGCCACGGTTCATACAGTTCTCAGGGCCAGTCATCTCTCAGTGCACTTCCAGCCCAGAGTACACTCTGTGCTTCTTCAGTTTAGGGATCACATGTACCAGGTTCTTCTGGTAGTTATTCTGGTTCTCGAGGTCTGCCTCAGAACTTACTAACCTTTTTAGAGAGGGGTTGCTTTGAGTGTGGAGACTTGGGCCACATAAAGAGATATTGTCCCCGCCTTACGCGAAGTCCAGTTCAGCAGAGGAGTCATGTTACGACTTTTGCACTAGTTGCTCCACCACTGCCCAAACAGCTCGGGGTGGGGCTCAGTCAGCTAGGGGTCGCCCAAGAGGGAGAGGTCGATCAGGTGGCGATCAGGCCCGATTCTATACTTTTCCTGCCAGGCCAGATGTCGTTGCTTCAGATGCAGCGATCACAGGTATTGTCTTAGTGTGCCACAGGGAAGCTTCTATATTATTTGACCCTGGTTCTACTTATTCATATGTATCATCATACTTTACTCATTTTTTGAATATGCCCCATGAGTCCTTAGTTTCACCTGTTCGTGTATCTACGTCGATGGGCGATACTATTACTGTAGACCGTGTGTATCGGTCATGTGTGGTAACTATTTGGGGACTGGAGACTAGAGTTGATCTCTTATTGCTTAGTATGGTTGATTTCGATGTAATCTTGGGTATGGATTGATTGTCCCTATGTCATGCTATTATGGACTGTCACATAAAAACCGTGACATTGGCAATGACAGGGTTGCCAAAGGTCGAATGGATATAGTCTCTAGATTATGTTCCCAATATGGTAATTTCTTATTTGAAGGCTCAACGTATGGTGGGGAAGGGGTGTTTGTCATATTTGGCCTTTGTGAGATATGTTGATGCAGATACTCCTACAATTGATTCAGTACCGGTAGTGCGAGACTTTTCGGATGTATTTCCTGTAGACCTGTCGGGTATGCCACTCGACATGGATATTGATTTCGGCATTGACTTGGTGTCGGGCACACAGCCCATTTTTATTCCTACGTATCGTACAGCACCAGCTGAATTGAAAGAATTGAAAGAGCAACTTCAGGAACTCCTTGATAAGAGGTTTATTAGGCCTAGTGTGTCACTTTAGGGTGCACCGGTTTTGTTTGTGAAAAAGAAAGATGGTACTATGCGGATGTGCATTGATTACAGATAACTGAACAAAGTTACAATCAAGAACAAATATCCTTTGCCGCATATTGATGCTTTATTTGACCAACTTCAGGGAGCGAGGGTATTCTCCAAAATTGATTTGAGATCGGGGTATCACCAGTTCAAAATTCGGGATTCGGATATTCTAAAGACAACATTCAGGACTCGTTATGGTCACTACGAATTACTTGTGATGTCATTTGGGCTAACCAATGCCCCAGCAACATTTATGCACTTGATGAATAGCGTATTCCAGCCGTATCTTGACTCATTTGTAGTGGTATTTATTGATGATATCCTGGTTTACTCACGTTGCCAGGAGGAATATACACAATACTTGGGTATTGTACTACAGAGGCTGAGAGATGAGAAACTTTATACCAAATTTTCTAAGTGTGAGTTCTGGCTTAGTTTGGTGGCATTCTTGGGACACATAGTGTCTAGTGAAGGAATTAAGGTGGACCCGATGAAAATAGAGGCAGTTCAGAGCTGGCCCAAGCCATCTTCAGCTACTGAGATTCGAAGTTTTCTCGGCTTGGCCGGTTATTATCGTCGCTTTGTGGAGGGTTTCTCGTCTATTGCATCGCCTATGATAAAATTAACCCAGAAAGGTGCTCCATTCCGATGGTTGGATGAATGTGAAGAGAGCTTTCAGAAGCTCAAGATAGCTTTAACTACATCTCCAATATTGGTGTTGCCTACAGGTTTAAGGTCTTATACGATGTATTGTGATGCGTCGCGTATTGGTCTCGACGTAGTGCTGATGCAGGATGGTAGGGTGATTGCCTATGCGCCCAGACAATTAAAGGTACATGAGAAGAATTATCTGGTCCACGACCTTGAGTTAGTAGTTATTGTTCATGCCTTGAAGATTTGGCGACATTATTTGTACGGTGTCCATTGTGAGGTTTATACCGATCACCGGAGTCTACAACATCTGTTTAAATAGAAGGATCTTAATTTGCGGCAGCGAAGGTGGTTGGAGTTGCTTAAGGATTATGACATCACCATTCTCTATCATACCGAAAAGACCAATGTGGTGGCTGATGCCTTGAGTCATAAGGCAGAGAGTTTGGGCAGCTTAGCATACTTACCGGTAGTAGAGAGGACTTTAGCCTTGGATGTTCAGGCCTTGGCTAACCAGTTTGTTAGGTTGGATGTTTCGGAGCCGAATCGAGTTTTGGATTGTGTGGTTTCTCAATCTTCTCTTTATGATCGTATCAGAGAACGTCAGTATGATGACCCTCATTTGCTTGTCCTTAAGGACACGGTTCAGCACGGTGATGCCAAGGAAGTCACTATTGGGGATGACGGCGTATTACGGATGCAGGACAGGCTATGTGTGCCTAATGTAGATGGGTTGCGTGAGTTAATTCTCCAGGAAGTTCACAGTTCGTGGTACTCCATTCCTCCAGGTACCACGAAGATGTATCAGGATTGAGGAATCAATATTGGTGGAGGTGAATGAAGAAAGATATTGTTGGGTTTGTAGCTCGGTGTTTAAATTGTCAACAGGTAAAGTACGAGCATCAGAGACCAGGAGGATTTCTTCAAAGACTTGAAATTTCGGAGTGTAAATGGGAGCGTATTACCATGGATTTTGTAGTTGGGCTTCCACGGACCTTGAGGAAGTTTGATGTTGTTTGGGTGATTGTGGATCGGTTGACCAAATCCGCGCATTTTATTCCAGTTGGTACTAATTATTCTTCGGAGTGGTTGGTTGAGATTTATATTAGCGAGATTGTTCGCCTACACGGTGTGCCACTGTCCATCATTTCAGATCGGGGCACGCAGTTTACATCACAGTTTTGGAGAGCGATGCAGCGAGAATTGGGCACACAGGTTCAGTTGAGTACAACATTTCACCCTCAGACGGACGGACAGTCCGAGCGCACTATTAAGATATTGGAGAATATGCTACGCGCTTGTGTCATTGATTTTGGGGGTGCATGGGATCAATTTCTGCCACTAGCAGAGTTTGATTACAATATCAGCTACCAATCGAGCATTCAGATGGCTCCGTATGAGACTTTATATGGGAGACGGTGTCGGTCTCCGGTGGGTTGGTTTGAGCTGGGTGAGGCTAGGCTATTGGGTACTGACTAAGTTTAGGATGCTTTAGAGAAGGTTAAATTGATTCACGAGCGGCTTCGCACGGTACAGTCAAGACAGAAGAGTTATGCCGATAGGAAGGTCCGTGATGTTGCTTACATGGTTGGGGAGAAGGTTCTGCTCTAGATTTCATCCATGAAGGGTGTGTTGAGGTTCGGGAAGAAGGGCAAGTTGATCCCTCGGTATATTGGGCCTTTTGAGGTACTTAAGAAGATTGGAGATGTGGCTTATGAACTTGCTTTGCCACCTAGTCTATCAAATGTTCATCCAGTGTTTCATGTATATATGCTCCGGAAAAATATCGGGGATCCATCGCATGTATAGGATTTCAGTACAGTGTAGCTGGACGGTAATTTGACTTAGGATGTAGAGCCGGTGGATATTTTAGACCGGCAAGTTCGAAAGCTGAGGTCAAACAACATAGCATCAGTGAAGGTACGGTGGAGAGGCCAGCCAGTCGGAGAAGCTACTTGGGAGATTGAGTAGGAGATGCGGAGCAAATATCCACAACTATTTGAAACTCCAGGTATGACCCTAAACCCGTTTGAGGAAGAACGTTTGTTTAAGATGAGGAGAATGTAACGACCTGGACGGTCGTTTTGAGTATTATAACCTCGTTCCCCCATTTACTGCTCAAGTTATGCTTTACAGTTATTTTATGACTTATCGGTTAGTTTGTTCGGGTCCGGAAGGATTTCAGAGTGAAATGAGACACTTAGTCTCGTAATTGAAAACTTAAGTTGGAAAAGTTTACCGGATGTTGACTTATGTGTAAACGACCTCGGACTTGAATTCTGATGATTCCAATAGCTCTGTATGATGATTTTGGACTTAGGAGCGTGTCCGTAGTGGAATTAGGCTTGAAATGGCGAAAGTTAAATTTTTCAAAAATTTAACCGGGGGGTTGACTTTTTGATATCGGGGTCGGAATCTGATTTTGGAAATTTGAATAGGTCAGTTATGTCATTTATGACTTGTGTGCAAAATTTGAGGTCAATCGGACGTGATTTGATAGGTTCTGGCGTCGTTTGTAGAAATTGAAAGTTTCAAAGTTCATTAGGCTTGAATGGTGGTATGATTCATGGTTTTAGCGTTGTTTGATGTGATTTGAAAACTCGAATAAGTTCGTATGATGTTTTAGGACTTGTTGGTATATTTGGTTGAGGTACCGGGGGCCTCGGGTGAGTTTCGGATGGTTAACGGATCGAATTCGGACTTAGAAGAAAATCTGAAAGTTTCTTCCATCTAATGCAATCGCACCTGCGGAAATTCCATCGCAGGTGCAAGCTCGCAGAAGCGAGCCTTCCATCGCAGATGTGTCCAGGCGTGGCTGGGGCTTCGATCACAGAAGCGGCAGGTAGCCGCAGAGGCGGCCCCGCACCTGCGAGTGTTTGATCGCAGAAGCGCAAGGGCGCTTGGTGAGGCAGCTTCGCAAAAGCGGGCAGCTCTTCGGATAAGCGTGTCCGCAGATGCGGACTATGTTCCGCAGAAGCGTGATTAGCCGCAGACGTGGGAACCGTAGAAGTGGCTTAGTGAGCCGCAAGTGCGAAAGCACTAGGCAGTGTACTAAATAGAAGGGTCCGAGAAATTTTGTCATTTTTGACATTTTCAAAAGCGGGTGAGGCAATTTTTGAGCGAGAAATCATGGTAAATCTTGAGGTAAGTCACTTGTGATCATTTCTACTCCATAATATTGAATTATCATCGAATAATCCGACTAGATTACATATTTTTGAGGTGTAAATCGGGGATTTGAACCTAGGGATTTGAAAATAAGATTTAATGATTTGGAGGTCGAGTTGAGGTCAGATTTTGGTAAAATTGGTATGGTTAGACTCGTGGTTGAATGGGCTTTCGGATTTTGTAACTTTTGTCGGGTTCCGAAACGTAGGCTCCACGGGTAATATTTTAGTACAATTTCGGATTTTATTGGAAAATCAATATTTTCATATGGAATTAATTCCTACAATTTGTATTGACTGAATCGAATTATTTGTGACTAGATTCAAGGAGTTTGGAGACCGATTCGCGAGGCAAAGGCATTGCAGAATAAAGAATTACATGGTTTGAAGTAAGTAACATTTCTATACTTAGTTCTGAGGGTATAAATGTTATTATCGGCATATTTTTTGCGCAGATCCATGTACTTTCTATCAGATCAGGCATCAGTGAACTACCCGTATGCGGAAACTTCAAGGTATATCTGCCAGCGTTTGCAGACCTCAAAGTCCCCTTCTATCCTTATTATGTTGTTTTTCCTTATTCTCTTTAGACTCTAATGTATAGAGACACTTAGAATAAATTATTAGAAGCTTGTGACTTATTTCTACCGAATTTTGGGAGTTGTAACTCTTTGAATTGTGGTTTGATTTATTTTATATGTTGATATTTGAGTTTCAGTTTTGTATTTCGCATAACTGATAGGCTTACCTAGTATTAGAGACTAGGTGCCATCACGACATCCTACGGAGGAAAATTGGGGTCGTGACATTCCTGTGATCAAAGGTGTAGATATTGACAAGTATTCATAACAACCCTGAAAGCCAAGTGCAGCACATTTGCCGATTCCCAAAAAGTTTAAAATGCCTTATATTCCCAAATATGATGGAACGTCTGACTCTCGGGATCACGTAACCGCGTTCACTACCGTCATGAAAGGCAATGATTTAACCAAGCATGAGATCGAATTAGTTTGGTTAAAAAGTTTGGCGAAACACTCACAAAAGGAGTGTTATCATGGTATTCTCTTTTACCTGAAAATTCTATTAATTCTTTTGCTGAGCTTGCAGATTCATTTATAAAAGCACATTGCGAGCAACTTGAACGAGAAAAGTTCAGAAGTCACGAGGAGGTTGAAAGAAATTTTGTGAGAATTTCCTGTAACAACTTCGAAAGATGTATACAATAGATAGAGTACGAAGTTGCGGATAGAAGAAGATACGATAGCACAATCAAGGGCTGAAGAAAGATCAGGTTCGAGACGCTCAAAATCAAAAAGAAGGTCCGGTAAAAATAGGTACGAGCCATACATGGGCCCCACGGGGTGAGACCCTCGATCTAAATAAGAGAATGCACGATTTGATTCAAGATCAAGGCAAAAAGACGCGAGTTCTTCATCCAGGTTCAAAAAGGAGCGGGATGCTCGAAGCAATGACTCCAGTACACAAGCAAGAATAGGGGATTATAGCTTTAACATTAGCACCACCGAACTGGTGGATGTTTTAAGAGGTATGGGATATAAGGTGAGATGGCTGAAAGAAATGAGATTGGATCCAAACAAAAGTAACCCAGATTTTTTGTGCGAGTTTCATAATGATCATGGCCATAGATTAGCAGATTGCAGGCTTTTACAAGGAGAGGTCAAAAATTTGTTGAAGCAAGGCTATATTACTAATCTGTTCAGTGAGAAAGGGATACAATCATACGTGAAGAACAGACAAGAACCCCCAAAACCTCCATCACCAAAGAGAACAGTCAATGTCATAACCGAAAGAGATGAGGTCAATGGAGTAACATACATAGCCGCGAAAAAGACATCAAAAGATATTGTCACTCACGGAAAGAGAGTCTTCCAAGTCTTGGATGGTGACAGTAAAACATTTAATGATGAAGATGCAGACAGCTTGATGATTCCTTATAATGATGCACTGGTAATATCTCCACTTGTACATGATACTAATGTAAAACGAGTTTTGATTGATCCAGGTAGCTCAGTGAACATTATTTTACTGAGGGTGGTAAATGAAATGCAAGCCAATGATAAGTTCATACCAAAGGCATTGTCTTTGTTTGGGTTTGATAATTCAAGCGTAGTTACGAAAGGGGAAGTTGTACTTGCCACATTTGCAGAAGGGGTCATCAAAGATACAAAGTTCCAGTTGATAGACGCGGACATGGCCTATAATATAATCTTGGGAAGACCATGGATTCATGATATGCATGTTGTCCCATCCACGTAGCATTAAGTTATCAAATTCCCTTCACAATGTGGAATCCGACAAATCCACGGAGATCAACAAGCTTCACGAAGTATTAACTCGGTGGTGATTGCAAACACAGTATCCAATGATGCAGATGCAAAATAGCATTTACAGAATTCAGTTGGGGACACTATTGTGCATATCTCAACTGAAAACGCACAAGGACAGACTGATGCCGACTCAAGACCTGATGTGATATAAGAGCCAGAGAAAAATGAGAACATTAAAACAACCATGGAGGAGCTCGTAGTTGTAATACTATTTGTCCACTGGCCAGACAGAAAAGTTTACATCAGAGCAAATTTGAGCTTAGAGATGAAAGTTAAGTTAATTGAATTTTTACGTGCTAACGCATATTCCTTTGCTTGGTCGTATTCAGATATCACAGGCATACCACCGGATGTGATGACTCATAAGCTGAATGAGGATCCATTACACCCACATGTCAAGCAAAATAAAAGGAAGCAAGGGTCCTTCAAAAATCAAGTGATCCAGGATAAGGTACAAAAGCTTTTGAAAATTGGTTCAATACGAGAGGTAAAGTACCCTGACTGGTTAGCTAATACCATTGTGGTTCCAAAAAAGAATAGAAAATGGTGAGTTTGTGAAGATTATACTGATTTAAATAAGGCTTGTCCTAAAGATTCATTTCCTTTACAGCATATAGATAAATTAATTTATTCTACCGCAGGTCATAAGCTTTTAAGTTTTTTGGATGGATATTCAGGTTATAACCAGATAAAAATGGACCCTCTAGATGAGGAAACAATATTATTTATTACAGATAGGGGGACTTACTATTACAAAGTCATATTATTTAGCTTGAATAATGTTGGAGCCACATATCAGAGATTGGTGACTAAAATATTTCAAGAACACCTGGAAAAAACTATGGAAGTCTACATAGACGATATGTTGGTCAAGTCAACACAGGTGGGGGATCATTTTCAATATTTGTTTGAGACCTTTTGAGATTCTTCGCATGTACAACATGAAGTTAAAACCGGAAATATGCGCTTTTGGCGTGGCTTCAAGTAAGTTTTTAGGTTTTCTTGTTTCTAACAGAGGCATTGAAGTAAATCCTGCACATATCAAAGCTATTGAGGAAATACCAGATATACTCACGAGCAAGAAAGAAGTACAAAGATTAACAGGCACGATAACAGCTCTGGGAAGATTTATATCAAAGTCATCAGAAAAAAGTTTTAAATTCTTTTCAGTGTTTAAAAAGCAAAATCAGTTTAAATGGACTTATGAGTGCCAACAAGCTCTGAAGGACCTAAATACGTATCTATCGAATCTGCCTCTATTAGCTAAACCAAAAGACAGAGAGAGATTGCTCATTTACCTCGTTGTGTCAGAAGTAGCGGTAAGCGCGGTATTGGTACATGAAGATAGAGGTAAACAATCTCCAATTTATTATGTTAGTAAGTCTTTACTAGATGCTGAGACACGGTATCCTCACCTAGAAAAACTTGCTTTAGCTTTATTTATGGTATCAAGAAAGTTACGACCTTACTTTCAGTGTCATCCTATTTCTATTATAACTGCTTTTTCACTAAGGAACATACTGCATTAACAAGAATTATCAGGTAGATTAGCTAAATAGGCAATAGAACTTAGTGAATATGATATTAAATATCAGCCTAGAACTGCAATAAAATCGCAGGTGTTAGTAGATTTTGTAGCGGATTTTAGTACGAACCTAGTTCTTGAAGCAGAAAAAGAACCACAAGTGTTTACCAGAGCTAATTCAAGGACTTGGACCCTATTTATTGACGGTTCCACAAATGTTAAAGGAGCAGGTTTAGGTATTGTTCTAATTCCACCTTCGGCTGAAGTCATAAGACAGGCGATAAAATGTTATCCAATCACCAACAATGAGGTAGAGTATGAAGTTGTGATTGCAGGCTTGGAACTAGCACAAAAACTTGGTATCGAACAAATTGCGATCAAAAGTGACTCGCAACTGGTAGTTAATCAAATGCAAGGGACTTACTTGGTGAGAGAGACACGAATGAAGCAATACCTCAAAAAGGTATATACGAGAATTGCTTAGACAATTTCAAACATGTAAAGTCGTGCAAATACCCAGGGAGGAAAATACAGAAGCAGATGCATTGGCAAATCTCGTGTCTATCGCAGATGCAACAAATGTAGAAAATGTTGTTGTTGTACATTTGTTTCATTCAGCACTCGATCAAACCAAGAGTGAGGTAAATTTTAATAATTTAACTTTGGATTGGAGAAACAAATTTATGAACTTTTTGCAGTATGGTATTTTGCCTGAGGATAAGAAGAAGTCCCAATTGTTACAGTTGAAAGCTGCCCAGTATTCTTAATTCGCAAAAATTTATATCGCAAAATGTTTGGTGAACCTTTAGCACGGTGCCTCGGACCATCACAAACGGAATATGTAATGAGAGAAGTACATGAGGGGCATTGTAGGAATCACATCGGGGGAAGATCGTAGGTGAAGACATTAATAAGGGCAGAATATTATTGGCCAAAAATGGAAGAAGAGGCAGAAAACTTCATAGACAGGTGTGATAAATGCCAACGATATGCCAGTAACATATATCAACCAACGGAATTATTGCATTCAGTTATATCACCATGGCCCTTCATGAAATGGGGATGGACATCGTAGAGCCTTTGCATCATGCTAAAGAAAAGGTACAGTTTTTGTTAATTTTAACGAATTATTTCTCAAAATGGGTAGAAACATGTGGCTTTAAACACGTGTGAGAAAGGAAGTTATAGATTTCGATTTGAGAAATATTATATGTCGATTTGGAGTTCAAAAGGAGATCGTCTGTGACAATGGCCCACAATTCATAGGCGCGAAAGTCACCAAATTCTTCCAAAGTTGGCAGATTAAACTAATTACTTTCGCACCTTATCACCCAGCGGATAATGGACAAGCTGAGTCGAAAAATAAGGTTATCATCAATAACTTAAAAAAGCGATTGGAATAATCAAAAGGCAAATGGCCAGAAGTACTACTACGGGTACTATGGGCTTACCAAACAATGGCAAAAACTAGCACGGGCGAGACACCATTTTCACTTATATACAGAGCAGAAGCTTTAATCTGGTGGATATAGGCAAACCAAGCACGGGGTACCACTGAAACAACAAATGAGGAAGAGTTACGGGTAAATTTAGATTTGACAGAAGAAAGGAGGGAAGCAGTACTAATTCGAATGGCGGCTCAAAAGCAGATGACTGAACGATATTATAACAAGAAAGCCAACTTGAGTTACTTCAAGATTGGGGACTTCGTCCTCAAAAAGGTATTCCGGTTAACAAAAGCAAAAAAAGTAGGAAAATTGAGTCCAAATTGGGAAGGCCCGTATAGGGTTAGAGGCATTGCTGGAAAAGTAGCGTACGAGTTTGAAACCATGGATGGCAAGGTGTTACCATCGAATTGGAATGCAGTCCATTTGAAGAAGTATTGCTTTTAAACGAGGTTAATACCCACGGTCAGGTATCACATAAGTTCGATTTTATTTTGTTCATTTGAATTTTACTAACTATTCTAGATGATAGGCAAAAAGTTGGCCCATACCAAATGATGATATTAGACACGAAAGACACACGGAATACTGAATTATTCCCGGTCTAGGTTGTAACTTTTCTGATGGGAAAAAGGGTTATGCAGTCATCATCTAAAATATTATCTCCAAGTCCCGTTTGTATTTTCCTTTCAGGAAAAGGACCAAAAGAAAGTAGTTGATCTAGTGTTCGAGATCTTATACTTCAATACTCCAACACTGGGGGGGAATATGTATATAGAAGGTTACACAAGGAAGGAAGATGTATACAAGGGCATAGTTTAGCCTCAATCAGAACTTTGAAGAAACCCTTGAAGATTTTCAAAAATAAAAATTCAAAGACATTCAAACTCTAAAAAAGGATGCAAAATATTCCCACGAGCTTCTAGGTTAAGGCCATAAATTTAGTCGAGGAAAGATATACCCGAATTTGTAAACATGCTACAATGAAAGCAGTTATGATTGTACGAACAGTTATGAAAACGATATACATACTTACTTATTTGAGAGTTCAAAAAATAAAACTTCCTCAAATCACTTCTTGTTTCATATCTACTTCATGTTTCATATCTTTTCACCAATATGAAGATGATACATCATCTTCATCAGTATTGTTAATATAAAAGGGCCCGCTTTTATAAATACCCGAACATGTTGAAGTCGCGGTCTATTAAAGCATTTTAAGTGCAAGAATAAGCTCGAATATCAAAGAGCAGAAAGCATAATATGCGACAAAAGCAATAAATAAATTGACATCATTACCCCAAAAATTGGAGCGTTAAACCTTCCAAAAGATATCCAAAAACATAAGAGAATTCTAACCAAAAACCAAAAAACAAACACTTTCAACAAAAAGTCAGTAAATGGGAGAACTAGGGAGCATCATCTACCGGAGAAGAAGGATCAACTTGAGGAGAAAAGGGTTGAATGTCGACTTCATCAGGAGTAAGTCCTTCTCTGTCACCCTTGGAAGCCTCATCCTCGAGCGTAGAGAAGCTTTGATGCTGCTGAGTCTGTTCAATTATTTCTCTAGCCTTTGCAATCTCAGCATTAAGTTCAAAACCTTCATGTCTAGCTTCAGTTAAAGTCTCAAAGCGAGTGTTCAAAAAAGCCCAGCTAACATCAAGTAATGACTTATCTTCAAGGGCTTCATAATCCTTCTTTCACTGCTCGATCTCAGCTTTTAATTCTTCTTTTTCCCTCCAAGGCTTCATAAGCTGCCTTCAAATGAGCAAGAGAACTTTCAAGGAACTAAATCTTATTTATAGAAGCGCGTAGGTCTTCTTGAGTTTGGGTAAGAATTTGTACCAGGTCACCCGCGTAAACCTCTTTTTAATTAAGAAGTTTTTTCAAATTCCTTATCTCTTCAGTAGCCTTAGAATGTTGTTCAGCAAAGGAGGATTCTAGTCTATCCTTATCTTTCTCAACTTGACTAGAAGAAGCTTTTGAAACTGCTAGCTCAGCGAAGATCATTCTCAGTTGTTGTTCCAATGCTCCTTTCTCCTTAGCAAGAACGTCTTTCTCCAGTTGAAGGCCTTCCAATTAGTCTTTCTAGTTGCCAGCCTCAGTGCGCAACTCAATTACCTATTAGTCAGTCCATGAAATCCTTTTCATAAGCTCTGTACCTATCAAAATTAATCTACAAAAAGGCAAAAGAAGAGGAGTTACGAATGAGAAAAAAGGAAGGAAAGGAAGATAAGTAAAGTTATACCTTAAGAGAAGAGTAAATGATGTCATTCATCAAAGTCAAATAACTGTGACCCTCCAACTTCTTCTTTTCCACGGGTCCTAGCAATGATTTTAGCCACACATCGGCTTGTCTAGATTTTTTCAAAAAATTTCCACCATTGGGGACTTCAATCAAAACTTTTTCATACCCTGCCTGCTGCTAGAAGGCTCAACTTCAACACGAGGGGCAGCAGCGGGGCAACTATTAGGGTAATTGAAGGCAAAGAAACAGGGGGGTTAATTGTAGGTGTGACTGAAAACACTAGAATAGAAGCAAGTGACAGCTCTTTGGAAACAAGCCCGAGTTCTTCTTCACCCTCAAAGCCATGGGCGAATAACCTTTCAACGGGACTTGAGGGGAGGTTGTCTAAATTACCAACGTCTTCATAAGAAATTTCCAAAGGGACACTCTCCAGCCTCCGGCTCATCAACGAGACTAAAGGGGATTGAACTTGAACGGGGGTCTTGAGAGACAGGTGTTTCATCATCTGAAACCACTCGTCTTCTGACACGCGGTTTTCTCACCAAGGAACCTTCTTCGGTATCCTCTTCATCATCAGATCCATAGGCTTCGGTAGTTTTTCTCTTAGAGGAAGAAGTACTTAAAATCCGCTCTTGTGCGGAACTTACAGAAAGCCTAGCCGTGGGAACAGATGCGGGGCAGATGCCACAAATGGCAAACCCTAATAAAAAAGGGGGAAGCAAAAAAGTTATATATGAACAAGCAAAGAGGGAAAGAAACCACGAGAATAAAAAGGTACCGTGAGTCTTCACTTTCCAACCAAATTTTTGTGAAAGAAATTTCCAAGGTCTTTTATCCATGGGAGCAGCATTCAACATTTTCTCTACTCAAGCACGGAAGTGAGGATTTTTTTCAAAAACTTTCATGGTTGTTGAAAAAATAAATATAAGATTATGTAAAGGAACTCAAGACATCAAATAAAGGAAAAGAGAGAAACACTTACGTGTAAAGTTCCATTTTTCTCGAAAAGGCATGTTTTCATCACCCACTAATCCACTAGTGGGGGCAGCAACAAATCGGGCGTACCAGCCACGGTCCCGGTCATCCTTGGGGCTGACTAAAACCCTTTTACTTCTAGCCAAAAGAGAAAAGACACCTGCACAAAACATTTTTGGAGAATAAAGGTGAAGTAAATGACTGAAGGTAAAAGGAGCGGAAACCAAATTCGACAAATAACGAGGGCAAGCAACTGCCCTCCACACGATGGAACCAATTTGACCAAGGCAAACATTTAAATAGCGGCAAAACTCGATGATCACTGGATCAATGGGAGGTTTGAACCCTAAAGTGAAATGATAGGTAAGACGTGATTCTTTGGTTGGCACAATGAATCAAAACTGAAAAATCTGCTTTCCAATGACATTCACGTCGGACTAAAGAAACCTGGAGTGATCAGACTTGGGTAATGTTCAGCAGGGTTAAGGGAAGCTATAGAAGAAGCTTGATTTTTTATGGCTTCATGATCTGACACGAAAGAAAATTCTTGAGGAATAATCTCATAAACTGTAGGCTCACACATGGGTTCATTCTGATCCCTACTCTTAGAAGAAGATCTAGGAGTTAAGGGAGTTTTAAACCTAGAAGAAGAGGGTCTGACAGAACTACTTTGGGAAGTAGAACCGCGAATAGATAATGAGCCAAGACTGCGGAGTCTGCCAGCTCTCCTACTCCTAGTAGAGGTAGTAGAAGGAGCAAGCTCATCAACGATCACAATTTTACGAGGGTTTGGTGTTGAAGAAGATATGTTTAACAAAGAAAATATAGAGAAAAGATATTAAAATATGAAGGAAGGTTAAGAAGATGAATACAGAGAAGAAGGAAGAGGATTTCAAAAAATCAAGCGTGATGAAGTATTTATAAGGAGAGGAAATCGTCATCAAGGTTGATCATTATGAACTAACATAATAGAACCGTCACTTCGTGACTGATGCAGCCACAGAAAAACTCTAAAAAAGCGTTGAAAAACTACAGAACCAATCAAGGTAAGCCACGTGGCATGGGCATTAAATGGATGTGACTTACGTCACATCGATTCCGAAAAGAGCATTATGATACTCGAGAAACAACGGCAAAGAATTTTCGCCATAAATACTTACCACTTCCCGAGTAATCAGTTGAGAATATTCAGAAAGTGGGGGGACTATCTGTATTAGTAAAAAAAAAAAGGCATGACACGTGGACTATCATCAAGGTGACAAGGCATGCTATGTGGACCATCAATATAGCGACAAGTAGCATTCTTAATTAGACGAGTTAAAGAATGGAAGAAGGCACGGGAGGAACACCCTCGGGATTACACTGAGAAAGTAACCAGATCTGACAGCTGTTAAAAGAGAAATAGGAGCGGAATGGCTAAAGCCCATTAAGAACGGAAGATACACAAACCTGTCATAAATAAGAAAGGGAAATCGATATATAGTCACGATTACAAAAAATCCTCAGCCATAAATACTTCCGTTACAATTGTATATGGTAACATGTAATCGAGGCAATTAAACTTATTAACAAGCCTGAATTAAGTAAGGAACCCGTTATAAATGTGTACTCCTATATAAGGACTTAGACCTCATTTGTAATGGCATCTGGTTTTATTATTGAAATTTATGCAATCATTCTTTACTTTATTCGCAAGGTTCTAACCGCAATTTTGGGAATGATTATCAATCTATTTCGTATTTTCTTTCTTTGCTAATTATTTTTATTATTTGCTTTATCCTTCAAATTATTGAGAAAATGAAGTAAATCTTGGTTATCAGTAATTCGATTTTTTTTTTATATTGACTTTGACCGAAAAATTTATTTTTGGGTTAAACAAATAGGTCTAGCCAACACGAATACAAATTCGAATAGTGGGGGTTAATGAGCATGGATTATAAAAAAAGAAAAAAGAAAAAAAAAAGTGTAGCTTATTAAACAGTTGTAAGCATTCATTCGAAGAGTTACCGGAGAATCAAAAACTGTATAATATCAACCAGCTATATAGCTGCCAAATTGCAATAGGCGTTATACTTTTTATGACTGAAAAAGCTAGTGCAGCTAAAGAGAATTTTGAAGACTGAGCGAAAAAGGCAAGAGGCTAGAGAAGATAAAAGTAGTAGCAAAGGGCGTAAGCAATTGTAGATTTGTAGGTGTGGTCCGTTCTGGTCTCAAACCTCTGAAAAGCTAACGTTTTGGACTTGACCGACTACTTACCCCTTTCTCTTTTACTTCACTTCTCTCACAGAAGAAGCGAATCTGTTTTCACCTTTTGTGCTTAGACGTACCTGGCGTTTGTAGAAAGATTTGTTTGAAACTTGAATAAAGAGTTTTTAAAATTGTGTTGAAAATAATTTTTGAAAGTTGAAATTGTGTTTGGACATATATTTTATTTGAAGAAAAATTGAAATTTTGTGAGTAGAAAAAAAAAATCACCCAAAAATTGCTCTAAACCAGTTTTTGAAAACTTGGAAATTTTTGAATTTTTTTTCCCAAATAACATAATCATATTTCATAAACAAACAATTTTTTTTAAAAAAAATTAAAAAATTAAAGCCAAAAAAGCCAAACGGGAACGTAGTTGCAAATTGCAATTACTAATTGGTTGTAGTTAGAGGTGTTCCTCCAAACCCAACAAATCGAACTAATTCCATAAATTGAGTTGAATCCAAGAAAAAACCCGAATAATCTAATTTTGATTCAGTTTGGTATTTAAAAAAATGGAACATAATTAATGATTTAATTTTAACTAAAAAAGTCGAATCGAACGAACCAAATCGATATTATATGTATAAACCTTTATAAAAATATTTTATGCTTAAAAATATTTATTATAATATAATTTATAAATATTTCTTAATATTTTTCTTAGTTTATGATTTATAGGAGTAACATATTATTTATCTTTAGACATAAATTTTGAATGATGCAATGAGTCTACTATCGAATCATAACCCATATAGTGGCATACGCGTGGATTATCGTCGGGATGTCAATATTGAACAAGTGAACAAATGAATAAATTATTGTAATGACAAGTAATTTTTTATTATGTATACTCAATATTTTAATTTTATTTATTATTTTATATATTACAAAAAAAATTCGACAAAGCGAAGAGAAATGTAACACCGCTTGGAACAAGGTGCCTACGCCCCTGAACCCATAGATTTCTAGTAACTCAAATAAATTTCAAATTAAACTATCTTCATTTTCATGTTCTCTTATTAGCATTACTTGTTTTATGGGTTTTCATTAACGTTATTGATGGTGACACTATATTTTAACAATAATGTATGATTCATCTCACATTTTATGTTATTTTACTGGAAAGCACCATGTAATTGTCATAACTTACTAGGATGCGAGAAATATTTGGAAGTAACGATAATATGTTTTATGTTTTGGAGACCTTATCCGGAAAAAATAGAATCAAATTAAAAAAAATTATAAAAATCGAAATCGAAAAAACTGACTTTCGTTGCTTTGTGTTGGTTTATAAATTTATAAACCCGATTTAGTAGGTTTGCAGTGATAGATAAAAAAAATTCAATCAACCCCACCTATGTACATCCCCAGTTGTGGCAAAGTACCTATAATGCTTTTCAAGAGTTCATGTAGGGACTATGCAAGGATTGCAAGGTGATTCCGGGTGAGTTACTCGTGACGCAACATAGGCTCTTGGTGATGGACGTTGGTATTATGTTAAAGAGGAGGAAAAGGTCTACTCGAGGAAGTCCGAGAATCAGGTGGGGAGCTTTAACTAAGGATAAAGCCCAAGAGTTGGAGGGGCGGTTGTCGGCTATGGGAGCGTGGAGGAGCAGTGGTGACGCGAGCACTATGTGGTCAACGACAGCAGACTGTATTAGGGAGGCTGCGAAAGAGGTGTTAGGAGTCTCGACGGGCGTCTCTGGTGGGCACAAAGGAGACTCGTGGTGGATTGAAGTGTTTCAAGGTAAAGTGGAAGCTAAGAAGGCAGTGTACCTGAAGTTAGTGGGGAGCATAGATGAGGAAGAGAGGTGAGCATGCATGGAGAGGTATAAGACAACTAGGAAGGAGGCCAAGTTGGCGGTCACAAAGGCTAAGACTACGGCTTATGGTCATATGTACGAGGAACTGGGTAAAAAAGGCGGGGAGAAAAAGTTATTCCGACTGGCCAAGTTGAGAGAGAGAAAGGCTTGGGATTTGGACCAAGTGAGATGCATCAAGGACGAAAATGGTAGAGTATTAATGGAAAAATACCCAGATTAAGAGGAGATGGCAGACTTACTTTAATAAACTTCCGAATGAAGAAGGGGATCAGGATATTGTGCTAGGCGAATTAGAGCATTCCGAGAGTCACCGTGACTTTGGGTACTGCAGGCGTATCGAGGTTGATGAAGTCGTGAGAGTTATGTGTAAGATGAGTAGGGGCAGAGCGACCGGGCCAGACAAGATTCCGGTGGAATTTTGGAAGTGTGTGGGGAGAGTAGGTTTGGAGTGGTTGATTAGGTTGTTTAATATTATTTTTAAGGCGAAGAGGATGCCGGATGAGTGGAGGTAGAGTACGGTGGTCCCATTGTATAAGAACAAAGGTGATATCGAGAGTTGTAATAATTATAGGGGTATCAAATTACTGAGTCATACCATGAAAGTGTGGGAGAGGGTGGTTGAAGTGAGGGTGAGGATGACAGTATCTGTATCCGATAACCAGTTCGGGTTCATGCCGAATCGTTCGACTACAGAAGCTATACACCTTGTTAGGAGGTTGGTGGAACTGTACAGAGAGAGGAAGAAGGATCTACACATGGTCTTCATTGACCTAGAGAAAGCGTATGACAAGGTTCCTAGAGATGTTCTCTGGAGATGCCTGGAGGCAAAAGGTGTGTTGGTTCCCTACATTATGGCGATTAATGACATGTATGATGGGGCTAAGACTCGGTTAGGACAGTAGGAGGCGACTCTGAGCATTTTTCGGTTGTAATGGGGTTACACCAAGGTTCTGCGCTCAGTCCGTTCTTATTCGCCCTGGTGATCGATGCGTTAACATACCATATTCAAGGGGAGGTGCCATGGTGCATGCTATTCGCCGATGACATAGTTATGATTGATGAGTCGTAAGCCGGTGTTAACGAGAGGCTAGAGGTTTGGAGACAGGATCTTGAGTCTAAGGGTATCAAGCTGAGCAGGACGAAGACGGAATACCTGGAGTGTAAATTCAGCGCTGAGCCAGGGGAAGTGGGCATGGATATGAGGCTTGAATCACAGGTCATCCCGAGTAGAGGCAGCTTCAAGTACCTTGGTTCGGTTATCCAGGGAAGAGGGGAGATCGATGAGGATGCCACACACCATATTGGGGTAGGATGGATGAAGTGGAGGTTTGCATCTGGAGTCCTGTGTGACAAGAGAGTGCCACCAATACTCAAAGGTAAGTTCTATAAAGCGGTGGTTAGACCGGCCATGTTGTATGGGGCTGAGTGTTGGCCCGTTAAGAACTCACATATCTAGAAGATGAAAGTAGCAGAAATGAGGATGTTGAGATGGATGTGTGGGCACGCTAGGATAGATAAGATTAGGAATGATGTTATTCGGGAGAAGGTGCACGTGGCTCCCATTGATGACAAGATGCGGGAAGCGAGACTTAGATGGTTCGGACATGTTCAAAGGAGAAGCCCAGATGCTCCGGTACGGAGGTGTGAGCGGCTGGTTGTGGAGGGCACAAAAAGAGGAAGAGGGTGGCCTAAGAAGTATTGAGCAGAGGTGATCAGACAGGATATGGCGAGGCTCCGGTTTTCCGAGGACATGACACTTGTTAGGAAGATGTGGAGGTCGAGTATTAGAGTTGTAGGTTAAGATGTAGGTGAATCTTGACTTACTTCGTACCATTGTGGGACTAGCCAGGTAGAGTTTTTGTCTAAGATAGCTAGTGACAATGTTGTGTTTTACTACTTCGCTTTTCAGTACATGTCCTATTTACTAGCTATCGCTTTTGTTTTGCATCTTTCTTCTGTATTTCATGGTGTTCCTATTTTTTTCTTATGATTGTTGTGGTGATACTAATATTGTCTCATTTTGTCCTTTTGTCCTTTTGTCTTTTTGTTTTCTTGAGCCGAGGGTCTTTCGGAAACAGCCTCTCTACTCTTTTGGGGGTAGAGGTAAGGTCTGCGTACACACTACCCTTCCCAGACCCCATTAGTAAAATTTTATTGAGTTGTTATTGTTGTTGTTGTATGTAGGAAGCTACAAGTACAGTTATTAGGCTAAACCAACCTAAAAATACTTATATTAATATAATATTGTCCGCTTCAGAACAGCTGATTCATTTTTAAGCACAAGATTGCTTTCAAGAGCTTCAAATTCACGAGTCACTCTACTCTTCATACGCTTTTCCCAAATGCTAGATTTATTGAAGGCTTTTCTTTATTTTTTAAGTCTTCTTGATATTAAGGAATAGTATATATACATCAGTACTCTGTTTTGGATCCAATAATCGAAAACTATTTTCAAACTTGGAATTTGAAAACATTTTGAACCTACAAAATGATGTGTTTTCAAAGTGACTAGAAAATATAGTTTTTCTTTACCTAAATATATACTTTCTCTCTACCATTTTAATTGTTGCTTTAGTTATTTGCACGTCCATTAAAAAAATATTAAATACAAGATATAGTTACTAATTTATTTCTATTAAATGCTTTTTAAGAATTGATCAGTATTAAAAAAGAAATACTACTACTTTAATATTAAGGTAGCCATTCAGTTGGGAAAACAGTTATTCCGGATTTATAATACGAGGATGAAATAGTGACGAGATTGATTTTATTGGAAGATATTTGTTTTATTGGACTAAAAATAATATACGGGCTTTAATATAAATGTGTATGGTATACATTAGATAAGTTGAGATAAACTTTTATTTATAATTTTAATCTTGAATTTTTAAAGGACTTTGGGGGAATAGCCTTGGAAAAGGGCATCTTTGTCAGTATAGTAAATTATTTTGAGATTAAGCTAATCATAAAATGCTTTCGCTTGCCATATGGGATCGAAGGACGCGATCAGAAAGCTATATAAGAATTGGATTGAGCGCAAAAATTAGAGAGACTATAACATGTAATTTTCTTCACCCGAGTAAAGAATGAAAATCGCGTTTGATAAATTACATGAGAATTATATAGAGAGCAACAAAGGGACTAAAAAGTGCAGTTCTCTTTAGCTGAAAAAAACAATTAAGGACGTGTTAGTCAAATAAGAATTAAATTGAGTAGTTATATGAGTCTAACTTGTTTGTCTGAAGAAGTTAAATCACTCACTGATAAAGGAGATGGAGCAGTCTATTTCAAGCTACTGCCTACAAGTGAATCATTAAATTGGAGAAAACAAGAACACAAGGCAAGTCATGCGCGGGTCTAGCTCGCAGCAGCTGTAAACGTTGGAACATTGATGATAACTTTGATTCCGTAAAAACATAATGACCTAACTTGAAAATTTAGGCTTCTCAGAAAGAAGAGGCACACTTAAAATATGTGGTTCTTTACAAAATTATATCTCCTGATTTCCATTGAGATACTTTTACAGTCACTTTAATTAATTTACATAAACCAAAACACTATTCATTACTTGGACGGACGTTCTCAAAGTGACGTCTCAGAGCCACTGCTCTAATATAGGAGTACTACTACTACTATTACTATTTGTCTCTTTTCAACAGCACTACTGTACTTGTACAAACAAAAATAGTTAATGATAGCAGAGCAAAAGGAATAGTACAAAACTTAAGTTTCCTATTCCCGCTATATCTACACTTTCAAAATATTACTAGTATTCAAATACTCCATCTGTTCAGCTCCTCAGAAGAGGCTCTTGGCAGATGTTCACTTCCAGATCTTGGTAATAACATCGAACAGTCTGTAAAGTTAATAATTAATATTAGTCAAATCTAAAGTAACCAAACACAAATTGAAAAAATTATGGACATAATATGTACCTTTTGCAACTGAGCTGTAAGATCTCTTGCAATGAAGAATAGCGCCTTGGATTCCATCATTTTGCTCCTGCAGCAGTGAATCGTCTCTCCGGTTCATCGGCGACGGTGAAGCTCCGGCAAATGTAGACGCCGCAGACCGGCTTTTACCTAGGTGCTTACGAACAGCTCCAAATGCAGCAACTCGGTTCCCCTGTTTTCCCTCCTCTGATGCTTTTCTGGGTGAGGAGCACATTGATTGCGTCGACGGAGAAGACAATGGCGATACTCCAATTTTGTCGGTGTACCTTTTTGAAGCTCTGGCGTACAAAGGCTTCATCAATTTCAAATACTTGGGCACATCAGCTCTTACAAACTTCTTCAACGATTCGTCAATTGACAAATCTTCTTCCTTCTCTTTCTGCAGTTTGCTCCTTAAACTGTTGTCTCTCGTAAAAACAGGGCTCATTGGAACCGGAACCTCTTCCGCCTTGCATTTCACAGTAAAGCGCTTGCTCCGAATCTTTGGGCTTGCCGTAGGTGAATCGTCAATACCCACTTTCTCCGGCTTAGACTTCCTGAAGCCCAATAAGAAGACCCGAAACATGGGGGCTGATTTGAGGATAGAAATTGGAGATTGAGGCTTTGAGTTGGAGTCGATTGCAAAAGGTTTTGGTTTAAAGAAGACGTCTCTGGGGGATTCAGGGTCGCGGGGACTGTTGACAGAAACGGACTTTGAGTCGTTGTTGTTGTCTACTTTGGGCCATTTATCTGGGCCGGTGAACACCAAATCGAAGAAGGAGTCCTCATCGTCATCGGTTTCTTCATCAGTTTCAACCGCCGGGTTGCGTACGTAGTCCAAATCATCAAGTTCAGAGACAATGTCCCGATCAGCAGCAGCAGTATCGGCGCTGGAATTTCGCCAGAATTTGAGTAGGTTAAAAGCTTCCATGGATTTTAACAAGTAGTTTAGCAAGGTGAAAATGTGAAATCAGAATGGGCAAAGAGAGTGAAAACGTGGGGCTATAGATAAGGGCAGCTTTAGAGTTAGATTTTAGGCTGTGAAAGCAAAGAGTTGATGTAAGCTTCTCTACTTTTTGAGAGAGAGGAAAGACTGAGTGTGGAATAATGCAAGAACTATGTTGTTTTCATCGTTTTATATAGAGAGAAGGACTATAGCCTGTTTGGCCGAGTATCAAAAATTAGCTTATGGTAAGAAAAGTATTTTTTCTCAAAAGAACTTTGATCTGGCTAATTAATTTGAAAAAAATATTTTTAGATAATAATTAGTGTTTAACCAAACTTTAAAAACTGCTTTTAAGTGTATTTTTTTAGAAAGTATTTTTCAAAAAAATATTTTTGAAGAGAAGCTATTTTTTTTTATGTTTCTCCTCAAAAATACTTTTTTTCTTCCAAAAGTTTGCCCAACAACTTAGGACCCGTTTGGCCATAGATTTAGCCAAAATAAACTTGGGTTTTATTTGACAAACATATGTGTTGGCCATAGATTTTGCCTACATTTTGGCCAAATCCCAAAACCAGCCAGAATATCACTATTATATTTTTTAAAAATTGCCCCAAACTTTTATATTTTATAAAAGAGCCCACCATTTATTATTTTGTAATGATGTTGATTCGTCTTCTCGGTCATCTGATAGTGTATCATGTAGTTCAATATAAAAATAATAATTTTGTATCAAATTTATTTATGTTCAGAACTATGGTTTGCGATAATATAGTGAATGTTATTGATAATGGTATTGTTGGGTATTTGTGATAGTTTTTAGAACTTGTGGGTATAAGTCATGTTTCATGTTTTTTCAAACCAAACTTCACCCAAAACAGATGTCCAAACACATTTTCATCTTCAAACTAAATTTCACCCAAATCAAATTTTTCAGAATAAATATGGAAATCTATGGTCAAACGTTAGTTTAATTTTAGAAATAAAACATTTCGACAAAAAAACGTTTTTTGCCTTAAAAAAAAAAAAGAAATCACCAGACATGTTATTAGAGTCATCATCACGTGAGAGGTACAGTTTCAGTTGATTTAAATATTAAAAAAAAAGAAGAGTAATAATTCCAATGCTTGTGCTTACATACAGACTACGGACTAGAGGTTAATTTAACAGAGTAACAGTCTGATATTTGGTTGCATCCAATAAACTTCACACTTCATATTTGACAGCCTTTTCCTGATGTAAAAGATTCTCCAACGTTTCCTACTATAAGCCTCAAGGTCTCGGCCTCCCCTAATATTAGTACTCTAACTAATTTTAAATTAATAGTCTGTTTGGCCAAGCTTCTCCCAAGTCAGAAGTATTTTTTATCAAAAAAGTATTTTTTTTTCTCAATTTGATGTGTTTGATCAAGTTTTTTTTTGGAAAAAAAAGGTACTTTTGGCTAGAAGCAAAAACAGTTTTGAAGAAGCAGAAAAAAGTAATTTCTCCCTAGAAACAGAACCAAAAGCAGTTTTGACTTTTCTTCCTACCAAAAATACCCTTTGCAAAATATTATATATACCAAAACAACCTTACTTAATTTAAACTATTAAGTAATAATATAAAATGACTTTTGGGATGAACTTTCATATTTATTGAATGATTTTTTGATATATTTAAATTATCTTGAAAGAATAAAGTACTTTTTAATTTTACTTTTATATTTTACTTAAATAAAATAAAAAACTTAATTATTATCTTTAAAAATAAATATTTATAATTATTTATCTATTTATATAATATTAACTGTTAAGCAAATCTCTTCATGTCTTTATTTGTAATCTGACACTTAAAAGTATTTTTCGAAAAATTTGGCCAAACATAAATTATTGTTCAAAAGTGTTTTTCAAATTGATTATCTACTTATATAATATTAACTATTATGCAAATCTATTCATGTCTTTATTTGTAATCTGACACTTAAAAGCATTTTTCGAAAAGTTTGGCCAAACACAAATTATAATTTAAAAGTGTTTTTCAAATTGATTAGCCAAACACAAACTGCTTTTCTGCAAAAGTACTTTTTTGAAAAACACTTTCTGAAAAAATATACTTCTCAAAATAAGCTGATTTTTCCAGCTGGGCCAAACAGGCTATAAAATTTAAGTGTTGTAGACTAATTTAAAGTCTACTTTGTAGATATCAACGACGGTAACATTTCTACAGGTTAAGGGATTTTTTAGTTTGGTATTCTCACATAAAACTTTGCATTGAAATTCTAAATATTCTGTGATTATCTAAGCTTACTTTATATCGAATTGAATATTAAATAGAATGATGTATTAATTATTAACAACCATTGTGCAACTGTTAACGTTTAAAAATCCGCATATTATTATTCTTCACACCGTATGTTATTAACTTATTATTACTTGTATAACAATTTTATGTTGTATTTCTTATGATTTCACTGTGAACAAACGACCCTTACTATACTCGTTTACAATTACTGAAAAATTTCACAAAATATATATATATATATATATATATATATATATATATATATATAGTTTACACTCATTGTTATTATAAAATAATAGGCTAGTGTTACTTTGAATTAACTTGCATCTAGGAGTAAGGTTGACGCCCTCACCTATCCTGTACTGTTTTTATTCCAGTTAATAGAATCCCACTCACACATCCGATTTTAGAAACTGGGTAGTTCCCTAAAAGAAATACTATTAACTTGCCTAGAATTCTAAATCCATATCTAATATGGAGTATTATGTCTTTTCTAAACTCAAGAGTATCAAAATAAAAACTACTCTCTTTTTTTTTCCCTTTACAGAGCTGAAAATCAGGGTATAGCAAGAGACAAACTAAAAGAAGGAAAAAGGGATTGAACGGATTTTGGGGCAGAGAAGCTCTGAGGAGGATGGTGACGAGAAACTTCCAACAAGAAAAGACTCATAAAAAGGGGACGATATAAGCAATGCCACCTTTGTTTTTCTTGCGAGGGACACTCAACTTTTTCTTTTCTTTCGTTTTCAATCTGTGATAATATTATTTACTTCTGACCGATAGACAAAGACATTGGCTTCTTTGCTTTGTGAAAATATAAGGACCAAAGTGTGGGCACGCTCGTTGTTATTCAGATTGCCTCAAAGGTTTGACTTGCTTCTTTTTCCTTCATCTTTGTAAAAGTCCTCCTCAAATTTCCTTTGGGAACACTGTCTAAAGCTAAAAAGAAAAAAATGGTTCCACATAAATGTAATTATAAAGTGATAAAAGAACGTAAGAGTAGGAAAAGTAGGAAAAGAAATAAAGCAAGCTACATATAAAGAAGGAAAGAGTGAGTTTGCAAATGTTACTTTCTTTGGACCAAATTAATGAGACTACTTTGCTTTCTGTCTCTATAGATTATTATCTAAACTCTAATGTCTAAAACTATAAAATGTTGCTATCAATTTGTGTCTGTGAATAGTGAATACAAGCTACGCCACCCTTATTAGAGCATTCTAAGTTTGTAGGCTATTATTAAATCAGTCTACGGAAATAGTATATCATAAGAATAATTGGCTCCCCGCTATCACATCAAACATCAGTAAACTCCAAAATTACTAGTATTAATTTAAGTTTATTAATCAAATACTAACAATTTATAGTCTTCTCGTTTTTCGATATTTTCAATAATATACCTCATGAAGTTTTTAAATGTTATTACTGAAACTTGTAAAGGTCATTAACCTACATTTACAATAATGTATTGTAAGTGAGATTACATCTCTTCTTACTTAATGATGCACTTGATAACGTTACTTTCTCGTTAACTAACTTTTAGTATATGAAATAAAATTTTAAGTTTCAAGACTATTAAAATTTTCGATTAACTTAAAGTTGCTCAATTATTAACCAAATTCGTTAAAAAGATTAATTATCCACTTAACTCATGATCCTTGGTAAGTGTTGCTCTTCTCTTTATAACTTAGATTATTGTTTACCCTCAAAATCGGATAACAATTAAATTTGTATGTGGTTTTAAGGATACGCTGATTAACTTGATACAAAGCGATAAATTAAGTTACTATTGAACAAATAAAGATAAAATAAATTCAAACCACACGAGTTGGATAGTTTCAGCCTTAGTGAAATAGTCACTCTCGAGCCGGGCTTGCCACAACCGTTACAGATGAAAAAGAGCAAGAGACAGAAAATAATAATATATTACTTTTCAGTGCATGTTACAACATACTTCATGAATTATCAGAACCCCTTTATATAGTAGGGGAGTAATACTTTAGGTACAATTCTATAAAAGATAAAAAAATCTTCTAATTTACTGATTGTCGGTTCCTTATCAATACGTGCCGAGATCCTCACCGTGATATCCGGCCGGTCACAAATATTTAGGCTTTCTATTGGCTATGCTGGATTATCTAACAATGTTCTTTGAAGTCATTCGAGGCTAGGACCGATTCCGGGACCATGGCCTCGATATTCTTGAGGGTAGGCATCATGCCCCCGGGTTCTGGCCCGGTAGGACTTTGGCTCGATTACAGTCCCTTGCCGCCATGTTTTTAGCCTAACTCATCTTGTAGGAGGTCGGGATGCACCATGAGCTCGATTTCACCCGTATACGGATAGTCCCCTCGTTTTTTGGAGAGTAAACGACGAGAAATGACATGAGCTTTTGATTCTTACTTCGACACATCGTGACAGAAACGACAAAACATCCAAAACGTCTTGTCAATCAAGTTATAAATGGCATTAAATGCATGTCAGTCGCCCCTGGACGTGAAACGCCGTTGAACTACTATAAATACCCTCTCATTTATTCATTTTTACTTTACATCAAACCTTCTACCCTCGTACCTTCAGGATTTCGATACTCTTTAGCACTTTTACCCCAGTTATTCGAGGTCCTTTGCAGGAATTTTTACCCATCTTCTTCTCAAGCCAACAAGTCTAATCATTCAACTTCCTTTCTTTCTTTATCTTTCTCAGATTTTCCTCCATATTCATTTTCTAAAGGAATGCAAAGATTTCCAAAATCGTTCCCCAAAAAGAAGCTCCTTCTATTTTGCGGCCGCCTACTAAGGCTGAGGACCGCTCCGTGCGCGGCTGTCGATGAACCAGTACCCGAATCCCCCGTGAAAATGTTCATCCCCCGGGGATGATCAGTCAACGTTGATTTCAAGGTTGAAAAGCCTTCCTCCGTATAGGGTCGGTGTGAAGAGGTCTCGAGATACATCTACTCGATTACCGAAGATGTCCTCCCTACGGTCCGAAAAGACTACAACTGGGCCGATAAAGACATAGTGGTCCTCGACCCCAAAGAGGCCATTACCACCTATGTCCAGGGATACCTAAGTGTTTACACTTATCCCTTTACATTGGACCTGGTAGACCCGATCATTTTAGATTTCTGCAGGAGGTACAACGTGTGCCTAGGCCAGATTCATCCATCACTCTGGAGGATCGTGATCCTCCTCCGGTTTTTTGAGAACACAATCTATAGGTGCTCGTTTACCATTGATAATCTACTCCGCTTATACAGTCCTCGAATCTTCTGGGGGGCTGATAAAGCTTGTGAGTCGAGCAAGTAAAGCTCCATTCTCAAGCATCGATGAGGACCAAGATCAAGGTTGGCAAGGCCGTTTTGTCCGAGTGAGGACTTCGGACTTGATCCCCGCTGAATGCAGACCATTCCCTGAGAAATGGAATACGTCACGTAAGTAGAACTTACCTTCGAATGTTGATTTTATACCTATTTCTCTTTTCCTTACCAGTGTTCGTAGTGGTGTAGCTGTTGCTCGGGTCCCAAATGATGTCCCTCGACTCAAAGAGTGGTTCGAGGGTATTGTTTCACAAATGCCTACTCCGAGCGCTCGTGGCGCAAACTCTCGAAGGGTCGTTAGGAGGCTCGTTCCCATGGTGAGACTTCTTTCCCGTGTAGGTTGTGTTGGGATTCTTCTTTTAACATTAAGCCCTTACTCCATTTACTATTTTCCCATGTCGAGCTTAGGCCTCCAGTCGATGGCGAGGACTTACCTTCCGAGTCCCCTGCTCCGAGACAGGCCGAAAAGAGGAAAAGGAAGAGGGCTCTAAGTTCCTCGAGCTTAGAGAAAAAGAAAACAAGGAGAAGACTGGTGCGCAAGCCAAAGGAAAACACCAGCTCCCGAGCACCAGCTTCCGATTTGCTCTATCGGTTGCGGGACGAGTCCGAGGGAGAAGAACCTTTCGTTCTGGTGGCCCGTGAGCCATCGCAGCTCAAAAAGCAGGGGGCCTCTGAACTAGAGATATGTGAAGTCGATCTGCCTCAAGCCAGGGAGGGCGATGAGGAGACCGTGGCTGAGGCTTCCCAGGATGCGGGAAGTGCCCCAAAGGAAGCACTCAGTGTGATAAACATCACCGAATCTCCCTCGTTTACTGAGTCCATGTATAACAAACCCCAAATGGTGAAAGAGCGCCCCAACGAGGGGCCAGCAGAGCGAACGACCCCCTCCGCTTCCTTTTTTATGGCGTGTATTCCACTGCTGCGGAGGACGTCGCCGGATTAGGTGACTTAGAGGTACCGAGGAAAAGTCCGTCATCGAGGGCAGGCGGGCCTAACTCGAGCCCGAAACTGATCAGCCGGTTCCCTGCCCTGAGTGCGGATCCTGGTCAGAAGCGATCCATTATCATCACCGTTCCGGAGGATGCCTGGGTTTTTTTCGCCCCCGTAGGGGTGGCTAGTTACCTCCAGTGCCCGGTGACAGAAGAAGACCAGGCCAAAATGAACGTGGTAGACGCACACTGCCTGTTCAACGAAGCACAACAGAATCTCTGTTCCTAAACTGGTTCTTGGCTCGATCGCTCAGGAACTCTCGGAGGTGTCCGTTGTTGAATAACCGGGCTACTTCCTCTCTTAATTGTCGACAATCTTCTGTTCTATGGCCGTGAGTGCCATGATATTTGCACATTAGGTTAGGATCCCTTTGGGATGGATCAGACTATAGAGGTCGAGGCTATTTGGTGTCTTTAATGCGTCTAATGGCGGATACGATGGCGGCGACGGTGACGTTAAAGTTGTACTCAAATAGCCTTGGTGCCTCCTTAGGCCCGATGGGCCTGTCAAAACTATTTTTGCTCAGAGTCCCCGATTATTTTGACCTCGATCACTTCTTCTTTCACTTTTCATGGGGTTTCGCCCAGTTCAGCTACCTCTTCGGTCTCTATTGTATGACTGATACCGATCCATGTTCGACCTTGGTTCACGATCAATATCTCTCCTGACTCTGTCGACGGATCTGACGGGGTAAACGAACTCGGAAGGGGCACCGAGTTGATCGTTTTCGACCTTGATTTTTGATTGATACTGATTATGCATGTCGGCCCAAGTGACAGCCGGATACTCCACCAGATATTTCTCCAACTGTTGTGAAGCCAACGAGCTTCGAGCATTGAGTCCCTGGGTGAAGGATTGAACGGCCCAATCGTCCGCGATCGGAGGTAAGTCCATCCGTTCCATTTGAAACCGGGACACGAATTTTTTGAGCATCTCATTATCCCTCTGCTTTACTTTGAAAAAGGTCTGACTTCCTGGTCTCGACCTTGATAGCCCCGGTGTGTGGTTTTACGAAGGAATCTGCAAGCATAGCAAACGAGTCAATAGAGTTAGGAGGTAGGTTGTGATACCATATCATAGCCCCCTTGGGCAGATTTTCCCTGAACTTTTTCAGCAGGACAAACTCGATCTCATCATCCTCCAAGTCGTTCCCTTTGATGGCGCATGTGTAGGAAGTCACATGCTCATTTGGGTCGGTCGTTCCGTTATACTTAGGGATCTCGGGCATGCGAAACTTCTTTGGGATCAGCTTCGGGGCTGCGCTTGGAGGAAAAGATTTTTAAACGAACTTCTTGGATTCAAGGCCCTTCAATATCGGAGGTGTCCCTGGGATTTGGTCGACCCTAGAATCGTAGTTTTCCACTTATTGGCTTCAATTTTCTTCTCCCCTGATTCTATTCGTTTTGTCAATTCCTCGAGCATCCTTATGATTTCGGGGTTGGTACCCGATTCATTTTTATTCGGCCTCTCCGTGGTCGGTTCATTTCTACGGGTGACTTCTCGGGATGGCTCGGGCTCAACCCTGCTCGGCACTCGGCTTTGGTTCTACAACTGGGCTATCGCTGCCTGTTGAGCTTGTAACATTTTGAAGATCAACCACAAATTAATCTCATCATTTTCACCGCTGTGCGTATTCTGGGCAATCGATCGGACTTCCCTGGGCACGCTGTTCTCAGGATCGGTAGGCAAATTTGTATTGATGGCCACATGCGAACTAGCATCGATAGGGTCTACGACTAGGACTCCACCGAGATCAACTGGGGGCACCTCGTTACCGGGTGCTACATTATTGTTCTCGCCATGGTGGATGGACTCGACATCCATGTTTAGAGGGGCAGACTAGGGGTTTGACATTTTGACTTTGACCTGGAACAAAAGACAAATTAAAGAACAAGTGTAAAATAGGGTGTGTTACGGGAATTTGTATCAAATTGCCACTATTATCCTTAGCCCCACGGTGGGCGTCAAACTGTTTACCCTCAAAATCGGATAATAATTAAATTTGTAAGTGATTTTCAGAATACGCGGATTAACTTGATACATAGCGATAAATTTAGTTACTATTGAACAAATAAAGATAAAATAAATTCAAACTACATGAGTTGGATAGTTTCAGTCTTGGTGAAATAGTCACTCTCGAGTCGGGCTTGCCACGATCGGTACAGATGAAAAAGAGAAAAAGACAGAGAAAATAATAATATATTACTTTTGAGTGCCTGTTACAACGTACTTCATAAATTATCAGACCTCATTTATATAGTATGGGAGTCCTACTTTAGGTACAATTCTATAAAAGGTAAAAAATCTTCTAATTTAGTGATTGCTGGTTCCTTATCGATACGTGCCGAGATCACCGCCGAGATATCCAGCCGGTCACAGATATTTAGACTTTCTGTTGGCTATGGTGGATTGTCTGACAATATTCTTCGAAGTCGTTAAGACCGATTTCGGGACCATAGCCTCGATATTCTCGAGGGCAGGAGGCGTCATGCCCCCGGGTTCTGGCCCGGTGGAACTTTTGCTTGATTTCGGTTCCTTGCCGCCATGTCTCGAGCCTGGCTCATTTTATCGGAGATTGGGATGCACCATGAGCTCGATTTCACCCGTATACCAAGACTATGAGATTTTAATTCTTAAATTGAACATAATATTTTAAAGCCAATGTGTACCATATTCCACAAAATATTAACAAAATAAAAAGACAAAATACATAAGTTACCTCCCTAAACTTTGAACTAATATTACACACTTTTTTGTGGATGAAAATTGCCTTACACATTTCATCTTTCCAGAGTGCGCCTAAGACACACCATTTTTAACCCGGTAAATTACACGCAAAAGAAGCGCGTGAAGAGGTGAAAAATGAGCATCTGAAATTTTATATGAACGGTGTAGATTTGAGCAAATTGATCCAAAGGTCTAAATAATATTTTTTCTTTTTATCCTTTTTTCTTTTACCATTACACACAGAATACAAAAAGAAAAGAAAAAATCGCTAATGCAGGATGCTAAAACCTTCATCCCCAGCCTTCCTGCTTATTGGTCTTGTTCTCACGATAAACCTCATCCAAGCTCTCCAGTAGATCCAAGTAGGAATAAAAAAGAAACAATCTTTGGATTTAATATCTCCACCCATGTTTTTCTCTAAAGCAGTGAAGCTATCAGTGAAACTCTTATTTTTTCGTCTTTTGTCAATCGGAGATGGAGTTTTGCTTGAAACTACGGCCGGTGAAATAGTTTAAATTCTACTTCAAGGTGAAAAAGAAAAAAATTAATACAATTGGGTGCTTCATTTATATGAATATGCTAGTGACACAAGAAGAGAGTTAATAGATTTTTTTTTTCTAGGTTATATCTGACATGGCTGCTAGATTTTAGAGGAAGGATCATTGCACATTTCTACTATAACTTAATTGGTGCAAAATCAATAATCCATTTTAAATATCAATCAAAATAAAATGAAAGAAATTCTTGATTTTTCTTAAAGAATGGGAGAAGCAAGGTATTTTATGAGGGAATTTTTCGATTAATCGGAGAGGAAAGTGGTGGACATGGGGAGGGGACGGTGGGGGCGTGGGAAAGATAAGAGACATGTAGGGAGGGGGGAGGATTTATTTTCTGATTTCTTTTTCGATTGGGATGCAAATTATGTATTTTTTTTTCCCTTGAGTTATGACACATGTCATGATTTAATTAGGGCGTGTGATGTAATCTTAGAGAAAAAGTGGTCAAATATAAATGTGGTGTGTCTTAGGTACACTTTGAAAATGTTAAGCATGTAAGATGATTTTCGTCCATAAAAAGTGTGTAATAGAAATTTGGTTCATAGTTTAAGGGGTAACTTATTTATTTTGCCAAAAGAGAATCATGAGTCCACTTATTCAAAATCCTTGGCCGTATCCACAGTAGAGAAACGTCAAAACTACACATCCACACTCCAGAAAGTGCCTTTTTAGTAAGTTCTGCTCTGAATATCTCACTCATTCATTGAATTTCCTTTGGCTTTTCGTTCGGAGATCCCTAAGGAAATAACATTTAGTTTTCCCCAAATTTAATGGACAAAATAAAAATGAAAAACTTAGAATTCAAGAACCAATGACATGCATAAAGACATAACGCATGACGGTAGCAAAGTGCTTATTCGTATGATCAATGGAATCATACAGTTCATCAGTACAAAACTTGGGAACATCTATTTTCTTATTCAAGAGAACCATAGATTTGCTCCGATCCCGCTACAGATTACGTCTATGTGAACAGGAACAAAACAAATATCCATATTACTTCAGCACATGCCTAAATTTATTAGTTCCATAAGTTTTTTTTTGGTCCGAGTTTTCCTAAGTTTTCTATTATTACCTGTTATTTTTTGCTTTGATTATCTTATTTTTTTGTTGTTGTTATTTTTTTTTTTTTCATGGCTTCTTTTCTACTACCGTATTTAATTTGTATGACTGTTGTGATTATGCATTCTTTGAACCGAGGATCTATTGAAAATAACCTCTCTACTTTCATAAGGTAAGAATAAAATCTGCGTATACACTACCTTCCCATATTCTACTTTTAACTCTACTTCTGTGATTTCAATAATATGTTAATTGGCTTTAGGGAATATGCCAACAACACATGCAGATAGACAAAAATTTCATTTTCTATACATTAGTAAAGCAATATATTTTTCTAATAAAATAAAATATTAATTAAAATCATTTTTTTTAAATTTTTTTATCTATATTTTGCCTCTGTGTAGCCAAGGAAAGTAAGATTCTAATAGAAATGACCTTTGCCTCTGTTGAAAGGGTCTCGCCTTTCTTTAAGACGCTAACTTCCACATCAGCTAAGAATTATCTCAGGTTTTTCGTTAGTGCGCTCCGGAAAGAAGGAGCAAAGGCGAAAAAGCTCAAGTAATTTTCCCTTGACTACTGTGAGGCCAAGGAAGATAACTGCATAACCTAAGAAATACAACTCCATAAGAGCGAGAAAGTACGGGGATAGAAAGAATCACACGGGTGACTGGACTCAGTGATGGATCTATCCTTGAAGATATGGGTGCTGAAGCACCCATTGACGAAGCACCCACGACCTATAAATTCTGGATTCGCCACTGACTGAACTCCACCAAAAGGTTCTTTCTCTCACGTAATTTCGCCCGCCCCTTTCATTTCCGTATCGGAGGAAATGGGATTCGTATAAGTACACCTGTCATCAATCGTCCAAGAAACAAATTTCGGAGAATGCAATTCGGAGATGTCTTTGATCTTACGAAGGAAATTTTTAGTTTATAAAGAAGGTGAAAATGATGTTATGTAGTTTAAGTTCCACGTTGCTCTTGTCAAACTTTAGTTGAAAAAATTATGGAACATAGCAATTATAAGAAATTGGATGGTTACTAAGACAATTTATAAAGTTGACTTTATTACAGTACAACTTTGGACTCATTAATTGGTTATGAATGATGGAAGAGACAAAAATCAAGGTGAGAGTTATTTAGGTACAAATTAATGTGCAATCAAGATTCTAGGAAACAGAAACAATTATTAGACTAGTTTGTGTAGATAAAATAGAAGGGAGATACCATGCATGAGGACATACCACGAAACAAAGTCTAGACACCGTTCCTAGGTTTAAGGACAATAGATTATAGAGTTGTCTTCTTGTTCGTCTCGTGTCTCCTCTTTCTAATTCTCATCATTAAGCAGAGTTAATAGAACTAGTTTCATGTCTTGATTATGTTAAAAACAGTTCTCTCGTAAGTGACATTATGATGGCTACTATAAAGGCAACCATTCAATGGATGTAAGAGCAACTCTTACGCTTTGTGAGGCTCGTGTTGATTAACCTTTTTCAACTAATTAGCTATCAAATCAATAAAGTAAATCAAAAAACGAAAAATAAAACTAAAAGGAAGGTAGCTGATTATGCTAGCAAACATTATATTTTTAATACCACTAGAAAGTGTAGTAGATCATAAAATGAACAAAAGAAAAGTAAATAGAATTTAGGCAGTTTAAAGCGATGTATATATTGCCTTGAAACCGAAAGGAAAAAAGAGAGAATGTTATAGAAAATTGACTTTGGGCATGACTCAATTGCAAATTCAAAATTTTAATGTAAGGGAATCAAGAAAATATATAATTATCGCCGAATATTTCAAATTATGTCTAGGGCATTTAAAAATATATTCATATACAAAAAAATATTTTCATTCTGCTTAGTGTAATTTTTAGTCGAATATGATTTCCCTTCCACAAAGATAGCTACTACGTCCTTAGTGTAACTCAATCACAAGAGTTACCTTATAAGATGAGAATTATCTCAAACAACAACCAATGCATCTACCAATACGAGACTAGCACTTTTGGCGCGCTCATATATTTACATTTGATGCGTTTAGAACGTTAGATGTGGACATGTGATATACATGGATACACAATGATAAATATGTGATATACATATAATACAATGATATTCTTAAACTCGATTTCAACCACGAATTTGACTCTAAACTAGTCCATATCATTTTTAATCTTTTTCAAAATTTGTATATTGCCTTATCAAGGTGTTTCTAAGGAATTCCAACCATACATGCTTGAAAAATCATATTTGTCGTAGGTCTTATGTATGTTGTATATCATCGATAATTTTGTGGGCCAAACACTGTAAATAGTATCTATGGCTAAGTGAACCGTAAATATTTTATTTCTGTGGATCTCTCAAATAAAAGAGGCTCAAATAGTAATGAGCTCCAAGTCTGCAGCCCAGTATGGGGGAAAGGAAGAACGAAAAGACCAAAAGACCGCATCCACAGTCCAATTTCGAAAGACCATTCATTCAAATCAGTGTTATAAAATACGTGGGCGTAAGGCGAGGCGTTTTACATATATCTCAGCGAGGTATAAGCCCCGAGGCACTGGGCGTAAGTCCCATAGGTACTTAATTTTAATATTTTATAAAATAATATAATGACAGTAAATATTTATAAACAGGTAAAATTGTATAAAAATTGAAGAAAGCTATAAATATGTGAAATATATATGTGTGTGTGCGCGCGCACTCCATCCCGATAAAAAATTAGTCAAAACAATCTATTATAAGCTACTTACAAGCACAAGTAACTTGAGTCTAAAAGAATAAAATTTTTTACATGGAGGAACAAAAAGGATGATTAACTTGCAATTTAAACTTTGAACTTGCTGCTATGAAGGAGAATGGAATTCTCTTTATATTTGTAAAAAAATTAAATATTCGTTGCTTTTGGGAGATATTAGCAGACTAGCGGACAAGATAAAGAATTGGGAAAGACCATGAATTAGGGCTTCAATCAATAAAAAAGGTCTTGACTTTTAAATTTAATACTTTTGAATCCTTTTTAAACCTTTTGAGTAATTACCAAACTGAATTTTGAGAATTTGGGTATTATATGAAAAATTTATTCAACAAATTTTATTTTAATTTGAAAAAGTCTCTAGGGCTTACTGCTAACTAAAAAAACGTGCCTCAAACGCCCGGGCGTACGCCTCTTGAGACTTTCGTCCCACACCATTGTCCCGGAGTATTTTTGGTACGCCTCGCCCTAAAAGCGCTTTTTAAAACACTGATTCAAATAACACTTTCCATTTCCATGTAGTGGACTAGAAAACGCCCCTTTTATACTCACAAAACAAAAAATAAAATGAGGAAAAAGAACACCTATTTAATGTACTCTAATGAAGATGGTAAGAGTCACTGACGGTTATTTATCACATGACATTTAATCTTATGAAAGTAATTTGGGTCAAGAAAAATAATTGGCCTGCTGGGTATTTTAAGAGGTAAGTCACCGCTAAAAAGTTTGAGAGTTAATATAACAGGTCACATCTTAATTATCATTACATATGTAGTGTCTAAAAGCAAAGAAAAGTGCAAGCTAATGCTCATTTCTTGTCCAAGTTTAAATGTTTTTACACCAGTTTGAAGGAAGGAAATTCAATATTATGTGCAATTAATGCAAGAAAGCATACCATATGTGTTGACAAATGCTATAAATTTCAGGGTCTTCACATTGATTACGAAAACAATAAACAGATAAAGGTCTCCATTGCCATTTTGTACTTAAGCAGTGATAGTAACAATTAAGCTTTAGCATATGCGGTTAAAATACACTTTTCATACTCATGCCCAATTTCAAAATATGCAACCCATGAACAACATGATTATAATAATCCTAGCCTCAAAAAATAACTCAATGTCACAATGCACCCGAGATTTGAATACTTAATCTAACAAAGAGGTCTAATAATGTTACCTATCCTTTGTGAAACTATGTGCCATCACAATAAAATAAAAAATAAGCAGTCCACACATCCAAATCACATGATCGAATATAATTTAAGGACTCACACATATGAAGAAAAAGCATTCACTCTCTCAAAGAAGTCACATGCACGCAAAAGGCATTGTAGACTTGCCCATTATGTAAACCTCTACTAATGTAGGCCCGCTCAGTCCGAAATCAACTAAAACTTTATTATGGTTGTAATGTTGGCTAAGGAACGGGTAGGATATATTTGGGATATAGTAGCTAACCTTCCTAAGCACTTTAACACATCACGTATTCAATTTTAAGCATAATTTCTTCAATCCACTTCAATCATCACAAGATAGCTCACCCAGAATATTTTTCCTTCTTCTTTACGTACTATTTCATATCACATCCATTAGCAATAATAAGAAACCTTTATTTATTCAATTATTCTTCTCTCTTTTTTTTTTTCTTTTTTTTTTTCCCTCTTTTTGCCTTGCCGCTAGTGGATTTTATTTTCTTCCTTCTATTGGTTCCACTCAAAAGTTACCCCAAGTTTCCTTATTACTTCTTTCTAGCGCTCTCTTTACAATTCAAATGCTTTAAGAAGTCTAAGGATCAAAATGATCCAATTAAGAATAAAAGAGGATATGCCTGTAATGCGGGTGCCAAAAGAAAGGCTTATAGGTTCAAAAGGGTAACTAGGGGTGATTTTATTTGTGATAAGCAACAAAACTCAAAAAGATCAAGGAAAGCTTAACATCACTTTTTAAACCGAGCAATACCTAGAATTTTGCTTTAATTCACATTCTGGGCATGTTCTAAACTCAACTACAATAACATGGATTATACAAAGAACTCACTTCACACATGGCACATGACTCACTAAGGACAGTTTCATTCGGACTCTCACTCAAACAAGTATTCACAAAGCCAAGAGATATATTAAGCATAAAGCACAAAGTGAACACAAGTCAAACAACTGAGACATAGGATTTATACCACATGCTATTCATTTTTACCAAGGCATCATCATAAATTTAAAACTAAGGGAAGGTGAAACATGCAGAACCTAAGTATGCAACCATCAAACAAGTCAAAGGATACAAATCACATCAGTTCTTCTCCTTTATTTTTTACATACTACTCTAAAAGTAAAAATAAAAAAATTAAAAATTAAAACTACTACCCGGTTCAAGTTACATCTCATGAAAAAGAACTAAGGCACTAAGAAAAACCACTGGGATTATTACTACCTAAAAAAAATAAAAGACATGTTTTTGTATTTTTTTTCTAATTTTTTTGTTTAGATTTAAATCCCTCAAGAAAACTGTCTAGGAGATCCATCGTTGGAAAAAGTCCAATTTATTTTTCTAAAAACAAAATTATCAATTATACTAGCATAACTAAAATAGTATAAAAAGTCACCCAAACAATCTCCTCACCCCATACGTAAAATTATGCATTGTCCCCAATGCAGAACATAAATAATAAAAGGATAAAAGAAACTCCATGGTAGGCCAAAGGTCGAAGCACTAGCAGCTCATGGGGTACTCAGACTTCTCCCGGGTATTTTTCTTTGTGTGGGCACCCCACACTTAGTTCTAACCATCTGGCTTGTTGTTGCACCCTTCCAATAGCTATGCTTCCCATGCTCCTAAAAAATAAAAAATAGCACTACGAAAATTAACACAATTAAAAAAAAAGTAAACAAATGAAAAAAAAAATATTAACGTTGGGTTGCCTCCCAACAAGCGCCTAATTTAACGTCGCGATACGACGTGAACCACTTTCTGCCTCTACCTCGAGCTTATGAATTGAACCCCAAATTTTGATTCAAGCTTATGATTATTCTCCTGGGACGGTACAAATTTTTGTGAGCCAAAAATTAAGTAAACTCTCATGCACCTTTTGGCTCTCGATCGAAGGGTGTCACTTTGCCTAGACGGCCTTGAAAATTTTAAAATATAAGGCTCATCTACCTCTTCCCTTGACTTCTTTTTACGCTCATAAGGATCAATTCTCATTTCACTATCTGAACATAATGTACAGAAGTGTTTGGAATGAGGTCCGACACGCTCAAATACCTGAACTTCAAAATTTTCAGCCTCTTCGACACAAATTATACTAGAGTCAACTAAATTTGTATCCTCAATGTCCTTGCCTGACTCTAGTATCATTTCTTCAACATTGACATCATCAAATTCTAGCTGGTTAGAGTTTTGGTGTTCTACTCTGGACCTCTCTATTGGCACCTCCATTTCTGTCTCTAATACACACTGCTCCTGGCTACTATCCATAATATTAACTTATTGAGCATTAAAAGCTTCAACTAGTTGACTCACTTGAGCCTCCAAGTTGCGAATAATTGCCTCTTGCCTTCGTATCTGCAGTTGTGTCTCATTATTATTTCGTACAATGTACCTTAGCATATCCTTGATCTCCTTCAGGTCATTATTCCCGAGTCCTTTGTTCCTATTCACTTCATAAGAAAAAGTAGAACCATCATAGTAAGGGGTTGGAGAGGATAATAAATATAAGCACAACCATGAAAGTGACCATTTTGACTACCACACACATCACACACATTCCACAAATAAGATTAAGTTGGTGCACATAACTCGCTCTCGGGAATATTTTGATAATTTTGCCACATGTGGTTTCCTTCATAATATATATGAGAATCAATAGTAGAATTACCAACACCTAAACTCCCATAATTTCAAGATGTCATGTTTCTCAAATCAACAGGTAGAATAAAATAAAATTTAAAAAATAAAACAAAATAAAAGTTCAAACTTGAAACCTAGCATTATATATAGCTATAAATACACCGTTAGTTCCCGGAAACAGCGTCAAAATTTGATCACGCCCAACTTTAGTACTAAAAAGGATAAGCGGTCGCTGCAAATATAGTCCGGTCTAAAAGTCAGGAGTCGAATCCTACAGAGAACTAAGGTTTAGCTACAACAGTTTATTATTACTACGAAGACAAGCTCGAACAATTTCAAAGTTATAAATATTAAGATTCTTATGTCTAACTAATTAACTAACAAATTAAAGTGGTAAATTAATAAATAGGGATACTAAGGGTTGGAGACAAAATTGGGAAAGCCTAGAGTTATGATTTTCTCAATTGTCGGAATCCTTCCCGCTACGTCTCCTACAACTTCGCCTAAGTATTCTCTACTGATCACGAGCACTCGATTTATCGTAATTCTCTCTCGAGCAACTACAATAATGTACTAGTCATATTCTCTCGAATTACGCTAGCTCACACTTTTTCACTGCTCACTATGATCACGTCAAAGCTTCGTTATCTGTAATCCCGCTTTTAAACCCGCCGTATTGATCTCTCATATACCTTGGGAGTGATGTTGTTCGACAACAACCTAAATATGTACTCTTTCTTAAGAAATACATAATAAATAAGAACAATCAATTGATGGTCATTCAATCAACAACAATAAACACGTAGTTGAACAAGTAGGGATATTCAAAGGCAAAATTATATTAAAATGTAACAAGAATTCATCGTTTAATAGGTTCCATTAAACCCTAGATGAGAAAGTTTAGCTACTCATAACATACTAACAATCATGATAATAATTGAAAGCATTAAAATACAGATTAAGGAAGAGCTGAAGAGAAAACTCTTGCGATTAGTTGCTTCCAAGTGTTCCGTAGACTTTTGTCTCTCCAATAGTGTCCTCCCCCCTAAAAACTAAGCTTAGGAGGTATTTATAAGGTAGGGTTGAGGTCTACATGTCCAAAAATTGTGAGAAAATAAAAGTGGCTCGGATAGCATCTTCGGTGCGAGGCACTATCAGAGGCACCAACATTTCTGTGCGAGGCACTGTCAGGGGCGCCAATGTTTCTGCGCGAGGCACTATCTGGGGCGCCAATGACAGTGCCCTGGACAATGCCTTGCACTGTCTATGGCCGTGATTTTTCATTGCCTTGCACGTCTTCTTTTATTGCTCCATTTTGTAGCTTTGAGGTACCATTTCGTGCAATTTTTCTCCACTTCATGTCTAAGCATTCCTATACGTAAAATAAACTCTATTAAGTTCAATTATCGCACAAATTAACATCCAAACAACAAGAAAGTAGGATAAATAACATCAAAATATATAAAATTATAGCACGACATCAAGTAGCTTATGCAAAGTCCAATTTCTCAATCTCTTATTCCCACCAAATATCAGCCTCTTGACTTACTTACCACAAGTCTCTTTCTGAACCACATTATTAATTTGCCGCCTTAGTTAAATGGGTTCCCACTAGTGACAAAGGGCTATTTTTCACTAAGAGGATTAAAATATAAATAAATGAACGCATGACGATGCCAAGAAAAATTAATATATAATGTATATATATATAAATTACTTAGCTACACAATTTAATTTTTGGTGAACGAATATCAATTGACACCTCTTGAATACATGTGACTCCGCCTTCTCACACTCCAACTTGAAAAGGGTGGCATGTCTCTTCTGTGTACACAATTTACTACTAGTACTTAACCATGATTAATTAATGTTTATATACATCTTAATTTATTAGATAACCATAGTAAAGTAGTAATGTGATTTGTTGTAATAACGGGCGTAGGGAATTTCCCGCACACACATATATGATCTAAGAGATTTCTGATAACAAACAAGATTCTTCATTTCCACAAGTCTGGAAATGAAGTAGATGCTCTCAAAACTCTCATTTCTTGATTGTTCAAACGATTATATTTTCTGAACTTCTTGGTGCCTTTTTGAAATATTTCTTCTTCTTTTACATCAAGTGTTACTTATGGAGAAGCTTACTCGTAAATACGAAGCTTTATTATTATATTTAACCAACTGATTACTACTATTAGATATTAACCCTCTTCTGCAGGCACCACTAGACCAGACGATACTAGTAGTCTCTAATTCTCTGGTTTATAGATATATCAAATCGAACTCATCCAATTAAAAGACACTACTAAATAAATAAAAAATTACAGATATTTTAGTAAGGAATTGAATTAACTCCCTAATCGCAGTCTATATCCCTAATCACTTTATCAGCCAGTCCTACATTAATGGTGCAATCCATCTCCGTAGATTTCTTTTTCTTCAAAACAAATATTAGCGCCACTTTCCCCTCCAATTTTGACTTGCTGGTCAAAGTTAAAGTTTCAGAATTCGTATCATTCCTTAGCTTCGAGTCCTTAGGTATATCCTTTGACGAAAGATTCACAAGCACATTAAATATCTTGGTGGACTTGAAACCAGCTTTGCCATGGGAAACAAAGGCTTCTCCAATATTTACACCATTATAGAAAAAATAAATAGTGCTGTCTCTGTACTTGTAAGGTCCAAAATTGGCGTTCTTAACACCAAATTCAGCATTCATTGTAATGTTGAATGAAGAATTTTCTGCATTTTTCGACAACACATCAAAGGTAGCTGACCGGATGCGAAACTTGGGAGTTCTGACTTTCATTATGTACAATGAAGAGAAGAGAGTGACTGCAATTTGAAACAGAGTAGAGAGTGCAACAAAAATTAAGAATTTCTTGCGTTTCTTTTTGCGCAGCTCTTTGGATTGTACGGAGTTGGCTGATTCTTCAGCTTGCTTTGCATGTCCGTTAGTCTGAAGTTGATGTTCCCCTTCTACAGCCATTTAGTTTCAAGTACAAGTAAAAATCTGATTTCAATAAAAAAGTATGTGGACTGAGCTCAAAGAATTTTAGTATCTGAAGACCGAGATATAAAAAAGGAAAATTCTTGTATTTATATAGTTCAAAAACAACTAGTAAGAGTAGTGACAATTGGTAAGGCAAGTCTGATGCTTATTGTTACCTAACTACAAGGGGTTTATAAAGTCAAAGCGCGTTGAAATAAAGTGCTTCTTGTTGTGAAAAGAGTTTGCGTTAGCTATTAAGTGCTTGGGAAAGTGCAGGCGCGCGATTGGATGACATATCATTTCACATAAGGAATTTAAGAGGATCGACCGCATATATAGAAGCTTCTCATAAGTCAGCAGTTGAAAGTAAACAGCCACTTAATTTGTCAACTTCTTCTATGGTGCCACTACTAGAAATCCAGCCACTTAATTTGTCAACTTCTTCTATGGTGCCACTACTAGAAATCCTCAAAAATCAAACAGCCACTTAATTTGTCAACTTCTTCTATGGTGCCACTACTAGAAATCCTCAAAAATCGATCGCTGCCAACCGACCGACTTGGGTCAAAAACTCGACCAAAAAATAAGTCGAAGTCGGTCGGCTTTGCAAAATATTTTTCTTTTTAGTTTTTTATTTATTTTTGAAATCGGTCGAATTCGTTCGATTCTTTTTAGCGCCAAAATACAAGAAATTACTTTTACTTTATGAGAAATTTTATTTTCAAGAAACCGACCAACTTCGATTGATTTTTTATTTAAAGTAAATTAAACTTAAAATTAATATTCATAAAACCGACCAAAATCGGTCGGTCATATCGGACGGTCATTTTAAAAATTGATCGATATCTGTAGGTTATTTCCGCGCGAAAATGTAATTAAAGAGTATAAATAAAATAAAAGAAAGTCTTAAACCATAAAGCACCAATAGCCTAGTGGTAGAATAGTATTCATCCACAGTACAAACCCCGATTCGATTATAAGATGGTGTATTTTTTAATTACATATTTTTTCAGTCAATTATTTTTTGGTCGGTAGTGAAATTTAATTGACCGACCAATTTCAGTTAGCTCTATCGACCGCACGATTACTAATAACTACGAATCGTTCAGATTTTGACCGGTTTTTGCCAATTATCGATCAATCGGTCGATTTTGGTTGTAGATATTTGCCCTGTTTTTAGTAGCGTGCAAATTTCGAAGGGTAGTGACAATTGGTAAGAGATATTTGCCCTGTTTTGGTTGTAGATATATGTGTCCTAGCTACGGCCTTCATTAATAAATTTTTCTTTGTTTTATTTGTAAGCAGTCGCGGAGATATCCTTTTGTAAAATTAGTCATGACACTGCGTCGTAAGAAAAATTCATGTTATATGTGTAGATAGTAGTAATATTTTTAAAGATTATGCATAAATACATTGTCGACGCCTTATAGCTCAATACAATAATACTACATGACTCCTGTCATTGAATATACTACTACACTATTTTGAAGTGGCGCATGCTCAGGTCAAATCGAGTGCATTATTCCAAAAATAAGTAGGCAGATTTCATTCCACACACTTATGCAACTTGTGGATGGGAGTACACACAGAATAGAAGAGGGATACAATTAAATTTTAGAGAAAAATAAGACCACGAAAAAGAAATTAATCTTGGTATTGTTTCACGGGGAATCTGTAATACTACAAGACTTAATTAGTAGCACGTAGTTGCAGGGTTTGAGTCCTCCAAGTTTGAAGTATTTGACAACATATATAGGGACGAAGGACAAGTTTCCGGTGGATTTTGGAGCTAAAAGAACTTCCCCTTAATATATACTGTTTGTAATAATATATCATTCTCCTCCGGCTAAAAGACTAAAGGGATGTTGGCAGGAGCGGACCCACATAGTATCAAGCGGGTTCAATTGAATCCGCTTCGTTAAAAATTTATACTGTGTATATTAATAAATTATATTTAAAACTGAGGTCGGAGAACATAATGATAAAAAGAACCCGCCTGGAGCAAGCAAGATCTCTTGTGAGACGGTAAAGAGGGTTCAAATTGTATATGAGGAGGTACTGTGCTCGAATCTCGCTAGGCTGATATCCTCTTCTTTTGTCATTTTTCTAATTCTGTTAATTTTCTTTACTTGAATTCAATAAAAATTATTCTATAGTTTAAATTTGTTTCGAAAAATTTCCTCACCACGAAGTGAATTCAGATTTTTCTTTCTTAAAATTTGATGAAGCATGCAAGATAATTGTTTAAATTATTTAGTCTATCTTGAAATGTTTTTGTTTAATACTGAACTTTCTGGTTTGGTGTATAGCTCTTTTCCTCTAATTATTGGAATTACTTTAGTATTTATGAAAAAGCTTTTTTATTCCCTTTCCTCTGCAAATAACAGTTTCTCAATAATAACAAGAAATGTTCTAGATTTTATTTACACATCCTGGAGTTAATAAATTTTGGTAAATTTGAATTTCTTATAGTAAAATTTGTTAAATTAAATAGATAAATTGGTAAAATAGAAATAAATAATTTTTTTTGTATTATTTTAAAAAATATTTTCAACTTTGTTTAAACTTTAGAATGCCGACTTTAAAATGACTTCATTTTGCTATTATGCTAAGAGCAATAAAGGAAGAAAAAAAGGTGATCAAACCCTACTTGTCATATCTGACACCTTATACTAATATGTGTAGTCATTTTTGGCTGAACCCGCTTATACAAAATCATTCGTCCGCCACTGGATATTGGGTTTATGAAATATAGTTATTCTAGAATTATAACCTACTGATTATTTATATAGTGAATAATAATGCGATGAATATTATGTGATGAAAAATAATGCAAGAATCCTTATGCGGTGTTTTATTTGTCTTAATTATATTTATTCATGTATTACTAATATATACTTTTTTATTTCATATTTTATTATGTATAAGATAATATACTATAAATTTTGTATCACTTATACGTAAGGGTGTTCATGGTTCGGTTTGGTTCGATTTTTTCCTACAAAGATATCAAATCAGATAAGTTAATTTTTTAAATATTGGAATCAAACCAAACCAATTATGTCGGATTTTTATCGATTCAATTTATGTCGATTTTTATCATTTTTTTTATTTTTTCGGGTTTTATCGGTTTTTTTTTTAAAGATGAGGCATACACTACTTAAAACATATTCCGACGACTACATTTTCAACTTAATGTTAGGTGTTTTTCCTGATTGTTTTACCCATATTTGGTTTTCCTATTTTTTTGAAGGACAACATATTTACCATAATTGATTTTTCCTTTTACGTAAAGGAAAATATAATTATTCCATATTTGGCTAGTCCTTTTTTGGAGGAAAATATTTTTGACTTCTATAAATTAAGGATCATTACTTCTCATTCAGTAGTATCCACAATGTAGGCATAATGAGTTTGAGAGTCTTGTTTAGGGGAAAAACTCTTCGGGACAAGTGTTAGAGTGTCACTTGTATTTTTCTATTTGCGAGGTCCTTCTTTCGATATTTTGTACTCTTTTTTATATAGTGGATTGCTCATCTCCATCATGGACATAAGTCAATAGACCCAACCACGTTATATGTTTGTCTTTTTTTGGTATATTTCTCCTTTGTTGTATGCTGAGGATAAAAAATAACAATTAGAAGATTGAAGGAGTTCAACGAGTTGGAGAGAATAAAAAGCAGTGAAGTTATCCCTGTTTAGCAAAGGAGAAAAAAAACGTGCAAAAGTTTGACACTGAAAAAAATTGTAAAGCAAAGAATGGTATCAACATTCAGCAACATCTGCAAATTCGAATAACTTTCGATTCTTCAGGTATCGTTTAAACTCCTTATTTGAGCCTTCTTGACAGATTTCTTAAGTTTTCTTCTTTTATTCACTCACTACATATTAGTCTAATTATATACCACAAAGAGGGCCAAACACACAAGTTTTTAACTTGGTATAAAATTTAACGAGTAAATTATATAAAAGGTTGAAATTGATAGATTATGAATCAATTTGAGTGAAGAAATTGTGACAAAAAGCTACTTCCATAAGGACATAGTGTAGTTATTAGCTTAAACGAGCTCTAGAAATTTTTAAAGTAATCTGGAATCATATGCCTTCTACAGTAACTTTGCCTTAGGCTAAGAAATTTATATATGATTTAAAGAGCATGATTAAGGTATAGAAGTATTCTCGGGTAGAGTAGAAAAATCTTATTTGGCAAATATTCTCAGGTAGAGTAGAAAAATCTTATTTGGCAAATTAAGAGTTAAACAAGAAAGCGTAAAGGTTGGTTATTGTGAATTGGTATGTTGACGGTTCATGGAATTGATACATAGATTGATACAATTTAGGTGATAGAAGAAGCCATACGGATTGCTCGAAGTGACGCGTTTGATATTTCGACACGAATACTGTGAGTAGTAATCTTACTGCAATTTGTGATTTCATAACCTTCTGCATGGTTTATACATTATTTTGAAAATAAAATATGTTATCGAATGTTTGAAATTGCATGTGGGATAAGTCCTTTACTTGATATGGTACTGAATAATTTACTTGAGATGTTTACAGTTATTTAAAATGTTCTCACTGTTACTAGACATATTTTACTGTTACTAGAAATATGATTATCGTTACCGAAATTGAATTACATGATTTGATAAGAATTGAAATGCCCTAAACTGGTTTGAAAATGCTTCCATGTGAAGATTTACTGTTTACAAAGAAAAGTATGAATGAGAGGAGACTTTGAAGGATCTCGTAGCTAACGACAGGTTCTTTAGACCTGGTGCACTTTGTATTTAGCGATTACCGAGTACAATTATAGCCCTCGCTAGTGGGAAGGTAGAACTAGCATACAGTTACAATTTTCTCTCGAGTAGGGACCTACAGTTATATTTGACTCCTTTTACGAAGGGGTCCACACAGTGATACAAATTACATGATCCTTTTCTGAAAACCTCCCAAATATAAAGATTTCTATGGCACAATATTTACCAAGTTTATTATTGAATTATTAAATTGATTTTGTTACAGGAAACACACAATGAGACTAATTATTATCACCGTTTTAAAAAAGGACATTTTATTTTTTGATTAATATACAAGCATATTTTCTGACTTGTCCCCAATTAAAAATAGTTGTGGTTAAATATTATTACTCACTCAGCTAGCGATTCACTCCCCGCTATTATTTTTATAGAGACAACAGTAGACACAGGCGAGAATTCCGTTAGTTAGAGTACATAAGTTGACAATTCTTGATGAGCCCCGCATTTATTCGGGTGGGCAAAGATTGTTATTTGTTTGTTATAGTCTCTTTCTTAAAACTCTTAGAGTCGCTCCATAGTCATTTTTATGAGTGTCATAAATATTCTTTTATTGATATAGACTAGTGACTCGTATTAGACTTTCCTATCGTATACTTGGAGATGAAGTGAGTATAATTGTGTTGGAAATACTTCATGAATGAGGCTTATAACTTGTTTGGTCGATGAGGCTTATTTGGGAGCACTTGCTCCTAAGCGTCGATCATGATCCTAAATTAGGCTGTGACATCTCCGTCGTGGACATAGGTCAATAGATCGAACCACGTTATATGTTTGTATCTTTTTTGGTATATTTGTCCTTTGTTATCTGATTGGTTTGCTTTACTAGCTTCCACATGACACTTGATTTTTTGGTCCTAATACGTAACACTATTAAACCAATTACTCTTTGAGAAATCCATCATTTACCAAGATATATTGATAATAATTAAATCAAATAGTGATGAATAATTTAAGAACTCAATTAAAAATAGAATATTTTTAACATGAAATAGATTCTTGTACTTAGCAAAAGAAAACTGCAATTAGAATGCAAAAAGGCAAAGAACTAGATTGTTATAATAGAAAAGAACTAGACTAAAGTGCAAACAATTAACATGTACCATAAAAGTTTAGAAACTTTATATAAAAATATAAATATATATAGGTGTAATAATAAATTTTAAATAGCTACTTTTATAGTCGGTTTGGTTCGATTTTTCGATTAGTTTTTGATTAAAATCAAAACAAAATCCAAATTTGTTTGGTTCTTAAATTTCAAAAACAAACCAAACCCAAAAAATACAAATTATTTTGGTCGGTTTGATTCGATTTTTGTTATGGTTAGATTTTTCGGATTTTTATGAACACCCCTACTTATATGTCACGATTAGCTACGTATAAAGTTTAATAAGACCAACCATATATCACATCAAATTATTTAATAATTATTATTGCTTGTATGACAGACTAGACATTGTATTACTTATGAAATATTTTATGATGAGATTATACTTTTGTTATGCGGTAAACTGATGTCGTGATATAATTTCATATGTTTTGACGTTATTCACCTTACTTGTTTATTATTTGGATGCTAATTCGTGCGATAATAGAGTTTAATAGAGTTTATTTTACGTGTAGGAATGCTTGGACAAGAAGTGGAGAAATATTACACGAAATGGTATGTCAAAGCTATAAAATGGAGCAATAAAAGAAGATAATGCAAGTCTTTGTCTAGGGCATTGTCATTGGCGCCTCTGACAGTGCTTCGCAGGGAAATGTTGGTGCCTCTGATGGTGTCTCGCTGAGTAATGTTGGTACCTCTGACAATGCCCCATGCCGACGATATTTATCCGAGCCACTTTTATTTCCTCCTTAATTTTGGACGTGTATACTTTAACCATACCTTATAAATACCTCCAAAACTTAGTTTCTATAGGGAAACATCATTGAGAGGCAAAAGGATACAAACACTATGGATCACAGATCACAAGAGTTTTTCTCTCTGTTCTTCTTTAATATGTAGTTTAATGCTTTTAAATATGACTATGATTGTTTATACAATTATGAATAGCTAAACTAATCTAGGGTTTGATGGAACCTTTTTGTGAATGAATTCTTGTTACGTTTTAACATAATTTTGCCTTTGAATATCCTTACTTATTCAACTATGTGTTTATTGTTGTTGATTGAATGTCCATTAATTGACTGTGCCTATTTATTATGTGTTGCTTGAGAAAGAGTACATATTTAGGTTATTGTCGAACAACGTCACTCCCAAGGTATATGAGAGATCAATACGGCGGGTTTAAAAGTGGGATTAAAGATAACGAAACCTTGACGTGATCATAGTGAGCGGTGAAAATGTGCGAGCTAGCGTAATTCAAGAGAATATGTCTAGTACATTATTGTAGTTTCTCGAGAGAGAATTACGATAAGTCGAGTGCTCATGATCAGTAGAGACAACTTAGGCGAAATTGTAGATATAGCGGGAAGGATTCTGACAATTGAAAAAATCATAACTCTAGGCTTTTCTAATCTTGTCTCCAACCCTTAGTATCCCTACTTGTTAATTTACTACTTTAATTTGTTAGTTAATTAGTTAGACATAAGAATCTTAATATTTATAACTTTGAAATTGTTTGAGCTTGTCTTTTTAGTGATATTGAACAATTATAGTAAAACCTTAGTTCTTTGCGGGATTCGACTCCGAACTTTTAGACCAGATTATATTTGCAGTGACCGCTTATCCCTTTTAGGACTAGAGTTGGGTGTGATCAAATTTTGGCGCTGTTGCCAGAGAACTAACGATGTAGCTGTAGTTGTACATAGTGTTAGGTTTCAAGTTTGAACTTTTATTTTGTTTTATTTTTATTTTTATTTTTATTTTTGATTTGAGACACATGGCATCTTGAAATTGTGAGAGTTTTGATGTTGGTAATTCTACTTTTGATCCTCCTTATGAATATTGTGGAGGAAACTACCCATGACAAAATTATCAAAATATTTTCGAGAGCGAGTTATGTGCCCCAACTCAATCCTATGTGTGGCATGTGTGTGAGATGTGTGGTGGTCAAGATGGTCACTCTTATGGTTGTTCTTATATTTATTATCTTCTCCCAACCCCTTATGTCACGTCCCAAAACCTACTATAGGTCGTGATGGCGCCCAACATCGCCGTTAGGTAAGCCAACGGTGAACTATCACGTAAATTTTTTATTTTATTACTTTCAAAATCATAAACTTTTATTAAGTAAGGAAATTTACACCTTTAAAATTTATGGGTACATACTTAATTAGTATTGCATAAAATAAAAGGTGATAATAATATGCAAATCCGTAAGCATCAACTAAAATATCCCCAAAACTCGGTGTCACAAGTGCATGAGCATTTACTAAGCAATACAACAATAATACAACATCTGTGTGGAATGTAAGTAAGACATGATAAAGTAAATGGTACGCCGGAGACTCTGTGGGCTCCGGTACGTAGTCTGGAGTGCAGCTCACCGTAAAGTCTCCTCAGTAGTTGCGCCTACGCGCCCAGATGTCCACCAAATGAACCTGTCAGATCCTGCACATTTAGTGCAGAAGCGTAGCATGAGTACGTAGATCAACGCGTACCTAGTAAGTATCTAACCTAACCCCGGAGAAGTAGTGATAAGGGGACGACACCGACACTTACTAGAGGTCCAACAAAGCAGTATGCGAAATCCTAAACAGATATGAAGCACAACAACAATAGTGGGATAAAATGGTAACCAACATAACCCTTCAAAATTTCTTTTAACGATATAAATTTCTCAATCTCGTATTCTATCTCAACAACTCGAAAATATAAAATGCCAAAATCAAGTGAATAAGTAATACCATATGAAATGTCAGCCATCAGTGGAAGGATAATCTCATGAATATTTGGTCTGCTAGCGATATAACACACGATTATGCTGAGGTCGTACGACCCGATTCTGAATAATGTGTATACCGACGAGGGTCGAGTGACACGAACCATAGATGCATCTATTATACTGCCGAGGTATTCGGCCCGCTCCACAAGAAAGGAAGAATTTTATCAAATCACGAGGAGCGTGCTTACAACACAGATACATGTGCATAATAGTGAATATACCCCTTTACGTTTACCAAATATCTTGGCAATAACTCAAGGTGATAAAACTCAGCCTAATATATATTTCTAAATCAATTTTAATTGTAACTTCAATTAATTAAGCTAGCAAAATGAGTCCAAACATTTCAAATATTACATGATAAATCCCTAAGTCTACTCGGACATAAACATGCTCTAGCTACGTATGGATTCTCATCACCTCGTGCGTACATAGCACCCACAACTAGTAGCACATATCAATTACATCACCTAGGGGGTAATTTATCCCTCACAATGTTAGACAAGAAACCTACCTCGCTCCGAAGTTCCATAACCGACTATAATGCCTCTCTAACTCTTCAATTCAAAGCCAAACGATCTGAAACTAGTCAAACAATGTGTAAATCAATCAAAATATACTCAAATCCATATAATTTAACAATTTATAAAAATTCCCAACTCTGCTCGAAAAGTCAACAAACTCAACCCCCGGGCCCACGTGCCCGGATTCCGAAAATTCTTAAAGATAATCATTACCCATAATGCCACAAACCCAAATATATAATTTATTCCCAATTCCATGTCCAGTTTCATGGTCAAAATCCAAAAATACTCAATTCTAAGTTTTCTACCACTATCTCACAATTTCTACTAATTTTTCAATTTAAATCCATATATACACCATGTATTTTACTCACAAGGTGTAGAAATCTCTTACCTCAAGATTGATGATGAAAATGACTCCTCCAAATCGCCCCAAAGATCGCCCAAGCACGATATGAATGAGTGAAATGAGCAAAAATCCCGACTAAGCAACATATATTATTCCCAGGCGTCTTCGCACCTGCGGGCACCCCAGCCGCACCTGCGGAAAAATGTCTGCTCCTATGGAAGTCACTTAGGCCTCGACCAGCCGCACCTGCGAGGGCGGTCCTTCGGCCCTCCCCTCGCTTCTGCGCTTTCGCGCCTGCGGGATCCCATCCGTTTCTATGAAGCCAGCCACGCCTCTCCAACTCCTCGTCTGTGAAGCCTCATCGCATCTGCGGGCTCGCAGATGCGGAAATCCTTCTCGCACCTGCGACCACTACCCAGCTCACCAAGAATCGCTTTTGCGACCCTTTGGCCTCTTTTGCGGTCTCGTACCTTGATCTCGTCCAATTTCACTCCTCTATTTGAGGATATGAAAACGGTCGATGCAATAGTAAACACCCAATAAAAGTCGGGGTCGAATTCCGTAAGGAGCTATGTGAATGGGTGTTAGTAATATATTTCTTAGCGTGTGAGTTTGCATATCTAAATTTTCACTTCCGCAATATTTGGTTTTGTTTGAAAATATAAATTGAACTACGATTGCGATTTAAAGAATGAAACTAGAAAATTGTTTTTGGTTGTTTTTTAAATGATATAAAAGGCCTAGGGCTATGACCTAGTTGTAAACTTTCAAACTTGTTTTATTAGTCGGGGTATATTATAGTTATCAATACTCAAGTACTCACTCATAACCTCTCGGTCAGAGAGTGATTTTTCCCAATTTGGCCTTCTCAAGTCCAAATGGGTATTGAACAAAATAATTGATAATAAGCTCAAGTCGGATTTTACTATCTCTAGGTTCAACCCTTTAATTGGGCTTATCAATATCTTGATTGACCCAATTTCTTGCTAGCCAAGTTTTTCTAGACTAAGTCTCTCTTTCTCAAGTAGAGACCGAGTCAAATAGGCATGAAATAAGTTTTGCAACCATTAATTCTTCACATAAAAGCAAGAATTAGGTTAGATAATCAACACTCAATTATAAACAAACAATAAATCAAATACCCATTAAGTTTACACTAGGGTTGGGTCACAACCCTAGAGAAACTCTAGCTACTCATGCTTAAATTGGAAGAAAAAGAAGAAGTGATAACTAAACCCATATAGATAATTAAAATGACGAAATCAATATTCAAAAAGCTCAAAATAGCAAAAATTACTAAAAAGAGCAAAAGAAACCGTCTAGTGTGGTTGTTGATGTCAAAGGTTAACCGAAAAAGGTGAAACTCTTCTATTTATACAGTGCTGGAATTTTTGGACAAAAATGCCCTTTCGGAGGTTTAGCGGCCGCACAATTCCATGTGCGGTCCGCACTTTGCTTCAGCTTGACAGGATTGGAAACCTGCGGCCACACAATTTTGAACTGCGGCAGCATTTCTCTCTTTCTGTGGACAGTAAAAATATGTCTGCGGTCACACCATGCTCTTTTGCGGTCCGCATAAATGTGGTTGCGGCCACATAACTGTTCTTCTGTGGCCGCACAATAATTGTGCGGTCCGCACTCTTATTGAACTTGAGAAGTAGGTTCTCTGAACTTTGGATTTTACCCAGTTTATGCGGCCGCACAATTTCATGCATGGTTCGCATCTTGCAACCTTCTTTGATTGAATTGCTTCATGACCTGTGGCCGCAAATGGTATTCTGTGGACCGCACTTTGAGCTTTTGTGCTGTTTTTGTCTTTAAGTTCAGATTACTCCTTCTTGAAGTGGATTTCATCTTTTGAGCTCATCTTCCAATATTCCTGCAATTAAGTATATTTTATCAGTTTTCGGGAACACAATTAAGCGCTTTTGGACTGAAACGACAATAAAAAGGTGCTAATAAGTAGTCAAAATCCCCACTTATCACACCTGCAGCCATAAACCTCGCATGTGCGATCACACCAGAAGCCTTAAGCTTCAGTAATTCCTTAAGTCCAAAACTCAACTCGATTCCAATCCGATTTGCACCCGAGGCCCCCAGGACCCCATCCAACCATACCAACGCATCCTAAAACATGATACAAATTTAGTCGAAACCTCAAATCACACCAAACAACATCAAAACTATGAATCGAAGATCGAAACCTTCTTTTAAGTTTCAAACATTCAAACTTCGACGAATGCGTCCGATTCATACATATACATTCCGTAATATTGCCAAACTTTACGTACAAGTTATAAATCATGATACGAACCTATTCCAAGGCTTAGAACCCCAAATGGACATCGATAACACCAAATTTCACTTCAAACCAAATTAAGAAAATTTTTAAAATTTTAAAATACCAACTTTTCATAATAAGCGCCGAAATATTCCCAGACCACCCGGTACTCAACCCGAACACACGCCCAAGTCCGAAATCATCATACGAACCTATGGAACCTTCAAATTCCGATTCTGAGATCGTTTACTCAAAAGTCAAACCTTAGTCAACTCTTCAAACTTAAAGCTTTCGAATTTAGAATTTTTCTTCTGAAACAACTCTGAACTTCCCGAAATTCAATTCGACCACACGTACAAGTCATAAAACATGAAGTAAAGCTACTCACGGCCTCAAACCCTCGAACGGCGCACTAGAGCTTAAAACTACCGGTCAGGTTGTTAGACCTTACTATGATGGTTCTACTTTTTCTTGTGAAGTTAATAGTAACAAAAAACCCAGGGATGCGGAAGAGATCAAGGATATGCTAATGTGCTTTATGGAATAAAATAATAAAAAACAACTGTATATACAAAGGCAAGATACTACCATTCGCAACCTAGAGGCACAAGTGAGTCAATTAGTTGAAGCATTTGATACTCAACAAGCCAATATTGGGGATAGTAGCCAAGAAGTGCATGAAGTAGATACTGAAATTGAGGTGCTAATGGAGGAGGTTAGAGTAGAACACCAACAATTTATCCAACTAGAATTTGAGGTTGCCGATGTTGAAAAAGTAATACTAGATTCAGCCAAGGACATTGAAGATACAAATTTAGTTGACTCTAGTGTGATTGGTGTTCAGGAGGTCAAAACTTTTGAAGTTAAGGTATTTGAGCGTGCCAGACTTTATTCCAAACACTTCTCTACATTATGTTTAGATGGTGAAATGAGAATTGATCCTTATGAGCATAGAAAGGAGTCAAGAAAAGAGGTAGATAAGCCTTATATTTTAAATTATTTAAGGCCGCCTAGGCAAGGTGACACTCCTCGGTCAAGAGCCAAAAGGTGCATGAGAATTTACTTAAGTTTTAGTTCATAAGAATTTATACCGCCCAAGGAGCATAACCATAAACTTGAATCAAAACTTGGGGTTCAATTCATAAGCTCAAAGTGGAGGTAGAAAGTGGTTCACGTCGTGCCACGACGTTAAATCAGGGAAACCCAACTTTACCGCTTTTTTTTATTTTTAGTTATTTTTTTATTTTATTATTTTTGTAGTGTCATTTTTTATTTTTTAGGAGCATGGGAAGCAAAGCCATTGGAAGGATGCAACGACAAACCAGATGGTTAGAACTAAGTGTTGAGTGCCTACCCAAAATAAAATATTCGAGGAGAAGTCTGAGTACCCATGAGCTGCTAGTGCTTCGGCCTTTGGCCTACCAGGGATTCTCTTTTACCCTCTTATTATTTATATTGTACATTGGGGATAATGCACAATTTTAAGTGTGGGGTGAGAAAATTATGTGGGTGATATTCTATGCTATTTTAGTTGTGTTAGTTTAATTGATAGTTATTTTTAGGAATTCCTTTTTTTGGACTTTTCTCAATGATGGATCTCCTAGACAGTTTTCTTGAGGGATTAAAGTCTAAACAAAGAATACAAAAAAAAAATTAGAAAATAGAAAAATACAAAAATATATCTTTTTATTTTTCTTAGGTAGTAATAATCCCATGTGGTTTTTCTTTGTATACCGGTTCTTTTCCATGGGATGTAACTTGAACCGGATAATAGTATTATTTTTCTTAGAGTAGAGTAGTACTTAGGAAATAAAGGAGAAGAACTGATGTGATTCGCACCTTTTGACTTGTTTGATGGTTGCATACTTAGGTTCTAGCATATGTTTTACCTTCCCTTAACTTTAAATATGTGATGATGCCTTGATAAAAAAATAGCATGTGTTATGAGTCCAATATCTCGTTTGCTTGACTTGTGTTCATGTCGTACTTAATGCTTAATATATCTCTTGGTTGTGTGAATACTTATTTGATTGAGAGTCCGAATGAAATCGTCCTTAGGGAGTCATGTGCCATGTGTGAAGTGAGTTCTTTGCATATTCCATGTTGTTGCATTTGAGTCTAGAACTTTCCCGAAATATGAATTGAATTGAAATCCTAGGTGTTGCTCGATTTGAAAAGTGATATTAGCCTTTCTTTGATCTCTTTAAGTTTTGTTGCCTATCACAAATAAAATCATCCCTAGTTGCCCTTTGAGTCTTATAAGCCTTTCTTTTGGCACCCGTATTACAAGCATATCCCTGTTTATTCTTAATTGAAACATTTTGATCCTTAGACCTCTTAAAGCACTTGAATTGTAAAGAGAGCGCTAGAAAGAAGTAATGATTATACTTGGGGTATCTTTTGAGTGGAACCAATAGAAGGAAGAAATGTGCACTTGTGCTGTAAATAAAAAATATTAGCGGTAAGGCAAAAATACAAAAATAAAAAAAGAAAGAATAAAATAAATAAATAAATAAAGATTTCTTACTTTTGCTAGTGGATGTGTTCTGAAGCAGTGTGTAAAGAAGAAGGAAAATATTCTGGGGTGAGTTATCTTGTGATAATTGAAGCAAATTGAAGAAATTTTGCGCTTAAAGTTGAATACGTGACGTGTTAAAGTGATCAGGAGGGTTAGCCACTATAGGATTTCCTACCCGTCTCTTAGCCATATTACAACCATAATAAAGTCCTAGTTGATTACGGACTGAGCATGCCTACATTAGGAGAGGTTTACATAGTGGGCAAGCCTATGGTACCTTTTGCGTGCATGTGACTTCTTTGAGAGAGTGAGTGATTTTTCTTCATATATGTGAGTCCTTAAAATATATTCGATCATGTGATTTGGATGTGTGGACTGCTTACTTTTTGTTTTATTATGAGGGCACATAGTTTCATAAAGGATAGATAACATTATTAGACTTCTTTGTTAGATTAAGTATTCAAGCCTCAGGTGCATTGTGACATTGAGTTATTTTTCGAGGCTAGGATTGTTATAATCATGTGTTGGATATGTTGAAATTGGGCATAAGTACAGAAAGTGTATTTTGACTGCATATGCTAGATCTTAATGGTTATTATCAACCATTGTCATAGGTGTAGTGTGTTGTGAATGCGTGGTTTGTTGGGTCCTTAAAGAGGAAGTGTTTAGTTGGTTAACTCGAGGGCAAGCAACATTTAAGTGTGGGTGTTGATGTTATGCTATAATTTCATATATTTTGACATTATTCACCTTACTTGTTTATTATTTGGATGCTAATTCGTGCGACAATTGAGCTTAATAGAGTTTATTTTACCTGTAGGAATGTTTGGACATGAAGAGGAGAAACGTTGCACGCAATGGTACCTCAAAGCTACAAAATGGAGCAATAAACGAAGACAGTGCAAGGCTTTGTCTAGGGCATTGTCATTGGTGCCTCTGACAGTGCCTCGCGGAGAAATGTTGGCGCCTCTAATGGTGCCTTGCGGAGTAATGTTGGTACCTCTGACAATGCCCCGCGCCGATGATGTTTATCCGAGCCACTTTTATTTCCTCCTTAATTTTGGACATGTATACTTTAACCCTACCTTATAAATACCTCCAAAACTTGAATGACCATCAATTAACTATGCCTATTTATTATGTATTGCTTTAGAAAGAGTATATATTTAGGTTGTTGTCGAACAACGTCACTCTCAAGGTATATGAGAGATCAATACAGTGGGTTTAAAAGCGGGATTAGAGATATCGAAGTTTTGACGTGATCATAGTGAGCGGTGAAAAAGTGAGAGCTAGCGTAATTCGCGAGATATGACTAGTACATTATTGTAGTTACTCGAGAGAGAATTACGATAAGTCGAGTGCTCATGACCAGTAGAGAAAATTTATGCGAAATTATAGGAGACGTAGTGGGAAGGATTCCGACAATTAAAAAAAATTATAACTCTAGACTTTTCTAATCTTGTCTCCAATCCTTAGTATCCCTAGTTGTTAATTTACTACTTTAATTTATTTAGTTAATTAGTTAGACATAAGAATATTACTATTTATAACTTTAGAATTGTTAGAACTTGTCTTTTTAGTGATATTGAATAGTTATAGTGAAACCTTAGTTCTCAGTGGGATTCGATTCCGAACTTTTAGACCGGATTATATTTGCAACGACCGCTTATCCTTTTTAGGACTAGAATTGAGCGTGATCATAAACCAAACTAAAAATACATAAATATCCTTGATCCCATTAAAGCTTGCAGCTGCAGCTAAAACGCTGCTTTTTATGTTTGATTTCCTTCTTTTACCAATCAAATGCTAGTCTTAAGTAAAATCAATAATCATGGTTCATTAGGATATTACTGAACTTTGGTAATAAGTAATCATTTAAGGATGTTACCTTCTATCCGTCCACCCAAGAAGTAAATTTTAAGAACTAGAACTACTTCAGATGTAACCATCAATTAGCGGTGTATCCACTCAAATTTTATGTAATTATTACTAATTAGCCTTCCTCACAATCAAAATTGACTACAGATGCGCCAATCCTCCAAAATTGACTTGTCTATACGTTATTATTGTGGGTAAATATAATCATAAAAATGTGTTAAGTTTCCCCATTGTTTCAAAGTTCCCCATTGCTTACTTTCAGGAAAAGTAGGCCCATAAGACCTACTTTTAACTTGAGCCTTTCAGTTGTACTGTCTACAGAGAGGGCCAAGTTGCTCTTAGCGTTAAGATATGAGCACAAGTATATGCCGAGTGACCCGAGTCTGCCGATCCTACTCCTTGAGTTCTTAGTGAGGTTTCCATTTTCTGGTTTTATTGGCCCATACCCTTTTTTTATCCCATGCCACTTATTATTATTATTATTATTATTATTATTATTATTTATTATTATTATAAAGTAATTGAGCTTAACACTGACAGTACTATATATGTATTTTCATATTATCACCATACTTATAGTCACTACAGGTAAATATTTATAGTAGCTTAGTAAGTTTAGATTGGAATGCTAGAAAAATGTTACATTTAGTTAAACTACATAATACTTAAGAAATTCTTTAAATTGTAAGGGTATATAATTCAAATCTTTTATAATAAGCAATCCAGTACCGCCATGAACGAAAGTAGACTACTAAAAATCTACTGTTTCAATATATTGTTTGCTCTAGTATCAGTTATATATTTTTATCTAAGCATATTAGTCTAAGAGAGGAAAATGAGAAGAAATACTTAAATGAAAAGATTGTAAAAGTCATACGTTTTGTCACCACCTTACGAAGATATGAATATGTTCGATACATGCAACACACTTAGTAAAGTAGTATCTCTAATGGGAACATCTACTAACTAGTGAAGGAAAACGCGATAAACTAAATATATTAATTTAGCGCGTAAATCGTAAAACGAGAACTTACTTGTTAGCATAGCAGAAGCGGAAGACGGATGGACTGCGACTGAAATTACTAGTTGGTGGTAATTGTCACGGTGCGTTGGAGCAACCCCCTATATCACAATCTTAACTCCTCGTTTAATATGGGAGAAGAGAGCGTAAAAAATTATTGCTTAAAGTCTTCTTTATTGTACACTGTAAGTGTACTTATATAGGAAATACTAGGGTTAACTAATAACCCTATTGGGCCTTAAAGCACCCCTTATAGGTGGACCCAAAATTTTCTACATCTCCCACTCACACATAATGGGGTGCTTATCTACTATGAGAAACATATTGTCCTCTCATCTCCTCAATCATTCATACTGGAAAGTAGACCGTGCGACCAGCATACTGTGAGAGCTAAGTGCTATACATATGTTAGGAGTATATAGCCTCCCGTCAAGTGCGAACCTGCAAGTAGATCATAAAGTATGTAGCACCCTAGATCATATGAATCACATTTGATATTATCTCAAAATCTCAAATATCATTATTTTTTGTATTCACAATCATAATTAATAAGTGATAACTTCTGCACCAGTGAATACAAATAAATGAGATTCCATCAATGATCTTCCTCCTCTCACGATCCCCTTAATATTAGTTTGACTGCTTTTCTAGATATGCTCCGCTAGACTGAATCTGTATACATGGTCCTTTGGAAACACACTAAGATAGCTAATATCACACTAAGTCTCAAGTATGTGATCGGAGTCTCTGAGGGTATAAAATCTTGAGCCATCATAAAAGCTCTAGGTCTCACACAACAATAAGTTGAGAATGGACTTATGTTAACCCAATTGGTCGACATTAGCATACATGGTATGAAACACGTGCGATAACATTTTCTCCTTTTTCTCAAGGAGTATATGTCTTTATCTCATAAAGAATATTGTACAGATAATATTTAGGCATCATAAGTATCTAAATTTGAGTTTCTTGATCTACAAAATCATATTTAACTCACATCTGGCTCACAAAGTAGACTAGGTAAATGTTTTTCATCCCAATGACCTTATGTCATTGTTTAAGCGATATTCTGATTTTAAGCGAATAGCTCTCAAATTCCTTATGATAATTTTGCTTAAAATAATATCTCATCTCCTCACATCACTAAAATAAGGAGGCAGTTACCTGTGTGAGAAGGCCAACCTCTTGTCTACCCGACATACTTATAAAAAGGGAAACAAAGAATGCACATAACATTCAGCAATATAAATATGTATGTATGTAAATATAATTTATTGATAATCAAAGAATATCAGTTTTGTGAACACGGAAAAATGAATAACAAAATGAAGAATATCAAAGTCTACGCAAGCCTTGAGACCTAGTGTGTCTCACAAATGTATCTCTAGACAAAGGCTTGGTCAATAGATCTGCTAACATATTTTTTCTAGACACATACTTAGAGTTGTCAATATGGGTCGGGCTGGGTTAGCCCTGCCCACGTGAGCTTTAGCAATTAACAGGCTAGGCTGGGCTAGCCCACCATTTTGATGGTATCACGACCCAATTCTGGTTTAGGCCGTGATGGCGCCCAGCACCTTTGCTAGGCAAGCCGACAATGAACAATCTAGTGATTTCCATTTTTAATAAGTTTTTCAAACAGCTAACTTTCCTTAAATTTAAAGAATTGAACAAATAACGGAATTTAAGGTGAGCAAAACGAAAGCAGCTAAATGAAATCATAATCGTAGAAATACAACCCAAAATCATAAGTCTACTAGTGTGTGCCAAGACCCGTGTCACAAGTATATGAGCTACTAGTAAAATATACAAAAGAATTCTAATCTACTGCCTGAAATGGAATAGACAGAATAAATAAATAAAAGAAAGACTCTGGCTTCTGCAGAACGGCTCGGAAAGGCAGCTCACCATATGGTGTCATAGCGGGGATCAAATATGCGCACCGAATTGGTAACCAGATGTATCTGTCTCACATCCTATACAGTCAAGTGCAGAAGTGTAGTATGAGTACATAAACAACATGTACCCAGTAAGTATCCAGTCTAACCTCGAAGAAGTAGTGACGAGGAGTCGACTTTGACACTTACTATGGGCCAACAATGATATATCAAATTGTATACTAAGCATGGATTTCATTAACAATACTGAAAGCTCAATATCAATAAATAGTAAATTCCTCTTTCGCAAATATTAAAACCCAAGTTTAGTTTCATTATTTAACAACTTGTATTTCTAGGCATTTTAAGCAATATAAATCATGAATAGTTCCAAAGATTTGTCATGCGCATATTATGCCGAGGTCGTACGGCCCGATCTAACATAATATTTAAACTGTGCACTGTCGAGGGTCGAACGGCACGGACCATAGATGCATCTATCTGCTACTGAGGCATTCGGCCCACTCCACAAATAGAAAACATTTCAAATAACACACAAATCCTCATTTATAGCCAAGTGTTCTATTTGCAACTTTAAGTAAATGACTTTAACCTCTTACAATTCTTTTATTAACTTTCAATATGACTTAAGCAATTAAATCAACAAGTAGGAGTGCAAGCATTTCAAGTATAGCATGGTATGGGTCCTATGCTACCCAGACAATAGCATAAGTAGTAGCTATGTACGGACTTTCGTCACCTCGTACATACGTAGCCCCCATATGTAGGAGCACATATTAGTTATAATTTACCTATGAGGTTAATTTGCTCTTACAAGTTAGAAAGGAGACTTACTCATCTCAAGGCCTACTTTCCGGTCCAAGATTTGTGCCCAACCCTCAATTTGGCACCAAACGACTCGAAACTAGTCAAATATTATATAAATTAATTAATACATGCTTAAAAGTTCATACCCTAACTATCAAAGTGTCACGACCCAATTTCCCCTCCGTATGACGTCGTGACGGCACCTAGTCTCTATGACTAGGTAAGCCTAACATTTTGCGGAATAAATGAAATAAAAACATAAATTTAACAACTAACTGTAGCAATAACACTATAACTGAGTACCATGCCACTTGGCATGTACAATAACCAACTCCTCAATATACTACACAGCATTCCCAAAATCTAAAACATCGTGAATCACAAACTACAGAAGGAAAACTTAGTGTCTATATACATCAGAGTCTATCAAAAGAAAATACAGTAGATAATGGACATTGGGAAGAGTAGAAGGGGACTTCGAGGTCTGCGGACGCTGCAGATATACTTTGAAGTCTCCAAAGCTGTTCTAACTCACTGATAGTGTGGCTGATAACGAGTACCTGGATCTGCACACGAGAAACATGTGCAGAAGAGTAGCATGAGTATACCACAATCGGTACCGAGTAAGTACCAAGACTAACCTCGGTCGAGTAGTAACGAGGTCAGGTCAGGGCCCTACTGGTATATATATAATAACACAAGATAAAATGAAATATCGCAGTAAAATAAAGACTGAAATTTAACAAGAATGAAATCATAGAAGATAACAGTTCAGTACACAGAGATAACAACATGGGGATTTCCCGAGATACCGTCTCGTAGTCCCAACGTAAATGTGCAGAACAGGGGGATCTCCGGGAATATTATTCTGTAGTCCCAAAGTAAATATGCAGTATAAGGGGATCTCCCGGAATACCGTTCCGTAGTCCTAAAGTAAATATGCAGTACAGGGGGATCTCCTGGAATACCGTTCCGTAGTCCCAAAGTAAATATGCAGCCAAACAATAGAATTCAATAGTTACGGCACGAAATTCTACAGTTCAACCTAAGTGCCAGTTAAGGAAAGACAGGTAAATTCACTAAACATATTGCACGTAGTTCAAGTAAACAGTTAAGGGAAGTAGGCATGTTATTCTGGTCTAGCCAGATACCACACATGCTGATGAAACTCAAATAAGAAGGAAATCAGGTTATTAATTAGTAGAAAAATTGGGTTTTTACACAATTAGCCCGTGTATGTACTCGTCACCTTACGTACACGACGCTCATATATAAAAAAAAAATAGTACAAATCCTACGGGGAGTTCCCCCACACAAAGTTAGGTAAGTTATTTACCTCGAGTCAAGCTCAATCAATCCATAAGAATGCCATTTCCTCGATTATTCGATTTCGAATGGCCCAAATCTATCCAAACACAATTGCATATCATAAACACAACTATAATAGACTAATCTAATTAATGAAATCAAGATTTTAATAAAAAAATCTAAAATCCGTCCTAAAAACTCAACCCGGGCCCACGTCTCGGAATCGGATAAAAGTTACAAAATCCGAAAGCCCATTCACTCATGAATCTAACCATATCAAATTTACTAAAATCCAACAGCAAATGGTTCTTCAAATTCACAAATCAAAATTTCCAAATCCCTAGCCTCCAACTCCCAATTTCCACCTTAAAAACACACTAACTAGGTGGGAACATAAATGAGGAAGCAAGATTATTGATAAAAAAATAAGCACAAGGGACTTACCTCAAGAAATTCCTCAAAAATGCTCTCAAGAAATCACCAAACCCGAGCTCAAAATGTTGAAAGTGAGCAAAAATCGCGAACCTTTGCATTTAAGTGTTTTGTCCAAAAATTTTGTACCTGCGGACTCTCTATCGCATCTGCGATGCCGCACCTGTGATGCCGCACCTGCGAAAATGCCATCGCAGGTGCGGATTCACTTTAGAATCCCAGGTTCCGCTCTTGCGCCTCTGCGACCGCATCTGCGCCTATCGCAGGTGTGGAAATGCATCGCACCTGTGCCCCGCTGCCCGCATCTGCGACTCTCGCATGTGCGGGAAAATCTTCGCACCTGCGGTTCCTGCCCAGCTCCTTGTTGGCCGTATCTTCGACTCCTTCTTCGCACATGCGATCCCGCACCTGCGGTCTTCCCTCCGCAGTTGCGAAAATACCAGAAACCAGAAAATCTTCAGCAACTAGCCTAAGTCCAAATTCAATCCGTTAAGCATCCGAAACACACCCGAGCCCCCTGCAACCTCAACCAAATATACCAACAAGTCCTAAAATACCATACAAATTTAGTTGAGCCATCAAATCACATCAAACAATGCTAGAATCACAAATCATCCTCCAATTCAAACTTAAAGAACTTGAAACTTCCAAATTCGACAACTGGTGCCGAAACTAACCAACCCACGTCCGATTGACACAAAAGTTTGCACACAATTCATATTCAACATTGCGCACCTACTCCAACTTCCAGAATCGGAATCTGACCCCGATATCAAAATTTTCACTACCTGTCTAAATCACCAAAAATTTTTGACTTTCGCTATTTCAAGCCTAAATATGCTACGGACCTCCAAAACACAATCCGGACACGATCCTAAGTCCAAAACCCAGCGAAGCTAATAGAATCAACGAAACTCCATTCCAGAGTCGTCTTTACACAGTTCCGACTACGGTCAAAATCCTAAGACTTACGATTTCTTTTAGGGACTATGTGTCCCAAATCACTCCAAAAACCAAAACGAAACCTCCCAGCAAGTCACAATAGCATAAATAGATATGGGAGAAGCATTAAATAGGGGATCATGTCTGTTACTCTCAAAACTCCCGGTCAGGTCGTTACACAAAGTGATTTTCCAAGTCTATTTGCAAAATTCCTAAGATTTTAACCCAGGCCCACGTGCCCGGATTCCGAAAATATTTGAAGAAAGTTGTTACCCATAACCTTATGAACTAAAATATATGATTTTTACTAAATTCCATAATAAATTTTGTGGTTAAATTTTATTTTATCAAAAACCTAGGTTTTCACCTAAACCCATAATTTTTCACTAATTCACATATTATTAGCTACCCTAAATCTATGTATTTAACTCAAGTTTGGTAGAAATCACTTACCTCCAAGTGCTAGGTGAAATCCCCTTCTTAAGAGCTCTCAAATCGCCCAAGAGTGAAAGTAAAAATGTGATAAAAATGCCCTAAGTCCCGTATAAAATGAAACCTCACTGCGCAACAATTTTCGCACCTGCGGTGCCTTGGCCGCATCTGCGGTCTCGCACCTGCGGAAAATGCCTCACATGTTCATTTTTCCCCTCACCTGGCCTTTCTCCGCATCTGCGGACAGAAGGGGCCGCTTCTACGAGCCTAGCCGCACCTGCGACCATATCTCTCGCACCTGCGGTCACGCATGTGCGCCCAATCTTCCGTATCTGTGGTTCCTGGGCTACCCTCGATTATTCGCTTTTGCATCTCGTGGCTCGTATCTGCGAGCCCACACCTGCAGCTGGCCAAGCACATGTGCGATTATGACAGATCTGGGAGCTTCAGCTGTTGCTCCAAGCTCCCAACTTGGTCCGAGCCTCGTCCGATCAACACTCGGGGCCCCGGGGGCCCCGCCCGAACATACCAGCAAGTTTGAAATTATAAAACGGACTAGCCCGAACTCTCAAACGACCCTAAACAACATTAAAACTAAGAATGGCACCTCAAAACACATTGAATCAAACTTATAGACTTCAAGTTCTTCAATTTACTCAAAATGCGCCGAAACATACTTAAACTACCTGGATTGACATCAAATTTTGCATGCAAGTCTTAAATGACATTACGGAACTATTCCCGATCTTCAAATTCTGTTTGGACCTCGATATCACCAAAACCCATTCCAAACCAAATTTAAAGAACTTCTAAAACTTTCAAAGAATCAACTTTCACTTTTAGGCGCCAAAATGCTCTCGGGTCATCCAAAACCCGGTCCGAACATATGCCCAAGTCCAAAATCATCATGCGAACCTATTAAAAACATCAAATCCCGATTCCGGGGTCGTTTACCCAAAATGTTGACAGAAGGCAAACTTGGATTTTTTAGCCAACCTTAATGAACCAAGTGTTCCGATTTCAACCTGAACCCTTCCAAATCCCGAACTAACCATCCCGCAAGTCATAAAGCAGTAAAAGCACGTATGGGAAGTCTTATTTAGGGGAACGGGGTTCTAGAAAGCAAAACAACCGGTCGGGTTGTTACATTCTCTACCTCTTAAATAAACGGTCCTCCTCGACCGGGTTTAGATTCATACCTGGAGTGTTGAATAAGTGTGGATATCTGCTCTGTATGTCCTCCTCGGACTCCTAGGTCGCCTCCTCGACTGGTTGGCCCCTCCACTGAACCTTTACCGCAGAAATCCTCTTGGATCTCAACTAGAGATCCTGCCTATTAACAATGGCAACTGGCTCCTCTTCATAACCCAGACTCTCATCTAACTGAATCGTGTTGAAGTCTAACACATGCGACAAGTCGGGATGATACCTCCGGAGCAACGACACTGGGAAAACCGGATGGACTCCCGATATACTGGGAGGAAAAGCAAGGTCATAAGTAATATCCCCACCTCGCCTCAACACCTCAAATGAGCCTATAAACTTTGGGCTCAACTTGCCATTCTTTTCGAATCTCATAATCCCTTTCATCGGCGAGACTTTCAAGAGAACCTTCTCGCCCACCATAAACGATAAATCACGCGCCTCCTGGTTCGCGTAACTCTTCTGTCGGGACTGAGCTGTGCGGAGCCGCTCCTGAATCAACTTTATATTTTTCAAGGCATCCTTCACCAAATCAGTCCCATACAACCTAGCCTAGCCGGGATCAAACCACCCAATGGAAGAACGACACCATCGACCATATAAAGCCTCGGATGGAGCCATTTCGATGTTGACTGATAGCTGTTATTGTAAGCAAACTTGGCCAAGGGCAAGAATCGATCGCACTACCCTCCAAAGTCAATCAGACATGCTTTAAGCATGTCCTTCGATATCTGAACTGTCCGCTTCGACTGACCGTCGGTCGACGGATGAAATATTATGTTGAGTTCTATGCGGGTCCCCTGCTCACTCTGTACCGCCCTCCAGAAATGTGATGTAAACTGAGGACCTCTGTCTGAAATGATGGAAACGGGCACACCATGCAGCTGAACTATCTCTTGGATATAAATCTGGGCCAATCTCTCGGAAGTATATGTAGTCATCACAAGAATAAAGTGTGCCAACTTGGTCAATCTATCTAGAATGACCCAAACTGCATTAAACCTCCGCAAAGTTCGCGGATACCCATTTACGAAGTTCATAGTGATGCACTGCCACTTCCACTCGGGTATAGTCATCTGCTGGAGTAGGCCTCCTGGCCTCTGGTGCTCATACTTAACCTGCTGGCAATTTAAGCATCTACTACATACTCAACTATGTCTTTCTTCATCCGCCGACACCAATAATGCTGCTTCAGGTCGCGATACACCTTCGTAGCACCTGAGTGAATGGAATATCGAGAACTGTGTGCCTCCTCTAGTATCCTCTCCCTCAGGCCATCAACATTAGGAACACATAGACGACACTGGATTCGTAGAACACCATCCTCGCCAATAGAAACCTCCTTGGCACCACCTTATAGTACCGTCTCTCTGAGAACCGCCAAGTGCGGATCATCAAACTGTCGAGCCTTGATCTGCTCAAATAGTGAAGACTGGGAAACGATGCATGCAAGAACTCGGCTGGGCTCCGAAATATCCAACCTCACGAGTCTGTTAGCCAAGGACTGAATGTCCAAGGCTAGCGGTCTCTCCTCTGCTGAAATGAATGCCAAGCTACCCATACTCTCTGCCTTTCTACTCGAGGCATCCACGACCACATTCGCCTTGCCCGGATGATAAAGAATAGTGATGTCATAATCCTTCGGTAACTCAAGCCATCTGCGCTGCCTCAAATTGAGATCCCATTGCTTGAACAAATGTTGCAAGTTGCGATGATTAGTGTAAACCTCACAGGATACCCCATAAAGGTAATGCCTCCAGATATTAAGAGTATGAACAATCGTGGCTAACTCTAGGTCGTGCACAGGGTAATTCTTCTCATGAATCTTCAACTGATGCGAAGCATATGCAATAACTCGCCCCTTCTACATCAGTACATAACCCAAACTAACATGTGAAGCGTCATAATAAATTGTATACATCCCCGAATCGGAAGGCAACACTAGAACCATTGTTGTAGTCAAAGCTGTCTTGAGCTTCTGAAAGCTCGCCTCACAATCCCCAGACCAACTGAACGGAACACTCTTTTGGGTCAATCTAGTCAAAGGTGTTGCAATAGATGAAAAGTCTTCCACAAAGAGGCGATAATAACCTTCTAATCCCAAGAAATTCCTGATCTCAGTTGCCGAAGTGGGACGAGGCCAACTCTGAACTACCTCAATCTTCTTGGGATCCACCTTGATACCCCCGCCTGATACCACATGCCCAAAGAATGCTACGGAATCTAACCAAAACTCACACTCAGAGAACTTAGCATATAGTTTCTATTCCTGCAAGGTCTGAAGCACTACTCTCAAATGCTGCTCGTGCTCCTCCATGCTACGTGAGTAAATCAAGATGTCGTCAATGAAGACAATAACATCGGAATCAATATAAGTCCTGAACACCCTGATCATCAAATCCATAAACGTCGTTGGGGCATTGGTCAAGCCGAAGGACATCACTAGAAACTCATAATGGCCATATCTAGTACGGAAGGCAGTCTTCGGAACATCCGAGTCCCGAATCTTCAACTGATGATACCCCGCCAATTAAACAAGCATAGGTACGATTATGACAGATCTGGGAGCTTTATTTGTTGCTCCAAGCTCCCAACTTGGTCTGAGCCTCGTCCGATCGACACTCGGGTCTCCCGGGGCCCCGCCCAAATATACCAGCAAGTTTGAAATTATAAAACGGACTCGCCCAAACTCTCGGAAGACCCTAAACAATATTAAAACTAAGAATTGCACCTCAAAACTTATTGAATCAAACTTATAAATTTCAAGTTCCTAAATTTACTCCAAATGTGCCGAAACGTACATAAACTACCCGGATTGACACCAAATTTTGCGTGCAAGTCTTAAATGACATTATGGAACTATTTCCGGTCTCCGAATTCCGTTTGGAACTCGATATCACCAAAACCCGCTCCAAACCAAATTTAAAGAACTTCTAAAACCTTCAAAGAACCAACTTTTACTATAAGGCGCCAAAACGCTCCCGGGTCATCCAAAACCCGATCTGAACATACGCCGAAGTCCGAAATCATCATACGAACCTATTGAAATCGTCAAATCCTAATTCCGGGGTCGTTTAGTCAAAATGTTGACCAAAGTCAAATTTAGCTATTTTAGCCAACCTTAAGGAACCAAGTGTTCCGATTTCAACCCGAACCCTTTCAAATTCCGAACTAACCATCCCGCAAGTCATAAAGCAGTAAAAGCACGTACGGAAAGTCTTATTTAGGTGAATGAGGTTCTAGAAAGCAAAACGACCGGTCGGGTCGTTACAGATGAGCCTTATAATGGTCAGCCCACCCCAACCCTATGTGGGTCGTGGGCCCCCACGGACCGGCCCATCATTTATTAAAATATAATTTTATATTTTTTTCTTTAAGTTATAACCTAAAAAAAAAGATAAATATTTAAAAATTAAAATAATTCGCAAAACTTAATAACTTTTTATATGTTCCAATATATCACAATAAACACTAAAAAGCAAAAGACAATACTATATTTCATTCAAAAAAAGTCAAAAATCAAAACAAACTATTCAAGAAAATGTCCATGACGCTTATGGGATATCCACCACATCATCTCTTATCAAACACATTTGAATCTGTGACAAGGTTATTTTAACTTCTTCACTTTCATCTACATCTACAATTCATATGCAATATTAATTAGTTAAATATTAAGAATAATAAAATTTTAAAAAATAATAATATTTAAATTCACATAAAAAATATTACCAGTTTGAGTTTGGAAAAAGTCGTGCAGCCAATTTCAAGTAGTAACAAATGTTTGGACATTTTCATGACGGCTGCAACTTCTGTACTTTGTCAGAACACGCCCACCAATGCTAAATGTTGATTCTGATGCTATATTGGTAATAGAAATACGAAGTACATCACGCACTATCACTGAAAGATCGGGATATTTTCTAGAATGGTCCTTCCAATACATGACAACTTCCATCTCTTGAAATTTCTCAAGATCAAGATTTGATTCCTCTACATAAAGATTCAATTTTGACTTTCCATCGCTAGAGGCAGTATACTTTTTATATTTTATACATTTTAAATAAATATTTTTATTAGGCCCACAGGCCGGCCCAGCTCTGCCTCAGTCAAGCCTCATGGTCCACAAGATTACTTGGGCCGGGCTTAAAAGCCTCGTGTTTGAATGGGCTCCAAAACTTCTATCCCAACCCTACTAAATCACGGGCTGGCCTGTCCTAATGGGCCAAGCCCATATTGACGGCTATACTCATACTTCACATTCACTACCTTGCGTCTAACCATGTCTCTTGCATAGTTATACTTGATATCTATGTTTTTGGGTTTTCAATAAAACTTAGGGTCCTTAGTAGAGGATATTGCAACTTCACTATCACAGTAGACTAACACTGGTTCAGCATTTTCTGCGATATGCAACAAGTATTCCAAGAACGTTTTCAATCAAATAACTTCTTGTGCTGCTGATGCGAGAGCCACCTATTCGGATTCCATCATAGATAGTGATACACATAATTATTTCTTACTACTTCATGATATGGCTCCATCACTGAGTAAAAACATATATCCCGAGGTAGACTTCCTTTCATCTAGATCTCCTCCATGATCAGCATCATTGTATCTAACTAATCGCAGATCATTGCCGCCTTGGTAATAAAGGGCATAATCAGCAGTTCCCTTCAGATATCTCATGATCCTCTTTACTGCTTGCTAATGTGCTAAACTTGGGTCGGTTTGATATCTACTTACCAAGCCAAATGCTTGACAGATATCAAGTCTAGTGCATATCATAGCATACATTAGACTGCCGACTGCGCTCCTATAAGGAACTCGGCTCATTCTTTCTATCTCTTGAAGAGTCTTAGGACACATCTGACTTCCCAAGGCATGACCTTTACTGATAGGAGTGTCAACATGGCTACTATTTTTCATATTAAATTGTTCAAGAACTTTTTTAATGTAATTCTCTTGTGATAGATACAATAGTTTCTTTGGACGATCTCTTGAAATATTAACTCCTAGAATATATGCAGCTCCACCCATATCTTTCATCTCAAATTGAGATAATAACCATGACTTTATCTCGGTTATAAACTCCTTATCATTTCAAGCTATACGTATGTCATCTATATACAATGTTAAAATCACAAGCTTGTTCCTTGATCTTTTGATATAAATACAATGGTCTTCATCCATCATGGTAAAACTATTGGATACAAGAACATTCTAAAACAAGTATATACCACTGCCTTGAAGATTGTTTGAGGCCATAAATAGACTTCAAAAGTCTACAAACCTTTTGTTCGTGGCCCTTTTCAATGAAAACGCAGGTTGCTCCATATAGATTTCTTCATCTAGTTCTCAATTGAGAAAGGCAGTCTTTACATCCATCTTATGTAATTCAAGATCCAAGCTTGCAACAATAGCTAGAACTATGCGAATATAGGTAAATCGTACAACATGCGAGAAAGTCTTTTCGTAGTCTATTCCTTTATGTTGTATATGCGCTTTTTCCACTTGTCAAGCCTTATATCTATCAACTGTGCCATCAGCCTTGAGCTTAATTTTGAGAACCCATTTGCTCCCAATTGCTTTGCATCCTTCAAGGAGGTCAACTAGTTCCCAAACTTTGTTAACTCTCATAGACTCCAATACATCTTCCATTGCTTTTATCCATTTATCCTTAGAAGGGCATGAGAGAGCCTCTTTTATATTTTTAGACTCGTTTTCTTCTTGTAAGAGTATCATAAATAGTTCACCGTCTTCAACATAAAATCGTCGGCGGGGAATCTTTTGACGAGAACCACATCTTATATGTGATTCATCATTGTTCCCATTTGGATCAATGTTGCTCCCCCTCGGATCAAGAACATTCATCCTGCTCCCACTTGGAACAAGATCTGTGACCATCTCGCTCCCACTTGGAACAAGATCCATTTGGTCACTTTCACTAAATATAGAAGGATTACTTTCATTCGCATCTGATGTGAAGAAGGTCGTTGATGAGAAACTAATTCATAATCTGCTAAAATTCTCCCACTCGATGAAGTGATCTTTGTACTTATTGATCCATTATCTCAAATAAGGTTAGGTCTTGACCTACCTCTCCCTTCTTAGGGAACTCATCCTCTAAGAATGTGACATCTCGTGATTCAAACTCAGTTACACTCCCACTGTCTTGTTGACCTATAAACACATAATCCTTTGAGGTTTCAGAGTATCTTATAAAGATATTTTTCTTTCCCCTCGGACCCAATTTGCCATATTTGTGAGAGAAATCATGTGTATAGGCAGCCTAATCCCAAGATCTTAATATACTTAGGTCGGGTTATTTTTCAGTCCATAACTCATGTGGAGTGGTAGTAACTGACTTCGTAGGCACTCTGTTAAGTACATAGGTGGCAGTAAGCAATGCATCACCCTAGTAACTAATTGAGAGGTTTACTTGTGCCATCATTGACCTAACCATTTCTAGGACGTTCTGTTTCTTCTCTCCGCAATATCATTTTATTGTGGAGTATTTGGGATAGTCAACTGATGAACTATTCCCTTTTCATCACATAACCCATTAAACTGGGTTGATAATTATTCACGACCACGGTCAGTTCGAAGAACTTTTATCTTCTTATCTAATTGATTTTTCACTAAGCTCATATAGCGTTTGAACTAACTTATTGCTTCTGATTTGTGAGAAATTAAATAGCCATAACTGAAACGGATAAAGTCATCAATAAATGTTATGAAATAACTTGCTCCATGTCTAGCCCTATGAGTGATTCAAACTAATTAACAAAATTAATGTTAAAACAATGAACATTTCAAACATGTTAAATAAATTATTCAATAAATAAATATAATGTTAAATTAATTAACATTTCAAGCATGTTAAATTAATTAACAAATAGATTTAATGTTAAATAAATTAACACTCTAAGCACGTTAAACACATTAACAAATAAATTTAATATTAAACAAATTAACACTTCAAGCAATTGGGATAATTAAAATAATTATAGTTGTCAGTCAAAAGAATATAAATACTAAATTTATATTCTAAAAATTAAGTCCATATGACTAATTTTCGGAATCTGGAATTTATTTTAAAAGGACAAAATCTATTGTAGATCTTAATTTAGGCCATTAGCCCAATTAATATTAAACAAGACATAAAGTGGCTTTTAGCCCATAAAAAATTCTGCCAACATAAAAAGGAAGAAGCCCAAGCTTCAGCAATTAACGTGGGCCATAAGCCCATGTTCAAAATCAGCTAACATCTAACAATTAGCCCATGCTTCTTTAATGCATCTGGCAGGTCACAGGCAACGGGACAGTTTTGTTGGAAGAAATTGTAAAAAGAGAAACCGATTCTCTCTTCTTCTTTATTTAATTTTTTTTTAAAAAAAAATCGAATCAGTTTAAAAAATCTCATTTACTAAAATTCCATATTGTTTTCAAACATATTGAATATTGATGTAATATCGATTCAAAATATTTCAATCACTGTCTAAATGTGATTTACAATTCCAGTGAGACACAGATTAAAAAAAAACGTAATTGATTCACACAAAAAATCAACTAATGATTTTGTTTAAATAATATTTATTTATCATATCTGAAAACTTATTTCTATTGATAAAAAAATATATTAAACATATTAACTGTCTCAATTGTACAGTAAAACAATGATACATGTCTATGATGTTCTAGATTTACACATAAATTTAAAACTATTCTATATATGTATCCAGACTAGAAAATCAGCATATGGCTCTGATACCAATGAAGGAAAACGCGATAAACACATTAATTTAGCGGGTAAATCGTAAAATGAGAACTTACTTGTTCACGTAGCGGAAGCGGAAGACGGAGGAACCGCAGCTGAAATTACTGGTCGGCAGTGGTTGTCACGGTGTGTTGGAGCAACCCCCTATATCACAATCTAAACCCCTCGTCTTATATGGGAGAAGAGAGCGTGGAAAATTACTGCTTAATGTCTTCTTTATTGTACACTAAAAGTGTACTTATATAGAAAGTACTAGGGTTAACTAATAACCCTATTGGACCTTAAAGCACCCCTTATGTGTGAACTCAAAATTTCCTACAATTAGAATCTAGAGTGTCAAAAAATTATTACTCGATCGGAATCCTTGTACTTACAGTTGATTGATTTCAAAAGAGTTATTTCGGTGGTTTTGCAGCCTAGCGATTTAATCTAAACCCTTTCTTTTTCCCTGGTAGAAAAAAATATTTTGTGACGCTTATGTACAACAAAAACAACAACAACAACAACAATAATTCAGTGTAATCCTACAAGTGGGGTCTGGGGAGGGTAGAGTATACACAGACCTTACTCCCATGGGTGTCTTGACTATAAGGCCAGTAAAATAATTGCTTGGGGCCCTAACTTTTTGGGGGGCCCGTGTTTTTCGTAATGATGTATTGTATATGTATTATTTTAAAAATGGGTGTACATTTAAATATAAAAAGATTTTTTGAAGCGAAAGTACAACAACTTTAATATGAGGATCGTTATAATAATTAAATAATGGAATAACTTTTACTAAATTGTTTCCTTACATGGTAGGGTAACTACTTTTTTTTGCCTCATTTATATCCTAACAACTAATATGGCCCACATTATTATTTATATATTTATTCTTTTCATTCTCACTTTCACTATTCTTATTCTCAATATTGAAAAGTCTCTCAATTGGCAACTAACCCCGGCTTACAAGTTGTCTTCTTCAAAGCATTACAACAAGGAATCATTATATTGAAGCAATGCAACACTTTTCGATATTATTGTCACACCCCTTTTTAACCCCCAAAAGAATATGTGTTATTGGTGATAGGTTAAAGAGTTTTTCCAATTAAAGTGACAATTTTGAAATAGGGATTATTTTTTTATTCATAGTCGCCACTTGGAATTGATTTTTGGTGTTACAAGTCACATTTTATTTGAATCCCTAGTCAAAGAAAAGTTTGACTCTTTTATTATTGGTTTGCGAAAAATAAAGTCCGGATAAGGAATTTTGTTGACCGGGGAGAATGTGTAAGGCATTCCCCGAGTCTCATGGTTCTAGCACGGTCGCTTTATTGACTACAACTTGTCTTTATTAATTTTGGATAAGCTGTGATTTATTGATTTCCATATTTTATTTATCCGCTTTTAATTATTAAAATATGGAATTATCTTTGAAACGAATCACGTGTGTGGATTCATTTCATTTATTGTGCCAAAATCATGCCACGCATACGTTTACATAATTTAATAGCATATTATTATATTAAGATTATTTTGGCCAAAGTTGCGCGAACACATACCTTGATTTTAATGTCAGAAATAATAATTATGTCACGCGAAAGTATACATAATCACGATAATTTGATTAATTAAGAGCGCTCCTAAAGCATACTATCACATTTATGAATTATTTCCTAACTACATTTGAGATGTATTATGAGGCAAAGAATTAATGGATGTTATTATGGAAAGGTGTATTCGGGTTGGCTATTATTATACGTGATAGGATCATCTACATTACAAGTTATTAACGAGCTAAAAGGCATTTTGTAATTATTAACAGTTATGGATCAAACGGTAAGCTAGCCAAAAGTCAAATCCGAGCCCAATGGTTCCAATCAGCCTAAATCCAGTACCCTTTAATTTTAGTTAAACCCTCACAATGGAAACTCTTCTACTGCAAATTAGCCCATATTAAATTCGCTCATTCACTCCCACCAATTTAGCAATGTAGGACGTAACCCAACAACCAGAGAATTTAACTCATGCTTATATGCAAATGACTAAACTAATAGAGTAGCCACAATATTCATCAATCTACAAAATAAAATAAACTATACTAATGCTCGCCCATTTAAAAGGAAAAAAAATAGATCTGAGCAAACGAAACAACTGATCGAAAAAATAAAATATCTATAATCATGGTTTAAATCACAACATATATGAAACAAGTTAAATATGAAATTGATAAAAGTCATAGTAAAGAAGAATAAGAATGAACCTTTCAGCAAATTTCTTTTGAACTTCTATTCATGAATAAGCCTCTCAATACAACCCCGAAGCAAAGCTGACACCAAACTCAAACCAAATTGGGCTCGTAAATCTCAACCGCAACCTCGACTGAAGACACGCGAACCCGACCTCCGAAGACCTTGTTCGCAGATGGTTTCGTGTGGCTGGATGTTGGAGTTTCCAGTGTTATTTGTGACTGATTTTCAGCTCATTTTGGGAGTGGTTTGGGTGACGTTTTGGGGTTGTTTCAAGGTGGTTAAGGGCTGCTTTACATGATGTTTTTCAGCTGTGTTTATGAAGGTTTGAAGGCTGATTTTTGGCTGATTTTTCTGGGAAATAGAGCTGCTTTTAGAGGTCGCTTTTGGACTGTTTTGGGGGTGATTTAGGGTTGGAATTTAAATTAGTTTTACAGCCGAACTGCTGCTGCATTTTTGCACATGTTGCAGCTGATTTTCAATTGATTTAAGGAGCTTTAGGTACTGACTTTCATGGATGAAAAACGGAAACTTTGGAGGGTTTTTAGGGTGGTTTAATGGAGGTATTTTTTGGAAGAAGATGAATGTGTGGTCAGGAAGAAGAAGAAGAAGAGGAAGGCAACTAGTCATTTTGGTGTAGAAGAGAGGTCCGTTTATGAAGGAAGTTTGATGTGTTTTAATGGCTGAAATGGGGTATGGGGTTTGTGAGTTGGGGACAAAGAGTGGGGGACACAGAGTAGGGGACACAGAGTGGGGGAATGAGTGGGAAAGTGGAGTGGGGACACGCGTGGAGAAAATGAGAGCAGGAATGGGGGAGTGTGAAGTGAGGTATTAGTGAGATGAATGGGAAAAAATTCAAGCATGGTCAAAAATAAGGTACTCACAGCATGCCCCTCTTTGCTTGAAAATACGAAGAGCTTTTAGACAAAGAAAAGATGAGTGATATGACTAATTTTTGGCCATGCCATTATTCAAAAGGGAAGAGATAAGAGAAAAGAGTACGACCGAGTCTTGGTTATGGACAACCTACATATCCCGGGTTATAAGGGAATCATGTCGTGTGTAGATTAAGAAGAGTGATGGAATGATGAGTTGGAGAGTCGAGTGAGGTTCCGTCAAGGCTCCGGTCTACGGTCCTGTTATTACATCAAAATCAAAAAAAAACTAAACAAGCCTATCAGCTATGAGCTACAAGATTTCTATTTATAAGTCTTCTAAAACTTGATCTTGAGTCTTGACTGGTTCTTCACGCAGACTCTGATCTGAACCTTGATGCTTGCTAGATGTGTGTGCTAGTTCATTCTTCTACGACTTCTTCTAATCAAAACGGAAAATGTAAAGCTCGTAACTTCAATCATGTCTTGAGCAGTCCATATCCTTTCCATCTGCTTCTGCATTTGGATTTACTTTTTTTCCTTTTCTATTCTTTAATATGGATTGAGAATTCTTCTTTTGGTCATATCAAACCCTGTGCGTCGAGGTAAAACCTACTCAGACACCAAAACAAATAAACGAACGAACGAACGAAATTTTTCTGCCCCAATTTTCTCTAGGAAAATTTCATGAGTTATTGTTACAAAATTCTAAACTACTTTATTGAAAGCAATAAAAAATCGAGAATGGTGTACCCTGAAAATTTCATGATGATTTCCTTTTTGGATGGTGTTCCTTTATTGTCAAAAAGATATCTCAATTAAGGATTGGTGTACCTTATGTTGGAAAATGTGGCTAGGGAATGGTATACCCTATATTGGCAATAATATCAGGGAGTGGTGTACCCTGCATTTAAGATTAAATAAACTAGGGAATGGTGTACCCTATGTTGAAAAACACAGCTAAGGATTGGTGTACCCTATACCGGTAAGGATATCAGGGAGTGGTGACCCTATGTCAGAAAATACAACTAGGAATTGGTGTACCCTGATATTTGTAAGGAAATGCAACCAGGGGTTGGTACCCTGTATTACAGAAAAAGAATATAGTTAGGGGTTGGTATCCTGTATTACTAAAAAGGAATATAACCACGGGTTGGAGCCATGTATTACTGATACGAAATGTAACCAGGGGTTGGCGCCCTGTATTATTGAAAAGGAAATGTAGCCAGGGGTTGGCGCCTTGTATTACTGAAAAGGAAATGTAACTAGGGGTTGGCGCCCTATATTACTGAAAAGAAAATGTAACCAGGGGTTGGTGCCCTATATTAATGAAAAGGAAATGTAACCAGGGGTTGGTGACTATATTACTAAAAAGGAAATGTCACCAGGGGTTAGTACCCTGTATTACTGAAAAGGAAATGTAACCAGGGGTTGGTGCCCTATATTACTAAAAAGGAAATGTAACCAGGGGTTTGTGCCTTGTATTACTGAAAAGGAAATGTAACCAGGTGTTGGTGCTCGGTATTACTGAAAAAGAAATGTAACCAGGCGTTGGTGCCTTGTATTATTGATAAGGAAATGTAACCAGGGGTTGGTGCCCTGTATTACTGAAAAGGAAATGTAACCAGGGGTTGGTGCCTTGTATTACTGAAAAGAAAATGTAACCAGGGGTTGGTGCCCTGTATTACTGATAAGGAAATGTAAGCAAGGGTTGGTGCCTTGTATTACTGAAAAGGAAATGTGACCAGGGGTTGGTGCCCTGTATTACTGAAAAAGAAATGTGATCAGGGGTTGGTGCCCTGTATTACTGAAAAGGAAATGTAACAAGGGGTTGGTGCCCTGTATTACTGAAAAGGAAATGTAACCAGGGGTTGGTGACATGTATTACTAAAAAGGATATGTAACAAGGGGTTTGTGCCCTATATTACAAAAAAAAAATATTGAATCCCCTGGGCGAAAAAGTTCTACCTGAGTTAAGCTACGTAAAACAACCTGAGCGAAGAATACTTCTACTCGGAACTATAAGCTGGATCCCCATAGGCGAAACTGTTCTACCTGAATTAAGCTACATAAAACAATCTGAGCGAATAGTACTTCTACCCAAAACTATGAGCTGGATCCCCCTAGGCGAAACTGTTCTACCTGAATTAAGCTACGAAAAGCAAGCCTGGGCAAAGAGTGCTTCTACCCGGATATATGAGCTGAATCCCACTAGGCGAGAAGGTTCTACCTGGGTTAAGCTACATAAAACAACCTGAGCGAAGAGTACTTCTACCTGGAACTAGGGGTGTACATAGGTCGGGTTGGTTCGGATTTTGCAATTACCAAACCAAACCAATTGTATAGGGTTTTTAAATCTATAGACCAAACCAAACCAACAAAAGTCGGATTTTTCAATATCGGGTTTTCTCGGATTTCTCGAATTTTTCGGTTTTTTCGGGTTTTTTTTCTGATAAACTTGTGCTCCAAATATTTCTATAGTCCTAAATACAATTTTACCAATAACAACCGTATTTTTATTTTTTAGCATTAACCTCAACTATGCTAGTCAATAGGTTGTATGGTTCCACTTTATAAAGGTCTCTACTTTATAAATTATTTTTCACTTTACACTAAAATGCTAATAAAAGCTTAAAGCAATTGACATGTCCAACTTCAATTGAACCTTAGATAAATAATTAGAAAGAGCAGATTGGAGTATCATGGACAAATCAATTGCTTTAAATATTGTAAAAAGTCTAATTTCTTCAACTGTCAGATCAACTGAACCTTAAAGAAACAATGTAATACAAAAGCTTCTTAATCGATTAAAAACTATGCACCAATTTTCTTTTAATTAATTACCTTAAAGTAGTAAAGATTTCAAAAATAATCATGAAGCAAATTGTAGTTAACTATCCCTCTAATCAATCCTCAAAGGTAAGTCTGCATATTCCGAAAGAAAAGAAATAATTAACATATTTAATATTAAATAATATAAAAAAATAACTATACACATTAACAATTGAATATAAATTATTACCTTCTTCAACTTGCTCAATTTTCTAGACTTTCTCTAACATGTATTCAAACTTATATTCCTTGGAAATACATCAACGTAAGAAATAATGTAGGAAATACATCACTCTTAAGTTTACATAGTCCATATTATTTAACCAAATGATTCAAAATATAAGTAAAAAAGTTTCAATATCTTTTTAAGTAACAGTCAATTACTCATGTTAATCATCTAAGAGAAACAAAATAAACAAATGAATTCGATAATAGAGAGAAATACAATAGATTTGCAAAAAAACTCGCTAATCGGAAAAAGAAAAATCTTAGTTAATTGGAAAAAAGCAAGGCATATGTATGCAGCTAAAAGAAAACATGTAAAATGAGAAATGGAAGAGCCTTACCAATGAGAGCAAAAGAGAGTTGATAGGGTTTGAGCTAATTGGGGGGTTTTGGAATGGAACGATAGGATTTCTTGCTTTTGGAGAAGAGGCAAAATGATTTTAATTGTTTAAGTATTTTAGAATAGCTTAGGACTAATCTAGTTTTGCTTTAGGACTAGGCTTTGGTTTGGGCTCAATTATTCTTTTATGGGCAAGACAAAAACAAAAATTTACATGGGCTATAAAACCAACTTAAAATATTATGCTAAATACAGAAATTATAAAAAAAATTAAGAAATATTTATAACTTACATTCTAATAAATATTTTTATCTATCTAATATATAAAATATGTATACATGTAATGTCGGGTTGGTTTGGTTTCGGTTTGACTTTTTTTAGTTAATACCAAACCAACCCTATTATGGTCGGGTTTTATTTTTTAATACCAAACCAAGTCAAACCAAACTACTAATCGGGTTTTTTTTTCGGGTTGACTCGAATTTTCGGGTTGGTGCAGGTTATCGGTTTGGTTTGTACACCCTTACCTGGAACTATGAGCAATATCCCCTAGGCGGAATAATTCTACCTGAGTTAAGCTACGTAAAATATCCTAAGCGAAGAGTACTTCTACCCGGAATTATGAGCTGGATCCCCTAGGCGAAAATAGTTCTACGTGAGTTAAGCTACGAGAAACAACATGAGCAAAGAGTACTTATACCCGGAACTATAAGTTGGATCCCCCTAGGCGAAATGGTTCTACTTGAGTTAAGCTGTGTAAAACTACCTGAGCGAAGAATACTTCTACTCGGAGCTACGAGCTGGACGAAAAGGTTCTACCTGGGTTAAGCTACGTAAAACATCCTGAGCGAAGAGTACTTCTACCCGGAACTATGAACTGGATCCCCCAAGGCGAAAAGGTTCTACCTGAGTTAAACTACGTAAAGTATCCTGAGTGAAAAGTACTTCTACCCGAAATTATGAGCTGGATCCCCCTAGGCGAAAAGGTTCTACTTGGGTTAAGCTACGAAAATGAGAGGTATAAGCAGTAGTGATGCATGCTAATAATAAAGGAAAGTGGAGATTTTGAGAAAACTTACCTTTGGTGACATTCGTCCTTTAGGAATTGCCATTCTGCACTGCTTTTTTCTCGCTACAAACAAAAAAAAATCATGAGTGTTTAAAGTGGTGGTCAGTTTGTGGCCTTGATGCCCTTACCAAGGTTAGGTGGCTTTTCAAAGTATATGTTCGCTTCAAACGAGAGCCTTTGTAATCGGTCTTACCATCATTTCTTTGCCTTTATTTTGACATGAAGTTATACCGAAAGGGATTCAAAGAAAAATAACAATGGAATGAAGAATGGGTTTAAACAAGAGGTGTCCTTTTCGGGGAACAGAAATTAAAGAAGGAATTATCTAGGAGTACATGCGAACTTCAATGAACATGACATACCTTTTGGACTGGATGCTTGATCTTTGTAAACCGTCCGACTCTTAGAAATTCATCACAACTTTTCCCTCAAAACCGAGAAACCTTGCCTAGGATTCTGTCGATGCCAATGGCTGTGAAGATCCTATTTTCGTTCAATAGTGATTTTTGCGGGTTTTCACTAGCTGACCTCCCTCATTTTTCTTCTCAACATCGCCTTATAGTGCCCTTTGCGGGTTTTCACTAACAAGACTCTCTCATTTTTATTTTTTGTGCTCGCCATCGCCCTACAGTGCCCGTGAGGGTTTTCACCAATAAGACTCTCTTATTTTATTTTTCTGATTTGGTTGTATCATATCCAAGTAACAGTATCCTCCAATTATTGAACATTCTCGTTGATTGATCGGAAGTACTTGAAAAGAATTTGGATTGAATTATAACTTTGGAACCTTTCAGGCGAAACCATCGCCGAACCATTGTAACATTTGTCCCAGTTTTATTTTTTTTTGGAATGTGAATTTTTATTTTGGTGTGACTGAACTCCAAAGAGAGGCTGCCTACATATCCTTTCGGAATCAAGTCGAACGTAGTTCAAGTAACATGAACTTGTTTAGATTTTTGTTTTGCTTTGTTTTTCTTCTTCTTTCTCTTTTTTTTCCTTTTTATTTTATCAAAAAGAAATTATTTTTTATTTTTGAAAAAAAGAACTTCTAAGTTCCAAAAAAGGTAATCAAAGAAAGGGAACCGGCTCAACGGGTTTGCAAATGGTTGATAGTGTTTGGGTAGCAAGAAAGAAAGCATTCGTCATCCCAACCGGAGCATGTTAAAGTTGTGAGAAAGGGGTCAAACATAATACCTTTTGACCGCATTTGCATTGGCAGTTGTTTTAGGGATATTTTTTTCTATACTTCTCAGGTACTACGCGCTCTTTTGCCAGTACTCTCGTTACAATATATGGATTTTTCCAATTTGGAGCTAATTTCCCTTTAGCTTCTTCATGAGGTAGGAGGATACGTCTCAAAATGAGTTGTTCTATTTCAAATTTCATGGGCCGCACTTTTTTTGTGTAGACATATGCCATTCTTTGTTGGTACAATTACCCGTGGCAAATTGGGGCCAATCGTTTTTCATCAATCAATGTCAATTGTTCCAATCGGTACTTGATCCAATCTTTATCCTCAATCTCGGCTTCAACAATGATCCGAAGAGAGGGAATCCCAACTTCATTCCAATTTTCTATTTATTTTCTTACAAGCTTTATCTTAAAAACTTATGTTTCTTGATTCATTATTTCGGGGTCTGACAACGTTTTAGGATCTGGGCATGAAGTTCGGAAGCATGTCATGTCATTAAAATCTACATTAATAGGGCTTTGCATTCCTGGACAACGAAATATTAATTTCATTTATTTTTGTTAATTTTTAAAGATAAAAGGGCTTTGCATCAGAAAGTAAGGCAATAAGGTAAAACATCCAAATTCCACCCTGAAATAATCCGGAAGCAGAAAAGACAGCAAGACCTGCTACTGAGATTCCCGTCTGACAGAAAACGTTTCATGTTTGGCACTTGTTTTTTTTTTTTGGTTTCTCTTCTGTCGCGGCAATGGCTACTATGGCTTTCAATGTTGTATCAGATTTCCCATCATCACAAATCATTCAAACGACTGGCCCGTTGTTGTGATTAGGCACATGATTATTTGTTACATTAGGAGCCTCTTCATCCCTAAGAACGATTCTTTTAGGTTTAATCAAGTCTTCGATTGCCCTTTTGAGGGTCTAATAGTCCTCTATATTATGTCCCACTGATCCAGAGTGGTATTCACATCTATCATCAGCTCGGTGCGAGGAGGACTCAGGGTTTGACCGGTTCGAGGCTACTGGTTGTAGTAGACCTAGCCTGATTAGCTTTTGGAACAAGCTTGAATAAGATACATCGATAGGGGTGAATTGGTTCCTTCTGAGGGGCTCTCTTTGGCAAGAATTGCATCAGGGAACATTTGGTTGGGGATTATATAGAGCTTGGTAAGGACGGGCATTTCTGAGATATGGAGCTCGATTTTGTGTATAATGCTATGGCCGCGTGTAAAGAGGCGCATTCATCACCACATAGGGAGATGGTGCCATGGCATAAGTAGCATCTTGTTAGGGATAATAGTGTTTTGGGACCTTATAAAACATATATGATTGGTTGAATGACGTGCGCCCCCCCGAACTCGAAGCCATCATGGCTCCCTCTTCCCTTCTGTTTCTATTAATCAAACCCCCCCGAACCATTCTGAACGGTCTGTGATGTGGCTTTAAAGGCAACATGTCTCAAGATTTGGTCCGTTTTTAAATCATTTTCGATTATCTCCCCAATTTGGAATGCCTCGGCGAATGGATTACCCACAGAGGACATCATGTTCTGGAAGTAGTCCGCCTCTTGGGCCTGTAGAAAGACTGTAACAACTTCTGCTTCGTCTATTGGAGGCTTTACTCTTGCGGCTTGCTCGCGCCATTTGATAACATATTCACAAAAATTTCCGCAGTTTTCTTTTTCAAATCAGACAAACAGTTCTCTTTTTGGATTTTGTTTTTCACTCTTGCTTTTTTTTTCGCTCTTTGTTTTTATTTATTATTTTTGTCACTCCTTTATTTCTTTTTCTTTTTTTTTTTTTTTTTTACACTCAGTTTATTTAATGGCTATGATCGAATCTGATGGGGATTGCTTACGTATCATGACGCCGCATGAATCAGATAATTATGTAGTTCAGAAAATATCAAAAATAAAGTAAATAAGCTAGCTCTTTTTCTAATTTATTTAACAATCTTTGTTTTTTGAAAATCATACCATAAAAGCTCATAACAAGGAAAATATTTTGAATTTTGAATTTTCTCTCTTTTTTTATTCAAAATTTTCGAAAGAAAGACTTCTAAACAAGAAAAAAATTGGATTTTGTTTTTGGATTTTTGTTTCTCATTTTTTTTTTCTAATGAAAGATTTCGGAAAAGAAGAAAAATATTTTTGGATTTAAGTTTCTTTTTTGATTTTCTAAGGAGAGAATTCTAAAAGGGAATTAAGGAAAAGGAAAATATTTTTGGATTATTTATTTTTTGAAAATTGGGGGCCGGAATCGATGAGATTTGCCTACGTATCTCGCATCCGGTGAGAATCAGGCCCGCATAGTTCAGCCAAAACCGTTTATTTTCTCTTTTGATTTATGAAAATTAATCCTAAAAATCATAGAACTAGACCACATCATCCCCTTATTTTATTTTATTTATTTTAAATTTTTTTTCTTCTTTTAACTGACATTTGTACAAAAATTCGAGAATTTCTCTCTTGTTTATTCAACTGATTTATCCTAAAGTCGCTCAACATGCAAGCCTCCCAATTAATACAACAGATAGTACATAATATGAACATATTGGTCTCAACAAGGTACCTGTCCAAAAATAGAACCCGACCCCTATGTCGACCGCTGCTAAGTCAAATGCACTTGATGCAAATAAAGCGAACCTACTAGGGATGTCTGACATGAGGTTTGTTCTTCTAGGTTTAAATCCTGGTAGAGAAAGGTATCTAGACTGGCTTACTCGAGCGGACAACTCGAGCCGAGGAGGGTCAGCGTACCGGTAGCATTGCTTTCCGGCTTAGCCTGTGGTGCTCCTAGCCTAAAATATGTGTGACTAAAAATCCTTCACCGGGTGGAAAACACCTCAGCTATCTCAAAGAAAGCGGGCTATGTCAAGTAAAGGCCCAATTTTAATTTCAAGAAGACTCAGAGGGGGTGCGTGAGAAGACAATTTATAATGTATAGTTCAACAATATCAAAGCGGTAAAAAAAAGAGCAGACAAGTAGCACATTAGGCCCCAAAACCAAATCAAAGTATAAACAAAATTAATAAAACCAAATAAAAGTCAATATGTACAAACTCGAATTCAAATTTCCCCAGCAGAGTCACCATATCTGTCACACCCCCTTTTACCCCCCAAAAGAATATGTGTTATTGGTGATGGGTTGAAGAGTTTTTCCAATTAAAGTAACAATTTTGAAATAGGATTATTTTTGTATTCAGAGTCGCCACTTGGAATTGATTTTTGGTGTTCCAAGTCACCTTTTATTTGAATCCCTAGTCAAAGAAAGGTTTGACTCTTTTATTATTGGTCTGCAAAAAACAAAGTCCGAATAAGTAATTCTGTTGACCGGGAAGAATGTGTAAGGCATTCCCCGAGTCCCGTGATACTAGCACGGTCGTTTTATTGACTACAACTTGGCTTGAATTAATTTTGGATAAACTGTAATTTATTGATTTTCATGTTTTATTTATCAGCTTTTAATTATTAAAATATGGAATTATCTTTGAAACGAATCACATGTGTGAATTCGTTTTGTTTATTGTGCCAAAATTATGTCACGCATATATGTACACAATTTAATAGCATATTATTATATTAAGATTGTTTTGGCCAAAGTTGCGCGAACACATACCTTGGTTTTAATGTCGGAAATCATAATTATATCACGCGAACGTATACATAATCATGATAATTTGATTAATTAAGAGCGCGCCTAAAGTATACTATTGCATTTATGAAATATTTACTAACTACATTTGAGATGTGTGAGGCAAAGAATTAATGAAAGTTATTGTCACGACCCAAAATCTCAACCTGTCGTGATGGCGCCTAACTCGATACTAGGCAAGCCGATAATCTCAATAAATCAAAATTTCTCTTTAAGGTTGAAAATATAATATTTAAATACAATACAAAAACTCCCCAAAACCAGGTGTCACTAAGTACATGAACATCTAATATGAATACAAGTCTGGAAAATATAGTCTATAATAGTCTGAGATCAAATGCAGTGAACAAAGAGATAGAGAAGGAGAAACAAGGTCTGCGGAACACAGCAGCTACCTCAAAATCTCCTGAAAATCAATCGCGCAAAAGGATCAACACCCGCTATATCCGTGAATACCTGGATCTGCACACGAAGTGCAGGGTATAGTATGAGTACAACCAACTTAGCAAGTAGCAATAATAAATAAGGAACTGAATATAGTAACGAGCTACACAGTTATGGTTCATTTCCAGTAATTCCAGCAAAGAATAGACATGCCATCAAATCTAGCAGTTTAATGTCAAATCAATTTTTATACAGTTCCTGTTCATGTAATCTGTATATCAACAATCTTTCAGAGATTTCACAACAATGACAGATAGCAACTAAGTGCAACAACAAATGGAAATCAAATACAACCTTTTAGGATAACAACCACTCCCTGGGCTCCCAACCCTCATCACTCCCTAGGCTCCCAGCCCTCATCACTCACTTTCAATGGGTACTCACGCTCACCGGGGGTGTACAGACTCCGGAGGAGCTCCTACAGTCCAAGTGTTATAATCTGCACAGACAACTCACGTACTGCACGGACAACTCACGTGCCATAATATAAATATCTGGATCCACACGACCAACTCACATGTTGTACGGACAACTCACGTTCCATAATATAATATAAGGATCTGCACGACCAACTCACGTGCTATAGTGTAATATAAGGATCTGCACGGCCAACTCACATGCTATAGTATAATATAAGGATCTGCACGGCCAATTCACGTGATGCACGGACAACACACGTGTTATGGTATCAATATTTCACAATCAGGCCCTCAACCTCACTCAGTCATAAGTCTTTCTAGTCTCTCAGGCTCTCAATAATCATGAAATCAGCCCAAACAACAATGATATGATGTATCAATAATAATAATAACAGAGACTGAGATAAAATGTGCAAGTAAAAACTGAGACTGAGTACATATAGCATTTAGCATGCAATTCAACAAGTACGCAACCTCTATGGGACCCAACAGTACTATCACATAGCCTAAGCATGATTTTTAACATGATTTACAGTCAAATTTTATCAACACATAGAGAGTCTATAGCTAACAACAAGTTATTCAACTTTACAGTTTCCCAGGACGGACCAAGTACAATCCCTTCGGTGCACGCCCACACACCTGTCACTTGGCATGTGCGTCACCTCCAAAATAATCACATGATACCAAAATCCGGGGTTTCATACCCTCAGGACCAGATTTAAAACCGTTACTTACCACAAGCCGTGAAATTCTTTACTCTCCTATGCCCTTGCCTCGTGAATTGGTCTCCAAACGCCTCGAATCTAGCCATAAATAATTCGTTTCAGTCAATAAAATTCATTGGAATTAATTCCATAAGAAAATAATAATTTTCCATAAAAATCCGAAATTAGCTAAAAAATAGCTTGTGGGGCCCACGTTTCGGAACTCGACAAAAGTTAAAAAATTCGTAAGGCCATGCAACCACGAGTCTAACCATACCAATTTTACCAAAATTCGACCCTAACTCAACCCTTAAATCTTCAATTTAAACCAAAAGGGTTTTCAAATGAGTTAAGAACACTTACCCCGTTGTTTCCTCTGAAAATCACCCAAATATCGCCTCAATCCGAGTTCCAAATCATTAAAAATGGAAAATGGGACTAAGTCCCATTTTCTGAACTTAAACTTTCTGTCCAGACCTCTCTTCTTCGCGTACGCGATAGGTCCCTCGCGTTCGCGAAGCACAAAATGTGCTGCCCAACATTACCTCTTCGCGAACGCGATGCTTTAGAGATCCCTTTTTCGCGAATGCGAAGGCAAAAAACCATGCCCACTATTTTTTCCTTCGCGAACGCGATACCCAAACGTGAACACGATGCACAACCCAGCTCCTCTTCGCGAACGCCAGACCCCATCGTGAACGTGAAGAGTAAATCCTGCCTGCCTGAAATTCCTCTTCGCGAACGCGAGGGCCCACTCACGAACGCGAAAGTGAAAATCCAAAAAATGCAGCAACACATATCAGCAATCCCACCGAGGCCACAAATAATCCGTTAACCATCCCAAACTCACCCGCGCCCCTCAGGGACCTCAACCAAATATACCAACAAGTCCTAAAACATCATACAGACTTAGTCGAACCCTCAAATCACCTCAAACAACGCTAAAACCATGAATTACACCCCAATTCAAACCTAATAAACTTTGAAATTTCTAATTTCTACAAACGACTCAGGAACCTACCAAATCACGTCCGATTTACCTCAAATTTTGCGCACAAGTCATAAATGACATAACAGAGTTACTCAAATTTTCAAAATCAGATTTCGACTCAGATATCAAAAAGTCAACCCCTGGTCAAACTTCCCAAAAATTCAACTTTCGGCATTTCAAGTCTAATTCCACTACGGACCTCCACATAATATTCTGAACATGCTCCTAAGCCCAAAATCACCATACGGGGCTATTGGAATCATCAAAATTCAAATCTGAGGTTGTTTACACATTGGTCCATATCCGATCCACTTTTCTAACTTAAATTTTAAATTATGAGACTAAGTGTCTCATTTCACTCCGAATTCCTTTCGGACCCGAACTCACTAACACGATAAGTCATAAAACACATACAAAGCATAAATTGAGAAGTAAATGGGGAAATGGGGCCATGATACTCAAAATGACCGGTCGAGTTGTTATATTTTCACCCACTTAAACATACGTTCGTCCTCGAACGTCCATGCCACCCTATTCCATATAGGCCTGACAACACAATACAACTGAAAATCTTTAATTTGACCTTATCCCAAAAACCTTCGAATTCAATTCCCAACTTTCAGAATTTCTTTTCAAGACACGGATCTTACATTTACACATTGTATGAGTCTGAACAAGTTACATCGAGATATAACTATAATTACGGATATAATCACCTAGAATATTACACAACTTACCCGCTCGTAACACCATTCCTGATCACAGTAACTACTTCAAACCAACCAAGTACTAGTATAAAACCTCGCATTCAATAGAACTTCATTCTGAAACCTTCTTACACTGCCAATGATGAAAGAAACAATCAAAAACTCATAACCACTCATCAGATCAACTAGCCATGGAGCTCTCTCGCTCCCACCAAAACCACAATCCTCTCCTAAGCCGACTTTCAATATTATCCTCCCGAATATACCATAACCAAGCCTGATAGTGCCTATTCTAGGTCCAATGACCTTATTTTATTAAACACAACCATCCCACAGACACGCCACATCAATATAACTCAAGCCACAACTGGGCAATCCGTGTACCTAAATATGGGAGATGTCTCAAAGAAGAGAACCGTATTGCAAATTCAACAAGCACCACCACAACTACAATGTTACAACCAACTCCTCAAATTTCATGAAGAGGATAACTGTAGGCGCATGTGCACAATTATAAAAGAAGGGAATTAATGAATAAGATAAATTGTTATAGAAAGAGAATTACCACACACGGCACGGACAACTCACATGCCAATAATATGAATCGCTTGGCATGGTCACAGGCCTCCAGTCCCAGCATATCATACAGGAGCAATTCAACAAGGACACTTGTATGTGATAATAAAATAAGATTCGCATGTTCCTGGACTGGTATAAATACACGTCATAGTGTAAGCATGTGCAAAGTCTGCTATCACACTTCAAATCGGCAATTTAACGCGGAAATCGTAACTACCCCATTTATTCAGGGAATTAGCCTATTTGTAAACTCAAGTGTAGCCCTGATAGTTTTCAACAAAGGTACGAACATGAAAAATGTTATAACTTTATGCTTAACAGTCAACTCTAGGCATATCATAGCCTAAGCATTCTTTCGAGTATGAATACTTGCCATGATGCTTGCACATTGTCTCAAACCTCATATATATGCACATTTATAGCGCGCGGCTATCACAAATAATTAACGCAACTTGTGCCTCCACTGAGTTAAAATAAAATACTCACCTCAAACAGGCCGCAACCCGAAACAATATACTTTTGAGAACTCCCAGTCTCCAAATTCATCAAACACATAAATTACCGTAACTTATCCCAACTCCAGCACTAGAATGACTAACACATCTTCCATTCACGATCTTCCCATGAGGAATACTTTCATAATTCTTTCGTGCCACATAGCAATAATTTGAATATCAGCAGTCTATCAACCAAGTGAGTATTACAATACCAATGAATGTCTGTAAGTTGAAACACAATGCGCCTTTTGAAATACGCACCCTTCTCAGGGATTATCGAGCAGTTATAACATTTATCTAAATATCTAAAACTTACCCTTCTATCCAAAATTTTTAATTTTCCTTTAAAGAATGAACTGCCACCTTATACATGTAAATCAATATCCGGCACAACATGTTCCCCACAACGGTAGAAAATATTCGGTTCAAACCATGGTAGAAACCATCATGAACACTTTGAAATTCATTTGCACATAACCAAGCTATCAGAACTGAACTCCTCTAACTCGACCAAGCCACACATGTTGCCAAATCCGAGAGTATTGCCACAAAACACCCGTAAAGCCTCACCTCATCATAAGAACCAAAAGAACCGAGCATACCATTACCATATCGATCCAGCATGTTACCCATTTGTCCTATTTTCTCCGAGATTCTTCTGAATTACCCTCAAGTTGACATTTTTCCTTGTCAGAATACTTCTATCCTTACCCAAAGCTCCCTACAAGACATCCTAAGGCCCATAATCCACTGTATTCTTCTTAAGCACCTCCATAAATACCCTAACCGTAACACTCACTCTGAAAATACCTTATACGAATTTAAAATTATTCCTCTTTCCTTTCTTATACTGAAATGTAGAATCCTTAGTCAAATAGAATTACCGCACGTCCTGATACCATCCAATGTAAGTAATTGATTCTAGTGATATACAAGTTCGAAAAATTTCAATTTCCACATATATATTTTGAATCCATTAGAACTCTCTTGAAAGTCATCCACTCTGCTCAAATCTAATTTACTCCTCCCCGAACGGCCCGAAAGACACGTGCTCCTTTAGCACAATCAACACTCAATTAAGTAACCCTGCTTATCACGACCAATCAAATTCATACTTCGTGTGCACTACATCCTTCAAAATAACATCATGTTTTCATAAAGTGCAATGTATCCCGTATCCAGGAATTTACTTACCCGAGTCATCCTCGATCTCCTCCTCTGTAAGTCATAACTAAACCACAAATATGCCTCGTACCAAAACTAAACTTTAGCACATTACCATGAAATCGAATTGTCAATAGCAGGCTCCCCCACTTATCCTTAAGCTGCTATTATATAAAATTAGAACCCGTAAGGATTTCTCCTTCTCAATTACCAAGATCTCGCACCGTTAACCCGCCAAATTTCTCGAAGTCTTTTGTTAAGCTTTTCATGAATATTCTGAATCGCCAGCCACAATCACACACTTGACCTCTTACCGGGTAGCAAGTAATATTCCTTGCAGAAGCTTCATCAACATCATGCCACCTCTAACTGCTCACAAGAGATAACCCACCTGTGGAATTCTTTACCGATATCTCTCAACGACACTGCACTGGGTGCAACGACCACGCAATCAGTAAATTCTCCTGAGCTCATGCTCGCCCACCATTTGTATAAGTCTGCACTTTCCCATTTGACATCAACTGAAAGTTCAACAATACCTTCTGAACTCAAGTCATATTGCGCCTGAAACGATAATCAAATCTTCACATCCCTCTTCATTTCAAACAAAATTATTTCTTCCATATTCAATCTTTCTCCGTACAGTAACCATCACTCTAAATATAGTCTGTAGGACAAATCACATTCTATCGCGATTCCAAACCGTTTTACTCTTTCTCAAGGCGCGCGACTACCCTACCACAGAATCCATAAGCTAATCTTCCACTCTTCCTTCGGTTAACCATTTCCTTTAAGCAACTTCTCAAACTCCACTTCCCCTACTTGACCTGCTAGTATTTCAACCACCGCAAAACGCTTCTTGTCATGTCTTCCCTTATACTTTGCTGCCCAATTGCTGCATCAACTCAAAACGCATCTCTGTCATACCAGAACCAACAGAATGTTACCTACTCTAAGTCTCTTCGAAGATTATCTTTCTCGAGCCATCATCATCAGAAATACCCATTTGTAACTACAATTACTACACAATCACTTACTCTTCTTGAGTCCAAATTCATTGACAAAACATGAGAATTAATTTGCCCCAAATTTAACAATGTGAAAGATCTTTCAAAACATTCACACTCGAGATTGTACGTCACATCAAAATGAAATTAAAGCACCCAATGGCCTTATTTTACATTTCAAGGAATCACTTATCGTCACATTCAAATCGTCTTAACACACCTTGCAGTTACATCATACTCATCACAAAGTCGTTATACCGCTCACCGAGCCATAAATTCCACTCATAGGGACATTACCGGACATATGAGTCCAAATATACAGGTTACAACTAAAGCTACCCAGCCTAAGCTGGGTCTAAACCTGGCCTCAAGTCCTCCAGACTGGCCCATCACCAAAACACAAAATACACATCTTGAACCTCGTTCATAAAATCACAAGCCGGCGATGCACAACTAATACCGAGCGCTCATATGCGCATACGAATGCGTGAAAGGAATTCAAAGAGTTATGTTTCAAGATGAATCAATTCCGCACGATAGAATACAAGAAGGGAAATTACTCCTAAGGGTTCGACAGCCTCTCGAAGATAAGAACGGGCGTCTCCGTACCGATCCGCAAGACTCTACTAAACCTGCTCATGACACGTGAGACCTATGTTACCTAAAGCTCTGATACCAACTTGTCACGACCCAAAATTCCAACCTGTCATGATGGCGCCTATCTTGATACTAGGCAAGCCGATAATCTCAATAAACCAAAATTTCTCTTTAAGGTTGAAAATATAATATTTAAATACAATACAAACACTCCCCAAAACCTAGTGTCACTGAGTACATGAGTATCTAATATGAATACAAGTCAGAAAAATATAGTATATAATAGTCTGAGACCAAATACAGTGAACAAAGAGATAGAGAAGGAGAGACAAGGTCTGCAGAACACAACAACTACCTCAAAATCTCCTGAAAATCAATCGAGCGAAAGGATCAACACCCGCTATGTCCGAGAACACCTAGATCTGCACACGAAGTGCAGGGTGTAGTATGAGTACAACCAACTCAGCAAGTAATAATAATAAATAAGGAACTGAAGATGGTAACGACCTACACAGTTATGGTTCATTTCAAGTAATTCCAGCAAAGAATAGACATGCTATCAAATCTGGCAGTTTAATGTCAAATCATTTTTTATACAGTTCTTATTCATGTAATCTGTATATCAACAATCTTTCAGAGATTTCACAACATTGACAGATAGAAACTAAGTGCAACAACAAATGGAAATCAAATACAACCTCTTAGGACAACAACCAGTCACTGGGCTGCCAGCCCTCATCACTCACTCTCAATGGGTACCCGCGCTCACTGGGAGTGTACAAACTCCGGAGGGGCTCCTTCAGCCCAAGCGCTATTACTAGCACGGACAACTCACGTGCCATAATATAAATATCTGGATCCACACGGCCAACTTACGTGTTGCACGGACAACTCACGTGCCATTGTATAATATAAGGATCCGCACGGCCAACTCATGTGCTATAGTATAATATAAGGATCTGCACGGCCAACTCACGTGTTGCACGGCCAACTCACGTGCTATAGTATAATATAAGGATCTGCACGGCCAACCCACGTGCTATGGTATCAATATTTCACAATCAGGCGCTCGACCTCACTCAGTCATAAATCTTTCCAGTCTCTCGGGCTCTCAATAATCATGAAATCAGCCCAAACAACAATGATATGATGTATCAATAATAATAACAGAGACTGAGATAATATGTGCAAGTAAAAACTGAGACTGAGTACATATAGCATTTACCAGGCAATTCAATAAGTAAGCAACCTCTATGGGACCCAACAGTACTATCACATAGCCTAAGCATGATTTGTAACATGATTTACAGTCAAATTTTATCAACACATAGAGAAACTATAGCTAACAACAAATTATTCAACTTTACTGTTTCCCGGGACGGACCAAGTCACAATCCCTTCGGTGCACGTCCACACGCCCATCACCTGGCATGTGCGCCACCTCCAAAATAATCACATGATACCAAAATCTAGGGTTTCATACCCTCAGGTCCATATTTAAAACCGTTACTTACCTCAAGTCGTGAAATTCTTTACTCTGCTATGCCCTTGCCTCGTGAATTGGTCTCTAAACGCCTCGAATCTAGCCATAAATAATTCGTTTCAGTCAATAAAATTCATTGGAATTAATTCCATAATAAAATAATAATTTTCCATAAAAATCCGAAAATTAGCTCAAAAATCGCACGTGGGGCCCACGTCTCGGAACTCGACAAAAGTAACAAAATCCGGAAGCCCATGCAACCACGAGTCTAACCATATCAATTTTACCAAAATCCAACCCCAACTCAACCTTCAAATCTTCAATTTAAACCAAGAGGGTTTTCAAACTTTTTCAACTCAATTCACCAATTAAATGATAAAAACAATCATGGATTCGAGTACTTTAACCATTAATGAGTTAAGAACACTTACCCTATTGTTTCCTCTGAAAATCACCCAAAAATCGCCTCAATCTGAGCTCCAAATCGTTAAAAATGGAAAATGGGATTTCTGAACTTTAACTTTTTGTCCAGACCTCCCTTCTTCGCGAACGCGACAGGTCCCTTGCGTTCGCGAAGCACAAAATGTGCTGCCCAATATTTGCTCTTCACGAACGTGAGACGCTGCTCGCGAATGCGATGCTATAGAGAGCCCTTCTTCGCGAACGCGAGCTCCCCTTCACGAACGCGAAGGCAAAAACCCATGCCCACTATTTTTCCCTTCGTGAACGCGATGCACAACGCAGCTCCTCTTCGTGAATGCGAGACCCCATCGCGAACGCGAAGAGTAAATCCTTCTTGCCTGAAATTCCTCTTCGCGAACGCGAGGGCCCACTCACGAACGCGAAAGAGAAAATCCGAAAAATGCAGCAACAGATATCAGCAATCCCACCAAGGCCACAAATGATCTGTTAACCATTCCAAACTCACCCGAGCGCCTCGGGACCTCAACCAAATATACCAAGAAGTCCTAAAACATCATACGGACTTAGTCGAATCCTCAAATCACATCAAACAACAAATAAACCATAAATTGCACCCTAATTCAAGCCTAATGAACTTTAAAATTTTGATTTTCTACAAACAACTCAGGAACCTACCAAATCACGTCCGATTTACCTCAAATTTTGCGCACAAGTCACAAATGACATAACAGAGGTACTCAAATTTTCAGAATCGGATTTCGACCCCGATATCAAAAAGTCAACCCCCAGGTCAAACTTTCTAAAAATTCAACTTTCGGCATTTCAAGCCTAATTTCACTACAGACCTTCACATAATATTCCGGACACGCTCCTAAGCCCAAAATCACCATACGGAGCTATTGAAATCATCAAAATTCAAATCCGAGGTCGTTTACATATAGGTCCATATCCATTCCACTTTTCTAACTTAAATTTTTAATTATGAGACTAAGTGTCTCATTTCACTCCGAATTCCTTCCGGACCCGAACTCACTAACACGATAAGTTATAAAATAACTATAAAGTATAAATTAAGCAGTAAATGGGAGAACGGGGCCATGATACTCAAAATGATCGGTCGGTTCGTTACAGTTATTATGGAAAGGTGTATTGGGGTTGGCTATTATTATACGTGATAAGATCATCTACATTACAAATTATTAACAAGTTAAAATGCATTTTGTAATTATTAACATTTATGGATCAAACGGTAATCTAGCCAATAAGTCAAATTCGAGTCCAATGGTTCCAACCAGCCTAATTCTAGTACCCTTTAATTCTAGTTAAACCCCCACAATGGAAACTCTTCTACTGCAAATTAGCCCATATCAAATTCGCTCATTCACTTCCACCACTTTAGCATTGTAGGACGTAACCCAACAACCAGAGAATTTAACTCATGCTTATATGCAAATGATTGAACTAATAGAGTAGCCACAATATTCATCAATCTACAAAATAAAATAAACTATACTAATTCTCGCCCATTTAAAAGGCAAAAAACAGATCTGAGAAAACGAAACAACTAATCGAGAAAATAAAATATCAATAAACATGGTTTGAATCACAACATACATGAAACAACTTATATATGAAATTGATAAAAGTCATAGTAAAGAAGAATATGAATGAACCTTTCAACAAATTTCTTTTGAACTTTTATACATGAATAAGCCTCTCAATACAACCCCGAAGCAAATCTGACAGCAAACTCTAATCAAATTGGGCTCGTAAATCTAAACGGAAACCTCGACTGAAGACACGCAAACCCGACCTCTGACGACCTTGTTCGCAGATGGTTTTGTGTGGCTGGATGTTGGAGTTTTCAGCGTTGTTTGTGACTGTTTTTCTGCTCATTTTGGGAGTGGTTTGGGTGACGTTTTGGGGTTGTTTCAAGGTGGTTAAGGGCTTCTTTACATGGTGTTTTTTAGCTGTGTTTATGAAGGTTTGAAGGCTAGTTTTTGGCTGATTTCGCTGGGAAACAGAGCTGCTTTTGGAGGTCATTTTTTGGACTGTTTTGGGGGTGATTTCGGGCTGGAATTTGAATTGGATTTATAGCCGAACCGCTGTTACGTTTTTGCTCATGTTGCAACTGATTTTCAATTGATTAAAGAAGCTTTAGGGACTGACTTTCATGGCTAAAAAACGGGAACTTTGGAGGGTGTTGAGGGTGGTTTAATGGAGGTATTTTTAGGAAGAAGATGAATATGTGGTCAGGAAGAAGAAGAAGAGGAAGGCAACTAGTCTTTTTGGTGTAGAAGAGAGATTCGTTTATGGAGGAAGTTTGGTGTATTTTAATGGATGAAATAGGGTATGGGGTTTGTGAGTGGGGGACAAGAAGTGGGGGACATGAGTGGGGGACAAGGAGTGGGAAAGAGGAGTGGGGACACACGTGGAGAAAATGGGAGCGGGAATGAGAGAGTGGGAAGTGAGGTATTAGTGAGATGAATGAGAAAAAATTCAAGCATAGTCAAAAATTATGTGCTTACAATTATTATACCAACTTATCTTGCTCTATAATTTCTTACCCTTTGATTTATGTTATTGTCTATTGTTTCTTGTATTTTGATTATCTTATTTATCTGTGATAGCTATTGCTCCTTTTTAGACTGCTTTATCATGATTTATTCGCTTTCGTTACTTTCATTTTCATATTGCATTGAATTAATTGTCCTTATCTGACCTCTTTTTGCCATGTTTTCTCTTGAGTCGATGGTCTTTCGAAAATATATCTACCTTCCAAGGTAGATGTAAGGTCTGCGTACACTCTATCTTCTCATACCCTACTTTGTGAGTTTTCACTGTGTATGTTGTTATATATCAACTTATTAAATTCTTGAGTCGGTTTTATTATTTTACCTTTATTTTATATTTTTTAATTAAAAATTTGTTGTTGATATTCTTACCTATGGCCTCTCTTTGAAAGTTGGCTTTAGGCCCCCAATCTTGTTGAGAGGACCCTGCTTACTCCTACCTTTAAGAAGGCATAGAGACTATTTTCGGTGTGAAACTTATGTATGAATATTAATGTATAAAACTATCTAAAGATTGAAAATACTTCTAGATGTGCAGATGATCTTTCCGAACAATGGATCCATAAGCCATCATCTCAGCAACTTTATTCTTATATAATGTTGATTGACAGAGTCCACTCCACCCCTTCTTCCCTGGGGGAGGTGTTATGGGATTGAATTTGGAAGTTCACCCATCTTTGTTTTTAGTAGTGTACGAGTAGGGAGACTTAATACATTAGGGGCCTAAAGTCAAATATTATTTAGAGGCCTTAAGTCTTTTTCTTATCTTCAAGAATCATACATATTTTTATGTAAAGTTTATTTTCCTAACTTGTTTGAGATAATTCATTGTAAATTGACAATATAAACAATCTATTTAATCTTTTGGTGAAACATTGTTTAAAGAGTTCCATGTTGAGGTTGTATTAACGTTTATGTCCTTCTTTCTCTTTTTTTAAATTGTGTGATTAAGTAATCTCATTGATATTTTCTAGTTGACAAATTTAAACTCTAAAGTAATATATAATATAAAAGTAATACCTCTGTTAGCTAGGTAAAAATAACAAATGTCAAATTAAAAGAAAAGGATAATAGGCAATGAAAACAATAAAGCATGATTTTAGAAGCTGAATTACTTGATATTAAAATAAAATTTCATAGCTCTGACGCTTAAAAACTTAAGAAAGAATGAAAAGTATGTGCAATTTAATCTATTCAATGTTATTTGTATTAATTTTTAGAGAATAGACAGTTTAATATGCAAAAGAAAAGAATGTATAAAGTATAAATTCAAATATGAGACATGAGAAAAAATAAAATTATATTGATGACAAAATATAAATTACTAAATAATTACTATTTAATAGTGCTTTTGACATAAAGATCTTATTTTTAAAATTTTAAAACATTCATTATTTTTAAAATGAGGTCTCACTAATTTGGGGGCTAATATATATATATATATATATGACAATAGGACAGAAATAAAAGAATCACGGATGGGCTGCCAATTTAATGCGTATTGCGTCGTCAAGTGAAGTTGTTTGAATCTGAAACCTGCAAATCAACTCCAAGTAACATTATATATTAGTAGGATTTAAGTTATATAAATCGATAGTATAAAGAATTGTTACACAATTTACGTGGTCAATTTAATCGGTTGGATAGCAGAATACTTTTTTAGTTTTCAGGTTATATATCGTGATGTATCACGCTTGTTATTAAAATTTACCTATTGTTGTAAGTGAACTTAGTAAAAAAATCGTACATAACTTAAACTGATACTGTATATTATACTGTTGATATATGATAGGAATCTCCTCTCTCAGGCACTTGGTCCTTATAGGAGAGAACAGTGGAAACTCGTGAACTCTCTAGCTGAGCTTCCATCTTATTATACCAAGTATAAGTTAAAGAATGTCTTTGCCTTTTTTACTTTTTAAATTATTTTCTGCCCTATGAAGTACACAAGATGCGCCAAATCGCTGTAACATACCTTATCTTTGTTGTCAGCATTTTCTTTGTTCTGTCAACTTGATACTTGATTATTTTTTTATCTTACTCCTCCAGCATTCACATGATTATTCCTTCTTGCTTTGCTAACACCTACACACAGAAGAGTAACTCTTTTTCTATTATACTATCAATCACCTAAAGATTACTGCAATCATTCATCCATAAAAAGTGGAATTATTAATCTAAAAAATAAGAACCAAGTTTATCATGCAAGGACGAAGCACATTGATGTTCGGTATCATTTCGTACGAGAAATCATAGAAGAAGGTGGAGTCACGGTGAAGAAAATTCATACTACGGAGAACCCTGCTGATATGCTGACAAAAGTGGTGACTGCGGTCAAGTTTCAACATTGTTTGGATTTGATCAACATTGTTGAACACTAAAGATTGAAGATGAAGACACAACCAAAATTTGTTATTGAGAGAAAATTGAAGATGTGGAATTTTGCCAAGGTGGAGATTTGTTGAAATTGGCAAAAGTACCACATCGGTGGATGACAATTTTGAATGAGAATTTCACCCTATAAAAGGAGGCCTAATGTTTAGGATTTAAATACACCTCTCATTTGCCTTTTATCTTCTTAAGGCATTTGTATCTTCTCTCTTTAGTATTATTTCACTTGTAATTTTGGAGTGGAATAAAATATTGATTGTGTCCGAGGAAGTAGGCAAAATTGGCCGAACCTCGTAAATTCTGGTGTTCTTTTATTGTTGTCTTATTGTCTTGTTTATTATTTAGTGGTTGTCATAATTTTTGGTATAGTAGTTGTGACTCATTCACACTATATACATTTGGCTTCCGCAACAATTGGTATCAGAGCCAAGGTACTGTCTAAGTATGCTCTGTGGTTGCAGCATAGTCTGATCTTCCACATCAGAAAAGATCTATCTTGGTAACTGAGTCAAGGTTCTGTCTGAGTATGCTCTGTGGTTGCAGCTTAGTCTGATCTTCCACACCAGAAAGGAAATAATCTTGATTTGTGTCGTCAGCTACTAAATAATATTTGTGTCAAAATGGGAGACAGTAAACAAGAAGAATCTACATCAAGTGTCAATAATACGTCATCGTTGGCATCTTCGCTTATGACAAGAATTGTGTCAAATGCGAAATTTGCGGTAGAAATTTTTGACGGGTCAGGACATTTTGGGATGTGGCAAGGCGAGGTTCTAGATGTTCTTTTTCAACAAGGGCTAAATCTTGCCATTGAAGAAAAGAAGCCAGATGTTATTGGAGAAGAAGATTGAAAAATTATCAATCGTGTTGCTTGCGGTACCATTCGATCCTACCTTGCTAGAGAGCAGAAATATCCATACACAAAGAAAACTTCTGCAAGTAAATTATGGAAAGTACTGGAGGATAAATTTTTGAAGAAAAACAGTCAAAATAAATTGTACATGAAGAAGAGACTGTTTCGCTTCACCTATGTTCCTGGTACCACAATGAATGAACATATCACCAGTTTCAATAAGTTGGTCACAGATTTGCAAAATATGGATGCAACTTTTGATGATGGTGACTTGGCCTTGATGTTGTTGGGGTCACTTCCTAATGAGTACGAGCACCTTGAAACTACTCTACTCCATGAAAATGACGAAATTTCTCTCAGAGAAGTTTGTTCGGCTTTGTACAGCTATGAACAAAGAAAGGGAGAAAAATAGAAGGGCGGAGAAGGAGAAGCACTAATTGTGAGGGGTCGTCCTCAAAATCAAACGAGGACTAAGAAGGGAAGATCCAAGTCGAGATCTAGACCCAACAAAGATGAATGTGCCTTTTGTCGAGAAAAGGGACACTGGAAGAAAGACTGTCCAAAGTTGAAGAATAAGGCCAGAAATAACAATGGAAAGGCCATTATGGATTCAAATGTAGCTGATTGTGATGATTCAGACTTCTCATTAGTTACAACAGAGTTATCAACATCATCAGACATATGGTTGATGGACTCGGCTTGTAGCTATCATATGTGTCCCAACAAGGACTGGTTCGTGAATTTTCAAGAAGGAGAATATGGAGTCATCCACACAGCGGATAACAGCCCTCTTACCTCATATGGCATTGGTTCAATAAGATTAAGGAGCCATGATGGAATGATCAGAATATTAACAGATGTTCGATATGTACCGGATTTAAAGAAGAATCTCATCTCTGTGGGAGCCCTAGAATCAAAAGGGTTCAAAATCATTGCAGAAAATGGAGTGATGAGAATATGCTCCGGTGTACTAGTGGTAATGAAGGCCAATCGGAAGAACAATAACATGTACTGCTATCGTGGTAGTACAATTATTGGGACAGCAACAGCGACATCCAGTGATGACAAAGAGGCAGAAGCAACTAGGCTATGGCACATGCGCTTGGGACATGCTGGAGAGAAATCCTTGAAAGCTCTATCTAATCAAGGATTGTTAAAAGGCGTAAAGACTTGCAACTTGGAGTTTTGCGAGCATTGTGTCAAAGAAAAACAGACAAGGGTTAAATTTGGTACAGCGATCCATAATACTAAAGGCATTTTGGATTATGTGCACTTTGATGTTTGGGGTTCTTCCAAAACACCTTCATTGGGTGGGAAGCACTATTTTGTAATATTTGTTGATGATTTTTCCCGAAGAGTGTGGGTGTATACAATGAAGAGGAAAGATGAAGTGTTGAGAATTTTTCTCAAATGAAAAACGATGGTGGAGAATCAAACAGGCAGGAGGATCAAGTGTATTCGCACAGACAATGGAGGTGAATACAAAAATGATCATTTCAATAAGGTCTGTGAAAATGATGGCATCGTCCGACACTTCACTGTCAGACATACACCATAACAGAATGGAGTGGCAGAACGTATGAACCGGACTTTACTGGAGAAGATACGGTGTATGTTGTCCAATGCTGGCTTGGGCAAAGAATTTTGGGCTGAGGCAATTACATATGCATGCCACCTCATTAATCGTCTACCATCTGCTGCTATTGATGGCAAGACACCATTTGAAAAATGGTATGGAAAACCTGCTGTAGATTATGACTCTTTGCACGTGTTTGGCTCAATTGCATACTATCATGTGAAAGAGTCAAAATTGGATCCGAGAGCAAAGAAGGCTATATTTATGGGGATTACTTCTGGAGTCAAAGGATACCGCTTATGGTGTCCAGAGACAAGGAATATTATATTCAGCAGAGATGTTACCTTTGATGAATCTGCCATAACAGATAAGGTGACAGTTGAAGATGTCAAACAAACTGGTGGTGCATCAAAGCAGGTGGAGTTTGAGGGAAAATTTATTTTTCCTACATAAGAAGCAGAGGAGGAAACTCATGAAGATTACCCTCTGGAAGAAGAGCCAGTAGAGAGGGAGATTCCAACTCAGGAATCTCGACAACAACTTGAATCAATAGCAACCAGCAGGCCAAAAAGGACAATAACGAAACTTGTTCGTCTCATAGAGACGGTTGCTTGTGCAACCTCAATTGTAGCTGATGGCATTCCTACCACTTATAAAGACGCAATCCAAAGTTCAGAAGAAGATAAGTGGAGGATTGCCATGAATGAAGAAATGCAGTTCCTTCATCAGAATCATACATGGAAATTGGCCAATCTCCCGAAGGGAAAGAAAATAATTGGGTGCAAATGGGTATTTGCAAAGAAAGAAGGATTTCCTAACCAAGAAGATATTCGCTACAAAGCAAGATTGGTGGCCAAAGGATATGCTCAGAAGGAGGGAATTGATTACAATGAAGTTTTTTCTCCAGTTGTAAAACATTCCTCCATTAGAATTATGTTGGCTTTGGTAGCACAGTTGGATTTGGAACTAGTTCAGATGGATGTAAAAACTGCGTTTTTACATGGAAACTTGGAGGAGAAAATCTACATGAATCAGCAAGAAGGATTCAAAGTTGCTGAAAAAGAAAATATGGTATGTAAACTTGAAAAATCATTGTACGGATTGAAACAATCTTCTAGACAATGGTACAAGCGATTTGACAAGTTTATGTTGCGGCAAGGGTACAAGAGAAGCAAATACGATCATTGTGTGTATTTGCACAAACTTAATGATGGTTTCTTTGTATATCTTCTCCTATATGTTGATGATATGTTGATAACTTCCAAGAATTCGAAAGAAATTGATAAGTTGAAGATTCAACTGAAGGAGGAGTTCGAGATGAAGGATCTGGGTGAGGCAAAGAAAATTCTTGGCATGGAGATAATAAGAGATAGACGTTCAAAGAAACTCTGTTTATCTCAGAAAGAATATTTGAAGAGAGTACTACAGCGTTTTGGCATAGATAAGAAGACTAAGCCAACTAGTACGCCACTTGCTCCCCATTTTAAGCTAAGTACTACTATGTTGCCAAAGGATAAAACTGAACAGGAGTATATTTCAAGGGTACCATACGCAAATGTTGTTGGTAGCTTGATGTATGCAATAGTTTATACGAGACCTGACATTTCACAAGCCGTTGGAGTTATTAGCAGATATATGCATAATCCAGGAAAGGAGCATTGGCAAGCTGTGAAATGGATTCTACGGTATATTTATAGTACTGTAGATGTTGGGTTAGTTTTTGAGCAGGAAGGCAATCGGTCTGTAGTTGGATATTGTGACTCAGATTTTGCTGGTAATCTGGACAAACGAAGGTCAACTACTGGTTATGTGTTTACTTTTGCAAAGGCACCAGTTAGTTGGAAGTCTACTTTGCAGTCAACAGTTGCTTTGTCTACAACAGAGGCAGAGTACATTGCTATTACAGAGGCTGTGAAGGAGGCAATTTGGCTTCAGGGGTTACTAAAGGAGCTTGGTATTGAACAAAAAAATATTATAATTTTTTGTGATAGTCAAAGTACTATTCAATTAGCGAAGAACCAAGTTTATCATGCAAGGACGAAGCACATTGATGTTCGGTATCATTTCGTATGAGAAATCATAGAAGAAGGTGGAGTCACGGTGAAGAAAATTCATACTACGGAGAACCCTGCTGATATGCTGACAAAAGTGGTGACTGCGGTCAAGTTTCAACATTGTTTGGATTTGATCAACATTGTTGAACACTAAAGATTGAAGATGAAGACACAACCAAAATTTGTTATTGAGAGAAAATTGAAGATGTGGAATTTTGCCAAGGTGGAGATTTGTTGAAATTGTCAAAAGTCCCACATCGGTGGATGACAATTTTGAATGGGAATTTCACCCTATAAAAGGAGGCCTAATGTTTAGGATTTAAATACACCTCTCATTTGCCTTTTATCTTCTTAAGGCATTTGTATCTTCTCTCTTTAGTATTATTTCACTTGTAATTTTAGAGTGGAATAAAATATTGATTGTGTCCGAGGAAGTAGGCAAAATTGGCCGAACCTCGTAAATTCTGGTGTTCTTTTATTGTTGTCTTATTGTCTTGTTTATTATTTAGTGGTTGTCATAATTTTTAGTATAGTAGTTGTGACTCATTCACACTATATACATTTGGCTTCCGCAATAGTACTAACACGAAATTGTCGAGATTACGTACGATAAGCTATAACGTTAATATCAATAGCTAACTTTCTAAGCTATAACTAGTACTAACATGAAATTGTCGAGATTACGATAAAAGTGATTTGAAATTGTAACTAGGCATCGCCAAGTATAACCTATACTTGTAAATCAATTTTTTGCGCTGATGAATCGTTATGTATAATTGATGGGGCAGCGGACCCTTTTTTTTGGCGGGGGTGGGGGGAGGGGATTTAATTTTAACTCTTATACACTGCAGCGCAATTTCTTTAATACAATGTTAGCGTAATTTAATATGTTTTAAGAAGTTAATTACTTACCTTATTTATCAGGTTACAAATCTCACTTATTATAACTACTTACATGTAGTTACTATTAAGAAGATCTTATAGGGTAAAGATTATTTATATTGTCATCATATAGAAATTATTTTTTTTATTTTCAATGGTTCTTAAATTATCTCATGTATGTTGAACCCATCAAAATAGATGAGATGTGCCAGAATTGCGAATATGAACCCATAAAGTATAAATTCTAGATCTGCTTCTGCTCACTATCATGCCCAAAATACGGCAAAATATAGCTCCATGAGCAAAAGCTCCTGACAGCTTGGAACGAGCATGAAGAGATTAACGATACTTCTTTATTTGAAAGGAGGGGGGAAAATGTAGAATTCCATTGGTACACTTTGAGCTAATGATCGTTTAGGCAGTTCATACACTTATTATTTTCTTCATGTTCCACTTTGACGTCCCCTAACATTATTCTACTACTAAAACTATAGGGTCATGGAATCTCACACTAACCCCTTAACCCTCCAATTCTCTTCTTTTTCCCACTCTAACTTCACTTCTTAGTACTCTTCCTTCTACCCAATCATCAACTTTTCCATGGAAGAATCATCTCCACCACCACCACCCTCTTCTAAATCTCCGTCGTCCCCATCTCCGCCACTTAAAACCTATAAACTAACAGCTTCTTCAATATGCTATTCAAAATCAACCACCAATATTTCTCCTTCTTTCTTCTTCAAGCCTTGTAATTGCAACACAACACCACCAATTAACATCTTGAAAGACATTTCATTCACAGCTTATCCTTCTCAGATTCTTGCCATTGTTGGTCCAAGTGGTGCTGGAAAATCCACATTACTTGATATTTTAGCTGCTGGAACTTCACCTACAAGTGGAACTCTTCTCTTAAATTCTGTCCCCCTTCATAATCTTTCTTCTTTCCGCAAGCTCTCAGCTTATGTCCCTCAACATGATTCTTGCCTTCCTCAGCTCACAGTCTCCGAAACTTTTGCCTTCTCTGCCCGTCTTCTCAACCCGAAACTCACTGATGTTTCATGCATTGTGGATTCTCTTCTAGCTGAACTCAGGCTTACACATTTGACTCACACAAGACTTGCTCATGGCCTCTCAGGCGGAGAAAGAAGGCGAGTTTCGATTGGTTTGAGTCTACTCCATGATCCTGCAATCTTACTTCTTGACGAACCAACTTCTGGTCTTGATAGTAATTCAGCTTTGAATGTAATGCAGACACTCAGATCAATCACTGACTCACGTCAACGTACTGTGATTTTGTCCATTCATCAACCAAGTTTCAAGATTCTTGCCACCATTGATAAAATTCTCTTGTTATCAAAAGGAACTGTTGTCCATTATGGAAATCTGTCTTCTCTTGAAACTTTTTTACTTGAAAATGACTTCACTGTCCCTCCACAACTGAATTCTCTTGAATTTGCTATGGAAATGCTCAACCAACTCAATCAGAAAAAACACTTTACACCAATAAGTTTACCCCCTTCATCTCCTAAAAATTCCACCACCACTGTTTCTGAGACTAAAACAGGAAAAGTCAGATATAGGAGTTCAAGAATTCATGAAATAGCTGTTCTGCATAGCAGATTTTGGAAGATCATATACAGAACAAAACAGCTATTATTAACAAATACGTTACAAGCTCTTGGAGTTGGTATTGTTCTAGGAACAATTTACGTCAATATTGGATTTGGTAAAGAGGGAATTGCAAAAAGATTCGGACTTTTTGCTTTCACTCTTACTTTCCTTCTTTCTTCCACAACTGAAACTCTTCCAATCTTCATACACGAAAGGCCTATTTTATTAAGAGAAACTTCAAGTGGGGTTTATCGATTATCTTCATATCTTTTAGCAAACACACTAGTTTTTCTCCCCTACTTGCTTGTTATAGCAATCTTGTATTCAGTTTCACTTTATTTCTTGGTTGGTCTTTGTGCTACGTGGCAAGCTATCACGTACTTTGTTCTAACAATTTGGGTCATTCTTTTAATGGCCAACTCTTTCGTTCTCTTCTTGAGTTCTGTTGCTCCCAATTACATCACTGGAACTTCACTAGTAACGTTATTTCTTGCCGGATCTTTCTTATTTTCCGGCTACTTCATATCGAAAGAAACCATGCCTAAGTTCTGGACAATGCTGCATTATTTGTCTATGTACAAGTATGGCCTAGATGCTTTGTTAATCAATGAGTATTCTTGCCTTGTGTCGAAGTGTTTCGTATGGTACGATGAGAAGAGCAAAGTATGTATGGTAAGTGGACGTGATGTGTTGGAACAAAGAGGACTACATGAAAGACAGAGATGGACAAATATCTATATCTTGATTGGGTTTTTCGTATTTTATCGATTACTTTGGTTGATGGTATTGATCAGAAGAGTTTCAAGATTGAAGAAGTGAGATCCATCACTTTCATGAATACCTTGCTTGTTTTTATAAATCTTCTTTTTTTTTTCCTTGCTTCTAAAATGATTCATGTAACAAAAATAAGCCTAACTTGTCTTCGAAGAGATCACCTTGTTAATTTTTAGCACTTTCTTCGTCTTTTGTTTAATCCTTTCTATTCTACTTGTTCTTTTTTCTTTTTCAAGTGTTAATAATTTCCTCCTCTACGTTTCAGAACACTTCCTATGCATTGTATCTACGTCTATTTGTTTACATTTAAATCACGGGAGCCTATGGTTAGTGGAATGTTAAACTTTCAAATCCTTGTCTTCCTTGTCCGTTTGGATTTGGCCATTATATGAACAGTACTTTTCATTATTAGTGCCTTGCACTGAGTTTTTTTCTGACAATTTTGACGTACATTCATCATAATTATACTTCTTGAGGGTCAATTTGATTAATTTTTAATGCTAAATTAGATTAGATCAACTTAATATTTTAAAATTAAAATTAAAATATTCATATACTATATAAAAAATACTATAAGTGTCGATTCTTTTCATATCTATCATAAAAAAATATATTTAAAATATTGATCAAAATTCACATAATTTTAATCTTGCGAAAAGTGGCCCACATAAATTGGGGAGTAACATATTTGGTCGTTGAATCATTGAATATGGATAGTTTCACGGCTGCTTTAATCAAATGACAGGGTCGTTATTTTATTCCAAATTGCACTCATGTTGGCGAAGCTATCTGGACAAAGACAATGGAATAAGGAGTAGCGAAAAACTCAACCACGAAAATTTAACAAACAGCGACATCACGGGTACAAATCTCAGCGAGGAAAATGAAAGAAAAGGGTGTGAATAATTCGAGGATTTTGTCGTTATATATAACATATAATAGCTTTATTAATAATTATTGCCAAGAAAAGAATCAGTAGGGGCCTTTTGTCTGGTGGTGTAGTACTACTTCAAAGTAAAAATGGATGGCTTTGGTTTGCTGTTGTTTGCTTGCTTCAGCAATTGAATCAGTGTTTGTTCACGGGTTGTTATTCTTTTGCTACCACGTGAACCTTTTTTTCTTAATTCTTTTACCCCATATATATATATATATATTGTGTTCACTGGATCAACCCTATTACCCCTGACAAAGACAAAGGGAAAAACAAAAGAAATCAACAACTAAGAGGATAAGTCTATGAGAAGAGAAAACTATATAAAATAAGTCATAACACAGGAAAACATAATTTCCTTCGTTCATATAGAAGGCAAAGTTGACCAAACATTTTAAGTTTTGAACCGAAAAGGAAAAGAGATTAGTCATAGCCTGAACTCCTTATATGAGAAAGATCCATAGCTATTGCTATCACACAATCCTTTGTATAGTCAATTATTGAACCATGAACAAATAACTATTCAATATTAAAATTAGGGAACAAATTTCGCTCAAAGCTTTTATAACCGTGACTTTCCCTTTGACAAAGCTATTTTGTTTCAATTAAAGAATTTTACAAGGTGGCTGCACGTTAGAAGAAGTGCATAAATAAACTCTTTAAAACTATCATTTATATAGATAAACGAAAATACAGTTTCACGTTTTTAACTTTTTTTTAAACTCTGTGTAACTGCAGTGCAATGGACAATGTAGTTATTTCTATGCCGTAATGTTAAATTAACAATAGGTAACTAAATCATAACAAGTCTGATATAATAAACTGGAAATTATTTTCAACTACGTACAAGGTTCAAGGAGAGAGAAAAGTGAATTAGACTGCTTGCTCTAGTACAAAAATTAAAGCATCATCATTTGTTGTCTGTCTATTTCCCCTTGCTCTTTTTGGTCCAATTATAACGTTACCGTTTTATCCGATCAAGCCACTTGTGTTCATTTGTACATTTCGAAAGCGTCATTTAGAAAAGAACACCCCAATTTTAGAGAATTTCAATACAGTTCGCTTCGTAACTCATGTGGCATATCTTTTCCCACTTCTGAATTTTCTCATTGTTCAAGATGGGTGGATTTTATGTTGAATGCAAGGCAAGCTTATCTGTAGTGTTAAGAGATCAAAACAATGGATGTGATATCTTACAGGTGTCAGCCTTGAGTTTTAAGGAAACAGTCCAGTATGTAGGAGCACTGAAGTTTAAAAGCCACAACCAAAAAAAAAAAAATCCCAGAAGTGATTGACCAAGAAACAAATCCAGTTTAAGAACTAACTCCGAAGCCTTTTACTGTAGAAACTAATTTTGCTACCAACAAGAAACTAATTCAGTGGCTTCAAGCTGAGGGAAGACCAACACACTGATAAATGGAGGTATCACGGATCCACCTTTTAATACTTTCTTAGACCTTAGAAGTGAGCATCCGTTAATTACCAATTCCAACAAGGGGGTCGTCGAATGGTACGCAACAGAAAAATAGCAACTTCACTCAAGTTACCTAACTTATTGAGCCAAATATTGTAGAACCCTGCTAAATGCCACCTTCTCTGTGCACCCAAAACCACGAGGACCACCTTGTACCACATTCAACAACCTTCAACTCCCAATATGCCATTAATCCATCCATTTATATATGCACCAAAAGAATCCCCCGCTGCCTGCGAAGGCCTTTCGGAGATGGACCAACTGAGTGACGAATTGGATAACCCATCCAGTCCTCTATCGCATCAAATTGACGAATTCAGTCTGTTGTGTAAAACCAGTGAAGGTGCTGTTTCTTTTACATTAAACCCTCTAAATTTACCTTATAAAAAAATCCATCTACACTTAAACCCTGGTATATCCAAAGGAAAAAGGGGGATCCAAATATTAAAAAGAAGAAATACTCTATTAATATGGAAATTCCATTATTTTCTAAAATTATTCATTCAAAGATTATACATCGTGTTCACAGTTAATTCAATACTCATTCAAACAGCTGGATTCTGCTATCATCATTCTAGCGGATCTCTGGAAAGGAGAAGTAAAATCTAGGAAACATGTTAATAGAGATTGTGTTTGAGAGCAGTTGGCATTTGGAATAGTGGTACATTAATAGTGTTGATAGAAATGGACCCAAAAAAAACATAAATGCGGATGGAAGAGCCAAAGGAGCTTAAAGGAAACACACAGGTACTTCCCGTGGAAAAGAAGACTTGTAGAATAAGGGGTCAGAGAAATTAATGGACAGTGGCAAAAGGATTTTCAATGACTAAAACCATATGCTGAATCAGCGAGTTAATAACAAGGGTGACAGTGGCAGTAGGATTTACAACGGGGAAATGGGTTTACAACAACAACAACAACAAACCTATTGTAATCCCACAAATAGGGGTCTGGGGAGGGTAGAGTGTACGCATACATTTACCCCTACCTTACAACAGGAAAATGAGTTTAATGAGTGGAAATGTAGAGTCATACATTATGAACATTCCAACAATTCTAATAGCTCATTGATTTAAAAAATATATATATCTATACTTGTTACCACCTGTCCAGGAAAAGCAGGACCAAACAAATTGGAAGTATAGTAGATCTCACACTAGGGTTATGAATTCACAATATGGATTTTTCTGGAAAAGCACTATTAGCTTTCATTGCCCTAGTATGCTCTGTTACTTGATAGTCAAATCTGGAATGGTACCTGTACAGGTCCAATATTTAAAAGCAAGCACAATTCACATTCATCGCGAAGTACCTTAAACTTGTAAAAGGAGTATTTTGCCAGTCTTCATTGTGCTAGTGTATACATACCACGTAAAATGTTCAAAGGATAAGCTGCAAGTAAAGAATGTAATGCGGACCTAGTCCAAGTATTATTGCTTCACCACATTTAGCTAAATGAAAGAAAATATACTAAAAGTAACAAAATGAGATCATACAGTGATCAAGCAAACACAATTGGCGCAACGCTTATCCAAAGTTAGTGCTGCAAGTTTCGAGATATTGTTGAACCAATCTTCCATCATAATAAGGAATCACTAAGCCAACTGCAGCATGGGATGCTTGCATCCAATTGATCCTGAAGGTATTGTATTCCACCATGGAAATATCAGATTATCGAATGCGTAAAAGCAGCAAAAATGTAGAATTAACTTTCATATTCTTTATTAAAGTTTATAAAGTAGAAAAGTTTACCAAGTTATGGATAATGAACAATGAGAATTGTACCTTGAGATATTATCCAAGACCTCTAACATACTGATCCAGCGTAGAATTAAATAGCTCACACCTACATAAACAGGGACAATGTATCTGCTCAATGGAAATTTCACTGGGGAAAAGAGACTGCATTCTTTCTTTCAAGAAGAACCCATAAAATCCTAAAATGTAAGAAATCATTTACAGTAATACTTCTTATCCAAATGAATGCTAATCAAGATCAAAGACATACTAATTATTTTTGCAGAAGGTGCATAAAATATAAGGCAGGTAATGTATTAAGTCCAAAACTTTGAAGAAAACTTCTGAGGGAGAAAAGGAAAAGATCCAAAAAGTTCAAGCCCTTCAACACCATAGAATATCGCAATATCATTTTTCTTGTCTTGAAGAGACTTCATGAACTTTTAAAATGAAATGCCTCAAAAGCAACTTTTGAAGAACCAAAAAAGAAGATATCCTGGCAAGTTCTCAAGTTTCTTTATTTCTTTTGAATTCGAAATCACCACCAAACATGTATTACTCATGACATCCCTCTATTGGATACTTGTTCATCATTTTAGCAGCAATACTCAGATTGATCAAGAAACAAAATGCCTCGTTCCAAATTAGCCCAGTATGACTTTTATATTTAACAAGAAAAGAACCATGATCTTCCAACATCACGTTATTCTTCAAGGACTTCTTTTTTTCAAATAACATGGCTAGGTGGAGCCGTGGAACTATGGTATAATACTACGGAAACAAAACAACTTTAATCAAATGTTGACAATCCTTAGCAGCACAAATGCAACAAATTTATAGCAATAATAACATATTTTAGCAGTATGTAAGACAAACAAATCCTGCACATCATTGGAAGGCTTAAACTGTAGGACTTAAGGACTCACTTAATACTAGCTCCTGGGGAGTAGAGCGGATTCTTCACCACATATTCAACATATAAGTTGTAAATGTACTTCAAAGATTCCCTTAGATCACCAGTCCTAGGATGCGTCACAAGGATGATCTGCAGAAATGAAACATAATTCAGACACGTATTGAACATTTACCTCTAGTTTTTCCTGCTGGTTCTCTTTCACCAATCAAAAGAAATTCAGACACGTACTGAAAGTTTGTGAAGTTGAATAAAACCATTATGTGTTTGTCGCCTATCGAAGAAGAGGATAGGAACCAAAGAGTATATAGTCATATACAGTTATAAGGTAATGCCAAGAACATGTTCTTATGTAACAATTAATGTAAAATAATTAGCAAGACATGGCCTTCAAACATAGAACAATGTTTGTAATATGACATTCTCTAGTAGATAAAATTAGCACCCTTCAAGGACCCTGACATGCCTACATAGATAATAGTGCCTCATCAGGATCCTTGATCCTCGTTTTATCTCTGTTAAGATATCCTAGGATTTGGATTTGCATTACTCAGGGATTTGATTTGGAGTTTATTCTCTAATTATACACTTGCCAAAAATGTATACATTGTAATGTGCATAAATTCCCAATCAAGCTTGAGGGAACAATCAAGCTTTTCGGCAAAGTACTCTCTAATTTCTTCATGGTATTAGAGCCAGACCCATCCCAATTCTTGGTTCAATGACGCGCCCCCATATCATCTTGACTACGCTCCAATTGGTAGGCATGGGCGTGTGGGGCGTTAGCTTCCTACACGGTATTGGATGGGGGACTTGGTCTCCTTATATGGCCTTGGGCAATCCTTGCCTCATAAGCTAGTTTTTGGGTTTGAGTTAGGCCCAAGATCCATTTTCTTAACATGTAAATTCCTGATCAAGCTTAAGGGAATAATCAAGCTTTTCAGCAAAGTACTCTCTAATTTCTTCAATCTCCAAATGGAATGAAGCAGGTCTTTGTTACTAAAAACAATAGGAAAAGGAAGCAGCCTTTTCTTCCAAGAATACACCATCTGAGACCTCAAATACTATGAATGGAAATGTTTGCATCATGGCAAGTTGAGCTGGAAGAATTCAGAGAGCCCTAGTTACTCTTTCAGGCGGAGTAATTACAAGTTACCTTCATAGCTCATATAATTGAGAAGAAATCAATATGGGAAGAAGTTAAAACTATGACCAAAATCAAGTACCACTTAGGGTCCTATAACTGATACTACATGGTGCACAGGACAAAGTAATTATGTCAAATTTACAATCCACAATAAGTAACTTGACATCTGAATAGGGTCATTCTTTTCCTTCTTCTTGAGGAAGATCATAGTCAACATACGGATTAGCAGACTCAAGTCAGCTGATTCAATTTTTTACCTACATGGTAAATCTTCAGTTCCTCCAAGTGCACACACCACAAATCCCTGATGCAGCTTCAGTATATCTACATACTGATTGAGAGATCAAATACAGTGAAAGAAGCATGCCGGCCTTAACAAAACAAGTTTATTTGAACATTACAGAAGGAGCTTCCGACTTGTCTTCTAGAGAATAAGGTGGATAAAATGTAGTTCCACATGAAGAATGTAAAACTGCAAAGATTAGGCCATATGGTGGCTAGTGATGGCTACTTACATGAGAGTGTAGCCAAACAAATGTTCTCATCAAAGAAACAGAGCTCAAAATCATGCAACCTCCTTCATTCAATAAGAAAGCAACTGCAAAATATATATTTTTTCTCTTCAAAGACCTCTTCTCGATTCGGTCATGAAAACTCATGCGAGCAACACAAATAGCCTCATGTTGTTATTGGACGTCTTCCTAAAGGTCTTTTAATTGGTAAAGCTCTTCTCCTTTTCTCAATTTGATATTTCCTTTACAGAAATCTGTAGATTTTCTTTCCTACTACCATCCATGAATCACTTGGAATGACATTAGACATAGAGCAATATAACGTGTTCTTTTCCTTCAGTTCTTTGAACTGAATGTATCTCTACTATCCATATTTTCTTCCAACCTAGTAAGATAAGGCTTACATATATATCACAATCAGAAAATAACCTCATAACAGACCCAAAATTTAGTAACTTCTCCACAATACCACACTATGAACTGCCCACTAGCCCTTGCGTAACACAGTTACAGCAACAACAAATAAGTTGGCTAAAATAAAAGATGGCATTAGGATAGAATGTCTAATATAGTTAGACATCATCAGAAAATAACTACAGAGAATAATATAAAGCATAGATACGAATTTCCATAAGTTAGTATCATTCGATCAATTGCATCACAGTACTCCTGACAGAAAGCTGACGATCATGGTATGATAAGACCTAGAACAATTTCAATGGAACTTATCAAAGAGATGGATCACAAACTGACCTTTATTCCAGATGGACTTTCCATGAAACTGAGTTTATAGGTATTAGTACGAAAGCTATGAAATGAACATCCTTGTCCAGGTAATTGTGGCACCCCAAGGTTACCTTTTTCAGCACTGCCCAAAACATATTTGAAGTGAGAAGACTACATTTTGACAGTAATATTATGCCTTCAAAATAAGTGGTATTACAACAAAAATGTCCTAGGAGCTTAAGGTTAGGATTTTCTCAAACTAGGTGAGTTGGCTATATAAATCCTCTATATCGATTCTATTCTATTACGTATTGACACATTTCATTGGAATATTAAATACAATTGTTAGATCAAATTAATCCAATTGAGCAATAAGTTTAAGTAGAAAATGAGACCTTGTGGGATCCATCTTGGCAGTTAAAGATTTGAGGGAGAAGAGCAAACCAAACATAAGCTTATGGTCCTGCTGAGGGTTTAAGGTCTTAAGGGGACGATTCCATTCCCTGTAAAGAAGACACACTCCATTCCTATTGAATACATACAGCATATGTGCATTATTCCCGGATACCGTCGGCGGTGGCGGCGACGGGCTGATCTCTGATCCTCCGAAGAATTGCATCTTCTCCTAATACCAAACCACAAAACCCACATCAGAATTTCATAATTTGACAGCTATTTTTTCAAAATTAAATGACCAACTGAGAAGACCCAAGTGATTTCAGAAATAACCTAAATCTACGCACATTTTCATAAAATGGAAACAAGGAAGAAGATACCTTCACTGATTGATGGATTGCTGATGGCTACTGAAGAGAGAATTTTGATTTAAAAAAGAGACTGCGCTTCAATTTCCTTCTGGTCGAGTTAAAACTACTCCTATTCCAACAGCGCTGAAGGAACAATTTGCTGGGACAAAGGACTGCACCTTCAAGTTCATTTAACATGACCGTATTTGACTAACATGAAATTTAAGAATAATAAAATTGTTAATACGTAAGATAAATGTATGTATATTACTATATTTTATGCAACATATTAGTTAATCTTTTAATTTCTAACATGTCATATCACTTTTACATAACAGATTATCAAAAATAAAATAAAGATATTATTAATTAATTCCATAATTCTTCCTAGACAAATTAGAAAGGAAAACTTTGCACATATTTTTTTTTTAAAATATACAGTATACAATAATAAAAGAGGGAAGATTCCAAAAAGTCACAAAATATTATAATCCGATAAAGAAATAGGAGAGGCCTCTGTACATTATAGTGAACTAACTAAGGTCGAAAAAAGAGAATGAAATGTATACTCTTAGCTGTTTTAAAAACTAATAGCCAATAATATACAAACATTAGTGAATTTCTCCATAGTGCGGTCATAAGAAACATTATTTTGAAACCACAGCAACTCGAATCATCAAGTTTCGACACGAGGAATTTATCATTTTACTAAGAATTGAATTGCCAGATTTTTTTCAGATTAATTACGAAATTATCATTGAATTCGTATTTAAAAACCTACACTATTTCCAAATACATATCTCCTTCATTATAAGGTCAAATGGAGTGATTAAAAAGCCTAACTTGACTAATATTTCACGAGAAACCCATTAGAGGCATCAAAAGCGAGTTTTGGGATCGTTTGGCACAAGAAACGAGGCAGAATAATTTGGCAGAATCATATAATATTGAGGGTTTGTTCATTTGGTTATATTTTGAGTTGGGGAGCTCGGATTTAGGCGATTTTGGAGACGATTTTCACCATATGAATTGGGGTAAGTGTTCTATACTCGATTTTGATTATATTTCATGAATCCATCTTCATTTTTGACATTTGATTGATGATTTCAAAGTGAAATTTGGGAGACTTTGTCTAAAATTTTATAAAGTGAATTTTTTTTAGTTTTGAACATCGATTCAGAGTCCGATCTGAGTGAAACTAGTATGGTTGGACTCGTAATTGAATGAATTATCGGATTTTATAATTTCGTCGGATTTTTGAGGTGCAAGCCCAGGTTTGACTTTTTGGTTGACTTTGGGCTTTTGATTAAAGATTCCACCTTTATCGATTGAGTTTGTTTCCTTTGGCATTATTTGATGTTCTTGAGTTTCTTTTGGCTAGTCTCGAACCGTTTGGAGGTCGGTACGTGCAGGATGGTGTTTCAGGAGTATTGTTTGGCTTGCTCGATATTGGATTCGGCTTGTTCGAGGTAAGTAACACTTCTAAACTTAGTGTTGAGGGTATGAATCCACGAACATATGTGTTATGTGTTTGGTGTTGAGGTGACACACATTCTAGGTGACGGCCGTTTGGGCGTGCATCGTGTGAATTATGGCTCGGTGGATTATGTGGTACTGTATAGTTACCAAATCTTATTTTTATCCATGAAATTTTTACGTGCTAGAGTAATTGAGTTGTGATCCATGTTAGAAACTATATTTAGGCTATATGCTTATTCTGTTGGGACCCACTGAGGACACTTCTGATGTTGAATTATTTGCGTAAATTGCAATTTCATACTCAGTCATATTTATTCATTTGCATATCATATCTCAGTCTCTGTTATCATTTATTGTTACATCATGTATCATTGTTTGGGCTGATTGGGATGAGATTTATAAGCCCGATAGACTGGAGAGATTGATGTCTGAGTAAGGCCGAGGGCTTGATTGTGAGTGATAATTATGGGATTGGGTTGCACGCCGCAGCATGATTTATTGATTAATAATGGCATCGGGATACACTCCGCAACATGCCATGATTGGCTTATATTAGTGCTTGAGCAGGATCCGCCCCTCCTGAGTCTGACATACCAACAGTGAGTGCTGGTACCGATGAGTGTGAGTGCCGAGTGGTTGAGAGTGTTAAGTGATTGGAAGGTGCTGAGTGATTGAGCGTACTAAGTGAGGTTAAATACTCTGAGAGCATGAGCACATGATTTTATCACTGTGATACATTACATTTGACATGCATACTTGCATGTAGGCATAGAGATGCATTTTCTCATGCTATACAGTATTGTGACATTTATGACTTCTCATACACATTGACATGTAAGCATAAAGGTGTACTTTTCTCATGCTATATGATAATGGAGCATACTATCTGTTGTTGAATCTTTTTGGGAAAAATCATAGTTTTCTGATATACTCTTACTTTGGTGATTTCGGTGAAGGATTTGGGGTTTTACCTGAAAATCATGCCTATTTTTCTGTAAATGTGAACGAGTTGAGCATCATATCTTTGAGTTATTACTTGTGTTACTTTTATTATACGTTATGAATTATTCTTGGCTATTGGTGTTGGACTTTGACCATTGTCCAAGCTCGTTAGTACTTTCAACCTAAGGCTAAGTTTGTTACTTATTAAGTACATTGGGTCATTTGTACTCATACTATACTTCTGCACCTTGCGTGCAAATTTTGGAGTTGATGTTGCTATGTATGGCGCGAGCTGGCATTGAAGATGTACCTTCGTTCCAGTTATAGCTACCTCTTGTTCTTGGTAGCTTTAGATTTATAAATCTGTTTATATACGTTTCAAACAGATGATATATTTATTTCATATCAACTTTGTAAACTCTAAGTCTTTGAAGCTCGTGATTTCTACTACTGGTTCTTGGAAAGTTGTATAAAATTTAGTTATTTCATTTTTGACTCTTATTATTATCATTATATTGTAGTTTATTGTTAATTGACTTACCTTGCGGGTTGGGTTAGGTGACATCACGACTAGTTGAATTTTGGGTCATGACAAGTTGGTATCAGAGCTCTAGGTTCATAGGTTCTACGAGTCATGAGCAAGTGTCTAGCAGAGTCTTTTGGATCGGTATGATGACGTCCATACCTATCTTCGAGAGGCTACGGGGCATTTAGGATAAACTTCACATCTTTTATTCCTTATCGTGCGACATTGATTCAGCTTGAAGCGTATCTCTTTGAATTTCTTCCACTCACCTGTATGCGCATGTGAGCGCTCAGTATCAGTTGTACATCGACGGCTTGTGGAATTCTATGGATGAGGTGCGAGATGTGTCTTATGTATTTTGGTAATGGGCCAGTCTAGAAGACTTGAGGTCGAGCTTAGACTGCAACTTAGGCTCGGTAGTTTTAGTTGTGTGAGTATGTGCTTTTGGACTTCTATGTTCGGCGGTGCCCTTATGAGTGGGACCGGTGGCTCAGTGAGTGGTTGGATGGCTATATAATGAGCACGATGTGACTGCGGGATGTGTTCGGATGGTTTGAATGTGAAGGGAAGTGTTTGCTTGAGATGTGAAAAGGACTATTAGATGCTCGTTTTCTATGGATGTGTCATACAGTCTTGAGTTATGAAGGTTTTTGAGAGATTCTTTCGTGTTATTTCACTTGTGGAATGAAGTAGATTTTCATGTCTTGTTGATGAGTTCAGACTCAGGAAGATTAATTGAATGCGTAGTAGTTGATGTTGTTAAAGGGTATAAGGAGATGTCAGTTTGAGGCTAAACAGGTGGGTTGTCACCTGCAGGGTAATCTACGAATTTGTGATCCTTATGATGTTGTGTGGAGGGTTTCTTTTATACTAGTGGGTTATATATGTTTCGATTTGAGTTTGGATCGATTGAGAAAGTTGACCTGACTGTCACGGGGATGAATGCGGGCTTAACGGATGATTTGAGGTATTTTATGGGTTGTGTTATAGGAGCTTGTGAAGGATTTAGTTGAATCTCACTGTAAGATTATGGCAATAATAGAGTGTGGGTATTGTGAGTTATCAGATGTTTTATTCTATGGCTTTGAGCCAAATGGGGGAGTCTACCATCGGCGATTTGATTGCATGGTTATGTGTTGTATTGGTTTCGTTCTGAGGCGTACTTGTGGATCGGTTATGACTTGCAGAGGTTAGTTCTGAGGATGACTTGAGTAAGGAATTTCTGGATGCATGATGTATTACACCTTATGGGTATATGAGAGTCTTGGAAATGGTCTAGGGCTGTTGTACGTGATGGATGTAATATACCAAGAAAAGGATTCACTCAGTTGCTTAGAGGTGTAGATTACTTCTTTGGGTGTTATTGTTCTAATGGGGCACATGTCTTTAGACCCGCTTGGGTGATGCAATTGAGATTTGAGCAGAGTGGATGAATCTCGAGAAGGTTCTAATGGATTCAAAATTTATATGTAGCAATTGAGAATTTTTTGGATTTGTATATGGCTAGAATCTAAGATTTACATTGGATGGTGTCGAGACTCGCGGTATTTTTATATCATTATGGATTCTACATTTCATTATCAGGGAGGTGAAGGAAATGACTTCAGATTCACATAAAGCCTCGTCATAGTGGGTATCTCGAGTGTGGTATTTTGAGTGTTTAAATAGGAATAGAACGGTTTATGGGCCTTAGGGCGATATGGTTTTATGCTAGGATCTCTCGTGGTGAGCGTTGAGTTAAGGGTCATAGTGTGCTATCAAAGAGAAGTGTTAACTTGAAGGCAATTCAGAAGAAACTCAAAGGAAATATGCAGCTTGGTAGCAGGTTGGATCAGTATGGTAATGATATGCTCGGTTCTTTTGGTTCTTATGGTGTGATGAGGCTTTACAGGTGTTTTGTGGTAATACTCTTGGGTTTGGCGACCTGCGTGACTTGGTTGAATTAGAGAAATTCAGTTTTGATGGCTTGGTTATGTGCAAATGGGTTTCGTAGAGTTCTCGATGATTTCTACCATGACTTAGGATGAATATTTTCTATAACATGGGGAGTTTGTGGTACATTGCGATTTTCTCCTGGATGGGATCAAGTGGAAGGTTGCAAGCTATTTCAGTATGTATTTTGCTTGTGATTCAGAGTTGGTAATGAGGTTCTCGTATTTTCATATGGTGGCCTGATAGAGGCGGTGCGTGATGTGAGATTGGGATTTGCATGTGCAAGTATACGGTTCAGTTTCAAAGGAAGGTCATGAATTCTTAGATAGTATGGGCGGTTTCAGATGATTAGATGAATGCTATTACTATTTGGTATTTCCTGAGAAGGGTACGCATTTCAGAAAGTGCCTTATGTTTTGACTTACGGATGCTTCATTGGTATTGTGGCGCTCGCCTGGTTGATCGACTGCTGATGTTCAGATTTTTGCTATATGGCACGAAAGAATTATGGAAGTATTCCTCGTGGGATGATCGTGTATGAGAGATGTGTTAGATATTTGGGTAGTGGAGTTGGGATCATCTATGGTGATTCGTGTGTTATATGGATTTGAAGACTAGAAGTTCTCAGAAGCAGATTATTTCGTGATTGCGGACTGTGATGATGTGGCCAAAGTTAGCTAGATGGTGGTACGTGTTATGGTTAGATCATTGTGGACTTTTTGGAGGGCTATTTATCCATTTGGGGATGATCGGAGTTGATTTGGGAGACATTGGTAGGTCCGGGAGGATGTGTATTCTATACCAGGTCGGATTTGTTGACTTTATACTGCTATTTTTTAGGGATATGCTATTCAGTTAGAATTGATTTTATTTGTATCTGATATGTTTTATGTGTTACTCTTCTATGCAACAAAGTGTGATTTGTTGGTTATATGCACACCCGATGCAGTTCTGTTTGGGCCTTGTAGCGGAATTCGAACGAAATGGTTAAGATTATGGTCATGCACTTTGTGTGGTTGTTTTTCACTTGCTTATGGTTGTTGATTTTGAGCACTGGGGCTCGAGGTATTTCATATGGACTGGTGTTTAGATGGGATTACGCGTTGCAGCAGTATGTTGAGATATGATCTTTTGTGTTAGATTCGCATGTCTTGGTTCTACTATGTGTGATGGGTTCATATCATTGTGTTTGTGGTGGTACCTGTTGAGCATGTGAGACGGATCTCTCATTTGATTCCTTTTTTTTTCCTCATGTTCGAGTACATTGTAATTGGTGCACGGATTGCACGGTTTGTGGCTTTAGGTTGTATTTGTGGGGCATGTCCGTAGAATAGTGTGTTTGATGAGATGAGGTCATTGGACCTAAAATGGGAAGCTATTATGGTCAGAAGTTATTGTTATGGGCATCTGAGTTATGTGGTATATCATGTGATTACATCTTAGGTTATGGTTATGACTTAATACATCTTGTTCAGACTTATACAATGTGTAGGTGCGAGATTCGGGTCTTGCAAGAAATTCCGGATGTTGGAAATTGGGTTTTAAGATTTATAGACTAAGGTTGAAGTAATGATCCTCTATTAGGTGGTGTTGTCGGGCTTATATGGATTGGGGTGACGTGGGATCACCCATGGTTTTGTATATGGTGAGGGTGTATGGTGATTTGATGGCTTTGGAACGACTCTTGGCACATTCGAGGAGGAACGTATGTTTGAGTGGGGGAGAATGTAACAATTTGACCGATCGTTTTGAGCTTTAGCGTTCCATTCGGTGGTTTGAGACTTTGAGTAGCTTCATATTATATATTATGTCTTGCGTGTATGGTTGGTTTCGGTTTTTGAGTGATTCAAGATTGATTTGGAAGAATGATTCTCGTTTTAGAAGTTTTAAGTTGGAAGAGTTGACCAAGGTTTGACTTTTGGGTAAACGGACTCGGAATCTGGTTTTAATTATTAAAATAAATTTGTATGATAATTTTGGATATGTCCACAAAGTTTGGTTAAATTGCGATGAGTTTTGGATAAGTTTGGGTTGTATGGTGATTGCTTTCGGTTACGACATCGATTTGAGCATAAATGTTACCATATTGTCAAATAGACTTTGATTGTGTTTCGTCTAAACTATTATATCCGTATCATAATTTTGGAACCATAGAAACTGGAATAATCAAGTTTCGACATCGTAGGAATTTATGGTCATTTTACTAAAAATTGGGTTGCTAGATTTTTCAGATTAATTACGAAATTGCCACTGAATTCGTATTTAAAAACTTACACTATTTTCAAATATTGAAACCAATATATCTCCTTTATTATAAGGTCAAATAAAGTGATTCAAAAGCCTAACTTGATTGGAATCTCATGAGAAATTCATTGGAGGCATTAAAAGCGAGTTTCGATATTTGATCATACTTTGAGTTGGGGATCTCGGATTTGGGCGATTTTAGAGGCAATTTTCACCACATGGATTGGGGTAAGTGTTCTATACTCTATTTTGGTTATATTTCATGAATCCATCTTCATTTTTGCCATTTGATTGATGATTTCAAAGTGAAATTTGGGGGGGGGGGGGGTTGTATAAAATTTCATATAGTGAATTTTTGAGTTTTGAACAACGATTCGGAGTTAGATTTGAGTGAAACTAGTATTGTTGGACTCGTAATTAAATGGGTCTTTTGGTTTTGTGAGCTTTGTCGGATTTTGAGGTGCGGGCCCAGGTTTGACTTTTTAGTTGACTTTGGGCTTTTGATTAAAGATTCTACCTTTATCTATTGGGTTTGTTTCCTTTGGCATTATTTAATATTCTTGAGTTGCATTTGGCTAGTTTCAAACAGTTTGGAGGTCAGTACGCGTGAGATGGCATTTATGGAGTATTGTTTGGCTTGATCGATATTGGATTTGGCTTGTTCAAGGTAAGCAACACTTCTAAACTTGGTGCTGAGGGTATGAATCCTTGAACATACGTGTTATATGTTTGGTGTTGAGGTGACGCACATTCAAGGTGACGGGCGTGTGGACGTGCACCGTGTGAATTATGATTCGGAGGATTCTATGGTACTGTATAGTTACCAAATATTGTTTCTATCCGTAAAATTTCTACATGTTAGAGTAATTGAGTTATGATCCATGTTAGAAATCATGTTTAGGCTGTATGCTTATTTTGTTGGGACCCACTGAGGTCATTTCTGTTGTTGAGTTATTTGCTTAAATTACAATTTCATACTCAGTCATATTTATTCATTTGCATATCATATCTCAGTCTTTGCTATCATTTATTGTTACATCATGTATCATTGTTTGGGGTGATTGGCATGAGATTTGTGAGCCCGATAGACTGAAGAGATTGATGACTGATTGAATCCAAGGGCCTGATTGTCAGTGATATTTATGGGATCGGGATGCACGCAACAACATGATTTATTGATTCATGATGGGATCAGGCTGCACATCACGGCATGCCATGATTGGCTTATATTAACGCTTGGGAAGGATCTGCCCCTCCGGAGTCTGACATACCAGCAGTGAGTACAAGTACCAACGAGTGTAAGTGTTGAGTGATTGAGAGTGCTGAGTGATTGGGAGGTGCAGAGTGATTGATAGTATTGAGTGATTGGGAGGTGCTGAGTGAGGTTGTATACTCCGAGAGCATGAGCACATGATTTTATCACTGTGGTGCATTACATTTGACATGCATACTTGCATATAGGCATAAAGATGCATTTCCTCATGTTATATGGTATTGTGACATTTATGACTTCTCATACACATTGACATATAGGCATAGATGTGTAATTTTCTCATGCTATCTAATAATTGAGCATCTTATCTGTTGTTGAAAGTTTTTGAGAAAAATCACAGTTTTTTTATATACTCTTACTTTGGCGATTTCAGTGAAAGATTTGGGGTTTTACTGTTATATCTGAAAAGCATGTGTGACGAACCGGATGGTCATTTTGAGTATTTTAGCCCCAATCCCTTATTTATTTCCTCCTCTATGTTTTATTATGGTTATGTGATGTGTCGGGGGTGTTTGGTTTTGGTTTCGAGTGAGTTTTGGAGTGAAATGGGACATATAATCCTAAGTTGGAGCTTTAAGTTGAAAGAGTTGACCGTAGTTTGAATTTTGGATATACGACTCCGGAATGGAGTTTTTGACAGTTCTAATAGCTCCGTATGGTGATTTTGGACTTAGGAGCGTGTCCGGATGTTGATTTGGAGGTCCGTAGGTTGTTTCAGCGTGAATTGGCGAAAGTGTGAAAGTTGAAGGTTTGGAAGATTGGAAAGTTTGATCGGGAATAAAATTTATTGATATCGGGGGCAGATTTTGATTCTGGAAGTTAGAATAGGTCCTTCATGTCATTTATGAATTGTGTGCAAAATTTGAAGTCAATCGGAGTTGTTTTGGTATGAATCGGCATTAGTTTTGGAATTCGGAAGTTCATAGTTTCATAGGCTTGAATTTGGGTTCTGATTCATATAATCGATGTTGTTTGATGTGATTTTTGGCCTCGAGTAGGTCCGTTATGTATTTTGAAACTTTATGGTATATTCGGACGGGGTCCCCGGGGCCTCGGGTGTGATTCGGATTGAATCCGGAACAAGTTTGGACTTGGTGTATTACTGAAGCACTACTGCTTCTGGTGCAATCGCACCTGCGCATTTTGGGTTGCAGGTGCGGCGCCGCAGGAGCGGCCCTCGAGCCGCAGAAGCGAAGTTGGCTTTTCCCAGCTGGGATCGCATGTGCGAGGAGATTTCCGTATCAGCGAGTATGCAAGTGCGGAGAAGTGGTCGCAGATGCGGACGGGGCTAGCTTAGACTATTGTTGCAGAAGCGGGCCTTGCCCGCAGAAGTGGAAGCGCAGATGCGCATTTGCTCCGCAGAAGCGGAAAGTCATGGCCTAAGTGGAAACTTCACCTACGATGGTGTTTCCGTAGGTGCGGCATCGCAGAAGCGACTGAGTGACCATATATGCGGAATCACTGGGCATAAAAGGCCTAGTTTCGAGGGTTTGATCTCATTTTTATTTTTGGACCTAGAGAGCTTGGTTTGGGGCGATTTTTTGAGAGATTTTTAAGGAAATCATCGGGGTAAGAAATTCTAACTCGGTTTTGGCTATATTACACAAATCTATTATTGTTTTCATCATTTAATTAGTGTTTTGAATTGGAAATTTGGAGAAAATTTTGTGAAACTTCCTAAACTAAATTCTGGAGTTTTGAAAGGCGATTTGAGGTCGGATTTGCGTAATTCTTGTATGGCTGGACTCGTTATCGAATGAGTGTTTGGATTTTATAATTTTGTCGGGTTCCAAGACGCGGCCCCGGATTGACTTTTTGAGTTGACTTCTTATTTCTTTGCAAATGTCGTAATTTTATTGTTTGAAATAGTTTCCTATAGTTTATATTTATGGTATGAAGTTTTTTTGGCTAGATTCAAGCTGTTAGGGGTTGGATAATCGAGGGAAAGACCTACTAGTTGATTGAGTTAGTGTGTTTTGAGGTAAGTGTTTTGCCTAACTTTGTGTGGGGAAATTACCCCTTAGGATTGGTGTTGTTTGTGATAATTGTGATGTGTGGAAGTTGTGTATGCAAGGTGACGAGTGTGTATACGGGCTAAATATGGAAATTTACCAGTTTTAGCTATGTAGATTCCTTTCATGCCGTAATTGAATTATCTTATCATGTTATATTCATCATCATTAATCTATTTTCACATGTTTTACTTGTCTTATCTCTTACTTGTTAATTGCTCTACATGTTTAGTCGAAGTTTTTGTTTTCTTTATTCCACATTCAATATTTTTCCGTTGAATTATTTACTTGAAGTTGTTATTCTTGGAATATCTTGTTGTTGAAATTGGTATTGAGTTATAAGGGCCGTGATTCATATTGAGGCAAAGTGTTATGTTGTGAAATACTATTCTCGTTGAGTTATTCACCTCTGATTGTTATTGTTGATACTCTTGTGCATATTGTGGTTAAGCCATGGGCTACTTGTTGTGAAAATATTATTGTTATTGGTTTCTTGACAAGTTGTGATATTGAGCACTTGAGGTGCGATTTGTGATACGTTGTGATATTGATACGCATGCGGTGGTATAAGATTTTGGGGTTGAAATGCATGCGGTACGATAAGGTGGGCTTGATACGCGTTGCTAGTATGAAAACTACTAGAAGCCACGCGGTGTGATAAGGTGGGCTAAAACGCAAGATGTTGTTTCGGGAAAAATAATTTTCAAAACTAAATGCAAGGCTCCCACGGAGGTATAAGGAAAGATTGTGAACTGTTTTGTGATTTGAGACTACGAGGCGGTACCTCAGTAGTGACTCTTGTTGATATTTCTCTATTACTTCACTTGTGTTTGGTTGTTTCGTTTCTTTGGCATAACATCCGTTGTTTTCTTCTGTGATGCATTAATTGTCTTAGTTCAGTATAGTTAATCTTGGTATATTTCTTACTTATTTTTTTTTTTTAATTATTATTATTATTATTATTATTATTATTATTATTATTATTATTATTATTATTATTATTATTACACTGTTAATTACTCGTTCTATTTCTTATTTATTCCAGTAGGGCCTTGAACTGACCTCGTTACTACCCTACCGAGGTTAGACTTGGCACTAGGTACCGTTGTGGTGTACTCATACTACCCTTCTGTACCTTGCGTGCAAATTTTGGAGTTGATATTGCTGTGTATGGCGGGAGATGGCATTGAAGATATACCTTTGTTCCAATTATAACTGTCTCTTGTTCTTGGTAGCTTTAGATTTATAAATCTGTTTATGAACGTTTCGAACAAATGATATATTTATTTCATATCAACTTTGTAAATTATAAGTCTTAGAAGCTCATGATTTGTACTAGCTACCCGTCCTTGAAAAGTTGTATAAAATTCAATTATTTTATTTTTTACTCTTATTATTATCATTATATTGTAGTTTATTGTTAATTGACTTACCTTGCGGGTTGGGTTAGGTGACATCACGACTAGTTGGATTTTGGATCGTAACACTGGTCATGCATCTTGACTTTGTAACGGTTAGTCTATGAGTATGTGTTAGCGGTAAGATGGACTGTACTATGATTTTTATTGTAAAAATAGTCCAATTATAAAGATTCATAGCGAGTAAACCTAATTAATTTGAAATTATAGTATAGTTGTTTGATATAATTAATGATACATGTTTTTTTTTCTTTTCTTGGCTTATATAACTTTGGAGTATTGTTATCATTATTAACTTTTTATAAATCAAATCCTTGACATTACAATCAAACCTTTTGTTATATTTTAAGTTGGACATTTCTAACACATATAACCTGAGCAAAAATAAACTTGACAAAATATACGTTTGAGCTTTTAATATATACATTTTAGTTTTTAAAATAAAAATCGTTGTCATCCTAAAACCTTACAATGAGCTAATCAAACAGCCCTTCTTAGTTTTGATCCTGAAGCTAGGTATTTATGCCTGCTTGAACGTTATATTTCTGCATATTCACTATGAAGTGTTATTGTTTCCGTTATCGGTGTGAATGTCATGATGGATTGCTATGTAAATGGAAATATATACCTAATTTTGTCCCTCTCCTATTAAATTTATTTTTGGCATTCAAATATGTGTTTTTAGTGTTTATCATGTAATTTTTTAATTTTGCATTTTAATTAATTTTATTTTTTGAGAAAGTTGAAAAGCACAAGAATAGTCACATCTATAGTACTTTATAACATTATAATTCTTGGGTTTTGTGTTGTTAGCTTAAAAGGAAACAAATGAAAATCATGCCATCTAGCTCATAAAACTTTTATAACAATTAAATTTCATCTAATAGAAAGATTCCTTCCCATGCGCTATTTCTACATTTTACACCTCACAACTCTCACAATGTGCACGTAATATTATACACTCTCAAACCAAAAATAAATAAATTATATACTCAAATGGACATGTGCAAATTATAAATTATAATAAATACATAAATTATACACGTAATATACATGTGCATGGACATGTTCAGTTCTTCCAGATTAACACCAGGCACTTTTGGGCCTAATATCAAATTCACTCGAAAATAGCACGAGCTAGCCACTTTTCAGACTTGTAATTAAAAAATAGCCAACGTTTGCAAAGTTATTGAACGGAAAGTTCCAGCATAATGTACTGGAGATTGGTACACTTGTGTATGAACTTCCACCATATTATGTTGGAACTTCGGCACACGGAAAGTGTTACCCCCCATATTTTCGTACATAAAAGTACGCCGCAAATCAATGGATGTAAGCTAAGAAATGAGATCATCTTTGGAAGTACATAAAGTAAGTTAATTATGTTAACTTGGAGGTTACAAATACTTAAGATCATGAACTACAAGTACCAAGAGGGTTAGAAGGCTTAGAAGCTAAACGAATTGAAGAAAATAAGTTTTGTCGAAAGTTGACAAGTTGGGAATGTTATAACATGTAATTTTTGGGTGAAATCAGGGTGCTTAGATAAGGAGGTTATGTTATGAGTTATTTTAGACGTATCATATTCGTGTGTTATGTTTTGAAGTCAAGCGAGTTGCGAAACAAAAGTTGGCAAAGGTCATCACAAGGTACATGCATAAATGTGCTGAAAATTAGGTCAAATGTATCTGAGCTTTTCTCCCGATATACTAGGAATTATGGGATGATCTACCTACCAAATTGAAGATCTATGAGTCTAGTTTCTAAAGCATTAAAGGTTTTGTCAATGTAACATTGTAGTAGAGAGATATTCGCATTTTCGCGAGACTATGCAGAGTGGTAGGTGACAAGTAGGAGCATCACCTACTTGCCAAAAGGAGAGGCCACAATTAAAAGCTCCTAAAGTGACTAAAGAGGGGCAGCTGTCACGACCCAAAATCCAACTAGTCGTGATGGCACCCAACCCAACCCGTTAGGTAAGCCAATTACCAACTATCTAATTCCAATAATAATTATTAAAGCAATTTACGTGAATAAATGTCTCAATCTTATACAATCCCCAAGAACTGGTAGTACAAATCATGAGCTTCTAAGAATAGAGTATACAAAGTGGAAATGCAATAAATACATAATCTATTTGAATAGTACATAAACAGAGCTTTTATAAATCTAAGGCTACCATGAACAAGAGGTAGCTATAACAGGAACGCATGTACATCATCAAATCCCGCAACCATCGAGCACAACAACAACAACAGCCAACATCTGCACGCAAGGTGCAGAAGTGTAGTATCAGTACAACCGACCCCGTGTACTAAGTAAGTAACAAACCTAGTCGCAGGTTGAAAGTAGTGACGAGCTTCTACTAGGGTCGGGTTCATAATCAATAGTCCATAACTGTCCATAACAACATAAAGCAAATAATACCAGAAGTAACTCAGAGATAAAATGCTCAGCCAAATCATGATTTCAAAAATAATAGTACTTCCTTTCAAATACATCAGTGAAAACCCAAATTGTTTGCCGAAGTTGCCAAACATATGAATAGTTTGAAAACAATAATTTCACCCAAAATATTTTCAATAATAAATAAGATGTTTCAATTTCCATCCGGATAACCGTGTAAAACAAATGCATCACTATGCCCATCTATAAAAATGTGTGAGAAATCATGAATGATGTGATGTTGTACAACATGAGAAAAATACATCTTTATGCATGTATATCATGTGTGCATGCCAATGCGATACAACTCAGTGATAAAATCATAAACAGCCCATCGGGCAGAACATCACTCATATACAGCCCCTCGGACAAACCTCACAGTCACTCATGCCTCTCGGGCATACCTCACAGTCACTCATGCCACTCGGACATACCTCACAATCACTCATGCCACTCGGGCATACCTCACAATCACTCATGCCTCCTAGTCACTCAGCACTCGGCACTCGCACTCAGTAGGTATCTGCGCTCACTGGGGGTGTGTACAGACTCCGAAGGGGCTCCTACAGCTTTAACGCTATAATCAGCACGGACAACTCACGTGCTATATTATCATATCAGAATCAGCACGGACAACTCACGTGCCATAATAAGCCAATAAGGCCTGCTACAGGCGGGCAGCCCCGATCTATATAATAGTAATAATATATATATATATATATATATATATATATATATATATATATATAAAAAGCCAACATGGCCTGCTGCGGCATGCAGCCCGATCCCAGAAATATTCTCACAATCAGGCCCTCGGCCTCCCTCAGTCATCAATCTCTCCAGTCTCTCTCTCATGGGCTCACAATGTCATGAGAATAGCCCAAAAATGATGATATGATGTATCGATAAATAACAACAGAGACTGAGGTATAATATGTAATGAAATGAATATGACTGAGTATAAATTTTTAATTTAAAATAAATAATTCACAACAATATGACCTTTGTAGGTCCCAAAATACTGGCACATAGCCTCAACATAATTTTTAATATGCTTTTCAGCTCAATTTCTTTAACACATAAAACCGCATGGAGAATGCCAAGATTATTTAAATACAAAATTCCACAGAAACAATTATTTCATAATTCTATAGTGCACGCCAACACGCCCATCACCTAGTATGTGCATCACCTCCCAACAATTCACATAATACATATATTCAGGGTTCATACCCTCAGCTCCAAGATTAGAAGAGTTACTTACCTCGAACAAGCCAAATCCAATGTCGAGCAAGCTAAATAATGCTCTAGAAATCCCATTCTGTGCGTATCAATTTCCGAACGGTTCGAATCTATTCACAATGTATTTGATTCAGTCCACACAATTTATAGGAATTAATTCCATATCAAAATACTAATATTTTTTGCAAATTTCGAAATTACGCCCCAAAAATTACCTGTGGGGCCCACATCTCAAAATTTGACAAAACTCACAAAATACGATAACCCATCTAATTACAAGTTCAACCATACTAATTTTACTCAAATTCGACTCCAAATAGGTATTCAAACTTGAAAAATTCGTTTTGTGACATTATAGAAATTTCCTTCTATTCCTCTTGAAGATTCAATGATTTTACACCAAAAATGAAGATTAATTCATGGAATATAAGCACAAGGGAGTCAAGAACACTTACCCCAAGTTTTGTGAAAAATTTTCTCTCCAAAATCGCCCAACCCGAGCTCCAAAATCCGAAAATGGGTGAAAAATATCGAACCCTCGAACTTAAAGGATTCTGCCCAGTCGATCTGCACTTGTGGATAAGATTTGCGCACCTGCGCCTCCGCTTATGCGAGAAAAATGTCGCATGTGTGGACTTCACTTGCCTGACCAGTTTGCGCACCTGCGAGGAAACCATCGCATTTGCGAGGCCGTATCTGTGGGAAAGATATCGCAGATGCGAAATTCCTCAGCTTCGAGCCATCTCGCTTCTGCGTGCAACCTTTTGTATCTGCGCTCACGCAGATGCAAATTTTTCCCTCGCACCTGTGACCAATGCCTCACAGTCCCTGCTCGCATCTGTGCTTGCCAGGCTCGCTTTTGCGAGCTCGCACCTACGATGGAATTTCCGCAGGTGCGATTGCATCATATGGCAGAAATTTCAACTTTTTCTTCTAAGTCCGAATTTGATCCGTTAACCTTCGAAACTCACCCGAGCCCCTCGGGACCCCGTCCGAACATACCAACAAGTCCCATAACATAACACGGGCCTACTCGAGGCCTCAAATCACACCTAACAACATCAAAATGATGAATTACACCTCAATTCAAAATCAACAAACTTTGAACTTTCAAATTCTACATCTTGTGCCGAAACACATCAAATCAATACGGAATGACTTCAAATTTTGCACACAAGTCACATTTCACATTACGGACCTATTCCAATTTCCAGAATCGGATTCCGACCCCGATATCAAAAAGTCACCCCTGGTCAAACTTCAAAAAAATTTAACTTTTGGCATTTCAAGCCTAATTCCACTACGGAACTCCAAATAATTTTTTGGGTATGCTCCTAAGCCTAAAATCACCATACGAAGCTATTGAAATTATCAAAACTCCATTCTGGGGTCGTTTACGCATAAGTAGACATCCGGTCACTATTTTAACTTAAGCTTTAAACCTTGGAACTAAGTGTTCCAATTCATTTCAAACCTTACCAGACCCGAACTATTTACCCCCGCAATTCACACAACAACTGTAAAGTATAATTTGAGTAGTAAATGGGAAAATGGGGCTGTGATACTCAAAACGACCTACCGGGTCATTACATTCTCCCCCACTTAAACATGCGTTCGTCCTCGAACGTGCCAAGAGTTGTTTCCAAGCCATCAAATCACTGTTCCATCTCACCGCACACGTACCCGGGGGTGATCTCACGTCACCCTATTCTATATAGGTAACAACACAATACCACTGAAATCATTGATTTAACTTTAACCCATAAACCTTGGAAATTAATTTTTAACCTTTAAAATTTTTTTCAAGACACGAATCTTACATTTACACATTTTATGAGTTTGAACAAACAGTATCAAGCCATAACCATCACCAAAATCACGGACATAATCACCTAACATATTACACAACTCACATGCTCGTAGCACCATTCCTGATCACAGTGACTACTCCAAAACCAACCACATACTAGTATTAAACCCTTATCGAACCAAACCTCATCCCAAAACCTTCGTACCCTGTTGATAATAAAAGAAACATGCGAGATTTCATGAACACTTACCATATCAACAAGTCACAGAGATCTCTCGCCCTAACCAGAACCACAATCACTTTCTGAGCCGACTTTCAATATTATCCTTTCGAACATACCGTAATCGATTTGATAGTACCCATTCTAGGTCCAATGACCTTATATTACTAAACACAACTATTTCCACATACATGCTGCACCAATATAACTCAGAGCCACAACCCGTGCCATCCGTGCACCAATACGCAACAATTCAAATGTACTCAGTCATGGAAAATGACTCAAATGAGAGAACTGACCCGCCAGATTAACAAGTACTACCGCAACAAAATGCTGAAAATTCAGCATACACCGTAGAACCATCACACGATTCTAACACAAGGTTCATACCTTAACATAACTCCGATGCAATGCGTGACCCCATCCAAACGCTGGTCCATATCATTTACCTTGAGTCACCCTGCTCAAAAATCAATAACAACGGAGAGGAAAATAACAAAAATGCCACATAAAATCTGAAAGAACATAACCATTACGCAATCGATCATGCAATACCCAAATACTCATCACGCTCAAATTCCACTATAAATCTCAAATAGAACTGCACCATCTGTGCACATAACCAATGAATCACAACTCCTCGTAGCATAAATGAGTAACTTACAGATCTTTTCAGAACACGAATAAGTTCAACATCAATCAAATGACACATCCCTCAACAATAGTAATATGGAGCCAACTATTCTGGCTCGGTGTAGAATACACATCTTAATTGGGCCTACCAATGGACCCTTAAATCCACTCGGGTTACCCACAAATAGATAAAAATCCCTCCGAAAATCCATAATGACTGAATCATAACACATTCTATCATCAGGCTAGCTCCGGCCATAACTTCACAGTCCACAACCATGAACAATCTACTCCTGAAACTCCCAAATTCCAAATTTATAAGACACGTGAATCATCATAACTGATCCCAATTCTAGCCTTCGAATGACTAACACATCTTTCATACACGATCATTCTACAAGAAATAATCTCATAATTCTTCCTTTTCACATAGCAATAATTTGAATATCAACAGTCTATCAACCATGTGAGTACCGCAATACTAATTTATACATCCGTAAGTCAAAATACAATGCGCCTTCTGAAGTTCGCCCCCTTTTCATACAACACCAAGTAGTAATAGCATTCATCTAGTTATTTGGAACCGTCCTTGTTGTCCAACATTCATTACCTTCTCTTCAAGACTGTACTGCCACCTCATACATGTAAATCTAACTTTCGCACAACACCTAACATCTATCTTGCCATCACGTGAAAAGCACAAGAATCTTATTATCAACTTTGAGTCACCAATAATTTACATACCCTTTTTTTAGAAACCTTTCTCTTGCTTCTTTCCAGGAGGAAATCACAATACACAACACGTTCTCCATATTGGTAGAAACCATCAAGAATACTTTGGAGTCCATTTGCACATAACCAAGTCACGCAGGTCACCAAACCCAAGAATATTACCACCAAAACATCTGTAAAGTCTTACCACATCGTAATTACCCAAAGGACCGATCCTACCATTACCATACTGGTCCAGTCTACTACCCAGTTGTCCTATTTCTCCGAGTCCCTTCCGAATTTGCCTTCAAATTGTTACTTCTCCTTGCTAAAACACCATGATCTTTAACCACAACTGTAACACTCACTTTGAAAATACCTTATGTGAATTTAAAATTATTTTTCTTACCTTCCTTATACAAAAATGTAGAATCATACAGAATTTTCGTAAATCCAAGCACCATCAAATGCAAACCTCAGGTTTTTTCCATACACAAGCCCGGAGAAATTCTCAATTGCTATATGTAAACCTCAGACCTATTGGAACTTTCTCGAGAGTCTCCCCCTTTGTTCAAATCCCCATTACGCCTTCCAAATGGGCCAAAATTCACGTGTCCCATTAGCACAGTATCACTCCAAGAAGTAACTCTACTTTAACACTACCTATCAAATTCATACTCCGTGCGCACTACATCATTCACTAATAACAACTTACTCATCCCACGAATTTCATATACTCATACATGCAATTTAATCCTTAACCAGGAATTTTCTTATTCGAGTCATCCTCGATCTCAACTTCTGCAAGTCATAACTAACCCACCAGTATGCCTCAGTCCGATACTAAACCTTTACATATAACCATGAAATTGAATTATCAATAGCAGGCTCCCCCACTTGGCTCAAAGCCATAGATTAAAACATTCCATAACTCGTATCACCAATACTCTATTACTATCATAATTCCACAGTCAGTTCAACGAACTTCTTCTCAAACTCATGCAACACCAACCATAAAAATACCCCAAATCATCCGCTAAGCTCGAAGTCATTCTCTTGACACTTAAGTCAACTTTCTCAGCCAGATTCAAATTCAAATCTCCACACATACGCCCCACTGGCAGAAAAGAAACCTTTCACTCACATTACAAAGAACACACCTACGTAGATTACTCTCCAGGAGATAACCCACCTCCCTAGCCTCAAATTGGCATCTTGTTATATCTTTTTGCAGTCACAATTACTATGCAATCACTTAGTCAATCTGAGTCCAACTTCATTAACCAGACATGAGAATTTAATTTACTCCAAAATTTAACAATGTGAAAGATCCTTCAAAATATTCATACTCGAGACTGTACGTCACATCAAATCAAAAATCAAGCACCCAATGGCCTTCCCTTTAAATTTCAAGGAAACACTTCTCATTATGTTCAAATCGTCTTAACACATCCCGCGGTCACATCATACCCATCATATCGCCATTCTACCGCTCATCGAGCCACAAATTCCACTGTAGGGTCATCACCGGACATATGAGTCCAATTTTACAAGTTATAACTGAAGCATCTCGAACTTCGTTCATGGAATCACAAGCCGGCGATGCACAGCTGATATCGAGCGCTCATTTGCGCATACGAATATGTGGAAGGAATTCAAAGAGTCATGTCTCAAGCTGAATCAATCTCGGACGATAAGGAAAGAAAGATGAGAAGTCCTAAATGCCTTGTAGCCTCTCGAATATAAGTATGGACGTCATCATACCGATCCACAAGACTCTGCTGGACACTTGCTTATGATTTGTAGAACCTATGAACCTAGAGCTCTGATACCACCTTGTCACGACCCAAAATCCAACTAGTCGTGATGGCACCTAACCCAACCCGTTAGGTAAGCCAATTAACAACTATCCAATTCCAATAATAATTATTAAAGCAATTTAAGTGAATAAAGGTCTCAATCTTATACAATCCCTAAGAACTGGTAGTACAAATTATGAGCTTCTAAGAATAGAGTATACAAAGCAGAAATAAAATAAATGCATAGTTTATTTGAATAGTACATAAATAGAGCTTTTATAAATCTAAGGCTACCATGAACAAGAGGCAGCTACAACAGGAACGCAGGTACATCTTCAAATCCTGCAACCATTAAGCACAACAACAACAACAGCCAACATTTGCACGCAATGTGCATAAGTGTAGTATCAGTACAACCGACCCCATGTACTGAGTAAGTAAACAACCTAGCCGTAGGTTGAAAGTAGTGATGAGCTTTTACCAGGGTCGGGTCCATAACCAATAGTCCACAACAGTCCATAACAACATAAAGCAAATAATACCAGAAGTAACTCAGAGATAAAATGCTTAGCCAAATCATGATTTCAAAAATAATAGTACTTCCTTCCAAATACATCAGTGAAAACCCAAATCGTTTGCCGAAGTTGCTAAAAATATGAAAAGTTTGAAAACAATAATTTCTCCCAAAATCTTTTCAATAATAAATAAGATATTTCATTTTCCTACCGGATAACCGGTGTAAAACAAATGCATCACTATGCTCATATGTAAAAATGTGTGAGAAATCATGAATGATGTGATGTTGTACAGCATAAAGAAAATATATCTTTATGCCTGTATGTCATGTGTGCATGCCAATGCGATGCAACTCAGTGATAAAATCATAAATAGTACCTCGGGCAGAACATCACTCATATACAACCCCTCGGGCAAACCTCACAGTCACTTATGCCTCTCGGGCATACCTCATAGTCACTCATGCCACTCGGGCATACCTCACAATCACTCATGCCACTCGAGCATACCTCACAATCACTCATGCCTCCCAGTCACTCAGCACTCGACACTCACACTCAGTAGGTACCTGCGCTCACTGGGGGTGTGTACATACTCCGGAGGGGCTCCTATAACCCAAACGCTATAATCTGCACGGACAACTCACGTGCTATAATATCATATCAAAATTCACACGGACAACTCACGTGCCATAATAAGCCAATAAGGCCTGCTGCAGATGGGCAGCCCCGATCCATATAATAGTAATAATATATATAAAGCCAATATGGCCTGCTGCAGCATGCAGCCCGATCCCAAAAATATCCTCATAATCAGGCCCTTGGCCTTCCTCAGTCATCAATCTCTCCAGTCTCTCTCTCATGGGCTCACAATGTCATGAGAATAGCCCAAAAATAATGATATGATGTATCAATGAATAACAACAGAGACTAAGATATGATATGTAATGAAATGAATATGACTGAGTATAAATTTTCAATTTAAAACAAATAATTCATAACAATATGATCTTTGTGGATCCCAAAGTACTGGCACATAGCCTCAACATAATTTTTAATATGCTTTTCAGCTCAATTTCTTTAACACATAAAACCGTATGGAGAATGCCAAGAATATTTAACTACAAAATTGCATAGAAATAATTATTTCATAATTCTATAGTGCACGCCAACACGCCCAGCACCTAGCATGTGCGTCACCTCCCAACAATTCACATAATACATATATTCAGGGTTCATACCCTCAGCTCCAAGATTAGAAGAGTTACTTACCTCGAACAAGCCAAATCCAATGTCGAGCAAGCTAAATAATGCTCCAGAAATCCCATTCTGCGCGTATCAATTTCCGAACGGTTCGAATCTATTCACAATATATTTGATTCAGTCCACACAATTTATAGGAATTAATTTCATATCAAAATACTAATATTTTTCGCAAATTTCGAAATTACGCCCCAAAAATCACCCGTGGGGCCCACATCTCGAAATTCGATAAAACTCATAAAATACGACAACCCATCCAATTACATGTTCGACCATACTAATTTCACTCAAATCCGACTCTAAATCGGTATTCAAACTTGAAATATTCGTTTTGTGACATTATAGAAATTTTCTTATATTCCACTTGAAGATTCAATGATCTTACACCAAAAATGAAGATTAATTCATGGAATATAAGCACAAGGGAGTCAGGAACACTTACCCCAAGTTGTGTGGAAAATTATCTCTCGAAAATCTCCCATCCCGAGCTCCAAAATCCGAAAATGGGTGAAAAATGTCGAACCTCAAATTAAAGGATTCTGCCCAGTCGATCCGCACCTACGGACAAGATTTGTGCACCTGCGCCTCTGCTTGTGCAAGCAAAACGTTGCATGTGCGGACTTTACTTGCCTGCCCAGTTTGTGCACCTGCGAGGAAACCATCGCATCTACGGGAAAGACATCGCAGATGTGAAATTCCTCTGCTTCCAGCCATCTCGCTTCTGCGCGCAACCTTATGCATATGTACTCACGCAGGTGTGGATTTTTCCCTCGCACCTGCGACCAATGCCTCACAGTCCCTGCCCGCATCTGTGCTTGCTAGGCTCACTTCTGTGAGCTCGCACCTGCGATAGAATTTCCGCAGGTGTAATTGCATCAGATGGCAGAAACTTCAATTTTTTCTTCTAAGTCCGAATTTGACCCGTTAACCATCCGAAACTCACCCGAGCCCCCCGGGACCCAGTCCGAACATACCAACAAGTCCCATAACATAACATGGACCTACTCGAGGTTTCAAATCACACCTAATAACATCGAAATGATGAATTACACCTCAATTCAAAATCAACGAACTTAAACTTTCAAATTCTACATCTTGTGCCGAAACACATCAAATCAATCCGGAATGACTTCAAATTTTGCACATAAGTCACATTTCACATTACGGACCTATTCCAATTTCCAGAATCGGATTCCGACCCCGATATCAAAAAGTCACCCCTCAGTCAAACTTTAAAAAAATTTAACTTTCGGCATTTCAAGCCTAATTCCACTACGGAACTCCAAATAATTTTTCGGGTATACTCCTAAGCCCAAAATTATCATACGAAGCTATTGGAATTATCAAAACTCCATTTCGGGGTCGTTTACACATAAGTCGACATTCGGTCACTATTTTAACTTAAGCTTTAAACCTTGGAATTAAGTGTTCCAATTCATTCCAAACCTCACTGGACCCGAACCATTTACCCCGACAATTCACATAATAACTGTAAAGTATAATTTGAGCAGTAAATGGGGAAACAGGGTTGTGATACTTAAAACGACCGACCGGGTCGTTACAGCAGCCAAGAGGGGACTTTTAAGGGATTATTAACTTATTTAATTCATTCGTTTTTGTCACTCCCCGACCATGGGGAGGGAGACCGACGCTCAATCGAGATAACCCAGTCGAGCAAGCCTGTACAATACCTTATACCCGATCTCACTCATGAACAAAGAGGAAATCTCTTTCATTAATTAGACAACAAGGAGATCATGTATACAACACAAATCCATTACTATTAGATACTTCATTTATAAATCCCCAAAATATTACATTACACATCCATAGTTTAGAAGTGAAACATGTGATACAATTACAACATATTTAGTTTGACCTTCCCAATACCAGCGTGCAACCCACGCCATGAATATGAAGCCTCTAATAGGTACCAAAGAGTACCAGGATAGTGCCGGCAACAAGGCCCCGGCTATACCTCAAAACACAATACATGAGAAAGAAAAGATACCTGACCCCGATATGAAGTGGGGCCCACCAAGTGAGATGAGATGAGGATGTACTGCTATCACTAAATGATGCCGCTTACTGTGGAAGCACCTGCATCCATTAAAAGATGCAGTGCCCCTGGAAAAAGGGACGTGAGTACATATGGAATAGTACTCGTATGTAAGGCAGATAGAACAACATATGGAAATACGTTAACTCAAATAAGAGATAAATAAATTACGTCAAGAAACTATGAAATGAACCATAGCATCACATGCCAAGTTTTATTACACTCACATCATTCTGAACATCTTTTAGGATCAAGCGGGACCTATGAACTATGCTCGAAATACAAAATATAATGTAAAAGTACCAACATGTATAAACAAGGGCAATAGAAGTGGCACCTATTTTTCGTGTTGCTTATGCATCTCACTAGACCGTCCATAAGGTTCACATATCATATTATTCACCTATGCGTTTCATAAACCGTCCATAAGGTTTCATTCATATTGCAAACCTACGTATTTCATAGAGCGTCCATAGGGATTCATTCATATTATACACCTATGCGTTTCATAGACCGTCCGTAGGGATTCATTCATATTATACACCTATGCATTTCATAGACCGTCCATATGATTCACATATTATACCATCATGCACACGACCCTATTTACACTCAAGCGACATGATTAACATTATCGTTAAGGTCGTAAATTCCCAGATCATTAGAATACTTCATGTCCATGCTCATCATGGAGAAACACAGCTTATTACATTAACACATGTATGGCAAATCACTAAGTAGATTTCAATGGTGCATGGACCTAATTCCTTTTCTTAAGGTTCATCATCATTTAGCTTAGGACATCTCTTTTCCACCTCATTAAATACCTCTTTGTCATCTTAAGGTCACTAGCTAAGTTCATAATTCTTGGTGACTTAACATCAAAGTCATTTACATTTATTATTTCAGAAGCATACAACTATAGTTGTAACCATTGGAACATACAATGCCTCATGATTCTCATTTTGGCCAGCGGCCACAGTTCATGTTCATACTATCACTTACTTGTACTAGCAATGGGTGATCATAGGACATTAATGATATTATTATATAAAGGAGTCAAAACTCATCTCATAATCTTTCACACATTCTTTCATTTCATTAGCACTATTGGCCACAAATGTAATTCTCATTCTTGGCACGATGGCCACATTTCTACATATCATACTCGCTTCTTTCACTTTCAAACATCATCACGGATCATCAACAATAAAGCATTTCTATTCAAGACCTTAAGTCCACATGGGAGAAAATAAGAATGTTAAGCACATTGAGATTTCTTACACAATTTGGCATAATAGCTTTCATTTGGATCATGACTTGAAGTTATAACATTCAGATATGCAACCCATGCTTCGAGCACATTTTCAAATAGCACACAATATAACAAGAACAATTGGAATACATATTGAGCATATATCTTTTGGACACAAGGCTTATTCGAAATAATCAATTTATAATGAGCAACATGGGACTTACAAGGATATCGTGGGGTTCAATTTTTAAGAGAAGAGTTTAGCCAACGTACCTGAAATTGGCCCCTTAATAATACTACAATGGTCCACCATACTAAACAACTTCAATCTACAACAATGAAACACAATTGCACTAATATTAGAAAGATTTCTAAACTTTAAGTCATTTAGACTTTTTATCAACTATCTAATGTGCATATTTTTCTACAACCTCGTTTAATGGAATTTCTTCACCTAACAACCACCTTCTACACCAATGATTCATCTTACAATCGTCTTAAGGCCATCCACAACTTCCATTGGCACATGCATTTACAACAATTCACTCCCAACCCATAAATCTTATCAATTGATTCATTTTACAATCTCTACAATACCAACACAACCTAGATTAGGCACTTATGGCTCCTAATCACCATCACATAAGCCATAATACATATTTCATACATAATTAATCACCATAGATTAGTTAGAGATGGTAGACATACCTATTTTAGTGAAACTCTTGCGAATCCCAACTTGTAGTGTTCTTGACCAATTTGGGGATTTGAATGAAAATCTATAGATCTTCAAGATTAATCCTTGTTAATATAAGTATTTAGGAGTATCAATCAACTCAAAACACTCCAGAAATATTACCTTGGTTCATGGGAGAGAAGTATAGGATGGATTCCCCTCGATAGAGCAAGCCCTAGCTCAAAGGAATGACTTAGCCACTCTCTACCTGCTCATGTACTTTTATATTGGAGGGGACCCCGCGGCAGGCGTGCGGCGTGCACGTAACATGAGCTATCAATGCTCAGGCAACATTTCCTAGCGTGCGCTGAGCGCATATTACAGATTAAATATGTTGGTTTGTTCCTTGCAACCCTGTTTTCCTTTCGTGCGTTGAGCGCGCGTTAAGGCCTAAATGCGCTGTTTTTGCCAATTTCAACCAACTTTTCAAGCCTAATGTTTTTACTTCCTTTTGATATTTTTCACACTCTCAACCACCTCAACATAAACTATACATACATTACCATGATCTAATCACTACCACCCCCTAGTGGGTCCGCACGAACTCCGAGATTGACTCTATTACCCTCTTAAACTTAATTACATAAATAGCCCGAGTCAAATATGCAAATTTACATCCTCCCCTGCTTAGGATCATTCATCCTCGAACGAGGAGTAGAGTCCACCCAGAACATTCAACATAATCCATTTCTCCTTTCACACATCATGAGCCCCCAATTTGACTAACTCCCAAATGTTTCAACTATTTTGGCAGAGCCTCCCCTGTAATTGGGCCTATCCACCTACCAGAGAATCCTAGAAATCGATCCTAACAACAAATAGATAACACCACATTGCACCATAAACATGAAAACAACACCAACCGTGACATCCTAGGCATTATATTATCAATTGGAGCATTTGCATAAACTATACAAGTTTGGACGTCACTCATAGAAAGTAAACTCCTAACATTTTTTTAACACAACAATTCTGTGATGATCTTGACTATCTCCATAGATTAGTGAACGAGTTCTGGACCCTATCAACTCTACCACACCAACTTTGGACCATCTATGGGCGACTTTCATCTCCTGCCACACGACACACCACACAGTGGAACAATAACCCAATACACGATAACCACAACCTTTATTTGCCCTATACTCCTCAAAACACATTCTTGTAGGCACTCCTTGACCCAGTCATGATTCGACATACTAGAGTACATCATTATGGGAACCACATAACTTTTCTTGCTTTTCCTGAATCTCTACTTTTAAGAGACAATACCAAACAGGATCTTCAAATTTCTAGCATCGACATTCATCCTCATACAACATTCGTGAAATATTATGAACACGTTTGTCCACACTTAGATATTGAAAAATGACAAGCAAATCATGTTTCATTATATGTGAAAGCTTATGTACATACGCCTAAGGGCATACACCTTCACCCACATCTTTCTCTTGTATGAACAACCCCTTAGACATCCTTCCTAATCACTTAAATCACATTATAAGCTTGGGTTTACATCTCTAATCCCCCCTACCAAAACTTATTGCCATCGCACCTTATCATTCCCGTATGAGTTAAACTTACAGTTGTTGGAGGTCCAAACATGTAAGGAAGTATCATCCTATGGTCAAGCATACATGGCACTAAAAGCTATGGTCATACTCATTCACACACGTCATGGAACAAGGGGAAATGCGGTTAAGGGACTTACTTGTTATTCCTTGGTTGTTGGGGCAGTGCCTTAGCTGATGACCCTTGACTCCGCACCTAAAACATTTATCAGTGACACATCGGCACACCCCCAAATGATGCCTTCTACACTTAGGACATGTAGGCCTCTACTGCAGCTGATAGTTCTCGCTTGACTAGACCTATAGATTAGATACTTTGTTGCCTTGGTTTGGCCTACTATGGCCCCACCACTGCTGATCAGGCCCTGATGGCAGTGCTCTAGCTGAAGACTGAACAACTGACTGCGTGGGTCCGGATGACACTCTCCTATGTAATTCCTTTCCACCATTACCCCCACTATAGGAGCCACTAAAATTTCCCGCGGATCGGGTCTTTTTGTTGTTATCTTGCTCCATATTTCTTTTTAACTTTCGATCCTCCGTAGCTTGAGCGAATGCCACAATTTTCCCATAATTCATATCAGAATTTAAGGCAGCTGTGGCGGCTTAATTAATAACTTAGGGGCTAAGGCCTTGCACAAAATGGCACACTCTAGCCTCCATAGTGGGTAACATGTTAATAGCACACTTAGACAGGCGCGCAAACCTCATATGATACTCCCACATGCTCAGGCTACCTTGCCCCAGGCTATCAAACTCAGTGGCACAGGCCGCCTTAGTCTCGACAGGCAAGAAATGATCAATGAAAATATAGGTAAACTCACTCCACCTCGCCGGAGGACTTCCCTCCGCACGGGACTCCTCCCATACCTCGAACTAAGAATATGCCACCTCTTTCAGGCGGTAGGAGGTCAACTCCACTACCCCGTCTCAGTAGCATGAATAACTCAGAAAGTCTTGTGCATCTCATCAATGAAGTCCTGGGGGTCCTTCTCGGGGTTAGTACTCGTGAACACAAGAGGATCTAATTGAAGAAACTTGTTCACTCTGGAACTAGCGGAATCCCCTTGCAAACTAGAAGAAGTAGGTGCAATATTCAATCTCTGGGCCTGGGAAGCCACTATCTGAGCCAACATTTGTATGGTTCCCCTAAGGTCCCCATAAGAAACACCGGGACCGGAAGTTGGAGCTGGAGGTGGAATTGGAATATAAGTTTGAAGGACCGTTGCACCCTCAGTAGGTGTAGGATCTGGTGCAGTCTGAGCAAGAATAGTAGATTCAGGCAGTGTAGTAATTGGGGGAATATCCTCACCCCTCGTGTGCTCACCCACATCATCAAATATAGAATCAATTGCCACTCCTGGGATGACATTGGTTCCTTGGCCAGTTCTTGCTTTCTTCCTAGGAGCCATGTACTGAAAATTAGAGCAAAGCACGAGTTAAAGGAGAAACAATCTTACAATCAGCTTTATCACACGATCGAGAACATCAAAGATGGGTATTATTCCTAAATGCCCGAGTAGCCTCCTAATTATAGATGTGGTCGACAACACACTAATAAGAAGGACTCTACTAGACACAACTCCGAAACATCCTAGGACACTTTAAACCTTAGGCTTTGATACCAAGTTTGTCATACCCCGACCTCGGGAAGCGCGACCGACACTCAATTCAGATAACCGGGCCGAGCAAGCATGTACAATACCTTCTACCCGATCTTACTCATGAATAAAGAGGAATTCTATTTCATTAATTAGACAAGTAGGAGATCATGTATACAACACCAATCCATTACTATTAGATACTTAATTTATAAATCCCCAAAATATTACATTACATATCCATAGTTTAGAAGTGGAACATGCGATACAATTACAACATCTTTAGTTTGACCTTCCCAATACCAACATACAACCCACGCCATGTCTATGGAGCCTCTAACGGGTACAAAAGAGTACTAGGATAGTGCCGACAACAAGGCCCCGGCTATACCTCAAAACACAATACATGAGAAACAAAAGATACATGACCTAGATATGAAGTGGGGCACACCAAGTCAGCTGAGAGGAGGATGTATTGCTATCACTGATCGATGCCGCCTACTTTGGAACAAGCTGCATCCATTAAAAGATGCAGCACCTATGGAAAAAGGGACATGAGTACATATAGAATAGTACTCGTATGTAAGGCAGATAGAACAACATATGGAAATACATTAACTCAAGTAAGAGGCAAATAAATTACGTCAAGAAACTACGAAATGACCCATAGCATCACATGTCAAGTCTTATTATACTCACATCATTCTGAACTTCTTTTAGGATCAAGTGTGCCCTATGAACTATGCGTGGAATAAAAAATATAATGTAAAAGTACCAACATGTACAAACAAAGGAAATAGAAATGGCACCTATTATTCGTGTTACCTATGCATATCACCAGACCGTCCAAAGGGTTCACATATCATATTATACACCTATATGTTTTATAGAACGTCCATAGGGATTCCATTCATATTACATACCTATGTGTTTCATAGAGCGTCCATAGGGATTCATTCATATTATACACCGCTGCGTTTCATAGACCGTCCATAGGGATTCATTCATATTATACACCTATGTGTTTCATAGATCATCCATAGGATTCACATATTATACCATCATGCACACGAACCTATTTACACTCAAGCGACATGATTAAAATTATCGTTAAGGTCGTAAGTTCCTAGATCATTGGAATACTTCATGTTCATTCTCATCATGGATAAACACAACTTATTACATTAACACAAGCATGCAAAATCACTTAGTAGATTTCAATGGTGCATGGACCCAATTCATTTTCTTATGGTTCATCATCATTTTGCATATGACGTCTCTTTTCCACCTCATTAAATACCTCCTTGTCATCTTAAGGTCACTAGCTAAGTTTATAATTCTCGGTGACTCAACATCAAAGTCATTTACATTCATTATTTCAGAAGCATACAACTATAGTTGAAACCATTGGAACATACATTGCCTCATGATTCTCATTCTGGCGAGCGACCATAGTTCATGTTCATACTATTACTTACTTGTACTAGCCATGGGTGATCATAGGACATTAATGACATTATTATATAAAGGAGTCAAAACTCATCTCCTAATCTTTAACGACTTCTTTCATTTCATTGGCACTATTAGCCACAAATATAATTCTCTTTCTTGGCACGATGGCCACATGTTTACATCTCATACTCACTTCTTTCACTTTCAAACATCATCACGGATCATCAACAACAAAGCATTTCTATTCAAGACCTTAAGTCCACATGTGAGCAAATAAGAATGTTAAGCACATTGAGATTTCTTACACAATTTGGCATAATAACTTTCATTTGGATCACGACTTAAAGTTATAACATTCAGATATGCAACCCATGCTTCGAGCACATTTTCAAATAGCACATAACATAACAAGAACAATTGGAATACATATTGAGCATATATCTTTTGGACACAAGGCTTATTCGAAATAATCAATTTGTAATGAATAACACAGGACTTACAAGGATATCGTGGGGTTCAGTTTTTACGAGAAGAGTTTAGACAACATACCTGAAATTGGCACATTAATAATACTACGATGGTCCACCATACTAAACAAATTTAATCTACAACAATGAAATACAATTGCACCAATATTAGCAAGATTTCTATACTTTAAGTTATTTAGACTTTTTATCAATCATCTAATGTGCATATTTTTCTACAACCTCCTTCAATGGAATTTCTTCACCTAACAACCACCTTCCATACCAATGATTCATCTTACAATCATCTCAAGGCCATCCACAACTTCCATTAGCACATGCATTCCTAACAATTCACTCCCAGCCCATAAATCTTATCAATTAATTCATTTTACAATCTCTACAATACCAACACAACCCAGGTTAAGCACTTATATCTTCCAATCACCATCCCATAAGTCATAACACATATTTCATGCATAATTAATCACCATAGATTAGTTAGAGATGGTAGACATACCTCTTATAGTGAAACTCTTGAGAATCCCAACTTGTAGTGTTCTTGACCAATTTGGGGATTTGAATGGAAATTTATGGATCTTCAAGATTAATCCTTGTTAATATAAGTGTTTAGGAGTATAAATAAACTCAAAATACTCCAAAAATATTACGTTGGTTCATGGGAGTGAAGTATAGGATGGATTCCCCTTGATAGAGCAAGCCCTAGCTCAAAGAAATGACTTAGCCACTCTCTACCCGCTCATGTACTTTTATATTGCAGGGGACACCGTGGAGGGCGTGCGGCGTGCACGTAACGTGAGCTATCACTTCTCAGGAAACATTTCCAAGCGCGCGTTACAGACTAAATGCGCTGGTTTGTTCCTTGAAACACTGTTTTCCTTTCATGCGCTGAGCGCGCGTTAGGACCTAAATGCTTTGTTTTTGCCAATTTCAACCAACTTTTCAAGCCTAATGTTTTTACTTTATTTTGATATTTTCACACTCCCAACCACCTCAACATGAACTATACATACATTACCATCTTCTAATCACCACCATCCCCTAGTGGGTCCGCACGAACTCTGAGATTGACTCTATTATCCTCTTAAACTTAATTACATAAATAGGCCAAGTCAAAAATGTGAATTTATGGGGCTTCAAGTTTTTCAGACCAAGAACATCAGATTTAACCCCTCCAACTCCTCTCCCAAAAATCACACACAAACCGTAGGTGATTTTGGGTGATACGATGTGATTCTAGCGCCGAAAAACCCAAACATCTTGCTAGTTTCTCTTTCTCCTTCTTGTAGCTGCATTGGAAGACTGATTTTGGATGAAGAAGGACTAGGTTTCGTGGGTTCTACCAGTTCTAAGGTAAGTTTATGCTTATCCTTCCCTTATCTATGCTTCTACGAGTTGTAACTCGATCGTAAAGACTAGACCTTGCGAGTTTCAAAATTGTGGTATGCTGGTTGTTATTGTGTCACTATTGGCTAGTTGTGAACTCATTTTTAAGTTGAATTTATGTCTGGTTTATAGGATAATATTCTTAATTATGTATTGTTGGTTGTGTTAATCGATTTGAAAGAAAAGACAAGTCGGAAACGTGTTTTAGTAAATTGAAAAAATTAATTTTGAGTTGTTGAACTTGTGGGACTTCTATGAGGTTGTTTATAGTTTTATTGTTGCTCAAAGTAAGTAGGTATTATTTAATATTTGGTGATTAATATTGTTGATAAATTATGGAAGGAATAAGGAGTTTAAAACTATAGTGGTTTAATCACAAATCGAGCTTGTCGCTCGTTGTACTATTTTTTGAATTGTTGGATTGTTCGGCTGTTTGGGGGTGAATTAGGAGAGGAATAGGAGGTTATAAGTCCTCCCATTATACTTAATATCATGATGTATATGTTTCTTTCCGTTCGTCGTGTTAAATAATAGTTTCGTTGGTGATGTTTATGCACTTGTTGTTGTGTAGCTTTATTTGTGTTATGGTCCTAAACGTATAGAGGTGAATGTTGTATGGGTTCTTGTTTGTTTATGGACTTGGGAAAGCATGTAAAACAGGGGATATTCCACCAGTTTTAATATAAAATAAGTTTGTCGTTCGTTGTACGATAGTTGCATCTTTCGTAGTATAACGATAGCTTTATTATAGTTGTTGTAGATTGAAGTGAGACGAGATGAGTTCAACATAGTTATTGTATGTTATGGCTAAGTATTTCCTTCATTTTGGCATGATCTCGTAACTACATGCGTTTGATAACGAGACATAAAGAGAAGTTCGTACTCCTAAATTTATGTACATTATCCTTGTCTCGTAAGTTACAGTATTATACCTTATCGGGCTTTATATTCAATTAAGTATTGTATTCTCCTAGTCAAGAGAGAAAAGGGTGTATATCTATATATATATATACATACAGTATTACAGTATTTTCACCACCATCGAGCTATAATTGGTGCGTAAGCCCCTATTGGGCAACCTCTGATCAGATGGCAAGTTATATACCGAGCCTACTGTGGTCGAGAGCCTATGAACGAGCCCAGAATGGCCGAGATACAAAGCCTAGTATGGTCGAGTGCCTATGAGTGAGCAGAGCAGTTATACGTACCGAGCCTCATTGGGCCGAACAACTATTTAACTTATTGTATTGAGAAAGTTGAGTCAGTATCAACAGGTAAGCATATCTTCATATCATCTTTAACTCTCATTTACTTTCAGTTACTATATTATCAATTTAGTCTTAGCTTTCAGTTATTCTATTGCCTTACATACTCAGTACATTATTTCGTACTGACGTCCCTTATGCTAGGGACACTACATTTCATGCCTGCAGGTCCTAATAGATAGTCGGGTAGACCTTTTTAGTAGACATAGCCAAACATCGGCTTGATTGGTAAGCTCCACTCCCCCGGAGTTACCAGGTCTAGACCTTGGAGTCCATTTTTTATATACAGGTTTGATGGGTAGGTCGAGGCCCTGTCCCGACCATAATACAATTCAGTTATCTTTAGAGGCTTGTAGACGAGTCAAATATATATTTTTACATCAGCATTGTGGCGTTGCCAGCCCTGTGTACACGTTAGTTTGGTATTGCTGGTTGTAAACATTCATGGTGGCCTCGTTAGCCTTGATTGGTATTGTCAGCTCGCAGGTAGGATTCGTCGACCTAAGTTAAGGGTCACCCCTCCAGAGTTCACAGTTACAGAATGGTACGCTCGGGCCAAGTATGGCACCGGGTGCTGGCCACGCCTCCTCAGGTTTGGGGTGTGGCAACTTAGTATCTGGGCAGTTCTATCCTAGGGAGTCTACAAGTCGTATCTAGTAGAGCCTTGTTTATAGATGTGTTGTGCCCCATATTATATAAATAGGAAGCTACAAGGCATTTAGGAGTCTGTTACCCTTCTTTTAAATCTAGATCGTTCTATAGAGCTCAGTCATAAGAGTTTAATCCAGAACTTATGTTTGCTAATGATATAGAGATACTTGCAATTAGAAATATTACAGATAGCTAAAGGGCTAATACAACAACAGGTAAGAGCACTACTAGAGAGTGTTCTTGACGACGTGGCCCATATTAAGGCCCTATCAGGTCATGCATACCAGATGTGCAAATTTTCTTCTTAAGACTCTAAGATAGGAATATCTAACACACCCCATGAATAGGCGGCCATGAGAGTATCCGAAGGTAAAAGTATAAGTTTCAACAGGTTACAGAAGTAAGGTGAAGAAGGGTACGAGGTACCTAGTTAGTGAACATTAGCAGTACTTACAATTCATATAGAGAAATATAAGCATTCTAAGTTACCTTCAACATTAACAGAGGTATGTATAATTGGCGACACCTATTTTAGTTATGCCCTATGGGAGCTAACAGATATAGTTTAAGAGAAGGATGTGATATTAAGATCCAACTAGGATTATAAATGGTGGATAGATTGTTAGCTTTAGCCGACATTTCTGAAGGATATTGCAAAAGTGGCAATAGTTCTCCTTGCGAGACACCCAGATGGTGCACTCTCGAATAGTACAGTCATATATGAATACTAAAATGTTCAGAAATTTTAGAAGATAGGCGGTGGAATCCTAGAAAGGATAAATATTTACTTTAGTATGACTCCCGCCCCTAGTAAAAAGAGAATGTTAGGTGACTCAAAGAGCCAGTGAGATGGAGCAAGGGGAGCTAAAAGCGAAAAAATATTTTGTTGTAGTTTTCAGAATAAAGTGACATATAGAAATATTAGCCGGTAATAAGAAGAGAGAAAATGAAGCATTATGAGTAACATATAATAAATGGGTGATAACGATAAATCAAAATATGACAGGATGACAGAGTCTATAGTCAAGTGAAGAAAAAGACAACAAGTGACAAGCCTTGAGACAATAAAAATGTATAAGCCATAAAGTCATACCCTCATTTCGAAAAATGAGTTGGTGACTCAAACGTGATTATCAGTAGGATAAGTTAGACCCCCGGAGTAATATAAATCAGTATGGGCTAGTGAACAAGATATACTGAACATAAATTAGGGATCAGAGGATTTGCTAATAGCCGACATCGTGGGAATTTCAGAGACCACATTTCGGCAATAATAGAATGGATGACAGAAGAATAACCTTTAAAGATCATTCAATAAGACGCCTTCCTTTAGCAAGCGTTGTGAGCAAAGTTAAGCTTAAGGGACTAAGTGTGCCAGTTACACTAGGTGTCACTCTTGTTAGTAAGAAATTCAGTTATCCTTGATACAGAAGGGTTATTGCAAGCCGAGTAAAGGTCATTAAAAATATGGAAAGACGCTGAAGATAAAGAGGTAAAACATCTGCATGTAAAACCTCAGAGCATTAAATGCTAGAACTCCTCTAAAGAGGGGAAGCTGGTGTGATATGGTATTAAGTCGGAGTTAAGTGGTTCAGGTAACTATGGAATGGTAAAGGAAGAATGTGATAAAAATGCGAAAGGGATGAGATTGCATTTATTGAGATCCTACAGATATGTTACGGCTTCAGAATATTATGCAAGAACGACGTTGGGGAGAGACCATAAGTGTTCTCAGCCAGGATGTTATTAATAAATAAGTGTGAATGGACACTTGATACATAAGGAGCTAGTGTGAGAGGTAAGTAAGACGAAGGACATAACCCAAGAGATTTTATGCAGAATATAGATATGAGAATGGACCAACGAGTAGTAAGTAGTTGATTCAGGAAGAGTCTAGTTATGGCTAGACAAGAGGATATAGATAAATCAACAGATCGTGTAAGATAAACGTAGTGAACCCCAACATAGGGAATTCAGTCTCGCAGGTATGACATCGTAATCTTTGAGAAATATCCAGATAGGAGTTAGGGTAGTTAAATAACATCGTAATCTTTGAGAAATATCCAGATAGGAGTTAGGGTAGTTAAAGGTACCGTATAAGTGTTACAAAAATAAAAGAGAGTGCCACTGGGGAGACAATCAAAATTTCAGTTAAGAAGCAACCCTACGAGCACAAGGGCGCGGAGGTAAGTAAATAAATATAATTATAGGCGAGTAAGAACATAAAAAGATTTGTCGGGTATATGAGGTAATAAGCTCGCAAATTTTCAAGAGTAAGAGGGTCTCCCCTAAGTACTATAACGGAAAACTAGCTGAGGTAATAAGAAAGAAGGCTTTGACCTAAGCATAGCAACCTGAATTCGATATTATAGAAGAAATGATCTTGTAACACCAGTCTTATTAGATCATTATATGCACTCTATAAGAAAGTGGCACCTATCATGGCTAATGAACCGGGAGTAAAGAAAATAATCAAAAGTGATATTTGAGATCATATGAGTTACAAAAAATTACACTATTTGTGGGAACTAAGATAAGCCAAGTATTCATGCAGCAAGTGGCAGAATGATCAGGAAAAGTAATTGTTTGTATTTAAAGACAACTAAGACGGCACAAAAGGAATTATTCGATCTACGACCCAGAGTTAGTTACATTATGACCGCACTTAAGATTTTAGAGTATTATCCATGCAACATATATGTTGGCATTCATACAGTTATGGAAGACTTCAGTATAGGTAAAATAAAGAATTGAGTCCACATCACAGACAAAGGCTTGAATTATTTGAAGATTATAACATGGATGTTGCATAGCGGCCACAAAAGGCTAATGTAATAGCTAATACCCCAATCCACATATTTGAAGACAACTTAAGCCTGCATAAGGGCTGAGAGAGAAGAGAAAGCTCGAGAGTTACAATAGCTAAGTAAATCAGGAGTTCGATTATTAAACCTAGATGATTATAGAAATCATGAATCAGAACATTGCAGAATCACCATTAATAGCAGAGGTGCAAGAAAGATAGTACAACAGATATATTCTATAATAACTTTATGATAAAGCCAGTTAGAAGAGTACTATCCTCATAATAAGTCAATATGAAGCTCCCGCCGGATTGTAGGGGTGAGCATAAAATCTGAAAGACCGAAAAACTGGACCGGACCGAATTAATTCGGTATTTCGGTATCAGTTCTTTGGTACTTCGGTATTAATTCAGTATAAATATTTTAAAAGTTCGGTACTTCGGTACAATTCTCGGTATTGAACTTTATATACTTCTGTAAATCAAAATACCGAAATATCAAAATATTTCAGTAAGCCCAGCCCATCATTTCCCAACCCAAGTCCAAGTCCCACTGCCCATTTCCCAACCCAATTCCAAGTCCCATTTGCGGAACATATGCTGGCATATAATTCATCAATTTAACGTTTAACATACCATTATATTTTTGTCAGTTATGTCATTCTGAATGCTAAATTAGAGAGGAAGGAAACCACGAAAAGTTTATACAAACGCTAACTGATTCTTGAAGCCTCTTGCAACTGTATTTCCCTTATCTCTTAATGATGAAATATTCATCCACCGCCTTGAACTAGAAATATATACACACATAATATGTAGTTAAAGTTTATCAAATTTTTTAGATATGTATATAAATTCTGTCTGCACTCATAAGTTTTAAAATCCTAGATCATGGTATTATTGAACCCACTCAATCTTATCATAGTGAGGTGTCAACCTGAGAACATACGCCAAGACAAATTGGGCAAGGTACGTGGATATGTTATATCCCATGGTGTGTTCTTTCTGCCAAACAATCAACGTGGTAAAGATGACTGTAAACTAACACTGCCACAATATATGGCTCGCTAGAGGATATATACTGCTATTGAGTAATACGGCAGAACATATATGTGAAGAAATTATTTTTTTCTTGCAAATTGTCTAAAGAAAACTAATAGTTATTTTACCGAACCGTACCGAAATCGTACCAAACCAAACTATAAAATACCGAATTATATCGAATTACTTTGGTACGGTATTTGGTATGCATAATTGATATACCGAATATCGAAGTACCGAACCAAAGTTCTTAAATACCATACCGAAATACCGAACGCCTATCTCTACCGGAGATTATGTATGCACGAGAGGTGCATGTATTATAGTAGAGCTTTAAGGTGTGGATGTGATTTTCACCTATGTATAAGGGAGGTTATGAAAGCGACAGAAGATGCAATGCAAGATTTAAAGGTAAAAAAGGTACAGGTAAAGAAGGTATGAGATACTCAAGTGCAGAAGGTTGTCAATAGTATAGACTTCAGATAGAGGGCTAGAAACATCGTGATTCATTATCCAGAAATGATAGTGGTATCGTCAATAGCATATCTTCTGGACTATAGTTTCCAGGTATCGAGAGGCCTAGCTAAGCGAGTAAAGAAGAGTTAGAGACAACGTGATGTCTCGTTTGAGGTTTTAGAATAATATAAGGAAATCTATGATGCTTGCAAGTTAAAGGAAGGTTATGAGTAGTATAAATATATATGTGTAGGTAGCGAGCTAAAGTATGGTAGAGAAACAAGGTTTTAGGTAGACATGAGTAAGGATAAGAAAAGGTGAGTGAGAAGGTGACGCGAATAGGTAAGACCTTGGGATTAAACCCATCAAAACAAGAGAGCTGATGGTTTTTGTAAGTTATAAAAAGCTTAATATAGCCTGAATGAACTCACAGGAGTTTAAGACTAGGGGCATTTATAAAAGATGGAATGCTTCCCAAGTAGTAGAATAAGAGTGTAATTGTGATAGCTAAGAGGATGACGTTTAGGCCTTTGAGTAATGATTTAAAGAAAAGAGATTTCATGAATTGCACAAGACTAGAATATCCCCATAAGATGAATCACATTGGGATTCTATGAAGTACGATTATTGAAGTATAGTATCGTCCCTAGGTGGATCAGAAAAATCACTTTAGATGTTCCCCGATGAGACGAGTGTCCTAGTGATAATTTATTACGTAAGAGGTTTCAAGTTATCATTGGTAGGTTATAGATCAACATCAAAGTGAATCATAATAGATGGATAAAAGTTCCAAAGTATGAGAGGAGATTAGGATGCCATTCTTTAGATGAACAATAATAAGGAAGCACTAAATGACTTAGATTTATACATATAGGATAAGCAGCGAGAGAGTAGCTTGGATTTGGGTAGCAGACCTCGGTAATAATAAACCGAAGTAAGTGTTATGGTATAGTCTAACCTACCTAGATGAAATCCACATGGATAGATAACCGAGTCTATGAAACGAAATATAGCAACAATCGTAAGTTTGAAAAAGTACCGAACAGAGAACTTCAGTACACCCACAGATTCCTAGAGGGACAACTTGTCATAGTACTGTATTTTTTCACAAAGTGAGTCCTAGATATTGGTTAAAAGTTAGAGGAAAAATGATAGAAGATTTGCATAGGCACACATACAAGGACTAAGTCATACAATTTGCATGACAGAAGGTAGCGACAGTTACGATATTGGAAGAATTCCGACCACATGTCGTGGTTTGAGAAAGAGGCCTAAAGGGGTGAATGTCCTAGACTTTGGATTTATTCACAAGACATTTTGGGAAGGACAGTACTAAAGTATTTGTAAAAACAATAAATTATTAGACTGATAAGTGCATCACTCAACATTCAAGTACGAATGTTCCAAAAAGGGGAATGATGTTACGCCACACGTTTTCGTACGTAAAAGTACGTCGCAAGTCAATGGATGTAAGCTAGCAAATGAGATCATCTTTGAAAGTACATAGAGTTAGTTAATCATGTTAACTTAGAGGTTACAAATATTTAAGATCATGAACTACAAGTACCAAGAGGGTTGGAAGGCTTAGAAGCTAAACAAATTGAAGAAAATAAGTTTTGTCGAAAGTCGACATGTTGGAAATGTTATAACATGTAATTTTGGGATGCGAATAGGGTACTTAACATGATAAGGAGGTTATGTTATAATTTATTTTAGTCGTATCATATTCGTGTGTTATTTTTTGAATTCAAGCGAGTTGTGAAACAAAAGTTGGCAAAGGTCATCACAAGGTACATTCATAAATGTGCTGAAAATTATGTCAAATGTATCTGAGCTTTTCTCCCTATATACTAGGATTTGCGGGATGATCCACCTACAAAATTGAAGATCTACGAGTCTAGTTTATAACTCATTAAAGTATTTGTCAATGTGACATTAAAGTAGAGAGATATTCGCATTTTTGCGAGACTGTCCAGACTAGTAGGTGACAAGTAGGTACATCACCTACTTGCCAAAATGAGAGACCACAATTAAAAGCTCCTAAAGTGACTAGAGATGGACGGCCAAGAGGGAACTTTTAAGGGCTTATTAACTCATTTCATTCACTCATTTTTCAGACCAAGAACATCAGATTGAACCCCTGCAACTCCTCCTCAAAAAATCCCACACAAACCCTATGTGATTTTGGGTGATACGATGTGATTCTAGCCCCGAAAAACCTGGACAGCTTGCTAATTTCTCTTTCTCCTTCTTGTAGCTGCATTGGAGGACTTATTTTGGATGAAGATAGGTTTTGTGGGTTCTAGCCTGTTCAAGGTAAGTTTATGCTTCTCCTTCCTTTATCTATGCTTTTGACGAGTTGTAACTCGATCGTAAAGACTAGACCTTGCGAGTTTCGAAATAGTGGTATGCGGGTTGTTGTTGCGTCATTATTGGCTGGTTGTGAACTTATTTTCAAGTTGAATTCATGGCTGGTTTATAGGATAAGATGCTTAATTATGTACTGTGGTTTTGTTGCTCGATTTGAAAGGTAAAGACAAGTCGGAAACGTGTTTTAGTAAAGTGAAAAATTAGTTTTGAGTTGTTGAAATTGTGGGACTGCTATGGGGTTGTTTTAAAGTTGTATTATGTCTCAAAGTTAGTAAGTATTATTGAATATGGAGAATAATGTATTTTAATAAATTCTGGAAGGAAGAAGGAGTTTAAAACTATAGTGGTTTAATCACAAATCGAATTTGTTGCTTGTTGTACTATTGTTTGAATTGTTGGATTGTTGGGATATTTGAGGGTGAATTAGGAGAAGAATAGGAGGTTAGAAGTTCTCCCATTATACTTAATATCATGCTGTTATGTTGCTTGTCGTTCGTCGTGTTAAATAGTAATTTCGTTGGTGATGTTTATTCACTTGTTGTTATGTAGCTTGATTTGTGTTGTGGTGCTGAAAGTATGTAAGTGAAAGTTGTATGGGTTCTTGTTTTTTTATGGACTTGGGAAAGCATGGAAACAGGGGAGATGACGCTCGTTTTAATATTAAATAAATTTATCGTTCGTTGTACGATAGTTGCATCTTTCGTACCATAGCGATATCATTATTATCGTTCTTGTAAATTGAAGTGCGATGAGATGCGTTCAACATGGTTATTGTATATTATGGCTAAAACTTTTCTTCATTTTGGCATGATCTTGTAACTACATGTGTTTGATAACAAGACATAAAGAGAGAAGAGAGAGAGAGAGAGAGAGAGAGAGAGAGAATTAGTGTGTATGTATGTATATATATATATATATATATATATATATATATATATATATATATATATATATATAGTAATACAGTATTATCACCACCATCGAGCTATAATCAGTGGGTACGCCCTTATTGGGCAGTATTATAGTATTTTACCACCATCGAGCTATTATCAGTGGGCAGGCCCCTATTGGGCAAGCTTTGATAATATGGTAAGTTATATACCGAGTCTATTGTGGTTGAGCACCTATGAGTGAGCCCAAAATGGCCGAGATATAGAGCCTAGTATGATCGAGCACCTATGAGCGAGCCTACTACGACATAGCAGTTATGCGTACCGAGCCTTATAGGGTCGGACAACTATTTTACTTATTGTATTGAGAGAGTTGAGTCGGTATCAGTAGTTAAACATATCTTCATATCATCTTTGACTCTCATTTACTTTTAGTTATTATGTTATCAATTCAGTCTCAGCTTTCAGTTATTGTATTGCCTTACATGCTCGGTACATTGTTTCGTACTGACGTCCCTACTGCTGGGGACGCTACATTTCATGCCTGCATATCCTGATAGACAGTCAGGTAGACCTTTCCAGTAGACAGAGCCAAACATCAGCTTGATTAGTAAGCTCCACTCCCCTGGAGTTACCAGGTCTAGACCTTGGAGTCTACTTTTTATATACAGGTTTGATGGGTAGGTCGAGGCGCTGTCCCGACCATGATACAGTTCAATTATATTTTGGGGCTTGTAGACGAGTCCTGTATATTTTTTTATATCAGTATTGTGGTCTTGCCAGCCCTGTGTACATGTTAGTTTGGTATTTCTCATTGTAGACATTCATGGTGGCCTCTTCAGCCTAAGTTGACAGTCACCCTTCCAGAGTTCAACATTACAGAGTGGTACGCTCGGGCCAAATATGGAACCGGGTGCTGGCCACGCCTCCCCAGATTTGGGGCATGACAGAAAGTTCCAGTATAATATACTGGACATTGGAGCACCTCTGTATGAACTTTCAGCATATTATGTTGGAACTTAGCACACAGAAAGTTTCAACATAATATACTGGAGATTGGAGCACCTGTGTATGAACTTCTGAAATATTATATTGGAACTCCAGTATATGCTAAAATTGATAGTAGGCTAGGAACTCGTATTTTAGCTACAGTTTACACTCTAATTACTACACTTTGATTGTACTTGAGCCTAATTATTAGTACTTTGTACTTATTACGTGTATTATGCTGTGTAGGATGTAATTTTGAGTGGAGAAACAAGTTTGGAGTTAAATGGATGATTTGAACCTTTGAAGTATGAGTAGAAGCCCATGAAATTAAGTCGGGATCACATTTGGGAGGTCGAGGACCAAGTTTGGAAGACAAAAAGTGAGAAAACAAAGATTACTCTAGACAACATGCACTATCGCGCCACGCTATGTGCCGTGGGGAGCTAGTGCGAAATTCCTGCAGAGTATAAATATCAACTCTCTGAACTTCTCCACAGGCGCACCGCGTGGGGCGACGCACCATGCGCTACCCATGTGCAAATTTTACAGAGTATTTCTACTTCGGTTTGGAAATGATAGTTTCGTCCGGGCCCATTCCTAAATGGTATAAATATACCAAAAATACAATTTTTAGAGGACTTTTGAGCTTAGAAGCTTTGGGAGAACATTTGGAGGCTAGAAGACACAGAATTTCATCATCTTTCCGTTAATTCAATACGAGAGTTTGGATTGTAACGCGGGAATGATGTTTTCTTACTTTTTAATTATATTTGTGATGACTTCTTCCATGATTATGGAGTAATTTACTTTAGGGTTGGACGGATATGGTGTTTTGATTGATATTTGTAGATTTTAACTCTAGTTCTTTGCTTGAATTCATTTATGGAGCTTTGAATTGATTGCAACTTTATTCACCGGTTTATTTAATCGAAAGAGAAATATTTTGGTAAATATCTTTATATTATTTGGTTTGGTTTAATTCAATGATTCTCTTAAGTAATAGAAAGAGCTTGTTTAATTGTTGATTAAATCAAGTTAGGAGAATATTTGAGAGACGTTTTCCTGAAAACTAATCCATTAACGCGTGCTTGCATATCTTCACATTGCTTATATTAGTTCACCTCGTAGAGTTAAGATTTAATCGAGAGAGGAGTCTTGACTATACGTTTGAACTAATAATCGAGTGAATTCGTGAGAATCATTAGAACTTTAGAGTGAATTAAACTAGAGTTGGATCCCAAATAACTATCTTGCACCTATCTTGTCAAAATCTTATTTCTCACATTGATAAGAAACCAACTCTGCTAATCTTTAGTTCTTTGCAGTCAATTGTCAATTGCTTTACTTTAGTAGTTAATCGTAGTCATAATAATTCCAAATCAAGTTTTGATCATCCCGAATAGTAGTTAAACCCGAAATTACAAGAGCATTATTTAAATCCAATCCCTGTGGAGACGATACCTTAAGTGTACTATCTTTGGCTATCGAGCATTAATTTCGTGTTGTGTTTTGTGGTCGTCAAATTTTGGCATCGTCGCCGTGGATTTGTAATTAATAGTGTTTAAAATAATTTTGGGTGCTAATTCGGGAATTCTTTTTCCTCTTTTATTTTTATTGTTTTTATTAATTAACTTGTCTTCAAGGTTTTTTTGTAGTACGTGACAAGTGCTAGGGGGAAAGCTTGAAGAAAATAGTCCTAATATTGAACTCAAATGCTCTGAAGATGGAGCAAAACCAGCCTAGGAAACTGGTTGCAGAGTTAGAAGTTGAACATTATCACAAGTCTGCTATTTGTTTTAAATGTAATGGGAATCTGTGTGGGTTGACTGTCAAGCACGTAAGTATTCTTCCTATGATTCATCTTTTGAACAATCTCACTTTATTTCTAGTCTGTACATGTATGACGTTTCATATGGGCACAATCTTAACTTTGGTTGGGATGAATACCCTTATTATAATTGGAATGAACGCGAAGTGAGACAACCACCTCAAGAGGAGAATGGTAGTTTAGAAGAGCTTAAGTATAAGTTCATGAATAGTGTCAAAGAAAGATTTATACAAAATCAAGGACTTATACAAAATGATGAAGCCATTAAGAACCTAACAACACAAGTGACTCAAATAGTAAGTATACTTTCAAAAAGCTTATTGCGTTGTGATGATGAATATATGGAGGAGATCCCCTGTGATAATGAGCCTACCCAAGAGGATGAGCATCCACAAAGAGAAGTTATTATTCTGCAAGAGGACTCTGATTCAACTGAAATGATTGAAAATAAGGTTTTGGTTGAGTGTGATGCAATGGAAGAAGAGTTCAAACCTCCATCAATCTTTTCATATTTACAACCTTTAGTAGAAGAGAATGAGAAACAAATGGTCTTGGAACTACCACGGGAATATTCACATGACCTTTCTTATTTATTTTCTTATTCTAACATTGATCATGTGGATTTTATTTTTGGGAATTTACAGGAAGATGCATGGAGTAATCATGTGAAAGACCGTAGGAACAAATTGAGGATCATCCTACAAGAATAACTCACCGCTCAAAATGAGTCCAAGCAAGAAAAAAAAGAGACGGTCTTGTAGATATTTTCAGAAGACTTTGGCTTAATGAGCTCCATAAATAATCCCCTAAGGTAAGAAAATGACGAATGAATTCAGAATTAGGGGTAGAATTCATAAGTTCTCGAAAACGAAAAAAAATCAGGGGAGTTATCTTTACCTCTTGCTTTTTACTTGTGTGTCATGGGGACATGCCACAATTTAAAGTGTAGGGTGTGGGATATATATATGATGGTGTATATATATATATTGTTCGATTAGTAGTAGTTGATTTTTTCTTTTTGACTTTTCCCGACGATGGAATTCAGCGACTGTCTTCTTTAGGGATCAAAGTCGAAGAAAATAAATATTTTGTTTTTCCTAGGTAGTGTAACAATCTCTCCTTGGTTTTTCTTTGTGCCGCTATTCTTTTCCAAGGGTTTTATTTGAACCGGGCGTAGTTATTTATTTTTGGTTAGGAATAGAGAAGTCTTGTGCTATGGTGTTAAATGAAGATAACTTTCCTTGACTTTGTTGTTCCTTGAGAGTAGTAAGTGCCTTAGTTGTGACGCCTAGGCTCAGTTCTTGACTCTTGGATAAAGTGCCTTAAACTGGTTGATTGTGACGTTGCTTAACTGCTTTGACTAGAGAGTCGGGATAGATCCGGTCCTAAGTGAGTTATTTGTCAATATGTGTGTAAAAATATTGTTGATATTTGTGCTTGTCAGTTGATATCTAAAACTTATCATGTGTGTTTTCAAAGTGAAATAGCAGTTTTGTTTAGTCTACAAAGTGATATAGACATTTCTTTGTTGAGCCAATTATATGTTTGTGACCCCCTAATTGTTGTGTATCCTAGTTAGCCCCTTTGAGCCTATAATTCTACTTCTTTGGCAACCACACTGCAAGCCTGACCCTTATTTGAATTGACTATCTGTTTGAACCTTTTACCTCTCTTGGGCACTTGAATTTTTTATGAGCTTGTAAAAGCTAAGTTGAGGTATGCTCGGATTTTTGAGTGGAACTATTGAAAAAGGAGAAAGGTGCATTGTTTGAAAAAATGTTGTGAGAGACACTTGTAGGGAATTGAAATAAAATGAGTTTGCTAGATTAGAAAAAAATGGATTCCTTGCTAGTGGTAGTTCTCATCTTATTTGTGCTTAAAGATATTGGGAGCTTGATGTTATTGTGTGTGAAGGTTGGGATTTGGTTCAACATAAGTGTGGGGGTTAAATTGCTAATGTATATGTATTAAAGTGCTTAGGAAGGTGTAGTCACTATATCCAAATGTGTCATACCCGTCCCGCAACCTACATTACAAACAACTAAAGTCATACTTAATCCTTGACTAAATGTGCTCAATTAGTAGAGTACTACACTACGGACAAGCCTATGATACGTTTTCTATGGTGCATGAATTTTTTTCTGAGAGTGAGTTAATTTTGTCTATCTTGAGTTCCTATTTGTTCTTGAATTTTATTGTGTGTGGAATTACTCTCTATTGTTTGTGTGAGAGCACATGATTTGCGAAGGCAAGTTAAAGTCTTTGATCTCTGTGTTAGAATAAGTGCACAGGTTGTGAAAAATACATAGTGCTTTTGAGTCGAGTCTTGAGGCTAGGATGTTATGATATGGTACTTAGTCTGCTTTAAATATTCTTGGCATGATGGGTTAGGGAAGTTGTTTGATCAAAAGGCCGTCTCTAGGTGAAGTGTAGTTTGATTGCTCGAGGACGAGCAATAGTTGAAGTGTGGGGTATTGATGGTAGGCTAGGAACTCGTGTTTTAGCTACATTTTACACTCTAATTACAACACTTTGATTATACTTGATCCTAATTATTAGTACTTTGTACGTATTACGTGTGTTATGCTGTGTAGGATGTGATTTCGAGTGGAGAAACAAGTTTGGAGCTAAACCATCCATTTTATCTCAAAACATTAAGCCGGGATCATATTCGGGGGTCGAGGACCAAGTCTGAAAGTCAAAAAGTGAGGGATAAAAAGATTACTCTAGAAAACATGCACTACCGCGCCACGCTATGTGCCGCGGGGTGCTAGTGCAAAATTCCTGCATAGTGTAAAAATTAACTCTCCGAACTTCTCCACAGGCGCACCACGTGGGGTGGCGCGCCATGCGTTGCGCATGTACAAATTTTACAGAGTATTTCTCCTACTTCGGTTTGGAAAGGATAGTTTCATCCGAGTCCATTCCTAAATGGTATAAATATACCAAAAATATGATTTTTAGAGGACGTTTGAGCTTAGAGGCTTTGGGAGAGCATTGGAGGCTAGAAGACACAAAATTTCATCGTCTTTCCATCAATTCAATACGAGAGTTTGGATTGTAACGTGAGATTGATGTTTTCTTACTTTTTAATTATATTTGTGATGCCTTCTTCCATGGTTATGGAGTAGTTTACTTTAGGGTTGGACGAATATGATATTTTGATTGATATTTGTGAATTTTAACTCTAGTTCTTTGCTTTAATTCGTTTATGGAGCTTTGAATTGATTGCAACTTTAGTCACCGGTTTATTTAATCGAAAGAGGAATATTTTGGTGATTATCTTTGCATCATTTAGTTTGGTTTAATTCAATGAGTCTCTTAAGTAATCAAAAGAGCTTATTGAATTGTTGATTAAATCAAGTTAGGAGAATATTCGAGAGACGTTTCCTGAAGACTAATCCATTAACACATGCTTGTATATCTTCACAGTGATTATATTAGTTCATCTTATAGAGTTAGGATTTAATCGAGAGAGGAGTCTTGACTACACATTTGAACTAATCATCGAGTGAATTCGTGAGAATCATTAGAACATTAGAGTGAATTAAACTAAAGTTGGATCCCAAATAACTATCTTGCACATATATTGTCAACACACTTATTTCTCACATTGATAAGAAACTAATTATGCTAATCTTTAGTTCTTTGCAGTCAATTGTCAATTGCTTTACTTTAGTAGTTAATCATAGTCATAATCATTCCAAATCAAGTTTTGATCATCCTGAATAGAAGTTAAACTAGAAATTACTAGAGCATTATTTAAATCAAATCTCTGTGAAAACGATAATTTAACTATACTATCTTTGGCAAGCAAGCATTAATTTCGTGTTGTATTTTGCGCTCGTCAGGAACTCCAAAAAAATTCTAACTCCAGTATATTATGCAGGAAGTTTAATGAAAAAAATTCTAACTCCAGTATATTATGCTGGAATATTTTCTGAATTTTGAACAGTGTTTTCGTTCAAATTTATCTTTATATGAAAAATGGCTAAATTTCGATTACTTTTGAAACTGTGGCTATTTTTCAATGACCACTTATAAATCTGACTATTTTTTAATTTCACTCCAAATTCACTCACAGAGGCGGCGCAACTGCACTCTCTGGCCCAACACAATTTAAACTCATGATACGCACATAATTCACTCACGCCTCACTCTACACGTTAACATACATTCACGCAGAAAGCTCTCATCATCATTGATAGAGGAAAAACCCTGGAGCCGTTATCTAGACCCCCATATTTCCCTGTTGCTAATCTTCACTTTCTACTCTAAAAATTCAAGCTACCACTACACAATATTGTTGATCTAAATAATAAAATATTATAAAGGACAAATGCTTTCTCAGATATCTAAATATGAGTGAGATGTCTCAGCTGCATTGTTGAAAAATTCAACAGTAATCATGACTTATAATTTTAATATTTTATCAAGGATACTATTCAAACAGTGGAGTTGAGCTTATTCAGGAACGATGGCATTATCTTCTCTGCAGAAATCTGCCATCAAAGACTACATCCTAGTCTTCTCGTTCCGTCATTTGACTTATGTTTTTCATGTAGCATTCAGATCGAATGATTCTATAAAATTCTGTCGATACTTTCACATATTATGGATAACGTAGGAGATATCTATATTTTAATTCGCCTCTTGCCATCAAATGAAACATGTCTCTCCTCTCTTTGAAAGAAGGGGTGCTTCCAGTTCTGTTGGTGCTTGAAACAATTTTGTATTCTTCATATTACAATTATAGATAAATCAAATGAGGATGAAATAATTGATGATTCTTGGTCTGTGTTTATAGAAAATGGTGACCGGGGTTGCATACTTAGGAATATGTATAGACTTTACATGGAAAAAGAAAACTTAACCATCCACTTACAGTTTATTTAAGAGCTTTTATCAAAATTTATTGTGAAGAAACTTTTCAGTATGAAACAGATAAAAAGAGTGGCGTGAAACGGACATGAGTGGGATGCAACAATTTAGAAATAGAAAAGAAAAGGGAAAGTGGTGGAAAAACCCCAAAAAGGAGAAAAAAGATAAATCAATTTCTTGGCTTTTGAGAGTGTCACCTCAGCTTTTTTATTCCCACCTTTATATAATATATAGATACATATATGCATACACATATATATGTGTGTATTATATACATATTTTATATACTTTTTAGTTAGTAAATACAATTAATTTTGCTAACGGGCCAATTTTGTAGTTTGCCAACAAAACAAAAAATATCAAGCGTAATCAGGGGAAGATTCAAGACTTAGACCGAGGGAAACCTATTCATAGCAAAAGCAGTGTGCCAAGCCAATTTGCATACAAGATTAAATTAATTACTATATTATGTCCTTTTTTCTTTGAAGAGCTTGTGGTTTACTAATTGACCCAAAGGTTTCAATGAACTGTTGAAGTTATTGAAATAGTACCAAATGCTAACATGACAATAATTAATTACCGACTTTCAGTAGACATAGAGTTAAAAATAAAAAATTATGTTGAGCTTGACGCAAGTCACTAATTTGTGAGGTGTATTACATAAAATAAAACGGGGGTATTAGCTTGTTTGGTGAGTATTTTTCAGCACAAAGTGATTAGACTTCGGTCATTTTTATATAATTTCACAAGTTTTACTTAAATTACGGTGAAATATTCATATAAAATTTAGAAAATAACATTGTAGACAATAAATTGCGTCAAGAAAATAAAATCAAGACCAAAAATATATTGTAACAATCGTAGTATGTGATTTCAAATATTTGAGTGTCACAATTTCTATGATCCCTCTGATTCTACTTTTTCAATATAAATTCAAGGGCCTTTGAGCTTGATCTTGAATTTGAATTTGATTTATCCGTCACGAATACTTTGATTGTTGCCACGAATTTTATCACGAACAAGTAGCCTTGATCTTGAACGCCTTATATTTGATTTGACTTCGTTCTTAATCTTGAATATGTAGTTGTTGCCATGAACGATGATCTTGAATTCAACTAGCACAAACTTTGATTTGAACTCATACTCCTTGAATCTTGATTTGTTCTTCGTTTTTGAGCTTGAACTTGATTTGTTCTTCGTTCTTGAGCTTGAACTTGAACTTAATTTGTTCTTGAACTTGTGGAGGAATTTGCAGCTTTTGATCCACGAGCTTTTTCTTGTTTCTTATTATAACTTCTGGTCCCTTTTCTGGGTTATGAAGACCCTTATTTATAGTTGTGGGAGGGAAGAGTTATGATATGAATAAAATCTTTCCGACCAATCAAATTGAAGTGTGATAAGACTGCATTTGATTGGCTAGAACATGTCACTTACACACATGGCGCGGTTTCATTGTCCTTTTGATGTGACTTGGCATGCCTTGTCATTTTGACACATGGCATGATCCTATTGGCTCTTCCATTTTACTTGGCATGCCACGTCATTTGACACGTGACACCAAACTGGGCATCTAGGAAGATGACATATTGGGCCTAATGAAGTGGATTCATCACTTGTAGTCCAACTAAATGGGCTAGCCCAATCAATATTTAATAGATTTAAGTAATTAATTTAATTATATTAAGTTTATAATATTTATTTGGACCAAAATATATTTAATTGAGATTAAATTCAAATTTTTTATGGATTTAAATTCAATAAAATTTTAATTTCCTACAAATGCCCTATACTTCAAGACTTGCCGGTTGTAGATATGTCGAACTTAAGAGAAGGATTGAAGTATTATGAAGACATCAAATGGGATGATTTTGAACCCCAATTTATAGCCAAAGCAATTTATTTGTAATGAAAATCTTGTGAGTTGCTTGAAATTTGCTTATAATAGAAATTCATCTTTTACGAAGACAATGGAAAGCCACGTAAGCTTGAAACTTTTGGCATTTGAACTCCAACTTTGCCAATGTTCTTCACTTTTGCTTACTGAAACATTGATGGCACGTGATCACCTTTTTGCATTTGAAATCCTTACTCATAAATCCTTTGAAGAGTCATAAGTAAGCATTATTTCTAATGAATATATACATATACTATTTTACCACACCGCTTGATGTCGAATGTTTCTGTTTACCCGAAAAATCAGAAAATGTTAAATTTAAGTATGGTTTAAGAATACGTAAATTCCTATGATACAAAAATGACAATACAAGTATTTTTGTTATAAAGTGGGGATAATGAACAGGAAGGCTCAATGAGCAATATGAAATCTCAATGTATCTTGGGGGAGATGAGTCTATTGCAGTCTATGTCCCTTTTTATAATAGAGGGTCACTACTTTATCTATAACAACATAATAAAATAATGCATGTAGTGGAGGACCCATGATGGTTTGTCTCTTCCTTGATTCCTGCCAAGATTCTCTCCCTTGGTACGGTTGTAACGGCTTTTGTCGGTGAGCTCGGCACTGGCTCGAGCTCGGTGTTAGATCGAACCCCCGATCTCGGTTCGAGCTCGATTCTGCCTTGGGGCATCGATATTCGGGGCCTGTGTCGGTCGGTGTTGCCTCGTAGTTTGATTCGGATACAGGCTCGATAATGATACCGAGTTTTGCCGTCGATCGGTCTTACAGCTCGAAACTCGATGCCCCTACTCCAGAATTCGTCCGAGCTTGTCATGTGGATACCCTTCGATCGAGACGTCATCGTCTCGACCAGTCTTTATGACTGAGAATCGGTTTTGACCGTACACAGATAGTCCCCTCGTTTCTCAGAAAGGATATGGCGAGAAACGATATGATTTCTCTACGGCTCGATCAAATTTATGTCGACGTTTCTATCGACCCCGATCATGACGTATGTGATAACTGTCCCATCGGCTCGGTTTTACCGAGGCTTTTAATGTGTCTCAGATGGTGGTCGGCCACTGCTAATACCGAATCGTCATGCCTTAGCCTATAAATAGTCTTTCCATACAACCTTTACCACTTTTGCGCCTTCTCTTCTTCCAAATTCTCTTATTTATCTTCTCTATTTCGCTGGTTCAAGGCCGCTCATACCAGAGTTTTGGTGTTGTCCATTCTTTCACCTTCCTTTGCACTCTTTCCTCTCATATCAATGGCGAAAACTTCCAAAATCGTACCTCAAAAGGAGAAAGTTTCTTCCTCACGGCCGTTTGATGATAAGGCGCCGGCGCAGCCGTCCGTTCATGACTATGTTCCTGGCCCGTGCATTTTGAAGACCGATTTTAGGGTGTAGAATCCTTCGTCCGTTCCGGGTCGATGTGAGCACGTATCGATGTATACGTGCTCTATAACGGAGGATCACCTCGAGGCCATCAGAAAAGACTGCAACTGGGGTTTCGAGGTTGTGTTGCAAATTCCATCCTCCGATGAGAGCGTCACTACTTATGTGGAGGGATTTTTAAGTGTTTATACTTATCCCTTCACATTGGGACCCGTCGACCCGGTGATTATTGATTTCTGCAAAAGATATCAGGTCACCCTTGGCCAAATTTATCCTTCTTTATGGCATATAGTGATCTTGTTGCGCTTCTTCTCTATCAAAGCCGGGGGGTTGGATTTTTCTCCGAACCACCTCATACGACTGTACCGGCCTCAAATATTTTGAGGACTAATTAAACTTCTTCATCGAGCATCGAAGGCTTTGATGTCGAGCATCGATGAACACAAGGATCGGGGTTAGATGGGTTGTTATATTCGAGTGAGGACCCGTGATCTTATTCCGGAGGAGAAGATGTCGTTCCCTGAAGAATGGAATTTTGACCGTAAGTGATTCTTGTTTACCGTTCATGTCCTTTTTCGATTTTTTCTGATGTCCTTCCCTGATGTTCAGCTGCCTTTTGGATGCCACAAGAAGTGCCTGACCTCGAGGACTAGATTTGAAAGTTAGCCTCGAGCTCTTCTTATGCCGAACGCGCTTGGCGTGATTTGACAAAAGGCATATGGGAAGCTAAGAACCATGGTGAGGTTTGCTTCTTGTTTTCTTCGAAGTGTTCTTTGCGTTCTTTTTGTTACCAATTTCCTTTTGTGCAGGCGTAACCAGGGATGCCGCTTTGAGGCATTCGAGCGGTGAAGAAGGAAACAAGTCCCTGGTCACCAAACAGGGGAAAGATAAGAAGCGAAGAGCTTCCTCTCGGTCAGAGGACCCCAAGCCCAAAACTCGAAGGGTGAGAAGAAAAGCAATTGCCCTTTCGATGGACTCGGTCCAACGACTGAGAGAAGAAGGAGAAGAAGATAGCTCTTCGGCTTTGGTAATCCGATCTACGGAGGCCATCGAGGTTGCTAGAGTTCCAGAGCCGATGGCGGCTGTGCCTGTCGGGGTTGGTTCTGAAGACCTGAGTCTCGACCAGAGTACTCCGAGTGATTTGCTCGGGGCTATGACAATGGGTCATTCGCCTTCTCTTCCATCTTTTTCTGAGGAGGCATTGAAGGAAGCTCGAGAGTTGAAGACTCCCGATATTGGCGCTGGCTCTAGTGCAGGGGATCCTTTTAGGGATTGTTTTACTGGAGTCGACGATGGTTCCGATATCGGTGACGCTTCTCTTTTATTAGAGGAGGCTCAGTGTTTCATTACTCGGGTAATGATTCTTCCACCCTTGGTTTCTTTGTTCTTTTCCATACTTAACTCTTGTTTCTTACTGTGCAGGCCATTAATAGGTTTTGAGTCAATCTTAGCCAGTGTGAGGCCGAGCTTCGGAAGGTCTCAAGTGAGAGAGATGCCCTGCGGCTTCTTTGCAGCCAAAAGGATGAGGCTATAAAGGATCTCCAAGCGGATTTGGCTAAGGTCCGTGAAGAAGGGGTCGGGCTCGATAAGCAGGTGAGCCTCCTTCTATTAAAGTATGGGTCTGACTCAATTGTGGAAGTTAATCCTTCGTTGTCTCAGTTGCAGTAAAAGATCGAAAAGATCAGGTTACTTTTAGAAGAAGTCGATCAAATCCGCACTGAATACAATCGCTGGAAGGAGACCATCGATTGCCTGGCAGCGGAAAAAGAAACCATCTCAACAAAATTACTATAGGCCGACGTTCAACTTCGAAGTGTCAAGAAAAAGGGGTTGGTTCAAGCTAAGAAGATCGATGAGCTTGAAACACGACTTGCTAAGGCTAAGGCGGAGGTTGAGTCATCGAAAGTCTTGGCGGATAAGTCCATTGCTATATATCAGGCTGATGCTGAGGCTGCTCAGATAGAGGCCCAGGAAGCGGCGAAGACTGCCGATGCTCGAGCTCATTGGGTTGCCGAACTTGCTAAGTGTAGGTCTCAGAGGGAGACCCTCGAGGAGATACACGCTCGAGGTTTTGACCTTACCGATGAGGTAAAAAAAGCAAAAGAGCTCGAAGCGGAAGCTGAAGCCTTGGCTTCTGATGATGATGATGATGATGGTAGCAAAAGTAGATCCGAGGACGGGGAAGATCTCGACCAGGAAGCTTAGTTTTTAATTCTTCATGTTTGTAAATTAATCGTGTAGGCAATTTTGTACATATATATATATATAACAAGGCAATTTTGACCTCGTAGTCTCTATGATCGATCAGATTTGTAGCCCCTAGGTTTGCTTGTTGAGTCGATGATTCAAACTCTGAAGGAACATAATCCGCAGGTGTAATGTAACGGTTGAGTTAATGTAAACTCAGAATAAAAGTAGCATATTAGCCGTCGAGTGAATGTTTTGAACTTGAAATATTGTAGCCCGTAGGCGTAATGGTCGAGTGAGTGATTGCTTGAACTCGGAATAACAGTAGCCCGTAGGCTTAATATTCGAGTAATTATTTCGAACTCGAGATAAAGGTAGCCCGTAGGCTTAATAGTCGAGTAAATGTTTCGAACTCGAGATAATGTGGCCCGTAGGCTTAATAGTCGAGTGAATGTTTCAAACTTGAAATATTGTAGCTCGTAGGCATAATGGTCGAGTGAGTGATTGCTCGAACTTGGAATAACAGTAGCCCGTAGGCTTAATATTCGAGTGATTATTTCGAACTGGAGATAAAGGTAGCCCGTAGGCTTAATAGTCGAGTGAATGTTTTGAACTCGAGATAATGTGGCCCGTAGGCTTAATAGTCCAGTGAATGTTTCGAACTTGAGATAATGTGGCCCGTAGGCTTAATAGTCGAGTGAGTATTTCGAACTCGAGATAATGTGGCCCGTAGGCTTAATAGTCGAGTGAATGTATCAAACTCGAGATAGTGTGGCCCGTGGGCTTAATAGTCGAGTGAGTGTTTCGAACTCGAAATATGGGTAGCCCGTAGGCTTAATAGTCGAGTGAATGTATCGAACTCGAGATAATGTGGCCCGTAGGCTTAATAGTCGAGTGAATGTTTCGAACTCGGGATAAAGGTAGCCCGTAGGCTTAATAGTCGAGTGAATGTATCAAACTCGGAATAAACGTAGCCCGTAGGCTTAATAGTCAAGTGAATGTATCGAACTCGAGATAGTGTGGCCCGTAGGCTTAATAGTCGAGTGAGTGTTTCGAACTCGAGATAAAGGTAGCCCGTAGGCTTAATAGTCGAGTGAATGTATCGAACTCAAAATAAACGTAGCCCGTAGGCTTAGTAGTTGAGTGAATTTTAATTATGGTTGCATAATAAATCTCAAGTCATTGTACATGTGTTCATGTTTTGAGCCTATGTTCGGGCCAATCTATATGAGCATAGTTCGTTTTGACCATTTGGCTCTTACAATATTTCCTCTTGGAACCTTATTGTTGTGAAATGACTTTCCTGTATCTAAACTTGATGTATTTAAGGCCCTGATCCCCCCCCCCCTCGGTATTCGAGTTCGATTGGAAAGAGGCCTCGGATACTGTTTAAAAGTGCAGCACGATCGATGGCTGCCTCATTAAAAACCTTGCCGAAAAACCCATTTGGGATAAAACCGGTCTAAGGGAAAAAAAATGCAACACGTGCTTTTAAGCGAAAGATCCACCTCAGCTCTTGTCCGGACTTTCTGCAGGGGTCAGTTAAATGAATATGGAAAGGTCGTACCTTAGCAGTAGTACCGTTTTAGATGTGATACATTCCAACTGCTTGATAGTTGTTTGCCGTTTATGATGCTGAGCCTGTATGATCCTTTTCCGACGCTCCCGAGCACCTGATACGGTCCCTCCCAATTTGGTCCTAATTTTCCTTCATTTGGATTCCGGGTATTGACGGTGACTTTTCTTAATACTAAGTCCCCGGGTTTGAAATGGCGAAGCTTAGTTCTCCGATTATAATACCTTTCGATTCGTTGCTTTTGGGCGGCCAATCATATGAGGACAGCTTCTTGTCCTTCGTCCGATAATTCAAGGTTGGTGTTCATAGCCTCATTATTTGATTTTTCCGTCATGAATCAAAATCTGGGACTAGGTTCACCGACTTCGACCGGTATCAATGCTTCAGAACCATATACTAAGGAGAATGGGGTCGCCCCCGTGCTGGATTTTGACGTTGTCCGATATGCCTAAAGGACTTCGGGCAGGATTTCTCTCCATTTTCCCTTGGCGTCGTTCAACCTCTTCTTCAGGTTTTGAAGAATAGTCTTGTTTGTTGATTCGGCTTGTCCGTTCCCACTGGGGTGGTATGGCATTGATAGTATCCTTCTTATTTTGTGATCTTCAAAGAATTTTGTGACTTTGCTGCCAAGAATTGCTTCCCATTGTCACATACTATTTCGGCGGGTATACCGAATTGGCATATGATATGATCCCAAATAAAGTCTATAACTTCCTTCTCTCTTATTTTCTCGAACGCCTGCGCTTCAACCCATTTAGAAAAATAGTCAGTCATAAATAAAATGAATTTGGCTTTACCTGGGGTCGATGGCAGAGGGCCGACGATGTCCATTTCCCATTTCATGAACGGCCATGGGGATAGGACCGAGTGAAGTTTCTCTTTGGGTTGATGGATCATTGGCTCAAAACTTTGATATTTATCACATTTACGAACAAATTCTTTCGCATCTTTGCTCATATCGATCCAATAGTACCCCGCTCTGATCACTTTTCGAACTAATGTGTCGGCACCGGAGTGATTCCCACAAGTGCCCTCGTGCACTTCCTGGAGGATGTAATTGGTATCTCCTGGACCTAAGCATACTGCCATCGGTCCATCGTAGGTCCTTCGATATAGTGTTCTGTTAGTGGACAACGTAAATCGAACAGCTTTAGTCCGTAGGGTCCTGGAATCTTTACGGTCTGACGGGAGCTTTCCGTTCTTTAAGTATTCAATATACTTGTTTCTCCAGTCCCAGGTTAAGCTAGTAGAATTTATCTCGGCGTGCCCATCTTCGATTACCGATCTTGAAAGCTGAACGACAGTCCCCGAGCTCAAATTATCTTCCTCGACCGATGATCCCAAATTTGCAAGAGCATCGGCCTCATTATTCCGTTCTCATGGAACATGCCGTAGAGTCCATTGTTTGAAATGGTGCAAAGTGATAAGCAGTCTGTCCAAATACCTTTGCATCCTACCTTCTCGAACTTCGAAGGTTTTGTTTACTTGACTCACCACCAGCAAAGAGTCACAATGCGCCTCAATGACTTCTGCTCCCAAGCTTCTAGCTAGTTCGAGACCTGCAATCATGGCTTTATACTCAGCCTCGTTGTTAGTTAACCTGATAGTTTTAATAGCTTGGCTAATAATGTCACCCGTGGGGGGTTTCAAAACTATGCCTAGCCTGGATCCCTTTACATTCGAAGCCCCGTCCGTAAAAAGGGTCCATACCCCTGACGATATACCTGATTTCAAAAGGAGTTCTTTTTCAATTTCGGGTACGAGGGTTGGCGTGAAGTCGGCCACGAAGTCTGCTAAAATTTGAGATTTGATGGCCGTACGGGGTTGATATTCGATATCGTACCCACTGAGTTTGATGGCCCATTTGGCCAATCGGCCTGACAGTTCGGGCCTATATAAAATATTACGGAGTGGGCAGGTGGTTAATACGCTTATGGGGTGACATTGAAAGTACGGCCTTAACTTTCTGGAGGCTCTTACTAGCGCAAGTGCCAATTTTTCTAAGTGCGGATACCTAGTTTCCGCTTCTCCTAAGGTCCGACTTACATAATAAACGGGAAATTGCGTACCTTGCTCCTTTCGAACTAAGAAATTGCTTACGGTAACTTCTGATACCGCCAAGTACAAGTACAGTTTCTCGCCGATTTTTGGAGTGTGAAGCAGTGAGGGGCTCGATAGATATCGTTTCAATTCCTGTAATGCTTGTTGGCATTCCGGTGTCCAGGCGAAGTCGTTCTTCTTTTTGAGTAGGGAGAAAAATTTGTGACTTCGATCTGATGATCTTGAAATGAACCGGCCTAAGGCTGCAATTCTTCCCGTTAACCTTTGTACAGCTTTCACGCTGTCCACGACGGTAATGTCTTCGATGGCCTTGATTTTATCGGGGTTAATCTCGATTCCCTGATTTGACACCATGAAGCCAAGGAACTTGCCCGAACCGACCCCGAAAGCACATTTTTCGGGGTTGAGCTTCATGTTGTATTTCCTCAGAATCTCGAATATTTCCTGCAAATGGGCCAAATGGTCCTCTGCGCGCAGGGACTTTACTAGCATGTCATCAATATAGACTTCCATTGATTTACCTATTTGTTCTTGGAACATTTTATTTACTAGGTGTTGATAAGTAGCTCCTGCATTTTTAGCCCGAAAGGCATTACGTTATAATAATATGTTCCATATTGGGTCACAAATGAAGTCTTTTCCCGGTCGTCCGGGTTCATCTGAATTTGATTATACCCGGAATAGGCGTCGAGAAAGGTGAGGATCTCGTGGCCGGCCGTGGCATCGATCATGCGATCGATGTTGGGAAGTGGAAAGGAATCTTTGGGGCATGCTTTGTTCAAATCTTTATAGTCTACACACATTCTAAGTTTGTTCCCATTTTTAGGCACTACAACCACATTGGCTAACCATTCGGGGTATTTTACCTCCCGAATGGACCCTATCTTGAGAAGTTTGGTTAGCTCGTCCTTTATGAATGTGTGCTTTTCCTCGGACTGGGGTCTTCTTTTTTGCTTCACCGGTCTGAACCTAGGGTCCAAGCTTAGCTGGTGCGTCGTTATGTCCGGTGGGATCCCTGTTATATCTAGATGGGACCAGGCAAAACAGTCGATGTTATCGATAAGAAATCAAATGAGTTTCTTCCTGAGTTCGGGGCTCAAACCTGTTCCAGGGTATACCTTTCTCTCGGGCCAGTGTACGACCAGTATGATTTGCTCCAGTTCCTCAATTGTTGATTTGGTGGCATCAGAATCATCGGGGGTTACGAAGAATCGAGGGATCCATCGATGATCATCTTCTTCAATGTTCCGCTTACCTGACTGGGTCGAAGCCGATGTCTGTGATTGCTATTTGGCGCTCTGCTCTTCGATTATGTCTCCTTTTGAACCTGATCCTTTTATCGGCGAAGACGAGGATATTGATTTTGCTTCTTCGACGGAGAACATTTCCTTTATGGCCGGTTGTTCTCCGTACACTATTTTGACACCTTTCGATGTTAAGAATTTGAGGACCTGGTGTAGGGTCGAGGGTACGGCTCTCATGTTGTGGATCCACGGCCTTCCGAAAAGGGCGTTATATCTCATATCGCCTTTGATCACGTGAAACTTTGTTTCCTGGATTGTTCCGGCCACATTTATCGGTAGGGTAATCTCGCCTTTGGTGGTTTCACATGCCATATTAAATCCGTTTAGAACCAGAGTTGCGGGTACGACCTGATCTTGTAGGTCGAGCTGTTCTACGACCCTCGATCTGATGATATTGGCCGAGCTACGTGGATCAACTAACACACGCTTAATCTTAGGTTTATTCATGAGTACGGGTATTACCACTGCATCGTTATGGGGTTGGGTGATTCCCTCTGTATCTTCATCATTGAAGGACAAAGTCCCTATGGGTGTGTAATCTTGAGTTCGAGATCGCTTTTCACTCACAATCGATATTTTAGTGCGTTTAAGCATCGGTCCTGAGGGGCATCGGCGCCGCCGATGATCATGTGAATGATGTGTTGCGGTTCTTCTAGCTCGTTTTGCTTGCCGTCGTCCTTGTTCTTAAAATGGTTCTTTGCCCTATCACTCAGAAATTCCCGAAGGTGTCCTTTGCTAAATAAGCGGGCTACTTCCTCTCTTAATTGCCTACAATCTTCCATTTTGTAGCCATGGGTGCCATGATATTCGCATATTTGATTGGGATTCCTTTGGGCAGGATCGGTCTGCATAGGTCGAGGCCACCTGGTGTCTTTGATGCATCCGATGGCCGCTACGATGGCGTATGTATCAATGCTGAAGTTATATTCCAATAATCGAGGAACTTCTATAGGATCGGCATATTTATCAAAGCCATTCTTGCTCATAAGTCCCCGAGAATTTTTCCCCCGATCAGTCCTTCGATTGTTCCGAACCGTATCATATGCTGAACCGTTGTCCATCCGATCTGTGACGTATGGTTGGTATCGGTCTCTGTTCGATCTTTGTTCTCTGTTGATTTCCCTATGATTTTTAGTGGCTGTGCGGTTCTGATGCGCGGGTCCATACGGAGCTCCCAATTGATCATCTTCGACCCTGATTTTTGATTGGTATCGGTTGTGTACATCTGCTCAGGTTATTGCCGAGTACTCGATCAAATTTTGTTTCAGCCGACCTGATGTTGTCGAACTTAACCCGTTCAACCCTTGGGTGAAAGCTTGTACGGCCCAATCGTCTGCGACCGGTGGCAAATCCATACGTTCTATTTGGAATCGGGATACGAATTCCCTCAGCATTTTGTTACCCCTTTGTTTTACTTTGAAGAGGTCTGATTTCCTTGTTGCGACCTTTATGGCACCAGTATGTGCTTTTACGAATGAATCTGCTAACATGGCAAAAGAATCAATGGAATTTGGCGGCAAATTGTGGTACCAGATCATTGCTCCGTTTGCGAGGGTCTCTCCGAACTTTTTCAACAACACGGATTCGATCTCATCGTCCTCCAAATCGTTGCCTTTGATGGCACATGTGTAGGAGGTGACATGTTCGTTAGGATCAGTTGTACCGTTATATTTGGGAATTTCAGGCATATGGAATTTTTTGGGGATTGGTTTTGGGGCCGCGCTCGAGGGAAAAGGCTTTTGTATGAATTTTTTCGAATCAAGCCCTTTTATCATCGGCGGAGCCCCCGGGATCTGATCGACCCTAGCATTATAAGTTTCCACCTTTTTGTCGTTGGCTTCGACTTGTTTTATGAGTTTTTCGAGTAATTTAGCAATTTCAGGAGCGGTCCCTGATTCTTGCTCGTTTGATTTCACTACGGCGGGCTCCGTTCTGGGGGTGGCTTCTCGAAGAAGTGGATTGAAGTTCGGCTTGCTTTGCATATGAGTTTGACTCTGCAACTGAGCTATCGCTGCTTGTTGGGCTTGTAGCATTTCGAAAATCATACACAAGCTGACCCCGATTTCCCCCGTGCTGTGGGTGTCTCGGGCTATGGGTCGAGCACCGCCCTGAACACTTCTTTCCGATTCAGAACGCTGAATCGCTTCTAGAGCTATTTGTGAATTGATATCCAATGGTACTTCAGCTCAAATTTTGGGTTCTTCGATTCGAGCCTCATTGCCATTGTCAGTAGCCTTCCGGCCCCGGGCGCTAAGTTTTTGGTTTCATCCTAAAAGCCGGCTTCGAGGTCGATAGGTAGAGCCATTGCTGATTTGAGGTGTAAGCTAGAGTGTACTGTAGATTTATATCAAACAATCACTGTTACCCTTAGCCCCACGGTGGGCGCCAAACTGTTTACCTGAAAAATCGGATAACGTTAAATTTAGGTATGGTTCTAAGGATACGTAAATTCCTATGATACAAAAATGACAATATAAGTAATTTTGCTATAAAGTAGGGATAATGAACAGGAAGGCTCAATGAGCAACATGAAATCTCAATGTATCTTGGGGGAGATGAGTCTATTGGAGTCTATGTCCTTTTTTATAATAGAGGGTCACTACTTTATCCATAACAACATAATAAAATAATACATGTATTGGAGGACCCATGATGGTTTGTCTCTTCCGTGATTCCTGCCAAGATTCTCTCCCTTAGTGCGGTTGTAACAGCTTTTGTCGGCGAGCTCGGCACTGGCTCAAGCTCGGTGTTAGATCGAACCCCCGGTCTCGGTTCTAGCTCGATTCTGCCTTGGGGCATCGATATTCGGGGCCTGTGTCAGTTGATATTGCCGCGTAGTTCGATTCGGATACGGGCTCGATAATGATACCGAGTTTTGCCGTCGATCGGTCTTACAGCTCAAAACTCGATGCCCCTACTCCGGAATTCGTCCGAGCTTGTCATATGGATACCCTTCGATCGAGACGTCATCGTCTCGACCTGTCTTTATGACCGAGAATCGGTTTTGACTGTACACAGTTTCCAAATCTGTCTCTAAACCAAATAACTTTGCTTGACTTCTATTTAGATACGGAAGAGTCCCCCACCAAGTCCATGTCGGAAACAGATAGTAGTCACTTCCTTTTACATGATCCCACATCGTGAAAAACTACTTTGGACAGCCAATACATGCTACTATATATAGCAACGTGCTCTTTAATTATAAGTATCAACACACATCGTCCAAGTCTGTTTCAGTCCCTCCTTGGCAGGTATCTTTCTTCTGTGATTTCTGTCCCTTTTTTTTGTTCCTTTTTTTTTTAGGCTAGGAAGAGTAAAATCGTGGAGTGCCAAGTTGACAAGTAACTCTATGACGTCTCATAGAAGGATAAATCCATCACGGCATATAGATGATCAAATCCACAACAACATATAAGAAGATATATCCCTCGCAACATATAGACGGACAAATTCACATTGCCATATAGACGGATAAATCCATACCATCATATAGACAGACAAATCCACATCACCATATAGACAGATAAATCTCCATCACCATATAGATGGACAAATCTCCATCACTATATAGACGGACAAATCTCTATCACCATATAGAGGGACAAATCCATATCACTATATAAATAGATAAATCCATACCAACATATAGACGGACAAATCTCCATCACCATATAGACGGATAAATCCATATCAACATATAGAGAGACAAATCCCCATCACCATATAGACGGATAAATCTATATCAATATATAGACGGACAAATTCTCATCACCATATAGACGGACAAATCCACATCACCATATAGACGGACAAATCCATATCACTATATACACGGACAAATCCAACTCACTATATAGACGGATAAATCCATATCAACATATAGAAGAATCAAATCTGTGATGAGACTAGCTTAAGGTGCAAGGGGACTTAAATGTCCACCTTCAGGCTGAAAAATTATAGTTTCTTTTAAGGACAAACCCGTGAATAGACCAACTTAAGGTGCAAAGAGACTAACATGTCCACCTTAAGATTGGAAAATTAGAAAATTTCAACTTGAAGACTTAGCGGACTTTGCAGATTTCAACTTGAAGACCAACAAATTTAAAGATTTGACGGGGTTGAAAATTTGGTGGACTTTGATGCTTTAACTTGAAGAGCGGTGGACTTTTACTTCAACTTGAAAAATTAGTGACTTGAAGACTTCAGCTTTAAGACTTGTAGGACTTAAATAATTCAACCTGAAGACTGGCGAATTTGAGGACTCCAAATTGAAGACCGTCGGACATAAAGACTTGAAGGGATTGAATACTTCAACTTAAAGATTGGCAGACTTTCAGACTTCAACTTGAAGGGCAGTGGACTTGAAGATTTGGAGGGCTTATATAATTCAACTTGAAGACCGGCGAACTTGAGGACTTCAAATTGAAGATTTGGCCTTCAACTAAAAGTCTGCATCCATCCATCAGAGATATCAATTTGCTATGGTGGCTTGCCCCCATTGAACCACCAATCCCTGATAAGACACAAAGTTCATGTAAGCCCGATTTTTAAGTTCCAATCAAATGGATTATATTCCATCATTCTTCCCTCGAATAACGATTGGGATAACATGTATCTTTTGAACTTATGCGACTGAACTCAGAATGAAACTTTAAGCTGTCTACGTACCTTGGTGAAGAGGATCAGTCATATCGTAGTTCAGAATGGGTGATTATTTTTAATTTTGTTTTTTATTTTTTATGTCCTAACTTTTGCCTAGGCCGCCTCTTTCGAGGTTTTCAACCTAGAAAACTCTTTCTTTTTAATTTTTAATTTTTTAGTTTTTATTTTTTTTATGTCCTAACTTTTTCCTAGGCCGCCTCTTTCGAGGTTTTCAACCTAGTGGACTCTTTTTTTTTGGGTCGTACATAGTTTAGACTCATGCGGGCCATGAGTGTAGGAACATGCAGTTTAGGCTCATGTGTCAAGGAGCGTTGCAACTTCAAGGATAATACTTCTTCAAAAACATGACATTGATAGGGCTGATTCTCATGCCCTCTGCATCAACCAGCTTGTAAGCCCCACTTGAGTAAGCTTCTTGTACGATATATGGCCCATCCCATTTTGAAGTGAACTTCCCTACAGTTTATGAAGGCGCGAGACAATTGAGCTTGATAACATTCAAGACTATGTTGAGCTTCCAACCTCTTCTCATCAAGAGCCTCCAACTCTGCTAATCGAAGTCAAGCATTTTATTTATCTGTGATCCCTTCTTGTATAGCTAATTGTAATGAAGGTATTTGGCGTTCGAGTGGCAAGACGGCTTCGACAGCATAAACGAGTGCATAAGGGGTCGCTTGTGTTTGCATGCGGTTAGTTGTCCTATATGCCCACATAGCCTCTTCCATACGGTCATGCCAATCCCATTTGGATTTGGAGATGACTTTCTTTAATAAGTTGCATAGAGTCTTATTGAATGCCTCGGCTAGACCATTGGCGGTAGCATTGTACATAGAAGAGTTACGTTTCTTGAAGCCAAAGAGTTCACAAATCTTGTTCATCAACCTATTGTCGAACGGTATCCATTATTATGTAACGAGAAATGTCAAAGTGATAGATAATGTTTACTCGGATGAAACTTGCAACATTTTCCTTCTTTACGTCCTTAAGAGCAATAACTTCAGCTCATTTTGAGAAGTAGTCAGTTGCAGCCAAGATGTATAGGTGCCCATCAGAGGACTTTGGCAGTGGTCCAACAACATCCAATCCCCAAGCGTCAAATGACCAGGATGCAACAGTCGAGTGGAACACTTCAGGAGGTTAATGAATAAAATTCACATGGAATTGGCAAGCCTTGCATCTTCGAGCGTAGTCCAAGTAATCTTTTACCATCGTTGGCCAATAATATCCCATCTTTTTTATATGAAAGTGGAGCTTTGGTCCAGACTGGTGTGACCCACATACCCCAGAATGTGCTTCTTGCAAAGCTTGGACTGCTTCATCTTCCTCTAAGAATCGCAAGAGTACTCCCTCGAATGACCTTCTGTATAGAGTATATTTGTAGTAAAGGAAGCTAGGTGCACGATGACGGATTTTAGTCCCTCTCCACGGATTTTCTGGGAGTATCTCATAACTCAAGTAATCGATAATGGGTTGTCGCCGTTCTTCCTTCTCAGCCTCAAAAATGACCACAAGATGCTCGAGTTCATTTACTTCACCTTCACCTTTATTTGGCGGCGGTACTACCCATTTTTGGCAGATAGTAACTTGCGCTTGATCAGGCAGGGTTAACGATAAAGCTAGGGCAGCTAAAGCATCAGCCTTCTTGTTTTATTTCCTTGGCACATGTTGAATAGTCACGTCACCGACCTACCCCATTAATTTTTTTGCTTAATCATGATATGGGTGTAGTTCAGGTTTCTTGACCTCATAACTATCTAAAAACTAGTTAATCACCAACTGAGAGTCACCAATGACTTTTAATTGCAACCGCTTCATTTTGACAGTTATTTCAAGCCCAAGTATTAATGCTTGATACTCAGCAACGTTGTTAGAGTAGAGTTGCATCAACATAAAAGAGTAGGGCACAACTTCACCTTGAGAAGTGACAAATACTACGCCAGCACCAGCTCCTCCGCGATGTGCAGCACCATCAAAGTACATCTTCTATGGAGGTTGAACTTCAATGACCGTTGCATCCTCATCAGGTAGTTCGTCGGTTAGCTCCCAATCATCAGGTATATGGTGATTTGCCAAGAAGTCTGCTAACGCTTGTACTTTTATAGCCTTTTGAGGGATGTACACAATTTCGAATTATTGAAACTAGAGGTACTATCTTGCTAATCGATCACTAAGGACAGGTTTTGACATCACGAACTTGATCGGATTTGCTCTAGAAACAAGATGAATGGTAGGATCTTGAAAGTAGTGCTTCAACTTTTAGATTGAGAAAACTAGTGCCAAACATAACTTTTCAATTGGCGAATAATTCAACTCATTTGGTGTCATCATCCTGCTCAAGTAGTAAAGGGAGTTTTCTTTCCTTTCACTATTTTCTTGGGCCAACAACACTCCAACAGACCTTTCTTTTGCTGAAATATATAGTATCAGCGGCTTTCCAAGTATTGGGGCTGCCAAAACTGGAGGCTTCATCAAGTAAGTTTTGATACTTTAAAAGACATTGCTACAAGCTTGGTCCCACTTGAATGGAATGCCTTTCTTCATGAGGCGACTGAATGGTTGGCACCTCCCAACTAGGTTTGAGATAAATTTCCTAAGGTATGCTAGCTTTCCTTGTAGACTTTTTAATTCATGAATATCCCGAGGTTCAAGCATTTTCAAAATTGCATCTACTTTGGCTTGATCAATTTCGATCCCTCGATGTCGGACAATGAAACCAAGGAACTTTCCATAAGTAACTCCAAAGGTAGAGTTCAATAGATTCATCCTAAGTTGGTACCTCCGGAGCAACTCAAACACCATTCTCAAGTCTTTCAAGTGGTCGATCTTCTCTCTTGATTTTACCACCAAGTCGTCAACATAGCATTTGACATTCTTGTGGAGAAGATCATAAAAAATATTTTGCATAGCCCTTTGGTAAGTAGCACCAGCGTTCTTCAAGCCAAAAGGCATTACCTTGTAGGAATAAATACCCTTGGGGGTACGTAATGCAGTAAACTCTTCATCTTTTGGCGCCATACGAATTTGGTTATAGCCCGATGAACTGTCTATAAATGACATTGCCTCGTACCCAGTAGTAGCATCGATCATCAGCTCTAGAATAGGAAGCGGGTATTCATCTTTGGGACACGCATTGTCGAGATCTCTAAAGTCAACGCACACCCGAATCTGGCCATTCTTTTTCCTTGCAAGGACAATACTTGAGACCCATGTTGGGTATTTAACTTCGCGAATAAAGCCAGCTTCAATGAGTTTGTTAACTTTACTTTCGATCAAGGGAACCAAATCCCTCCTAAAGCGCCTTTGGGCTTGCTTAACAGGACGAGCATCATTCTTGACTGCAAGGTGATGAACTGCTACCTTAGGGTCCAAGCCAGACATCTCTTTATTACTCCAAGAAAAGACATCCTTGAACTCCTTGAGTAACTCGATGTAAGTGCTTTATTCATTGATTGCTAGTAAAGCACTTAGGTATGTGGGCCTTGGTTCTTCATCTGTGCCAAGGTTAATTTCTTTTAAAGCATCAATCGTTGCCTTCACCCCTTCTTCAAGTTCTGGGGGAGCATCTTTCGCAACTTCATCTTCTTAAGGGTCCCCATCATTGAAGGATATGTGATAACACGGTGAAACATCCTCCAATTTCTCGTCATCCTCCATTAGATATGAATCACCGTGCTTGCCTTGTGTAGTGACATGATACGAAGAACCCACACTTTCTTCATCTTCATCACGTTCTTTAGTGTAGACCACATATAATGGCTTCACCTTTAGTACCTCATCACACGAAAACATGACGTTTGTTTGTCGCCTCATTCTAGAAGGAACTAGACTTTGGAAATCCTTAGAGATCTTCTGAATTTTGGGCGAAGTGGGTGTTCTTGTATTTTGATAATTTCTCTGGAACTTATTCCTTTTCTTTAATGGACCCAATCACTCAAACACGGAAGTCCTTATAGTTGATTTTCCAAGTCGATAAAATACATAAGGCTTGTTAGAAACGGCAAATTCATCTTCTACAGTGATATAATTGATGCTCGCCCTTCTTATGGAGATGTGCACTGGTGACGGTTGCTTGTATCCCAAACCTTCACGTGATTGTCTCGTAGCAGCTTCTGATGGAAGCTTCCCTAACTTTGACGGCTCATTGGGATTGTATCCAGCTTTTGCAAATAGTATGTAAGCATTAGGATCAAAACCTTCATCTATTCGCTTTGTAGGGAGTTCCATATTCTGCAAACGATTTTGGGACACAAATCCCGCAAGTAGCTCTGAGGAAAGCTTTATTGCCTCAATTCGTTTTATCGGAAGAGTTAACTCATTTAGCATGTTAGTTTGGAGATTAAATGATTCAACTTCATCTTTCTTCCTTTTAGGGGGACATATTGGAGCATGGGAGTTACTTTCTTGACATAAGACGCAATATCCCCTCTATAGGATTTATTCGAGTTAGGGTTTACCTCCTCAGTAACAACTTTGGCTCTACCAGCAGTCACCTCAGCTCTTTTAGCTGTGGGCTCGTCATTCTTGATTTTCATGACATCATCAGCTTTTAGCTCCTTCATAATGTGGTTCTTCAAGTAGAACTTTGCATCAACGAAGTGTGACTCAGCCTCGATGAATGGCTCGTCATCAGCAACTATCTTCTTCTCGACTTCACCCTCATAGTATTTCAAACATTGATGGTAGGTAGATGGAACCACTTTATTCTCATGTATCCAAGGCCTTCCAAGCAAGACGTTGTATGAAGTCTTTGCATCGATCACATGCAACCATGCACTTGATCGCACCTATGGATTTTTGCCCCCCTTAGTTGAATCCTTGGATCATCACACGACTTTACGAGAGTTCGTTCGTGGGAATACCAAGTTCTTTCACATTGCGAATTGGCAAGATGTTCACTGAGGATCCTCTATCAACCAAAATTTGATTTGCTCTTTCATCATGCATATAGCCAACGAGGTACAACGAGCAGTTATGAAGAGTGTCACCTAGTAGAAGATCGTCATTTGTGAACATAACTTTTCCTCACACGCGTTAACTTCAATGAGATTTTCTGAAGATGGTGCCAATGGTAGGTCATTACTCTTTTCTTCCCCTTTATCAGAATTGCAACAAGAGGCCTCAATACCATTATGGGAAATCTTCATGTGGAACCAACATGGCAAGAAATCCTCCAAGGTCACTGGATGTCATGGCTTTTGAGGGTGGTGCATCTCCACTTTTGCTTTCTTCAAACGCCTAACTAGATTCTATTTCCTTGGCCTTTTTACCATCATTTTCCTTGTTGATTGTTCTATTGATTCTTTTCGTGGGCTCCTTATGTGGCACCTACGATGAGTCACCAACGTCCAACCTTCATCATCATCAGGTTGATTAACTTCAACTTTGTTGTTCTCCAGTAATTTTTTCTCTTTACTTTCTTAAAAACTACATAATTCATATGGACTGAATGAGCCAAAGGTGATAGAGACTTGGTTTGTGCTTGCTTTCTCATCTTCAAGCACAATCTTCTTTTCATGAGCCAAGTCCATATCTTTGTCCTTGAAAACAAAACACTTCTCCAGAGGGTGGCTCACAAGTCGATGATATTTGTAGTAATTCGGGTCATAAGTTTTCCCAGCTTCATTTGGCCATTTCATCTCCGGAAGCTCAATAAGATTTAACTCGAGGAGCTCTTTAAAAATTACTGGAACATCAGAATCCATAAATGGGTACTCCTTCTCTTGCATTTCTTTTAATGTCAACTTTCCACTTGGCTTATCTTGAAAAGAAGTGGATTTCGTACTCTGCTTCTTGCTCACCTTCGTTGTGAACTTCATAGGTGATGTGTTGACATTTATAGCTTCTTTGTTTCTAGATTTGGGTACAAACTTTCCCCAATTCCTGACTTTTTGCTTGTCTTTCCCTTTGCGAGGCTCATAGATGGGCAATATTTCATTTCCAGTGGAGGCCATGCTCAACTCCATGTCATGGGCACGAGTTGCAAGTTCTTCAAATGTGCTAGGCTTGATACCTTGCAAGATGTAGCACAATCCCCAATGCAAGCCTTAGATGTACATCTCTATGCTAGAAGCTTCACTAAGCCTGTCTTTGCAGTTGAGGCTTGCATTCCTCCAACGATTGATAAAGTCGATAACTTGTTCGCCCTTCCGTTGACGAGTATTTGTAAGTTCCACCATGCTCACAGTGTGCCTTGTTCTATAAAAGCGATTGAGGAACTCTTGCTCTAGTTGATCCCAGCTATCAATAGATCCCGCCTTGAGGTCTGTATACCAATCAAAAGCATTTCCTTTTAGCGAGCGGACAAACTGTTTGACGAGGTAACCTCCATAAGTCCCGTCATTGTTGCATGTCTCAACGAAGTGTGCCACATGTTGATGTGGGTTGCCTTTTCCATCAAACTATTGAAACGTTTGAGGTTGATAGCCAGCAGGCATCTTCAACATATTGATCATCGCAGTATATGGCTTTGCGTATGTAAGAGAGGACTTGGTAACAACTTTGTACTTGCTTTTAATAGTTCCTTCAATGAACTCCTTCAGTTGATCGATTGAAATCATCCCTTCAGATGAGATAGGGATAGCCTTAGCAGATGCTACTTGTCTTAGGGGAGAATTACTTTCTGGAACCTCTGGGAGCTTGCCAGGTGCATGGGTGGATTCTTCTTCCATCAATATTCCCACCTTGTCTGTTAACTTGTCAATTCTAGTATCTTGATTTTGTATGTACTTGGTCAAGCCAGCGATTTCTTCCATCAAGTTTGCCAACTGCTCCTCCACAGATGAAGTGTTTGTCACTATGGCTTGCATGATTGTTGTGGATGATGGAGAGTAGCATGGATTGTCACATATATTGATCCTTGATTGACTCACGCTATGTGGTGTAAGTGGAGAGGATCCATCACTTGAAGCATCATCATCTTCCTTCACAACAGAGTTCTTGGATCCAGAGAGGTCAAGCAGACCAAGAGTTTTAATCTTTTCAGCAACATCGTTTCCTCCTTCGAGTGCGTTTGTGGAAGATCTTGCTCCTTTTGAGAATGAATATCCGAAAACAGGGGTTAATGCAGACGACACTTGGAGTGCTTGTTGTCCTAAAGAGCTTGCCTTGCTTCTTGTAATTTGGTCCAAAGCCTCCAAAGGTAATATCGAGGATGCTTTCTAGTATCTTGATTTTGCATGTACTTGGTCAAGCCAGCGATTTCTTCCATCAAGTTTGCCAACTGCTCCTCCACAGATGAAGTGTTTGTCACTATGGCTTGCATGATTGTTGTGGATGATGGAGAGTAGCATGGATTGTCACACATATTGATCCTTGATTGACTCACGCTATGTGGTGTAAGTGGAGAAGATCCATCACTTGAAGCATCATCATCTTCCTTCACAACAGAGTTCTTGGATCCAGAGAGGTCAAGCAGACCAAGAGTTTTAATCTTTTCAGCAACATCGTTTCCTCCTTCGAGTGCGTTTGTGGAAGATCTTGCTCCTTTTGAGAATGAATATCCGAAAACAGGGGTTAATGCAGACGACACTTGGAGTGCTTGTTGTCCTAAAGAGCTTGCCTTGCTTCTTGTAATTTGGTCCAAAGCCTCCAAAGGTAATATCGAGGATGCTTTCTACATCAGTGTAGAACCTGAAATTTGCAGCCTTGGTGGAAGTTGATCTGGGGTTGATTTTCTTTGAAGCCATTTCGATGTTCTTAAACTTTGGTGATTGAAAATTTGAGATGAGAGGTAGATATTGTCCCACTGGGCGTGCCAGAATTTGTAGACAATAAATTGCGTCAAGAAAATAAAATCAAGACCAAAAATATATTGCTACAATCATAGTAATTAATTTCAAATATTTGAGTATCACAATCTCTATGATCCCTCTGATTCTATTTTTCCAATATAAATTCAAGGGCCTTTGAGCTTGATCTTGAATTTGAATTTGATTTATCCGTCGCGAACACTTTGATTGTTGCCACGAATTTTATCACGAACAAGTAGCCTTGATCTTGAATGCCTTGTATTTTATTTGACTTCGTTCTTGATCTTGAATATATAGTTAATGCCATGAACGATGATCTTGAATTCAACTATCACGAACTTTGTTTTGAAACCATACTCCTTGAATCTTGATTTGTTTTTCGTTCTTGAGATTAAACTTGATTTGTTCTTCGTTCTTGAGCTTGAACTTGATTTGTTCTTGAACTTGTGGAGGAATTTGCAGTGTTTGATCCATGAGCTCTTTCTTGCTTGTTGTTATAACATCTGGTCCCTTTTCTGGGTTATGAAGACCCCTATTTATAGTTGTGGGAGGGAAGAGTTATGATAAGAACAAACTCTTTTCGACCAATCAAATTGAAGTGTGACAAGGCCGCATTTGATTGGCTAGAACATGTCACTTACACACGTGGCGCGATTTCATTGGCCTTTTGATGTGACTTGTCATGCCTTGTCATTTTGACAAGTGGCATGATACTATTGGATCTTCCATTTTACTTGGCGTACCACATCATTTGACACGTGGCACCAAACTGGGTCTCTAGGAAGATGACATATTGGGCCTAATAATGTGGGTTCATCAGTTGTAGTCCAACTAAATGGGCTAGCCCAATCAATATTAAATAGACTAAAGTAACTAATCCAATTATATTAGCTCATAATATTTATTTGGACCAAAATATATTTAATTGAGATTAAATCCAAATTTCTTATCGATTTAAATTCAATAAATTTTAATTTCCTACAAACATATAATTATATATTCACTTAACATGTTTCCAATCAACCAAATGAATTATCATACAACTGTCAATTATATATGTGTTTAAACTCAAAATCGGATTAATAATTGAATTTGTTAGTAGTTTAAAGGATTTGTGGATTAACTTGATGTTGAACGATAAATTAGATTGTAATTAAAATAAATAACGATAAATCAACTGCAAACCACACGAATTGGATAATTTCAGCCTAGGAAAGCTGGCCACCCTTGAGTTGAATGTACTTTGATTGACACCAAGATACCACCTTGATTGACACCAAGATACCAAAGAGTGAGAACTTAAAGAATAACAGTAATGTATTCCTTATCAGTGCATGTTACCCTATCCTTCATGAATTGTGAGGCCCCCTTTATTTATTAGGGAACCTGCTTTTAAGGTATTATTCTATTTATTCTATAAAAGGTAAAAAGGTCCTTGATTTGTTGACCGTTGGTCCCTTTATTGGTTTGTTCCGTGATATCCACTATAATGTTCGGTTAGTTGCGGGAATTTTGGACCCTTGTCTGATAAGCTGGCAAAATATTCCTTGAGACCGTTATAACCGGGATAGGTTATGACCTCGGTAAACTCGAAGGCAAATCTGGTGGTTCCGGTGGCTAATTCGGTAAGGCAGGAATCGATCTCCGAGATTTTATCACCATCTCTCGATCCCAAACTGCCGTGTTGGATGCTCGGTCAAATCTCAAGTTCGATTTTACTCGTATACGGATAGTCCCCTTATTTTTCAGAGAGTAAATGATGAGAAACGATATAAGTTCCCAATTCTTACTTCGATAAATTATGACGTAAGCGACGAAAATCATGACGTAAAGTCCCCTCAATTTTTGGAGAATAAATAATGAGAAATGATATGAGCTCCCGATTCTCACTTCGATAAATCATGACGTGAGTGACAAAAAACATGACGTAAGCGACAAGAATAGTTAAAACGTCTCGTCGGTCCAGTTTTTAAGGCATTGAAGGCTTGTCAGTCACTGGTCGGCCACTCCTAGATGCGAACCATCGCTTGGAAAACTATAAATACATCTTCCTTTGTTCTTTCAAACTTTACATCCAAACCTTCTGCCCTCGTATATAAAAGATTTCAACACTTCTAAGCTCTTTTATTCTGGTTTTCTGAGATTTTTCATAAGATTTCTTCATTTTCCAATCATCCATTATTCTTCATTCAAACCGTCTTTTCTTTACATCTCTTCCATTCTTAAAGAAATGGCGAAGACTTTAAAATTCGTTCCTTAAAAATCAACTCCCTCTTCCTCGAGGTCGGCTGTTGAGGAAATCGTTTCCCATACTGCTGCTGAGGAACCGGCACTGGAGCCTCCTCTGAAATTGTTCATCCCCGCAGGATGCCCGACCAGTGCTGATTTCAAGATCGAGAAACCCTCCTCGGTACCGGATCGGTGTGAACCGGTCTCGAGATATATCTGCTCGATCACCGAGGATGTCCTCTCCAAGGTCAAGAAAGATTGCAACTGGGATAATAAGCATGTAGTGGTCCCCAAGCCCGAGGAAGTTATTACTACTCACATGGAGGGTGTTTTAAGTGCTTACACTTATCCCTTCATGTTGGGCCCTTTGGACCCGGTCATTATTGCCTTCTGTAAGAGGTATGAAGTGACCCTCGGCCAAATTCACCCCTCCTTTTGGAGGATAGTGATTCTCCTCTGTTTCTCGTAAGCAAGATCGAGGGGTATCCCTTCACCATCGACCATATCATGCGTTTAATAGTCCTCGACTCTATCGAGGGGGATTTATCAAGCTTGCCCACTGGGCCAGTAAGGCCTCGTTCTCGAGTATCGACAAAGATCTAAATTAAGGCTAGTTGGGTCGATTCGTCCCAGTGAAGACCTCAGATTTGATCCCAGTCGAGTACATGCCATTTCTGAGAAGTGAAACATGTCACGTAAGTATAATCTTACTTTTAAGATTTTATTCATTGCCCTTTCTTTCCATCTTTTTTCATTAGTGTTTCGTGGTGGTGCAGCTGTCGCTCGGATCCTGGATACAGTTCTTCGGCTCAAGGAGTGGGTCGAGGGTATTGTAACACATAGGCCATATTCCGAGCGCTTGTGGCACGAGCTTTGGAAGAGCCGATGGGAGGCCCGTTCCCATGGTGAGATATTTCTCAAGTGACATTTGTTTTCCCTTTCGCGCTATCGATTTCTAACTTGCTTAACTTCTTTTTTGTAGGTTTACCAAAAGATTTTGAGATGAGGCCTTCATCTGGTGATGAAGATATCTTCACCTAGCCCCCTTCTTTGGGGCAGGATAAAGAGAAGAAAAGAAAAAGGTCTCCGAGTTCTCCAGGCCTTGAGAAGAAGAAACCAAAGATATGATTGGTGCGTAAACCCAAGGAAAGCACCAGTTCTCGAGCGCTGTCTCCGGACTCACTCTATCGAGTGAGGGATGAGTCCGAGGGGGAAGGAGAAGCCTTCGATCTGGTGGCCAGCATGCCGCCGCAATTCAAAGGGCAAGGGGCCCTTGAACTAGGGGGAGGCCGAGGAGGAGGCAGGAACTGAAGCTTCCCAGGATACGGGCAAAGCCCCACAGGAAGCACCTGTCCCGATAGAGATTGCCGAATCACCCTCGTTCATATAGTCGATGTTCAACGAGGCCTAAGCTACAAAAGAATGCCCTACCGAGGGGGCCCATGGAGCGAACGACCTCTTTCGCAGTTTTTTCAACGGCGTGGATTTGACGGCCACGAAGGATGCCATCGGATTTGGCGATTTAGAGATACCAAGGAAGAGCTCCCCCTATGAAGCAAGCGGGCCTTCCTCGAGTCCGAAATTGGTCAACCTATTCCCTGCCCCGAGTGCATATCCCGATTGGAAATATACCATTGTTATTTTCCTTCCGTAGGACGCCCAAGTTTTTTCTACCCCCGTACGGGTGGCTAGTTATCTTCGGTGTCTGGTGACCGAGGATGACCAGCTCAAGATGAATTAGGTGGAGGCACCTTGCTTATTCAACAAAATGCAAGAGGAGCTTAACCGGGTAATCTTTGTATTTTCCTTGATGATTTTCAATTTTGTACTTAGGTTATTTCATAGATAACTTGACATTTTTCTTCGTGTTTGTAGGCATATGTGCTTCATGACGAGACTTTTTTAAGGTATCGAGAAGAGCTGAAGCTACTCGAGGCTGAAGTTCGAGAGCTCACTGAGAAGAGAGATGCCTTTAAACTTCTTAGCGAGCAGTTCGAAGGGGAGGCTAAGAACCTCAGTGCCGAGCTTGAAGTTTCTCAGAAGGAACATGCTAATTTGGTCTAGCAGGTAAAAATTTTTGAGGTTAGTAATGATGAATTTGATTCGATGACTGATGGTCAAAATCCGTAGGTCCAGCAAAAACTTGATCGGATTGACCAGATCCGGGCTGAAATGGATATAGTCAAAGCTGAGACCGATGAATGGAGAGGCATAATGGATCGTCTGACCTCTTCTCGAGCACAACTGACTTCGGTTGAAATCCAGCTTAAAGCAGCAAAGGACAGGGCCGAGGTTCAGACCAAAAAGGTTGAAGAGCTCCAATCCCGGTTAGGTTCGGCTGTCTCAGACCGAGAAAGTCTGGCCAAGGAGCTAAAAATGGCCAAGTCAGAGGTCGTTGTGGTCAAAGCCGAAGATAGCAAAATGGTGGCCCAGTACAAGACCGATGTCGAGGTGGCTCAAGACCTTGTAAAAAATATAGTTTAGCATTTGATGTGGCAATCCCGAAGGGAGGCCCTCGAGGAAGTTCACGCTCGGGGTTTTGATTTATCGGCTAAGATCAAGGATGACAATGTGCTCGAAGCCGAGGCCAGGAATCTGGCCTATCCTAAGAATGAAGATTCCTAGGACACAAGCGGGTCCGAGGGTGGAGAAGACCCCAGGAATCTCGATGACGAGGCAGGCTCCGGCCAAGATCAGGCTGCTTTTGTTTGATTTTGTTTTTTCTTTTCTGTATTTTGTACTTTTTGTCAAGGCTTGTTATGCCTTTGTAAAGACCATATATAATACAATTTTTTCGATAATTCTTGAGTTTTTAATTTGTTTTTCTCTTTATGTTTTGCAAAGACTGAAATGCCTTAGCAGTAAATAGTTAGGTCTTGTTCGGTGTTTCGAACAGGCCTTGCCTTTGAATTTTCTTAAGGCCATGCGAAAATTCGGTATGACCGAAATTTTTTCCCAAAGTACTTATAATTCCTTAGATTGTAATTTTGCCGAAGGTGTAATTTTGTCAAAGGTACCTTTTTGTTACGGGCTTCGGACATCTCCGAGCCGTTTTTAATATAGTCGTAGCCTTTTCGAGTTTGGGCAATGAAAAATAAGCTCCTTGCCATTGGGTTTCAATATCTCGGAATGGCTGTATCCTTTTAGTTCGAGAAATGCTAAATAAGCTTTGTGCCCTCAGGTTTCGTTATCCCGGATGGTCGTAGCCTTTTAATTCGAGCAATGCCAAATAAGCTTTGTGCCCTCGGGTTTCATTATCCCAGAATGGTCGTAGCCTTTTAGTTTGGGCAATGCCAAATAAGCTTCGTGACCTCGGGTTTTTATATCCCAAAATGGCCGTATCCTTTTAATTTAGGCAATGCCTTAGGTGGCAGTGCCCGAGTGAAGTGGCTCTTGGGCTCGATGTCTTCGGGGAACCAAACAAAAAATCTTTGAAAGGACAGGAACTTTTATACAAAAGGCATAGGCTTCCTTTTAATTTTGTGCGTAGTATACAAAGTTAAGCTTGTATTTTGTGTTCGGGCTCGGGTGATCTACGTGGGCATGGTTCAATCGACTGTTTGGCCTTTACAGAGAATCTTATGGACCGAGCCTAGATTGTTTGAGTACAGGAATTAAAAATTATTCTCCCCGGATTATGCCCCCAGAGTTCGGGGTCTGTCGTAGATAAGCCTCGAATACTATTTACTTCAATTCTAAGTTAGCACGATTTCACTGTTGCCTCGTTAAAACCTTGCTGGAAAACCCATTTCGTACAAAATCAGATCAAGGAAAAAAGAGTGCAACACGTTCTTTCAGGCCTAAAAATTATGTTGGGTACCTACAAGTGTTAGTAAAAAATAGTTGAGTAAAATAAGGTGGTCGGGCTCGTACCTTAGCAGTAATATCGCTTCAAGTGTGTTATGTTCCATTTATTCGGTAACTGTTCACCGTTCATTGTTCCGCGTTCGTACGACCCTTTTCAGGTGATCTCAATAATCTGATACGAACCTTCCCAGTTTGGTCCCAGTTTTCCTTTGTTCGGATTCCGAATGTTTAACGTGACCTTCCTCAATACCAAGTCCCCGACATTCAAGTGTCGAAGGTTGTCTCTTCGATTGTAATATCTCTTGATTCGTTGTTTCTGGGATGCCATTTGAATGAGGTCGGCATCATGTCTCTCGTCTAGTAGTTCCAAACTTGTGTTCAAGGTCTCGTTATTTGTTTCTTTGGTAATATATCGGAACCTGAGACTCGGTTCTCCGACTTCGACCACTATCAGAGCTTCGGCGTCATAAACCAGTAAGAACGGGGTTACCCCGGTACTAGATTTTGAAGTCGTACGATATGCCCACAAAACTTCGGGCAGGATCTCCTTCAATTTTCCTTTGGCGTCAATCAACCTCTTTTTGAGGTTTTGGATTATGGTTTTATTAGTGGATTCTGCTTGTCCGCTCCCACTAGGGTGGTAGGGAGTTAATAAGATCCTTTTGATTTTATGGTCTTTGAGAAACTTGCTTACTTTGCTGCCAATGAACTGTTTCCCATTATCGCATACGAACTCGGCCGGTATTCTGAACCGACATATGATATGGTCTCAGATAAAATTGATGACCTCCTTCTCCATGACCTTCTCATATGCCTGGGTTTCCACCCATTTTGAAAAATAGTCAGATATAAATAAAATAAATTGGGCTTAACCGTGCTCGTGGAAGCAGGCCAACGATGTCTGTCCCCCATTTCATGAATGGCCACGGTGACAAGACCAAATGCAGCAGCTCTCCGGCTCGATGAATCATTGGAGCATGCCTTTGGCATTCATCACATCTTCATACAAATTCCTTCGCATCTTGTTCCATGTCGATTCAGTAGTAACCAGCCCTGATTATTTTAAGGACCAGTGCTTCAGTACCTGAATGATTTCCGCAGGTGCCTTCGTGAATTTTCATTAGAACATACTTGGTATCTCTCGTTCCTAAAAATATCGCGATCGAGCCATCGAATGTTCTTCTGACTAAGGTTCCATCCTCGGACAAACTAAATTGGGCTGCCTTCGTACGTACGGTCCTCGATTCCTTTGGATCCGAGGGCAATTTTTCGGTTTTCAAGTATTCTATTTATTTGTTTCTCCAATCCCATGTTAGGCTCATTGAGTTTATTTCGGCATGACCCTCTTAGACTACTGACCTCATTAGATGTACGACTGCCCCTGAATTTAGCTCATTGTCTTCTACTGACGACCCCAAATTAGCGAGGGCATCGACCTTGTTGTTTTACGGGGCACGTATTGTAGAGTCCATTCCTTGAACCGGTGTAATGTTACCTGTAATTTATCCAGGTATATCTGAATTCATTCTTATCTTACCTCGAACGTACTATTAACTTGGTTTACCATAAGGAGGTAATCGCATTTAGCTTCGATCACCTTCGCCCCCAAGCTTTTGGCTAGTTCGAAACCTGCAATCATGGCCTCATATTCGGCCTCGTTGTTAGTCAATTTTATAGTTCTAATAGATTGTCTAACTACATTTCCCTTTGGTGGTTTTAACACGATGCCAAGTCCGGACCCCTTTGCGTTCGAGGCGCCATCTGTAAAGAGGGCCCAGATACCCGAAAAAGTCCCCGAGTTTAATAATAACTCTCTTTCGACTTCGGGTACTAGAACCGACTAAAATCGGCCACAAAGTTGCCAGAATTTGGGATTTAATAGCGATTCGGGGCCGATATTCAATATCGTACCCGCTGACCTCGACGACCCACTTGGTTAACCGCCCCAAGAGTTCGGTTTTATACATTATATTTCTCAATGGGTAAGTAGTCACAACACGTATGGGGTGCCATTGAAAATACGATTTCAACTTCCTAGAAGTGCTTAGCAAGGCAAGTGCCTATTTTTCTAGGTGAGAGTATCTAGTTTCGGCCTCACCTAAAGTTCTGCTAACATAGTAAATTGGGAATTGCGTACCTTTTTCTTCCCGGACCAGGACTCCACTTACCGCTATCTCCGAGACCGCCAAGTATAGGTATAGTTGTTCGTTTAACTTCGGCGTGTGGAGTAGCGGAGGGCTCGATAGATATCGCTTGAGCTCTTCCAAGGCCCGTTGGCATTTCGGAGTCCATGAGAAGTTACTCTTTTTCTTCAATAATGAGAAAAATCAATGACTCTTATCGGAGGACCTCGAGATGAATCGCCCCAGAGAGGCTATGCGCCCGGTTAGCCTTTGCACGGCCTTTACATTATCTACGACCGTGATATATTCGGTGGCTTTGATCTTATCGGGGTTGATCTCAATTTCCCGGTTGGATACCATGAATCCGAGGTATTTACCCGATCCAACTCCGAACGCACACTTCTTCGGGTTCAGCTTCATGTTGTATTTTTTCAATACGTTGAAGGTTTCCTGCAAGTATTTTAAATGGTCCTCTAGTCACAGGGACTTAACCAACATATCATCAATGTAAACCTCTATTAATTTTCCTATTTGTTCTACGAACACCCGGTTTACTAGACATTGATAAGTGGCACCGGTGTTTTTTAACCCGAATGGCATTACGTTATAGCAGTATGTGCCGTATTTAGTGATAAAGGAGGTTTTTTCCTGATTATCCGGGTTCATCCGTATTTGGTTATACCCGGAGTAGGCATCGAGAAAACTGAGGATCTCGTGGTCGGTCGTGGCATCGATCATGCGATCGATGTTGGGCAGAGGGAAGGAGTCCTTGGGACATGCTTTATTCAAATCCTTATAGTCTACACACATTCTTAATTTATCTCCTTTCTTAGGAACTACCACTACGTTTGCTAACCAATTCGGGTATTTAACTTCCCGAACGGACCCTATTTTAAGGAGTTTAGATACCTCATCCTTGATGAAAGCATATTTGACCTTAGATTGGGGCCTCCTCTTCTACTTGACCGGGTGAAACTTCGGATCTAAGCTTATCTTGTGAGTGGTTATTTCCGGGGGTATCCCTCTCATATCGAGGTGGGACCAAGCAAAACAATCTTTGTTAGCTATAAGAAATTGAATGAGTTTTTTCTTGATCTCGTGGTTCAACCCCGTGCATAGGTATACCTTTCGATCGGGAAAGTGTTCACTTAGTACGACTTGCTCCAGTTCCTCGGCCATTGATTTTGTAGCGTCAGAATCATCAGGGGTTATGAAAGACCTAGGGACTCCGTAGTCGTTGCCCTCGTCTATCCCTCGCTCCTCTGATTCTGTCGAGGTTGGTATCGGTGATTGTTATTTGGCCCCATTTTCAATCACCGGATTTAGACCCTTAGATACCAAGAGTGTGGATGCCGAGATCACCTCATCGACCGCGAATATCTCCCTAGCGGTCGGTTGTTCCCCATAAATTATTTTGATTCCATCGAGCGTCGGTAATTTTAGCACCTGGTGTAATGTCGAGGGTATTGCTCTCATGTTGTGAATCCATGGCCTTCTGAGCAAAGCGTTGTATCTCATGTCCCCTTCGATTATATAGAACTTAGCTTCCTGAATGGTTCCGGTGACGTTCACCAGTAATGTTATTTCCCTTTTAGTGGTCTCACAGGCAATATTGAACCTGTTTAGGACTCGGACTGCAGGTACGATTTGATCTTGTAGGCCGAGTTGTTCCACGACCTTCGATCTGATGATGTTGGCCGAGCTACCTGGATCAATCAACACACGTTTAACTCGATATTTATTTATGAGTACCGATATTACCAGTACGTCATTGTGGGGTTGTGCGATCCCCTCTGCGTATTTATTGTTGAACGACAAGGTTCCTTCCGGTAGGTAATCTCGAGTCCGTTTCTCCCTTATGATGGAAAGTTTGGTGCGCTTCAGCATCGGTCCATGGTTCGGTTCGTTTATTAGAATCCCTGTTCCTAAAATGGCTCTTGGCCCGATCACTGAGGAATTCTTGAAGATGTCCGTTGTTGAACAGTGGGGCTACCTCTTCCCTAAATTGTTGACAATCTTCCGTTCTGTGACCATGAGTGTCGTGATATTTTCACATAAGGTTAGGATCCCTTTGGGCTGGTATCTTTGAGGTATCCGATGGCGGACACGATAGCAGAGGCATTGATGCCGAAATTATACTCTAATAGCCTCGGTGCTTCTTTAGGCCCATAGGGCCTATCAAAGTTGTTTTTGCTCATGAGTCCTCGGTTATTCTGTCCTCGGTCATTCCTTATTTAATTTCTCATAGGGTTTTCGCCCGGATCCATTGTTCTCCGGTCCCTATTGTATGATTGATACCGATCCAGGTTTGATCTAGGTTCGTGATCGGTATCTCCCTTGGCTCGGTCGATGATCCTGACGGGGTGCATGAATCCGAAAGGGGTCCCGAGTTGGTCATCCTCGACCCTGATTTTTGATTGGTACCGGTTATGGACGTTAGTCCAAGTGATGACTGGATATTCTACCAAGTTTTGTTTCAACTATTGTGAAGCCAATGAGCTTCGAATGTTGAGTCCTTGGGTGAAAGCCTGAACTACCCAATCGTTCGCGACCGGGGGCAAATCCATCTGTTCCATTTGGAATCGAGAAACGAATTCTCTGAGCATCTCGTTATCCCTCTGCTTTACTTTGAAAAGGTTTGACTTCCTGGTCTTGACCTTTATAGCACCAGCGTGTGATTTTACGAATGAATCTGCAAGCATAGCAAACGAGTCAATAGAATTAGGAGGAAGGTTGTGGTACCATATCATAGCTCTCTTTGGCAGGGTCTCTCCGAATTTTTTCATCAAGACAAATTTGATCTCATCATCTTCCAAGTCGTTCCATTTAATGGCGCATGTATAAGAGGTTACATTCTTGTTCGGGTCGGTCTTTCTGTTGTACTTAGGGATTTCGGGCATGCAAAACTTTTTGGGGATCGGCTTCGGAGCCGCGCTTGGGGGAAAAGGCTTTTGAATAAATTACTTGGAATCCAGGCCCTTCAATATCGGGGGTGTTCCTGGGATTTTGGTCGACCCTGGAATTGTAGGTTTCCACCTTTTTATCATTGGCTTCGATTTTCTTTTTCCCTGTTTCTATCCGTTTCGTCAATTCTTCGAGCAATTTCATGATTTCGGTGTTAGTCCCCAATTCTCTCTCGCTCGTTCTTTCCGAGATTGGTTCGTTCCTGTGGATGGCTTCCCAGGGGAGCTCGGGTTCATTCCTGCTCGGTGCTCGACCTTGGTTCTGCAATTGAGCTATCGTCGTCTGTTGAGCCTGTAGCATTTCGAAGATCATACGCAGGTTGATCCCATCATTTTTGCCGTCGTACGTGTTTTGGGAAATCAAACACACTTCCCCGCGCACGCTGTTTTCTGGGTCGGTGGGCTGGTTTGTGTCAATGGCCATATGCGAACAGACATTGATGGGAACCACCACCGGGATTCTACCAAGATCGACTGGTGTTGCCTCGTTACCAAGAGCTGCATTGTTGTTCTTACCATGGTGGCCGGATTCTGTGTCCATGTTTAGAGGGACAGACTGTGGGTTTGATATTTTGATCCTGACCTGAAATCAGAAATACTTCAAAGAACAAGTATAAAATGGGGTGTGTTATGATGATTTGTATCAAATTGCCGCTATTATCCTTAGCCCCACGGTGGGCGCCAAACTGTTTACCCTCAAAATCGGATAACAATTGAATTTGTTAGTGGTTTAAAGGATATGCGGATTAACTTGATGTTGAACGACAAATTAGATTGTAATTGAAATAAATAACGATAAATCAACTGCAAACCACACGAATTGGATAATTTCAGCCTAGGAAAGCTGGCCACCCTTGAGTTGAATGTACTTTGATTAACACCAAGATACCAAAGAATAAGAACTTAAAGAATAACGGTAATGTATTGCTTATGAGTGTATGTTGCCATGTCCTTCATGAATTGTGAGAGCCCCTTTATATATTAGAGGAACCTGATTTTAAGGTATTATTCTATTTATTCTATAAAAGGTAAAAAAAAAAGGTCTTTGATTTGTTGACCGTTGGTCCCTTTTTTGGTATATTCCGTGATTTTTGCCATAATGTCCGGTTAGTTGCGGGAATTTCGGACCCTTGTCGGATAAGCTAGCAATATGTTCCTTGAGAGCGTTATAACCGGGACCGGTTATGACCTCGGTAAACTCGAAGGCAAGTCTGGTGGTTCCGGTGGGTAGGTAAGGCAGGAACCGATCTCCGGGATTTTATCTCTCGATCCCAAACCGTCGTGCTGGATGCTCTGTCAAATCTCGAGTTCGATTTTACCCGTATACAAAAATATAGTTCACATTAGACAAAATAGTCATTAGATTATTTTTTTAATATTTATGAATAGTCATTTAATTATTTTTCTAATACATAGGAGTATTTATTTAATTATTTCTATAATATTTAAAAATAATTATTTAATTATTTTTTTAATATTTATAATTTTTATTTTTTAATTCTAGAATTCCTGCACTTTTCAATCCAAACTAGGAAAGTTTCGTCCACTTTGTAAGGATTTGTTTTGTTAATAAAGTTTTTTACTTTCAACTCCTTTCAGATTTAAGAGTATTATATTAAAGAGAAAAAACATAATTAAAAAAGAAAGATCGAAAGAAAACGGGTGAAAGATCTCATGTATGTCAACGACGGGCCATTTTGTTCTTATTTCCAGCTTTTGTTTCATTCACTTATTTATTTTAGTGTTTGACCATTTCGTGTAGCATTAGAAAACATCCAATTAGGAATTTAAATATTTTGTAATTTATTGAATTTAAAATCTTAAATATCAATATTAATAAAACTAGGATTGAAATAGCTCTTAAAATAGTATTTGTATATATGATACAAGAATAAATGTTATTTTCTTACTAAAGGAATAATAGTAATAATATATAAATAAATACGTATAGAATATATAAATAATGTATTTGGTATTCTGTATTATTTTCTAGAAGCATAATATATAATTAGGTGAATGACAGATAAAACAAACGAATTACAAAGATTATAATTATGTGATTCCACAAAGCTGTTTGTTGAACAAGTTTTATTCCAAAAAGATCTAATAATGTACTATAAATTAAAATAATTACTTAATTTTTTAATATTTGAGACTTTAAAATTACCTAAATTTTTTATTAAAATTTTCAATTTGAATTATGCAGGACACCTAATATTAGAAATTTAAAATTGAATAAGATTTTGCTTATGTTGTAATAACTATATCTATCTATGTATTTATCTATATTTATACTATATTAAAAGCATAAAGACCCTTTGCGAAATGTCTTTCGTCATTTTTACCGTTTAAAAAAGAGTTCACATTGGACACAATAGTCATTTAATTATTTTTCTAATATTTAGAACTTTAAAATTAACTAAAAATTTGGTTATTAGACCTTTCCTTATTTGAATTGTGTACCTAATAAATCCTAAAATTTAGAATTCAAAATCAAACAAAATTTTACATTATACAATTTATTCTCTTATTACTTGAATTTGCACTATCGTCTATTAACTATTACTATAATTTTTCATCCTCTAGGATTCTCTTTATGTATTACTTTTACTCTGTTTTGAAACTATATAAGAAACACTTCTCCCAATATTAAGGCATGAACGTACATACATGCAATTTAAGAATTTACTTATCATTTCTATCTCTTGTTTCTTCCTTCTAGGTAGCTGGAAGCATCAGGGGACGTATAGGATATCAATCAAAATTTTAATGCTTGTAATGTTAACTAGCGAAAATTTTGCAGTAGGTCAAGTTTGTCTCAATTCGGGATATTCAAGAAGTGCAAACCTAAGAAGTAGTAAGCTGTAAAATTTTCTCATGCTCTTTCACTACCTTTTGTCTTTTGTCTGTCCAAATACCTTTTTGTTGATAAATTTTCAAGTTTTTTTTGTGTGTGTGTGTAATTTAGTAAAAGTAAGTTATAATTTTAAGGTAAGTCGTTGCTATCTTGGTTCTTTTGTCAATCTTCTTATTCAACATCTAAAGTATTTTTCTTATTTAATTGACAATTCTTTCCAAATACATATTGAAAATACAAATGCTATGTAATATATTCGATGTTCTAATCTAAAGGAAGAATTAGTTATTCTTATTTATTGTGGGGTTCTTTTTTTTTTTTTTTAAGTTTACTGTAGTTATTAATGGATAAGCATAAAAAAATATTCTACATTTTATATATAGAGATCCTTTTTTATACTATAAATGAGTTAGTACATCATCAATTACCCCAAAAAAAAAAGATAGTTAAGTTTGTATGGACTAGCGTCCTTAGTTCTTGCATTATTTGGTGGTAATGTGTTAAGTTTATACACAATACTGGATTTTTGTTAAAGTTTACTATGTACGATATCCTTGTGAATGTAATTATTGCTTTTAGATACAAAACTCTTAACAATTGTCATAGAGACCACTGTAATAAAGGAATAAATTTTAAAGTAGAATGTCAATCACAAAAATAATATCAAATTATTGATTGACTAATAATCCGCGCCATGTTTGAGAGTGCTTTAAGTATCTATATCCTATATTATTATAAAAGTACGAATACAGTGTTGGTTTACAAAAATAACCTTATAATATTAAGCATAATAACTCATAAGGAAAGGACATAACTGAAATTCTAGACGTTAGCCTTGTAATCCTATTAGTTTTAGGACATACTTCTTAGTGTATTGGTGTACAAAAATATTCCTAAATATTGAATTTTTTTCTTCCATAAATTTCGGTTGTTATAGAGTCTTTAGGACTTCGAATTCATTAAAAAATTGCACTCTTGGTTGAACTAAGACTAATATATCTATGTTTGAAAATATCACTCAAATTTCCACGCAGATCATATATTTTGAAGGACATACGAATAAGAACTTTGAATTAGAAAAAGATTTGGCTACCTTTCACATGACAAACGTTCCTCCCACTCAAAGTGAAACAGAAAGTCAACATAATATATGCTGTAAAACTTTGCTTCTAAATTTTAAAAATCAAAAGTGCATATTAAATTGGAAAAAGATTAAGTCTCTAGAGAATAGAATACACTAAAATAAAAAATAAAATCACTAGAAAGAGGACTTATGGTGAATACGATTTTTACGTATAATAGGAATTAAAGAGTGTACCATGCACTTGCCACTTGATCTATTTTGCTACCGAAGATAAAAGTAAAACATTGACATGTTAATTTCTGTATTTTAAGTTGTTTTCTGTATCATACTTCTTTATTTTTGGGGTAATGGTCGTATTTGTTAACTTTGAAAAGTCATATACATTGATCGTAGTGCTTAAGTTTAAATTCTATATATTAACAGATTAATGGTTTGAGCCAACATTTTGTACTCAAGTATTACAGTAGTATTTTTTTTTTTTTAGGAAACGAGACTTATATTTATACTAGCATTGTTCAAAATTATTACATATTATATATTACATTAGTATAATAATATTAATTTTCAGCATTTAAAATACTTGTCTTATTTTTCCCAAGTCAATTTTACAACGTGTTTCTTTTTGTATGTAATTCTTTAAGAAATTTAATTTTCCTAATATTTTTATATGGATAATTGACTAAATTAACACATTTGATCGGTCAGTCAAAAATAATTTTAACCTCTAAATAAATTTCTAATCTTATTTCTGTTTTGAGAGCAATTATAGTAGAATAGGTTTTTGATCCTATTTCTTTTCTAACAGTAAATAGATTTCTCCGAAATAGTGACTGAAATAACTCCATATTAAATAAAGTGTAAAAGTCAAAACCTTGCGTAATATTTAATTTTTTGAAATTAATTAAAACTTTTACTAACACCTTTGGAATGAAGTGTGGTTGAAGAATCGTTGTTTGAAAAGGAATATTTGTGCTAATGACAATTCGAATAGGAATAAAATGCATTGTCTTCCATTAAACTTTTTTTTTTTCGAACGCTTATTGTTGTTGTTGTTGTAATTTTGTGTTTTAAATATATGAATTAAATAATGCATATACATCTATATGTCTTTAATGTACGTCGGCTGGCATATTTATATCCTGACTATATTGTAAAATCCCAAATTATAAGAAATTATCTTTTTAAAATATTTAGCGTGAAAACAATAATTTTTATTGTTTAGCTCCCTGACATTGATAGGTTAGCTGAGAGCGTACTCGGAGATGAAAATTATGGTAACTTCAATTTTATGTTCTAGATTGTTACATGGTGTTATTTTAGCACACAATATATTGGTATTTGATATGTACTCAATATTTTTGATTGGCAGTTAACCGCTCATTAGCATATGTACGAATTCATAATTTACTAGCACCGATCAACAACATAAACTATGAGGATGCACTATTTATGCAAACTACTACTATAGAAAAGCTCAATTAGAAAAAGGACTAAATCTTTTACATAGAAAATTCTGGAGAATGCATAGCAGATGGAAGCGATAATGAATGTTTAAAATCCAACACCTACAATCAATAAATTACTCTGAGTAATGGGACCATATGCGGTCAAATAAGACAGGGTGCAAGTATAGAATTTATAATGCTTTGGATAGAAAATAGAGATGTAAAAATAGGAAATGGATTAAAGAACTATACAGATAGGAATTCTATTGGATAGTAGAATGGTGTAGGTTTTGGTTATTTTTGACTTTCTTTTCTGGTCTTGAGGAAATCCTAATAAATTGTATTTTCGATTTTGGTAATTAACAAGATTTTTTCTTTCACAAGATTAGGGGGAGAAAAAAGCCCCCTAATTCATTCTCCGCCTAATAAATTTCTTTTCTTTTTCAATGTAATGATTAACAAGATTTTTTCTCTACTGATGTAGGCCATGACGTAAGCTACAATTTACTTCACTATACTTCATTTGAGAAAATATTCTGGCATTTTATGTAAACATAATTGATATATACATCTAAGAATTTGTTAGCACAATCTTACTAGCACAATATAGTACTCCATTTTATAGAAAAACTAAAAGAATCTTTTGTCTTGAAAACTGATATCAGCACCAACAACTCTTACAAAAATCTTATAGAGTAATTAATGAAATCTTTTACGTTGAAAACCGATATTAACATCAGTAGCCTCTTACAAAAAAATATCTTATATTATTGCTTTTTTCTCATCTAATTCCCTTTTACAACAGTTTTAGGGATTCCACGTGCGAGGCACGTGATATAGAAACTAGTTCACTTAAATTTAACAACAAAGTATAGATTATTTTGGTAAATAAACTAATTTTCAAATTTCTCTAACAATTTGAATTATTACTTCAAGTTAAATTTATAATAAACAAGCTTTCCTTTTGATTTGATATTCTGCTCATTGAATCATGACCACACTCAATCACGAAGTCCAAGTCGGAATCTAATATATGAAAACTTCAATCACCGTAAAATATTGATTATGGAGTCCAAGTCAAGTTCTAAAACAACAATTGTACAATTCTTAGGGCTAGATCTTCTCTCCTTGATGAATACAAAAAAGTAATTTGACCAATTTAGTATCATACAATTTAACATTTTCTCAAAAGAGTTGTTATTACCATTAAATCTGAATTATTTTCTTTACTTGTATGCAAATTTTATTAATTGATGTGGAACACACGTGGAACACGTACACTAAAACTAGTATATATTAACGGTTAAATTCCATTGACATAAGAGAATTAAAATTATATTCTAATGGCAAATTAAGGGGCTCATAATTTGTTTTAGGTCACATATTTAAATTCTAGATGTGTAACGACCTGGCCGGTCGTTTTGAGAGTAATAGCCCCGATCCCCCTATTAACTGCTTTTTTCATATCTATTTCTGCTATTGTGACTTGTCGGGATGATTAGTTTTGAGTTTCGGAGTGTTTTGGGACACTTAGTCCCTAAATGAGAGCTTAAGCCTTAGGATTTGGACCGTAGTCGGAACTGTGTGAAGAAGACTCCGGAAGGTCAGTTTCGTTAGCTCCGTTAAGTGATTTTGGATTTAGGGGCGTGTCCGAATTGCGTTTTGGAGGTCCGTAGCTCATTAAGGCTTGAAATGGCGAAAGTCGAATTTTTGGAGTTTTGGACCGGTAGTGAAATTTTTGATATCGGGGTCGGAATCCAATTCCGGAAGTTGAAATAGGTCCGTAATTCGAATATGACTTGCGTGCAAAATTTGGGGTCAATCGGACATGGTTTGATAGGTTTCGGCATCGGTTGTAGAATTTTGAAGTTTCAAGTTCTTTAAGTTTGAATTGGAAGGTGATTCGTGAATTTAACATTTTTTGATGTGATTTGAGAGCTCGACTAAATTCGTATGGTATTTTAGGACTTGTTGGTATGTTTGGTTGAGGTCCTAGGGGCCTCGGGTGAGTTTCGGATGCTTAACGGATTATTTTTTAACTTTGGAAGATAGTAGATTTCTCGTGTTCTGTTGCGGGCATTTTCTTCATCGCGTTCACGAGGGAGCCCTCGCGTTCGCGTAAGGTATCTGGGTAGGGCAGCTGAATTACTCTTCGCGTCCGCGATGTCTCTCTCGCGTTCGCGAAAGTGTGGAACCTCGAAGCTACGCATTCGCGACATGGTCCTCGCGTTCGCGAAGAAGAGCTGGAGGCAGGCGAGATTTCGTGCTTCGCGTTCGTGATGGAGATCCCGCATTCGCGAAGGGTCAAGCTGAGTGGTATTCGCGTTCGCGACATGTTCATCGCGTTCGCGACATGTTCATCGCATTCGCGATGGAGGATTTTTGGGCCGAAGTAAATTGTACTTCGCGAACGCGAGGGTGTGGCCGCGTTCGCGAAGAAGGACGCGTGTGGGCAGTATTAAAGTTTCCAAAACGGGGGTTATGCCATTTTTATCAAAAACTTGAGTTGGGAGCTCGGATTTTGGACGAGGGATTGAGAAATTTTCAGAGATATCGATTGAATAATGATTCTTAACTCCTTTATGGTTATATTCCACTAATCTATGCTTGAATTCATCGTTTAATTTCGGATTTGGGGTGAGAAATTGAGAAAAGTTCTTAGGCCGATTTTGGGGGTTTTGATCGAGATTTTGATATCGGATTTGAACAATTTTGGTACGAGTAAACTCGGGAGTGAATGGGTATTCGTATTTTGTGATTTTTACTCGATTCCGAGAGGTGGGTCCCACGGGCGATTTTTGAGTAAATTTTGGAATTTTTGTTAAAATGTTGATTTCATTAATTAGATGAGTCTATTATGGTTGTATTTAAGATATGTAATTGCTTTTGGCTAGATTTGGCTCATTCGGAGCCGAATATTCGTGGGAAAGGCATTGTGACCGATTGATTGAGCTTGGTTCGAGGTAAGTGGCTTGCTTAACTTTGTGTGGAGGAAATTCCCTTAAGATTTGGAACTATTGTGCTATGTGAGCGCCGTGTACGTGAGGTGACGAGTACGTACACGGGCTAGTTGTGGGAAACCCGATTTTCTTACTGAGCAGCAACATGTTTTCCTTTTATTTTGAGTTATACCATTTTAATGAGTACTAATCTATTTTCAGTTCTTAATTGAGTTATTCCAATATGTGTAGCTATCATGTTTAGTCTAATACAACTTGTCTACGTATTTTAATTATTTATGTGAATTATGTGCAGCATGCTTAATGAATTTCATGCTTCTTCCCTGACTAGTACTTAGTCTAAATTGTAAGAATTTCGTGATGTAGTTGTATTTCTATCATTCGCGCTGCATATTTATTTTGGGACTACGGAATGGTATTCCGGGAGATTCCTCTGTACTGCACATTTACTTTGGGACTACAGAACGGTATTCCGGGAGATTTCCTGCACATTTACTTTGGGACTACGGAACGGTATTTCAGGAGATCCCCCTGCACATTTATTTTGAAACTACGGAACGGTATTCCGGGAGATCCCCTGCACATTTACGTTTGGGACTACGGGACGGTATCTCAGGAGATCCACTGTTGTGTTTCTGTGTACTAAGTTGTTACCTTCTATGATTTCATTTTTGTTAAATTTCAACTTTTATTTTATTGCGATATTACATTCTATATTGTTTTATTATATATTTACCAGTGGGGCCTTGACCTGACCTCGTCACTACTCGACCGAGGTTAGGCTTGGCACTTACTGGGTACCGATTGTGGTGTACTAATGCTACTCTCTGCACATATTTTTCTTGTGCAGATCGAGGTGTACTTTATCAGCCGCCCGCACTATCAGTGAGCCGGGACAGCTTTGGAGATTTCAAGGTATATCTGCCGCGTCCGTAAACTTTGGAGTCCCCTTCTACTCTTTCTCATGTCCATTGTCTTCTGTATTTTTCTATTTTTCTTTGTTAGATTGTGATGTATAGAGACACTAGATTTTTCCTTCTGTAGTTTGTGATTCACGATGTTCCGGGTTTGGGATTTGTTGAATATTTTTGAATAGTTGGTTAAATTTATATTTTTATTTTATTATTCCGTAAATGTTAGGCTTACCTAGTTGTAGAGACTAGGTGCAATCACGACATCACACGGAGGGGAAATTGGGTCGTGACAAGATGTGACATTATAGTATTTCTTTAGGAATTTCTAGCTATCGAGGTGTCTAGTATTAACTAATCCAATTCACTTAATCCAACAGTGTAATGCAATTCATTTGACTGCAATACATAAAGCTTATTAGAAACAAGACACTTATTCATATTTAACGAGTCTCCTACATTCATGGCCGCCTCTACATATGCGGACCATCCCTAAGATGCATTCGAAACATAAAACCTAGATACATAAAACAGTCTCTAACTCACACACAATTAGTTAAAACAGTCTCTAACTCACACACGATAGTGTGTGTTTATTATTGATAAACGCTAGCTTAATTAGAAGCGACACTCGGTAGGGCGCATGTTGCACATACGGGGAAGGTAACGAGCTCTCTCCATCATACGCTCCGACTCTTGGCCTCGGCTGCCGCGCTCCTGCATCATCATCCTCCTAAGGGCTTCGCACCGGCATTGGGTGTCAAAGTTCCTCAATTGCTCGCAGCATTGTTGTAAATGTTCCTGCTCTTGGTTGCTCTCGTCGTCGTCTGTCACCATGCTTAGCTCTTCGCCGTATAATTGGCCGCCTCGTGAAAGGTACATCCTGCAGTGGTTCAGCCTCTGCCTCTGCATCTGTATAAGATAAATAGAAACAAAAAATAGGACCCCTGAGAGTTTATAGAGTTCGACAGAATGCTATTCATATTATAAAAAAAGACAAGAATGGGTTGCTCTAGTGGCGAGCACCCTCTACTTTCAACCAAGAGGTTGTGAGTTCGAGTCACCCCAAAAGCAAGGTGGGGAGTTCTTGGAGGGATGGAGCCGAGGTTCTATCGAAAACAGTAGGTCTGCGTACACACTACTCTCCCCAAACTCCATTAGTAGAATTATACTGGGTTGTCTCCCCAAACCCCACTAGTGAAATTATACTCTCGACAAAAAGAACAAAAATCAAACCTTTTAGTAGTAGTAGTAGTAGTAGATATATATAGCCTTCACATGCATTAACTTTTGCCTTTTCGGCAATCCCCCACTTCACATATATATTATATATAGATTACCTGCTCTTGGCACCTTTGAGACCCCTGATTCTCGACTACGTCATCTTCCATCACGGTAGTGGTGACGGTGAACCTGTTGGCACTTGCAACGGCTACCAAGCACAAGAGAAGAGCTGCAACAACGGTCAGTTTCGCCATGGCAGTAGTGAGATATCGATCGATGTGTAACTTTTTTTGTGATAGAGAATGTGAATTGCTAGTGCTTATGACGGTGAAATACTCGGTTGTAGGGGTATTTATAGCGCAGTCGATGGTTTGCATGGAAAGTACGTGTTGAATGTCACTGCTAAAGGCAGATAGAAACATTTTGCATGAGAGGAAGACGTGGCCGGCAGCACCAACCATACACTTCGCCACGTTTATAATTACATGCAAATGCTACCGAAAAGAGCACTTTGTTTGAACACACAAAGTAAATGCTCATTCTGATTTTTTGCAGTCTATATATAGCCATCTTTGTCTTCTTCTGTGAGGAGAGAGTGACTACTGAATGACTTGGTTTGTTGGAGATCATCCATCAGTAAGTAATTGTCACATGTAGGATTGTATACATAAATTATACTGCTAATGATATTCTATTTCAAATGGCCAAATTAGATGATATATAATTGATCTCTATCGCAATATCATTATTAAATCTCATCCCTTATTAAATCAAATGACGAGATTCTTTATCTGAAAATTAAAGGGGGAATTGACCAAATTTGTCCGTGTATTATTCAAAATTGAGCAACTTTGATTTGTTCTTGTACTCCTATTATTTAAAATTGGGCAACTTTCATCTCCATTAAAAAACTTCTAGAAGAATTTGGACATGTGAAATCCACTCATTTCATGCTAGAGCTCAAATACTCACAATTTGCTAACAACAAGGATATGAATTATGGACCAAAAATGAAATAGAAAATAAAATTGCTCAATTTTAGACCGTACATAGGTAAATCTAAACCTTTTCCCTTTAAAAAGGTTAAATATATCTTCTCCTTTTTTTTTTTAGGCAAGACCCCTACCATGTTTATTCATAAGCAAAAAAGTACAGAAGAGGGGGACATGGACCTTACCTCTTCCTACAATAAAGACTGATTTAAACCATCTTTCAATTTGTAATGAAGGTTAAATATATCTAAATTTTATTTTATAAATGATCACACCCAACTCTAGTCCTAAAAAGGATAAGCGGTCGCTGCAAATATAATCCGGTCTAAAAGTCTGGAGTCGAATCCCACAAAAAACTAAGGCTTAGCTACAATGGTTCAGTATTGCTAAGAAATACAAGCTCAAATAATTTCCTAGTTATAAAGATTGTAATTTTTATTTTAAACTAAGTAACTAACGAATACAAAAACTAGTAAAATTATCAACTAACAAGACTAAGGAGATCTAGAGTTATGATTTCCTCAATTGTCGGAATTCTTCCCGTTACCTTTTAAATAATTTTGCCTAAGTATTCTCTACCGATCATGAGTACTTCGGGTGTCGTAATTCTCTTCCGAGCAACTACAACAATTTACTAGACATATTCTTCCGAACTACGCTAGCTGGCACTAATTCATCGCTCACTAAGATCGCACCAAGGTTTCCTTATTCCTAATCCCACCTTTAAACCCTCCGTATTTACTCCTCACATACGTTAGGAGTGATGTTGTTCAACAACTACCTAAATATATACCTTTTTTCAAGCAATACATATTAAATAGGTACAGTCAATTGATGGCCATTCAATCAACAACAATAAACACGTAGTTGAACAAGTAGAGAAATCCAACGGCTAAATTATATAAACACATAATAAGAATTCATCCTACAAAAGGTTCCATCAAAACTCTAGATAACAAATTAGTTATTCATAATAGTATGCAAAACTACAATACTAGAATTTATAACCAATAATTAAAATAGGAAAAGGGAAGTGAAAAACTCGTAGAAGAATTCTACGCCTTGCTCCTAGTATTTTCTTGCCTCCTTCAATCGATAATCCTCTCTAAAAACGTACAATCCTCGTTCAAAAGTGAGTTTAAGACTATTTATATGTGATAGGGTTTGCATGGGTAAGTGCTTCTCTTTTTCTTTTCCTTCTAGGTCTCCCGTGCACTTCCGTGCCTTTTTGCCATACTCCGCTATTTTTTTTCTCAAGCTTTTCCTCATCTAGCTCGTTCACTTTCTCGTATGCACGCGAGAATGAACAAGCAAAGTTCTTCTTTTGCTCATTTTTTGTCCAACTTGCTCCTACGCATAAGAATGCACGTAATGAGTATAATTTACTACAAAAACTCATGTAACCCACCGTAACCACACAAGTTATGAGATGAAAGTACATCGAAAAATATATATTTTTGGCCGTTTATCAACACCCCACACTTAAACTCTTGCTCGTCCTCGAGCAACTTTCAAAATTAAACACAATGGCAAGAAACACATTTTCAAAATATACTCAAGCATCATACAAATGATAATGGCTTATACCAATACTTAGAACTCAACATAAGAACTTTTGACATCTTTCTTCAAAAGTAGACCCATGCCAAGACTATTTAAAATATTTGTGCGACTTCTTCTAATATCCTAACCTCAAGAGATGACTCTAATACATTCCTTACTATGACTCACTTATTGTGTCAACTCAAAATGCGTGGACTTTACTAATCCTTTGTAAATCATGTACCCTCACCATAAACCAAAGAGAGAAATTAGTCCACACACTCAAATATGCATTCAAGTATAATTTAAGGACTTACAAATCGAAAGAATTCGCTCACTCTCTCAAAGAAATTCATGTGCATCCCGAGGTCATTCCATAGGCTTGCCCGTAGTATATGTCTCTACTAATTTAAGCTTACGAAGTCTAGGATCAATTAGGTCTTTCCAGGTTGTAATGTAGGCTAAGGGATGTGTAGGATATATTTGGGTATAGTGACTAACCCTCCTAAGCACTTTAATACACTACATTTAACTTTCAAATACATACACTTCATGACCAATTCAAGCAATGCCACGAAATCATATACAATTTGGCCCTTCTTCTTTAAGCACAACTATGCATTCACTAGCTCGGATTACGAGGAATAGGAGGTGTATTTTCTATTTTTTCATATTTGTTTTTGTATTTTCTTTTCTTTGATTTTTTTTTTCCAACACTGTCCATACTTGGGTTGCCCGACTAATGGTCTTTCAAAATATACGTGCACCTTTTGGCCTTTCTGTGATTCCACTCAAAAGCTACCTCAACTCCCACCTTACTCTTCTAGCGACTTAAGTGCTTTCGGAGGTAAAGGTTCAAAAGATCTAATTAAGAACAAAAAGGGAATCGGCTTGTAATGTGGGTACCAAAGAAAAGGTTTATAGGCTCAAATGGGATATCTAAGGATTAATTTTATTTATGGTGGCATACTAGCTCAATGGACAATCAAAGAAATGCCTACATCATCTCCAAGACTAACAAAACTTACTTATTTCGTTTTGAATAACACACGGGCAAGTTCTAGACTAACACAAGATAACACATAATATAATTAAGACCTCACATCACACAATGCATATGATTCACTCCGGACGGCTCAGACCCGATAACACTCTAATTAAACAACTAAGCACAGCCATCCTATTAATTCAACATATGGAAAATAATCATAGGAGTCATCAAATGAACTTAAGCGTCAAAAGAAAGTCATATATATTCTCAAGGCATGTGGCCACATAAAACATGAAAAAGATAATCAGCTCAAATGGTACAGCTCTAAGTCCTGGCATAAAATATGTCAAAAAGCGTAGATACTCAAGTTCTTTCATTCCATTATTAGTTCTACAAAAGAAAGAAAAAGAAAAATCTTTTTGTATTTTTTTTTCTTTAGACATTACTCCCTCAAGAAAACTGTCTAAGAAATTCATTGTCGGAAAAAATCCAAAACTTTTATGAAAATTTTACCTACAAAAAAAAAAACTATTACCCGGTTCAAAGAGTCATCCCTTGGAAAAGAACCGTGGCCATAAGAAAAACCAAGAGGGATTATTTCTACCTAATTATTTTTTTTATTTTTTATTCTTTTCAACACACATACAATAGCACAACTAAAATAGCACAGGAACACCCAAACAGTCTCTTCACCCCACACTTAAAATTATGCATTATCTCCAATACACACCCATAAATACAAGAGGGTAAAATAAACTCCATGATAGGCCAAAGGCCGATGCATTAGCAGCCCACGGGGTACTGAGACTTCTCCCATACTTGATTCTTTATGCGGGCACCCACACTTAGTTCTAACCATCTCCCTTGCTTTTGCTTTCTTCAAATAGCCTTACTTCTCATGCTCCTAGAGAAATAAAAAACAACATTGCAATAATAATACAATAATAAAAAATAAAAATAAAAGTAACATAAAACAGTAAAGCTGGGTTGTCTCCCAACAAGCGCTTGATTTAACATCGCGGTACGACGCGCATCACTTTTTGTCTCCACCTCGAGCTTATATATTGAATCCCAAGTTTTGCTTCAAGCATATGATTATGCTCCTGGGGTGGTGGGACGAATCAAACTAGCCCAAGGAAACAATGTATTATTCTGCACTTCTTGGCCTTTAGATGAGGTGTGTAATCCCGATTTTCTAGCAAGAAGAATTCCAGAATGTAGGCACATTGTTCCTCATTCCTTGACTCCTCAAGTGGCTTGAATGACTCTATTTCTATATCATCATCCAAACACAATATGAAAAAATACTTGGAGTGTGGACCAATGTGCTCAACTACATGAACATTGGGATTGTCTACATCATCAATACCAATGACACTAGAGTCAACTAAATATGTATCCTCATTGTCCTTGGTTGACTCTAGTATCTCTTTTACAATATCGGCATCCTCAAATTCTAGTTTGATTGATTGTTGGTGTTCTACTATGGATCCTTCTATTGGTACCTCAATTTCTACATCTAATGCATGTTCCTTTTGGCTACTATCCACAATATCAACTTGTTGAGTATTAAATGATTCAACTAATTAATTCACTTGTGCCTCTAGGTTACGAATAGTTGCCTCTTGCCTTTGGATAGTATCACATAGCCTTTGTATTTGCAGTTATTTCTCATTACTTTATTTCATGAAACACTTTAACATATCTTTGATCTCATTCAGGTCAACTTCCCTAGGTTCTTTGTTCCTATTAACTGGAAAAAAAAGTAGAACCATCATAGTAAGGAGTTGGGGGAGGATAAGTAATATAAGTACAACCATGAAAGTGACCATCTTGACCATCACACACATTCCACACATAAGATTGAGTTGGTGCACATAACTCGCTCTCGGAAATATTTTGATAATTTTGTCATGGGTGGTTTCCTCCACAATATGCATAAGGAGGATCAAAAGTAGAATTACTAACATCAAAACTCTCATAATTCCAAGATGTCGTGTTATAAAATCAACAAGTAAAATATATTAAAAAATCAAATACAAGAAAACAAAAATAAAAGTTCAAACTTGCAATCAAGCAATATGTACACCTACAACTACACTGTTAGTTCCCCGGCAACGGTGTCAAAATTTGATCATGCCCAGCTCTAGTCCTAGATAAGCACTCGCTGCAAATATAATCTGATTTAAAAATCCGGAGTCGAATCCCACAGAGAACTAAGGCTTAGCTACAATAGTTCAGTATTACTAAGAAATACAAGTTCAAATAATTTTCTAGTTATAAAGATTATCATTTTTATTTTAAACTAAGTAATTAACGAATACAAAAACTAGTAAAACTATCAACTAACAAGACTAAGGAGGTCTAGAGTTATGATTTCCTCAATTGTCGGAATTCTCCCTGCTATGTTTTCTATAATTTCGCATTAGTATTCTCTACCGATCGTGAGTACTTCGGGTATCATAATTCTCTTCCGAGCAACTACAATAATTTACTAGACATATTCTTCCGAACTACGCTAGCTGGCACTAATTCACCGCTCACTAAGATCGCACCAAGGTTTCGTTATTCCTAATCCCATCTTTAAACCCTCTGTATTTACTCCTCACATACGTTAGGAGTGATATTATTCAACAACTACCTAAATATGTATTATTTTCCAAGCAATACACACTAAATAGGCACAGTCAATTGATGGTCATTCAATCAACAACAATAAATACATAGTTGAACAAGTAGAGAAATCCAACGGCTCAATTATATAAACACGTAATAAGAATTCATCCTACAAAAGGATCCATCAAAACCCTAGATAACAAATTAGCTATTCATAATAGTATGCAAAACAACAATACTAGAATTGATAAATAATAATGAAAATAGGAAGAAGGAAGTTAAAAACTCGTAGAAGAATTCTCCGTCTTGCTCCTAGTGTGTTCTTGCCTCCTGCAATCGATAATCCTCTCTAAAAACGTCTAATCCCCGTTCAAAAGTGAGTTTAAGGACTATTTATATGTGATAGGGTTTGCATGGGGCGAAATAATATGAGCCCACTTCAAAACAGCCTTTTTAAGTTAGCTCGTTCAATCTCTCATGCACACGCGAGAGTGAACGAGCGAAGTGCTTCTCTTTTTCGTTTCTTTCTAGATCTCTCGTGCACTTCCATGCCTTTTTGCCATACTCCGCTGTTTTTTTCTCAAGCTTTTCCTTAGCTAACTCATTCACTCTCTCGTGTGCACGCGAGAATGAACGAGCAAAGTTCTTCTTTTGCTCAATTTTCGTCCAACTTGCTCCAACACATAAGAATGCACGTAATGAGTGTAATTTACTACAAAAACTCATATAACCCACCGTAACCACACAAGTTATGAGATGAAAGTACAACGAAAAATATGCATTTTTGACCGTTTATCAATAAGAAAGTCAAAGTATTCTATACAGTTAAATTGAACTCCGCGTACATAACTCCCCATAACTTAATTGGGACAAACGACATTATAATATATTCTTCAAAATTCACAAGTTCATAAGGGGAAGGGTCTATTGAGTTTTTGTACTAGAATATACCTTTAGCCTTATTGTTTTAATTTAAGGCCGTACACCCTCTTAAAATGCTCTTTATATTTGGGTCGTACTCGTCTCCAAATGTCCGATATTATTTAAGATTAATGTCGATCCCTGAAATAGGCTCGAGCTACCATCATAACAAGGTGATGTATTGTTTACTCCGGAGGCGTATAGTACTAACACAAGTATCTTCGGCTTGTAGTTAATTTCACGAGCTATTTCCTCCTACACTTTATCCGAATTTAAATCTCTAGATACGATCCTTGTAAGAAGAGTACATAAAGAGAAAATAGTTCAGTAATAGGAGACATCAATCGGGGTCCACTTCAATGCTCCAATCAATAATGACCTTATAATTAAGATGATATTAGAAGCAATAAAGCAATTAAACTATTAAGAGTATTGAGTGTCAATCAATGAAAAAAAAACTCATCGAGAACGTGTTTTTAGTTTTGTGACCTTATTTTATTCTGTTGTTGGGATGTTTTTAGGCTCCGCTCGACCCTAGTGACTGTAATCTTATTATTGGTAGTATTTAAAGAAAGGTTTGGCGACTTCCGGGGCAAAAGAGAACCAATCTTGTGAAATAATAGTAATGATCTTCACTTGATTAACTTTCTTTTTGTTGAGCCTACTAATTACTTTAATTTTTATGTGAAGGCTCACAAAAGGGAAAGCTACAAGGAAGTTAGACAACCGGTCCACCACACTTGAGGATCTTAGGTAATAAAGTTCCTATATTTTCCAAGTCCAAAATTGGTGTGTATGAGATTTGTTACTTTTAGCACTTTTAAAACACCTAAAATAATTCAAAGGTTAAGATACTTTTAGTAGCAATCTTATTGTACTTTGTGATGATTCTTTCTTAATGCTTTTTATGTTTTCATGTGAAATCTTTGATGCGATACTTCAACATCCTTCATTCCTTTGTGTTTAAAGATTGTATGATGAGATGAAAGGTCCCCTAACTGGGGATGGACTAGTTAAGCATAATAAATGTGCCAAATCACCTTACCTGTGACCAGCTTTCTATATATACTTAGAAAATATAGATTCAACAAGAAAAGTGCTACAGTGTGCGATTTATGCAGCACTGAAGAGGAATTCCCTTAATACATTGGTAACTTAAAGTATTGCGTTGGAGATTTAAATTTCAACATTTGTATTTTCAAAAACCCAAGAATTTTCATGTGCTGTGAGCAATTTCATATTTACTTTTCTTTCTGGTTTTATGAAAAAGAGAAATTTATAAGCAGCTTGCTCAGTCAAAGGTATGAACAAATTTGCCACAATTAATGTTGGTGCTGAACGTCATCCTCACCCACATCTATCTCTATGAACCTCATTTGGAGATGTCCAGCTGATGATTTTTCTCGTCCTTGAAACCAAATCCCAAAATCACCAGCGCGATAAATTGTTAAACAACAGCGACATCTAATGAAGTTTATGCCTAACCACCACCCACAGAAGGGGAAAGAAAGGGGGAAGGGGATGCAGTAGACTTTTTTTTTTCTTTCACTGTATAAGTGCCGAGGGAGGAAGAGGATTAGATGTACTTCGAAAAAAAAAATATAATGCAATAAAAATAAATACCGAGTTGAAAAACACCCAAAAAGAGGGAAAAGAAAAGCAGTCCATAACTCCGAAGCCCTTACAAAAGGTAAATTCTGTAAGCGAGTTCAGAAATCTCAATCCACAGCAGAGATCAAAATTTCCACCTTAAAAAGGAAAATATGGACAACTTCTACAATCAATACCAAAAATGACAACAGAAAAAAGTCACAAAAGATAACAAGAGCTTGACTTCTAGATTTCCCATTTCTTCAGCTCCATGCCATCTGGAGGGCTTCCTTCGACCTTCTTTGCACCGACTTCTTTCCAGTTTGTGGACAGAACAGTCCCATTAGATTCCACCTGAGAGGCAGCACATATACGAAATATATTACTTTCCACTTGTGTGGGAGGGGGGCAAGGAAGATTTGCAATCAGTATACCAAGTTTACAAGTCAGTCAAAGGAGAACAAACAAAATCTAACATGCACCCTTTACAGGGACTAGAAATATTGAGATAAGCTACAGACAGCTCAGACAGATATTACTTCCGAAACGTAAGAAATGGTGCAGAATGATAAGAAGTGTTGCGAGATGTTCTAGCAATGAAGGTATTTAAAAAGAAAAGATGAAGAATTGCAGGTGGGTAACTCAAAGAAAATGCAACAGGGAAAGCTAAGTACATGTGGTACTCCAAAGCACTGCCCTAAGAAGACTATGTCCATAAAACCAGAGACAATTATGTTCATCACAGAAACTGTTAATAGGTAGGTCGTATAGCATTGTCCGGTGAAGTCAGTCTCATAAGTAAATCATGTCAGATCCCAATAATTATTGGGTTTCATATTAATAGAACACTGCACTCATATTAACATCAAAGCATCCCTTTATAAAAGTGTATATTAACATCAATTATATAGACAGGCACCGGACTTACAAAGGATTTCATCATGGCTCTTCTGGTGTCCTCATCAGCATCTTTGTAAATGTCTCGGAAAAATTTGTTCAATGCTGCATCTCCATCCAATTTTTCATCTTTTTCCTGGAATACAAACCAGCATTGAGGGACTTAGAAACTAACTGCATAGAACAGCCACCCTATTGTGGTCTATTTAATCAAAGACACCAAACAGAAGACTTATATTTTTACTACCTCCTTTTTCACTTCAGCCTCTAATTTATCCCAATCCACGTGTCTCAATTTCGAGGAAGGATAACTGGGCCGGGGGGCATCTGTAAAATGCAAACTATAGTAAGCTTTGCTTCTGAATAAGTGTAACCAACAAATTTGGTAAATTCACTGGTCATTGTAAGCAGTCCAATGGTGAAGAAAACAACTGAAAATTGACAAATACAGTGAAGGGGAAAGAGGAATGGTTGATAGCCAGAACAACATACTACACAAGCAAGAAGGTTACCTGATAACACATTAGGCCTCTGCACTACAGCAGGCTCCCTCGTATATTCAAGAGATGTCCAGTGTAAGGGTTCAGCTTTTGCAAGGCGGATCTCAATTTTGGTAGACATCACTTCGTATCTGCATTTTGCAGGTGTTATCTGCATATCAAGAGACAAAATTACAAGATAGCACAGTAAGCATCTTCAATTACTTCGGCAACAATTTGTCAGAAATTTTAAATGGGGCTCTGTCCAGAAATATCACAGCCACATTTTTAGCTTAGGCTTACCTTCCCAAACAACCTAGGCTGGAAAGAATAAGCTTCGTCGCCTGGCACATCAATGCTAACACTAAGCTGTAAAACAACCAAAGAAAAAAGAACTTGCTTCGTCATCCAATTATTTTAAATAAAGATATCTCAACAGGATCAAAAAATGGTATAAAACATACTATTTGTTCACCAAAGTCAACAACAACATTCTTGGCTGGTATACCCTTGGCAAATATAGTCACCACCACCTCCTCTGGCTTCTGGTAAAATTCATGCCTGCAGTTACATACATTAGATTACCCTGTGTTTTCCACAAAAAGAATACCCGAAAGAAGGGGAAAAAACCATTCCAAAAGCTAATCACAAGGTTGCAGTAATCATTATTTTATAAGGACAAGGTTGCAGTAATCATATAAGTATGTTTTTTTAATTAAGAGTAATCATATATGTTTAAAACATAAAAGCAATAATATTTGAGAAAGATTAAAACATAAAAGGAAAGAATATTTTGCAAGTACCATCTCAAACTTATTCCCACATTTGGTAAATTATTTAGCCTATCAAAGGAAAGTATGATGCCAGTGTTACTGAACTTAACGATTCACTAACATGCAAAGGTTTTGACCTAACCTGTATTTTGGTCTGGCAGCAGATCCTTGATAGGACAGGTTGACAGTTGGTTGAGCATCTTTAGGCGCAACAGCAACATTGTCCAAAGACTCAGATGCAGAGGGGGCTACGACATTTCCAGAGGTTTTATCCACCGACTGATTAGGTAGTTCTCCAGCTTCCTCTGAATTTAGCCAGCAAATATCATCAATTAGTTTTACTAAGGATCATGCGGCTTCCAAAATCATGGAAACCATTCTTATAAGATATGAATGAAGCATCAGGTGTTCCATTAGCATAGCAACATCATTATACACATAAATCTGTCAGGAAAATAACCGCAATAATTTCAAGAAAACTGTAGGTTCTATTAGTTTTGAACTATAAAAAGCCAAATTTCTCATATTGTCATAAAACTGCTTGTTAGAGCAAAATATAGCACCAAGTCACCGTAGGTGCCATGGGTCGATTAGAATTGACAGGATTTGTGAAATGTGAGAAGAGCCAGCTTCAAAGGCAGTAAATTACCTGCAATGCGTTCATCACATTCTTTGATTAATTTTGTGAACCTTGACTCTGCCGGTGCTAAACTAGCACCAGTTTCCAAAGCTGCTTTTGCAGTTTGGTACTCTTCAAGCTTCATACAGGCCAACCTGGAAAAGCACCAAAAAAGGAAATTAATTCAATAACACCGTATCTAATGACACAAACACTGACAGATAACAAGTGCTACTTCAAAAAATAATATTGTTACACTTCGACTTCGTTATTTATCAAAAGTGAAGGTAAAAGCTAAGAAAGTATAATAACAATAACATGGTAATGTAGTAAGATATTTCGGGGAGTGGGGTGAAATGGTGTGGTTGTGGGAAAATCTATGATGCTGCTGCAGTCTCTTGGAGGATGATGAAAATCAGACATACTGAACAAATCAATAAATCATGAAATGACAAATCTTGATTTCACAGTCAGCTATTGTAACGTCCTAAGAAGTTAGATGAGCTAGATCACCAAATCAAGAAAAGCATGTAGTGAACAGGCATGGAACACCACAAAATTCAATCAGCGAGAAAACTTAAAACAAAATTATACCATCACCACATAAGAAACTAAAATAGAAAGGTTATTAACACTCACCCCTTACGCAAATATGCTTTTGACATTGAAGGATCTAACTCAATGGCCTTGTTCGCATCAACAACAGCTTCTGCTCATAGGGAAACATGATTACAGTTACTACCATGCTTAGAAGTTATAACTAATAATTGATAAGCATTACAATTAACAGTATATAGTGAAATATGATGCTCTACGCAGACACAAAAGAGATGTCTTTCCAGGATGTTACACCAATGAACTTCATGCAAACTTATAAAACATTATAAATCTAACTAGAAACTCCACAGATTAAATTTCAACAACTGCAGATACTTTAGTTACTGACTAAGGGCAATAAATAAGAAGAAAGTTAGGGTTTTGGTTTATATATCCTCTATTCATTCCGGTCTATTCCAGTCCATCTAGTTCCGATACTAGAAAATTCACTTTTATATCAAATTAGGGATTCGCAAGATTCTCTAAATCTGGCACTTATCAATAAACAGACATACAGGTTCTAAAACAAATACCGGATCTAACATAAGTGTACCAACAACGACACCAAAATCTGAATCCTAACTACAATTGCATAATAAAGAAAGTAAAAGCAAAAAAAAAAAGGCTAAACGAACAATCCACCAGTGCCCCGCACTCATGTAGCAAATAACCTAAAACTTTTACAAATTCAATAAACCGTAGACCGCAATAAAAGCACAGAATTATTCAATCAACGCTGTTTCTTACCAATTTGTATCCTTTGTCAGTCAATTTACCAGTAAATTAGCCACACACAAAAAAAAAAACGGATTAATTAGAGAGAAAAAAGGATACCAGTGAAGTAGTTGAGTTTGATATTGGCCTGAGCACGGTCGGCGAAAAGCTCAGCATTCTTAGGGGTCATGGCTATGGCTTGAGTGTAAAGGTCAACGGCGAGCTCAAAGTGGTCGTCGATGAAAGCTTCTTTAGCCCTAATCTCCAGATCGGACGCCATTGGAAGGAGCACAGAAGAAGCCTCTAGAACAAGACGGAAAAGGAATTGGGATGGATGGATGGATTGAGATTTGAGACTATAGAGATTCTTTGGCGTATTACGGCTCCCCGGCCCGATGTATATAAAGATCAATAATTGGGGTTTGTATTTGTATAATTTGTATAAGAATAGGAAAAGACTAAGAAAAGGGTTTAACAGGTCAAGTCTTCGCCAGCTATCTAAGTATTTATTTCTTTTATTTTGAAAGAATTTCAAGAAAATAGAAAATAAAGGCGACTTCACATGTAATAAAAAATGGCCCATATTTTTAAGTTTTACCCGATCTAATCTATATTGTATATATTTTAAAAGTACTAGCAAATTCAAAATCTGTATTTTTATAACCATTACTTCGAAAAGATATGGAGTTAAATTTGTGTTCTCACAACCATTGCTTTCACTCTCTTCTTCTCATATCTTCTACATATGCTTCAAGGGGTTATTTTTCGCTCCCCTCCCATGTGTCACCTGTTTGCAATGCAAGAAAATTGAAGAGTAGAAATCCATCATTGAAGGCCATTCAAAGTTTTGCGGTCGAAAATAGAATTTTTTGAGTTTGTTAGTTGTTTGGATTGGGTGTTGTTCCAATTGATTGAAAATATCAAAATAAGTTCAAAATTTAAATTTGAAGTGATTTGGAGTAGATTTGAGTTAAATTTCAAAAAAGACGCAAGGAAGAAGACGAAATCAGTTTTTTGTATAATTATGTATAATCTTGTATAATAGTGTATATGAGTGTATAAACACATTTTATACAATATTATACACTTTTATACGCCTTTATACAAGCGTCTGTAGATGAACTTCTTTCACGATTTTCAGTTACAATTCTTGTTCAAAACCAGTCCAAATCTCCATTAAATGACTTCAAATTTTATATACAACCTTCTTATACTATTTCTAATAAGTCTAAATAACACTCACTCCAAACTTCTCACAAAATCAAATTCAAAATTTAAACTCATATATTTAAGCTTATTAAAAATTTAATTTTTACCACCCAAATGGATTTAGTTTGTTGAACTAATATTTGAGTTACAGTTACTGATTCGAAAATTAATTTAAAAGCTTGAGCAATCTTTTTTAAAAATTAAATAGTAATTTCGAGAATCTATTGGAATTGGATGTTGAATCTTAGCCTATTATTTTTGGGTTAGTTGGTTGTAAATTAAAATGTGGGCTATAAAATTAAAAAGTAGTGAGCCCACTTGTTCTTATGTGAAATTTTCCCTTTTATTTTTTCCCTTAGACCGATTTTGTCCCAAATGGGTTTTTCGGCAAGGTTTTTAATGAGGCAACCATTGATCGTGTTAACTTAGAACAGTTCAACAGTATCTGAGGCCTTACCCCTACCTTGTGAGAACAGCAAGATTTACCACTAGCAAGAAATAATTTTTCTCTCAAATATATACAAATACCAATCTTTTTTTTCAAAGTTCTGATTTTCTTTTCAATTCCCTACAAGTGGCTCTCACAATTTTCTCAACCAGTGCACCTTTCTCCTTTGATGAGGTTTCTATGCATCAAAGTATGCTCTTTTCTGATAGTCTTAAGGTACCTCCTCTCTTCCTCTGCTGAAAATTGGTATTTTTCTTTTAATAGGATCTTGGAAATATGGAAGCTAATGCCTCTTGGTCGAGATAGCGGTAGAAATGACTACCTTTAGTTTTCATCCCTAGCATTTGATTCCAATGTTTACGAATTTGGAAGTTGCATATGGAATTTTCTTCTGCCCAATGTTTAAGAATTTGGAAGTTGACTTGGCGTTTAAAAATTTTGCTATAGATCTTGCATTTTGTTTCTTCAGGATTTAAAGAATCTGAAAAAATAACTTTACTCAGCAGCTGAATATTTTGAATTGTCTTATTCTAATGACGAGCAAAAAGAAGTGTGAGTTATCTGTCGACTTGCTGGAAAGCTCAATTTTATTTTTCATATTTTTTTTCGTATTGCCTCCGACATATTTCTCTTCATACAGTGTTGTAAATACATTGAAAGATTATGCCATTAAAGCCCTTGTGAACACTGTGGATCATTTGGGCTCTGTGACATATAAGGTCAGTGATCTCTTGGATGAAAAAGTTGATGAAGTATCTGGAACAGAGCTGTGTCTATCTTGCATTGAGCAGGTAATAATCTCCTATTGTTTTCGGATATCAAAACTTTATGAATACCTTCGTTAAAAGAATTCTGATAGGATAAACCATGGTGCTCTGCACAAAAAAGTGGCTACTATGTAACAGCATATGAGTGACTAATCCTCTTTCTAATGTCATATATTCAACTGTTTTTTGAAAAATACCTTTATGCCTTTAGTTATGTTCTTGTTCGCTCTTCTCTCCTCCTCCCTGCACAAACATATAAAGATCTTATAACAACAATACTTTTTATAAATAGGTTAATTGAATGGACTCCATAATCGAAGTCAAGATACTTACCGAGTTTCATTTGGTTGAAGAAATGTTGTTCATTGATAATCTTTTAAAGACTGCAAGATGCTAACACCCTTTGAAGAGCCAATGCTTGGACATATCAAATGCTTGGCAGTTGGCGGTGTGCAATTTTCTTATATTTTTCTGTCCGAAGAATTCTGTGTCTAGTTAATATTTTGTAGCTGAAGTGAATGCAAAAACACACACTTTCATCAAGAAGATTATACACAAAACCAAATAGGGAAGCTAGCTATGAGTCTTTTACAATAACAAGTATAAAAGTTAAATCGTTTTTACTTCCCTTTAGTTCTATTTTTTTCAAGGAATGTGAATAGTAAATAATAGGAAAAGAAGATAAGCGTGAATACGCAAATACTAGGGAAAGAAAAAGGTAAAAGATATGAAAGTTTTTGTAGAATTAAAATATCTATAAAATATTAGTTAATATGTTCGCTTTATTTGGAACAATAAAGATGAATGAGCGTAAATTGAAGCATAAAAATATCGGCAAAATACATAGTTTACCCATCATCGACCTTGCATCTAATCTCTATTAGACACTTGTTGACTACGTGTTTAATATTACACATCAAACCTTTAAAAAGTATGTAAATGATACAATACTTTTGACCAGTGTCTTGGACATGTGAAATGCCTACAATGTGATGCGTAAAAAAAAAAAAAATTTGCCTCACTTGACAAAGATCAACGGCTACTTTTGGATTTGGGCCCATTTTTTAATTCTTTCTTAAATTAAAGGAGTTAACCCTAATGACCACTTCTTCTTCTTCTCCCTATATTAAAAGCTATTTTGGAACCATTTTTAGAGAGAAAAAACCCAACCCCCATTTTAAGTTCTTTTATCTAATATTTTCAAGCTCGTTATATTCGTTAAAATCTTTGGACATGACTAGTTGCTTCGATTCCACTCATGTCATCTTATAACTTCGCTCCTCGACCGCTTTATCTTTCTAGTGATCTAGTGATGCGGGAAGGGAATGCCAGGGGAACAAAAAGGCGTGAGGAAGATTCTGCAACAAAATCAATTGAAAAGACAGAGAAGTCTAGTAAGCCTATCAATTCAAGCAAGTCCGACTAGTTTAGGCGCCGCCTTTCAGGCTTCTAAAAGCGGGTGATTTTAAGTCCAGAGAAATTAAAGTGCAATCCATAAGATAAAATAATTATTCTTCTGTCAATACTCGTATTAGGGTTCATAATGAATGGAGAATTCGGGTCCTTTTTGTCTATGTGGAGATGCAGCTGAACTAGTAATTTCATGGAGCATCGACAACCCTGGTCATTGATTTTACGTCTGTAAAAATTATGAGATAAGCTTAGATTGTTATAATCGTTATTTCAAAATTTTATAAGCTTCATTTTAATTTATTTTTGGATTTGCAGAAAGATAATAAAGCTTGGTGTAAGTATTTCACATAGTTTGATCCCCCGACTCATGAACACTTGAAACTAGTGATTTTGGGTCTGCTTAGGAAGAAGAGGTAGTTTGAAGCGCATTTGCAGGAATCTGGAAAACAGAGGAATTGGATGAGACTTTTTTCTGATTTTAGGATTAGTCATCGTTAAGGCCATGGTATTTGGTAGTTTTGAGCACTGCTATATAGTATAATGATAATCCCCTATTTTCGGTGTTCATGTATTTGGTTGATTGAAGTTATTGATGTTCTATGGGGGTTATCCCCTATTTTATTATAGTTATATTCAAGCTTTGTTATTATTAATATCGATTCAAGCTTCTCTTGTGTTACTTTTCTATTTAGCTTTGTTAACCAAACATGGGTAATGCAGCTTTTGTATAAAGACCGGCACACAATAATCAAATAAAACTTAAATATACTTCATTCCACAAAATAGGTGTTCATTGGTAGACATCAAAATGGATTAGCAAGTACTTAACAGAACATAACACTTGGTTGTCCTTGGCAACACTTAACAAAATATAATACTTTATTGTCCATAGCAATACTTAACAAAACATAGAACTTAAACTACAACCAAAAGTCTTCATTTCTTTTTCTGCTTCTTCGTTGGTTGAGATGATGAATTAGCTTGACTAAGATCGTATTGTGATGCTGCATCTATTTGAAGTTGTCCTGTGCTTATGACTTTTTTGCCCATCCATCTCATACCGGCACTTCTTGGTTGGTAATCACATTCCTCCCATGAAGCTGTAGACCTCTTAGTTTCGGTGCTAATGGCCCTTGAATTTTGTCCTCCACTCTGCCAAAATACAGCATATTTAGTTACAATATTACATTCAATAGAACGAAGACACACTAAATTATAGCTTTAGTTTCACTTACAGTAAAAGAAGTGAACCCACTACTGGCTTGAAAGAACCCAATTATATTGTCTCTACCTCTTCCAGCCCTTTACCTCTTGCAAAAACTCCCCTACCTCTTGCAGATTGTGAACTAGATATTGTAGTAGTACTAGTTCCTCTTCCTCTTCCTCTTCCTCTTCCTCTTCCTCTTCCTCTTCCTCTACCCCGTCGAGAAGCAGATGAAGAAGTACCAGTTGGTACAGTATTTCCAGCTGCATATATTTTCTTGGGGCATCCCCTCTTGTTGTATCCACACACACCACAGTTTGAACAAGTCATCTCCGTACATCTCCTTGAAAGCTTCCCATATTTTGGATATTTAGTTTCTTCTCTTTTTCTATTTTTTTTTTGTCTCCTAGGCATATTTCTAATAGGGAAGGTTTAATAGGGGGTGGCCTGCAGATGGCCACTATTTTATACAAGGCACTGGCTGATAAATGTTGAATAAACCTTCAAATAATTGGACTTATGATACCAATGTGCGATGTGGTGAATAGGTTCCATGTTCTTCAAATGCATGCTAGTAATTGCATGACAACATGGGATACCTTTAGACTACCAAAATTTGCAACTACAGGTCATAGTCACTAAGGATGCCATATGCTTGTACTTGGGATCTTCAATCTCATAGCCTGTTTCACCATTCCATATTGGAGTACACTTCATAGACTTTGCCAAATTATCCTGGTACACCTTCATTGCAATTAGGGAGATATCACATATCCAAGTCTCACAGAACTTCCTCATCTTACTTATCCTAATCATCAGCTTAATTCTAATTTTCTCAAATATTGTGATCAGTGTCTTGTGTCTCTCAGTCAGTATCCATGAATTGAAAGTCTCACACATGTTGTTGTCAATTATATCACACTTTCTATCACAATTAAAATAAGCTCTGCACCAGGTTTCTTTTCTGTGGTGGAGTAATCTTTCACATATATCATTCCCAAGCTTGCTGTCTAGCATAACAAGTTGGCCATTCAATTCTGCAACACTAGGAGCTCTTGCACATCTCCAGAAAGTATTTCTCCTCTCCAAGTCTCTCAACTCTTTTGACCAGTTTGTCAGGATGTGTCTAACATACATCATGTGTTCACACTCAGGCAATAAATCCCTGACAACATTAATTAAACCCTGAAGGATTAAAAAAATAGTTAAAAGTAGTGAAGGAAATAATTGAGCATAAAAAGTAAGGAAAATATTACCTTCTGCATATCAAACTTAATTGTAAGGTTTTTGTTATCTTCTAAGCTCAGATCTTCACTCAAACACTTCAGAAACCAAGTCCATGTGAAGGTGTTCTCCACCTCTACAACTGCTATACAGTTGGAAAAATCTAATCATTTTCATCTTTGGAGACAGCTACAAGAAGTTGTCCCTTGCAAACTCTTTTCAAGAAACATCCATGAAGGCCAATAATTCTTCTGCAGCTTTCAAGCCAACCCCTTTTCATGGCATCTAAACAAATATAGATTTTAGAAAATACCAGTTTTCTATCACCTTGATATTCTGCTTTTACCACACATTTACTCCCAAGATTGGTCTGCAAAATCATATCTCTATAGTTATAAAGTCTTTTGAACTCTTCATGCACATCACCAATAATTTCTTTCAGTATCTTAGCTCTAGCCCTATGGGCAGTTAATCTCCCTACATAGAGGTCTAGTTCTTGCTTTATTAATTTTATCAACTCCCAAACTTTCATACCTGGTTGTGATATAATTTTGCTCTCATAATGAATCTGTACCGGGCTCCAGAACCAGAATATGGACTCGGCACTAACAATGTCAAACACCAATCAATTCTTAAAAACAATTAAATTTTCATACTTTTAATTTTCATCAAAAATTCATAACTTGAGCTAGGGACCTCCGAATTCGATTTTGGGCATACGCCCAGGTCCCATAATTCGACACGGGCCCACCGGGACCGTCAAAATATGGATCCGAGCCCGTTTACCAAAAATATTGACCGAAGTCAACTAAAATTAACTTTTAAGGCATAAATTCTTATTTTCATCAACTTTCAACATAAAAGCTTTCCGAAAATATGCCCGGACTGTGCATGCAAATCGAGGAGGGTAAAAATGAGATTTTTAAGGCTTAAGAGCGTAGATTCGAGTTCTAAAATATAAGATGACCTTTTGGGTCATCATATTCTCCACCTTTAAAAAAGTCGTTCGTCCTCGAACAGACATAGAAAAGTACCTGGGATGGTGAAAAGGTAGGGATATCTACTCTGCATATCAAACTCGGACTCCCGAGTAGTTGCTTCAATAGGCTGACCTCTCTATTGCACTCGAACTGAAGGGTAACTCTTTGATCTCAACTGGCGAACTTGCTGGGCTAAAATAGCCACTGGCTCCTCCTCGTAAGTCAAATCCTTGTCCAACTGGACAGGGCTGAAATCTAACACATGGAACGGATCGCCGTGATACTTTCGAAGCATGGAGACATGGAATACCGGATGAACAACTGCTAAACTAGGTGGCAACGCAAGCCTGTAAGCTACCTCTCCCACTCTCTCCAGAATCTCAAAAGGTCCGATATACCTAGGGCTCAACTTGCCCTTCTTTCCGAACCTCATGACACCCTTCATGGGTGATACCCGAAGTAACACTCTCTCTCCGACCATGAATACAACATCACGAACTCTACGGTCGACATAACTCTTTTGCTTGGACTGAGCTGTGCGAAGTCGATCCTATATAATCTTGACCTTATCCAAGGCATCCTGTACTAAGTCTGTTCCCAACAACCGAGCCTCTCCCGGCTCGAACCACCCAACTGGCGACCGAAACCGCCTACCATATAATGCCTCATAGGGAGCCATCTGAATGCTCGACCGGTAGCTGTTGTTGTAGGCGAACTCTGCAAGGGGCAAGAACTGATCCCAAGATCCTCCGAAGTCAATAACACAAGTGCGGAGCATATCCTCTAAGATCTGAATAGTACGCTCGGACTGTCCATCCGTCTGAGGATGAAATCTTGAGCTAAACTCAACCCGCTTACCCAAATCACGCTGAATTGCCCTCTAAAAGTGCGAGGTAAACTGCGTACCTCGATCAGAAATGATAGACACGGGCACACCATGAAGACGAACAATCTCACGAATGTAAATATCTGCCAACCGCTCCGAGGAATAGGTAACTACCTCAGGAATGAAATGCGCTGACTTAGTCAGCCTGTCCACAATGACCCAAACTGCATCGAACTTTCTCTGAGTCCGTGGGAGTCCAACAAAAAAATCCATAGTGATACGCTCCCACTTCCACTCAGGAATATCTAACCTCTGAAGTAAACCACCAGGTCTCTGATGCTCACACTTTACCTGCTGGCAATTTAGGCACCGAGCTACATAGATAACTATGTCCTTCTTCATTCGCTTCCACCAATAATGCTGCCTCAAGTCCTGATACATCTTGGCGGCGCCCGGATGAATAGAATACCGGGAACTGTGGGACTCCTCAAGGATCAACTCACAAAGTCCATCCACATTAGGCACACAAATATGACCATGCATCCTCAAAACTCCATCATCTCCAACAGTAACCTGCTTGGCACCACCGTGCCGCACTGTATCTCTAAGGACAAGTAAATGAGGATCGTCATCCTGCCGATCTCTGATGTGCTCAAACAAAGAAAACCGAGCAACTGTACAAGCTAGAGCACGGCTGGGCTCAGAAACATCCAATCTCACGAACTAGTTGGCCAAGGCCTGAACATCCAAGGCAAGCGGTCTCTCACCAACTGGAATATATGCAAGGCTACCCATACTGACTGACTTTCTACTCAAAGCATCGGCCACCACATTGGCCTTCCAGGATGATACAATATGGTAATATCATAGTCTTTCAATAGCTCCAACCACCTTCTCTGCCCCAAATTGAGTTCCTTCTGCTTGAACAAATACTGCAAGCTCTGATGATCGGTGAATACATCACATGGCACGCCGTAAAGATAATGCCTTCAAATCTTCAGCGCGTGAACAATGGCTGCTAGCTCTAGATTATGAACAAGGTAATTCTTCTCGTGAACCTTCAGCTGCCGCGAAGCATATTTAATAACCTTGCCACCCTGCATCAATACCGCACCCAGACCAATACAAGATGCATCACAATATACTGTATAAGATCCTGAACCTGTGGGTAACACCAATACCGGTTCTGTAGTCAAAGCTGTCTTGAGCTTCTGAAAGCTCGCTTCACACTCGTCTGACCACCTGAACGGGACACCCTTCTGGGTCAATCTGGTCAACGGGGCTGCTATGGATGAAAACCCCTCCACAAATTGACAGTAATAGCTCGCCAAACCCAGGAAACTACGGATCTCTATAGTTGATGTGGGTTTAGGCCAGTTTTGAACTGCCTCAATCTTCTCAAGATCCACATGAATACCCTCTGCTGATACAACGTGACCCAAGAAAGCAACTGAACTCAACCAAAACTCGCATTTTGAGAACTTAGCATATAACTGGATGTCTCTCAGAGTCTGAAGAACGATCCGAAGGTGCTGCTCATGCTCCTCACGGTTGTGAGAGTAGATCAAGATATCATCAATAAATACAACCACAAAGGAATCCAAGTAGGGCTTGAACACCCGGTTCATCAAATCCATGAATGCTGGGGCATTTGTCAGCCCAAATGACATCACTAGAAACTCATAATGCCCATACCGAGTCCGAAAAGCTGTCTTAGGAACATCGAATGCCCTAATCCTCAACTGATGGTAGCCACATCTCAAATCAATCTTTGAAAATACCTTGGCACCCTGAAACTGATCAAATAAATCATCAATCCTCGGCAATGGATACTTGTTCTTGATGGTGACTTTGTTCAACTACCGATAATCTATACACATCCTTATCGATCCATCTTTCTTCTTCACAAACAACACGGGTGCACCCCAGGGCGAGACACTAGGTCTAATGAAGCCCTTATCAAGCAAATCTTGCAACTGCTCCTTCAATTCTTTCAACTCTAGCGGGGCAATGCGATATGGCGGAATGGAAATAGGCTGAGTTCCCGGAGCCAAATCAATGCAGAAATCAATATCCCTGTCGGGTGGCATCCCCGGCAGGTCTGCAGGAAATACCTTTGGAAACTTACGAACAACCGGCACCGAATCCATGGAAGGAACCTCCACACTAGAATCGCGAACATAAGCCAAATAAGCTAGACACCCCTTCTCGGCCATATGCCAAGCCTTCACATAAGAGATAACCTTGCTGGCAGAATGGCCAAGATTCCCTCTCTACTCTAATCGAGGCAACCCCTGCAAGGCTAAGGTCACCATCTTGGCGTGACAATCTAATAAATCATGATAAGGTGACAGCCAATCCATACCCAGTATGATATCAAAATCAACCATGTCAAGAAGTAGAAGATCTACACGAGTTTCAAGACTTCCAATGGTGACCACACACGAACGATAAACATGATCTACAACAATAGCATCTCCCACTGGTGGGAACACATACACAGGAGCACTCAAAGAATCACGGGGCACAACTAAATAGGAAGCAAAATAGGATGACACATAGGAGTAAGTAGATCCCGGATCAAATAGAACTGAAGTATCTCTACTGCAAACTGAAACAGTACCTGTGATAACAATGTCAGATGACTCAACCTCAGGCCTGGCTGGAAAAGCATAACACCGGGGCTGGGCCCCACCACCCTGAACTACGTCCCTGGGACGGCCTCTAACTGGCTGGTCTCCACCTCTAACGACCTGACCTCCACCTCTAACAGTCTGGCCTCTACCTCTGGCTGGCTGAGCAAGTGGTGCAACAACTGGTGCCAGAACCATGGCACGAGAACTCTGATGCTGTGAGGTACCCTTTGCTCGAGGGCAAAATCTAGTAATGTGCCTTGGATCACCACAAGTAAAACATAACCTCGGATGTTGTGACTGCTGACCCTGAAACTGACCCTGTCGACCTGAATAACCACCTTGATAACTCTGGAGTGGAGGTGCACTAATAGGAGCTAGTGGTGCACTGTAGGCTAGCTGGTCGGAATAATGCATCGGAGGGCCATGACCACCTGAGGCACCGTGGGATGCCTGGAGCGCTGAATGAAATGGCCTGGGAGGATGGCCTCTATCAAAAGTACTCCTGCCTCTAGATGAGGCACCGCTGAACTCACCGGAATGACGAGGTCTCTTGTCAGACCCCTGACCTCCCTGAGTAAAAACCATTTCGACTCGTCTGGTGACATTAGCAGCTGCCTGAGAAGAAATCTCACTCCCAGTCTCCTTAGACATCTGCAATCTAATAGGCTGAGCAAGTCCATCAATATACCTCATCACCCTCTCTCTTTCTCTCTCTCGGTGGGAAGCAGAAGAATAGCATGATGGGCCAAATCCATAAAACGGGTCTCATACTGAGTAACAGTCATATTGCCCTGTTGGAGACACTCAAACTGACGGCGACGCTCCTCTCTCAATGTGATAGACAGAAACTTCTCTATGAAGAGCTGAGAGAACTGGTACCAAGTAAGAGCAGTCGACCCAGCTGGTCTGGTCAACAAGTAATCTCTCCACCACTTTTTGGCGGAACCAGTCATCTAAAATGCAGCAAAATCGACCCCATTGGTCTCCACTATACCCATATTTTGTAGAACCTCGTGACAACTGTCAAGATACTCCTGAGGGTCCTCTGAAGGAGCACTACTGAAGTGAACAGGAAAGAGCTTGGTAAACCTGTCCATTCTCCATAAAGCCTCAGAAGACATAGCTGGCCCATCTCCGACCTGTGCCGCAATAACCGACTAAACTAATCCGACTGGCTGAGCTACTGGAGCCTGATACTGGGGAGCTATCTGCTCCGGAGCGGGAGTGGTGGGAGTCTGGGCTCCTCCTCTAGCCTGAGAGACTGCTGGTGCCATAGGAAATGCGCCAGTCTGGGCCACACTCTCCATAAGGCCCACCAAACGGACCAAGGCGTCCTGAAGTACTGGGGTAGCAATGAACCCCTCCCGAACCTGAGCTGGTCCGGCAGGAACAGTCTGGGCTGGAACCTCCTCATCAAGCTCTATCCGAGGCTCCACTGCTGGGGCTGCTGCTCGGGCTCTAGACTGAGCCCTGCCCCCTGCCTCGGCCTCTAGCACGGCCTAGGCCTCGACCTCTGCCCCCGCGTAGGAGCTGCCACTGGAGGCTCTGGCTGCTGCTCAGCTGAGGAAGCGGTACGTGTTCTCGGCATCTGCGAGAGAATAAGAGTAGAAGAGTTCAATCAGCATTAAGAAAGCAAAATCGCACGACGGAGAAGAATAGAAGTAAAACTTGTTCCTAAACTTCATAGCCTCTAGAAGATAAGCACAGACGTCTCCGTACCGATCCTCTAGACTCTACTCAGCTTGCTCGTGAATCGTGAGACCTAGGCAACCTAGTGCTCTGATACCAACTGTCACGACCCAAAATTTTCCACTGACGGGACCGTGATGGCGCCTAACATTTCACTTGCTAGGAAAGCCAACGTTAGAGAATCATTAAACCAATTCTTTATTCTCATTCAGTAATTAACAATAATTAACTAAGATAAAATATAATAAGTACGGAATATCATAAAACTGTATTAATTACTACCACCCAGATCTGGAGTCACAATTCACGAGCATTCTAGAATTTACTACAAGTAATAGTCTGGAAGAAATACAACTGTCTGAATGAAAGAAACAGTAGAATAGAAATGATAGATGTGAACTTCAAGGTCTGCAAACACCGACAGATCTACCTTGAGTCTCCGGACAGCGGACCAATAGCAAAATCTCGATCAACCCGAGCCGATATCAAAATCTGCACATAAAGTGTAGAGTGCAGTATCAGTAACCGACCCCATGTGTTGGTAAGTGTCGAGCCTAACCTCGACGAAGTAGTGACGAGGCTAAGGCAAGGCACCTATAAATCAACCTATACAATTTAACAGTGTATATATATATAACAGAAATGAAGAACTAAACAGGAAATGTCGGAAGGGGAACATACTAAGGGGATTACAAGATAAATAACTACAACAGAATGATCATCGGGGCAGTCAATATACCATGAATCAACAGGAATAGTGAATACAGTAAGGAAAAATACACGACATCATCCTTCGTGTTTTTAATCTCAATCTCACCATAAAATTTATAGAAATGACACGGCATTATCCTTCGTGCATTAACTCTCATATCATGGCACGGCATCACCCTTCGGGTTTTTACACTCACAATATGGAACGGCATCACCCTTCGTGCTTTTATACTCACAATATGGCACGGTATCACCCTTCGTGCTTTTACACTCACAATATGACACGATATCACCCTTCGTGCATTAACATTCTCCCTTACCATAATGCAATGCATAAATAACAACAGGGAGATAGAATAACAAGTACAAACCTTACTTCAATATTTGGTTCCACAATATAAATCTCAACTTTTAAATAAATACTCGATTACCAACAGAAAATCCGTAAACATGATAATGACGATCAATTTAACAACACTAGTATAACACGTAGCAATTAGTCATAGGAAGAGACAATATAAGAAAATGGAAGAAACATGGAAAAACAGGTAAATTGGCGGCGCATAAGTACTCGTCACCTCACATATACGCCGCTCACATGAATTTCACTTAGCAAGTAATCTAAGATTTCTAATTCCCTCAAGTCAGGGTTAGACACAATACTTACCTCGTTTCAAAGGCCACTTAATTCTCAATCACAACTTTTCCTTTGGAATTCACCTCCAAACCACTCATATCTATTCAAAAATGACTCAATAATATCAAATATTGCTAAAGAAATCAATTATATTGTATAAATTAAATTTCCCAAAATTTCCTCCAAAAAGTTGAAAAATCGACCTCGAACTGGCTTGGTCAAAATTCGAGGTTCGGACCAAAATGCACTTACCCATTCACCCCGAGCCCGAATATATAATTAGTTTTGGAATCCGACCTTAAATTGAGGTCTAAATCCTCAAATTTCCGAAACCTCTAGTTTCTACCCTAACCCCTAATTCTACCATGAAAACTCTAGATTTTAGGTTGAATTCTTGTAAAATGAAGTAAAAGATTGAAAGAAACGAGTTAAGGAACACTTACCTATGATTTGGAAAAGAAAATGTCTTTGAACAATCGCCATAGTCCTCCTATCCTTTCGAAACGAGAAGAAAAATGGCTGGAGTCTGAATTAAATGAACTCACTGCCCAGCGACCTTCGCACCTGCACTACTTTAGTCGCACCTGCGCATCCGCACATGCAGACAGGACATGCGCTTCTGCGGAAAAGGACTAGGCCAACTAGGGCCGCACCTGCGGACAGGGTTCCGCTTCTGCGGTCCCGCTCCTACGGAGAGAAGTATGCATCTGTGAAAAAAATGAAGTTCGGGCCTAGGTCGCACCTGCGGGGCTATCGCTCGCACCTGCGAGCTCACACCTGCGACCAAAGGCTCGCAGGTGCGGGAACACTAGATTTGGTGCACCGGCAACCTTGTTGAGATTTGAACTCAACTCGCGCATCGCCCGAATGGCACCCGAGCCCTCGATGCTCCAAACGAAACATGCATGTAAGTCTAAAAATATCATACGGACTTGCTCGCGCGATCAAATCGCCAAAATAACACCTAGAACTACGAATTTAGCACCAATTCAAATAAAATTCTCAAGAACACTTTAAAATTTCTATTTTCTCAACTGGACGTCAAAATCATGTCAAATCAACTCCGTTTCTTACCAAATTTCACAGACAAGTCTTAAATATCATAATGAACTTGTATCGGGCTCCGAAACCAGAATACGGACCCGGCACTAACATTGCCAAACACCAATCAATTCTTAAAAACAATTAAATTTTCATACTTTTAATTTTCATCAAAAATTCATAACTTGAGCTAGGGACCTCCGAATTCGATTCCGGACATACGCCCAGGTCCCATAATTCGACACGGACACATCAGGACCGTCAAAATATGGATCCGGGCCCGTTTATCAAAAATATTAACCAAAATAACTAAAATTAACTTTTAAGACATAAATTCTTATTTTCATTAATTTTTAACGTAAAAGCTTTTCGAAAACATGCCCGGACTGTGCACGCAAATCGAAGAAGATAAAAATAAGATTTTAAGGTTTAAGAGCGCAGATTCGAGTTCTAAATCATAAGATGACCTTTTGGGTCACCACACAAATGCACGATATAGAGTATGAAAAAAAAATGAAACTCCCTTGATGTCATTGTAGCCTCCCCGATATAAGTGTGGCCGGCAACACACCGATAAGATGGACTCTACTTGACACGGCTCCATAGACTTCTTAGGACTCGACTTAGAACCTAATGCTCTGATACCAAGTTTGTCATGACCCAAAACCACATGACCGGTACCCGGCACACTACTCGACCCGAGCGAACCAAACCATGTGATGCACCCAAATCATATGCATGAAAACCAATTTAACTGCGGAAGCTCCTTGAAAATCATATACATTTTCAAGTTAAATGATAAAATATTTTTCAATTCAAAATCACACATGACGCCTTTCATGATAATAATATTGAGACTAAGTAAAATAAATATACTTTCATATATGTCGTGTACAACCCTGTTACTATAATCTTTCACAACTATCTATGGAGCCTCTATACCAAAGAATAGAACCAACAATTGGAGTGATTTCAACAAAATAAAATAAGGAAGAATATGATAACTACTACGAAATAAAAGTCGTGCTTCATAATACCTCGGAAAGAAAGTCATCCTAGCCTGACCGCATGCCACGTATCATACATCATCCTGAAACATGTAAAGTAAGCAGGGCCCTAGAGGGGGGCCCAAAGGGCTGAGTACACCACATCGGTACTCAACAAGTGTCATAGACTCTCTCTAACTTAAGTTCTTTGGACAAATTTTATAAAAATAATGCACTAATATTTTGATATAAAACAATAAAAAAATTTATCAATTCACGACCCTTGTTATTTTAAATAACAACTAAGTGAAATATAACCCACAATATAAACTTTTAAAACATTTACATCAATCCAAAATTTTGGATAAAATTATAAAATATCATTCCATTTGCTTTAAGTCATCGAAATCACTTTCGGCTCCTTAGGCCTAAATATAAGAAAATCATCCTTACCTTTCACTGGGAGTATTATACCATCACCGACATAAGAAGGTCAACTAGGTTATGTACCTAGCGGCAAGTATCATATACTGTACTTGCTCAGGTCGTCTCATCGTAGTGTTGTACGAATCGACCCAGCCATGCTAATAATAGCACAAAATAGTACTCTCTCTAGGGAGAGCACTCTGCCGTAGTCTATACCACAAAGTGGCCATCTACGCTTACACCGGCACGTGTAGTTTCATGACAACGAACACGATATATCCGAAGCCAATCTCGGTAAACACAAGTAACTCCCAAAACACTTGATACTTAAAAAATAGATTTATAACATAATAGCCTCAAAGGATCTATTTTTTTAATCAAATCATAGCATTTATAGAAAATCTAAATTATTTGAATAAAATTTAAATAAATAACCTTTTACATGCTAAAGCCTTTAGCAATTTAACATCAATTTTTAAAAGATACCACAAGTGCCATTCTATTCGTCAATTTTCAAAAGAAATACTTTCCACGAAAACTTATCTTTAACACTCAAATATGTATACTCTTGTAAATACGTAAGTTTTCATAAAAACGTATAACATTTACCTTGAGCGTCATTTTGCCAATAGGATTTAAAATAAAATTTTATAAAACAGTATGATACTATATATGCAACATAATATTTTAATAAATGGAGACATCCATACTTGTTTTTCCCCACAAGCACGAAAGCACATTTGCAAACAACTTAAGCATTAACTCGAAATATGCTTTTAGAGAAAGTCCCTCAAGAAGAGTAAGTTTTAATCAACTTACCTCGCTTTCGTTTTATTAACATTCACAAGCTTTTAATCCTCCTCCATCATTCCAATGTTGATTAAAATGCTCAACATCACCAACAAGTCGATGTCTACAATTAGATATCCTAATTACATCAGAATATGACCTAAGATATTGATCAACTTCCATATATGGCTCATAAGTTGGCTACAAGCCTCCAACAATTCAAATCGCCAAATAGTTTTACAAGCTAGACCATTCAACTTCATTCTTATATTTTAATATCCATTCGAAGTCATTAATGATACTACATCAATTGTCCATTGCCACCAAGTTACTATTCATCGTCTTCTGCAATCAACACTTACAAAATATACAATTCTGGTGATTACTTAGTTGATCACTTCCATCTTTTACTAACAAATAATTTCATAGGTTCATTGTATTCATAAATTTCATCGCCAAGATTACTGTTCATCTTCTCTCTTATTTTCTCAAAAATACTATTCATGCCATGAACTAGAGTTTTATAATCTAATCTTTTTAACCATTAAAACTTGTAACAAATGCTTCAAATACTTCTAACTACTCATAATAAATGAGTTTGAAGCATTGGAATTACCTCTAGTAGATAAATCTTGAAAAATTACAACTTTGGTGATATTGTGTTCTTGAGGATTTGATGATGAAATCTAGTATTTGGATGTAAGAATGATGTTAGAACTCATGTATGTTGAGTAAGAATCAACCCAAAACATCATCAACAACTTACCTTAGTTGATTGGACTTGATTTGAAATCAAAATGGCCTCTTCACCATCAAGAACCCTAACCCCCAATACAAAAAATACTCTCTTCCCCCAATTTTGTATTTATAAGCCCAGATTTCTGGGTTTCGGATGCGGCCCTAGATATTTCGCATCCCCACTTCACTCTTCTATGAAGCTCGGATGTGGACCTGGACGCTATGGCAGCACTTCAGTGCCAACCTTTCTTTCGGACACTGCCCTGGATGCTTCGCATCCGCAGTCTCCTCTGCCAGCCTTTGGTAATTTGGTCATAACTTCTTGTAGGAATGTCCAAATGACAAACGGTTTGAAGCGTTAGAAACTAGACTCGAAGATCTTTCATTTGATAGGTTGTACATCATATAACACCTTATATATATATATATATATATATATATATATATATATATATATATATATATATATATATATATGCTCGTCCAAAGTTTAGTCTTATGCGTACTCATTTGGAACTTTAGTCTATCATGTAATTTCTAACTTGACTTGGACTTAGGGCTATCCTTAGACCCCACATCACTTATAATATGCCCTATACACTTATTATTATATACAATTGATATCTATCATATTAATAATCCTCGTCTGCACATAATATAATATAGTTAGCACACATCAACTTTCTTAATAACGCTTAAGTACTTTAAAATTTTTCGGGGTGCTACACATATATAAAATAACACGTCTTACGCTCACGCCGTTTAAAACACTGCTCATAACTCAAGCAAAGTGCTGCACCATCCAATACTCCTACTGTGGAGATTATCGATTCATTTTACTATTATACGTTGTGTTAGTTTTATGATATGATGGACATTGACATGTATGACTAGAATAAAATTACAACAAATAGATTGTATCTTCAACTTATAGATAGTGAGCTAAACGTTTGAGTAAAAGTTTTTACTTTTAACTGTTCATAATTGGAGTCCTAATTGGATGCAATTGTATAATTAAATTTTAAGGGTTAAGTCTAATTCAATTAGAGAGAATTTAGTCATTATCTCATAATTAACGTGGTCAACAAAATTATTCTCAATGTAGTTTCCGAATTGATGCATCAGACTCTACACGATGCTATTAAGTATTTTGTTAAGCTTGTTGGTCTAAATAATTCGAATAGACTGTAGTCTAGGCGGCTCTATTGTTATTAGTGGTAAGTAGGGGTGTACAAAAGAAACCAACAAACTGCATCAACCCGATAATTTGAGTCAAACCGAGAAAAAAAAACCCGTCTATGGTTTGATTTGATTTGGTTTGGTGTTCAAAAAAAAATCCGACCATAATTGGTTTGGTTTGGTTTTAACTAAAGAAAGTCAAACCGAAACCAAACCAACCTGACATTACATATATAGAAATTTTAGATATATTTAATATATAAATATACTTATTGTGATGTAATTTATAAATATTTCTTAAACTTTTTCATAATTTTATCGTTTAACGTATTATTTCAAGGTTGAACTTAGAACTTTTGAATGTTCCAATAAGTTTTATAGCCATTAATATTAGTAACTTAAATAATGCTAACAAAAATCCAAACCAAAATCAAATCAATACTAATGTTAACAAAAGATATTTAATTCAATACTAGGAACGACAATGTATTGAATATCTATTTTTTGTTTTGCAATAATTTAGATAAAAATACATAACCTATTTTTTTTAGCGTTTAGTCATGTAATTAATATTTTCTATGTCATGACCCAAAATTTCACCACAGGCGTCGTGATAACACCTAGTCTCTAAGATTAGGTAAGCCGATTTCAATTACATTTTGAAGCCATTTTTTTGAATTAAATAAATAATCAAAACTGACAACGGAACAAATATGAATATGCAACTTCCCAAGACTGGTAGTATTGAGTCACGAACTCTAACCGAATACATGGAATGATCACGAGGACCGAATATACAATACTGTTTGATTATAAATTAACAGTACAATAAAATGAAAAGACTCCAAGGGACTGCGACGGCCAAGCAGCTCTACCTTGAATCCTTACGATCCCGCTTTAACTCTGCTCAAGTCCGATATCTCCAATACCTGGCTTTGCACAAAAATGTACAGAAGTACAGTATGAGTACACCACGGTCGGTACCCAGTAAGTATCAAGACTAACCTCAATGGAGTAGAGACGAGGTACAGTCAAGACACTCACTAGTCTAATAACTTGTGCAATATAATATACAAAATACTATGAAACATATAGCAATAAGAGAAGGATAAAACAACCAGTGGTATGCGCAGCAAGACAACAAGAATACCATAAATATCACTGAATAATTAATAAATATATGTACGCCCAATTAATTCAAGTTTTTTAAATAGATATCCTTCACATATAATTCTTCCAAATAACTCTCTTTCAAATGTAGTTTTCTCAAATAATTATTTTTCAAATATAATTCTTTCATATAATTCTTTTTGAATAAAAATCCTCCCAAATAAATATTTTGAATATAATTCTTTCAATTAAAAAGTCACCATGTGACACCTCATTTCATAATCATAAAAATACGGGTCTCAACCCATTTTTATATTTTTTGTAAACACGGGTCTCAGCCCACTTTCATATTTTCACGGCACCTCCTGCCCATAATTAAATTATCATATTTTTCCGGCACCTCGTACCCTCATTTCATATCACAACTGCACGGACAGTTCATGTGCCAAATATCCTCATTATTTACTCACGACACCTCGTGCCCATATTTCATTTTTATAATCCGCCTGGCAATGGCCACATGCTCTCATTTCAACATAAATCGGATTGTTATCAATTTACCAACAACAAGACAAACTGCACAAGGTATAAAAATAAACACAAGAAAATTATCAACACCACAACCCCACATCATCACATATCGTCCCTGACAATAGCCACCCTTATCGCTCTTATTACCACCCTTATCACTCCTATAGCCACCCTTATCGCTCCGCCCAGACAATATCAATAGCCACCCTTATTGCTCCCATAGCCACCCTTATCGCTCCGCCCAGACAATATTTCAACAAACACAATGACAGTGAAATGCCACCCTTATACCCACATAATATCAAAAGTGAAATGCCATCCTTATATCCTCAAAATAATAACGGTGAAATGCCATCCTTATATCCTCAAAATAATAACTCACACAACACAATAATTTATACGGGAATTTATCACGATAATATAACAAAACCAATTCATATCACAATTTGCCCAATGGCCACAACCAAATTCTAAAGATACAATCAAATCAATAAATTTCACAACAAATAGCTGAAGGCTCCACACAACGTGTATAACACCACAAAAACAATCAACATAGATAGAAGTTATTCAGCATAAATCAAAGTCTTCATTAATCTAAATTTAGATAATTATATTAACGCTTCTTCTTAAACTTGCTTAATTAATTATTTGCATAGAAAAATATCAAAATGAAATTAAATCCCCAGAATTATCAAACCAACAAACTCACGAAATTACATAAATATTCAAATAACAATCGCATCAAATTGTTATATAAAAACAAGTTCAACCAACAAGGATTTAGGCATAGCAAATAGATGATTAAATAAATTCCAACAATTATTTAATTTACTACACAATATGCCTAAGACATAAACCCAATATATTTTGCACATACAAGCCCGAGTACGTGCTCGTCACCTTGCGTACACGGCTTTTCACATTTCACAAACGGCATATAAGACTCGATACCTAAGGGGTAATTCCCCCACTCGAGGTTAGGCAAGACACTTACCTTTTTGAAGTTAGGCCGATATTCCAAAATAGCCTTCTTGCTTGAATTGACCTCCGGACAGCTCAAATCTATCCAAATTAATTGTACAACTTTATTAAAATTCATCGAAAATAATTCCGGATAATAATACGTCGACTTAAAATTTTATTATAAAAAGTCAACAAAAGTCAACGCGGGACCCGCCTCTCGGAACCCGATATAATTTTTATGAAATTCGAACACCCATTCCGATACGAGTTCAACCATACCAATTTTATCGAATTCCAATAACAAATCGACCTCCAGATCTTAAATTTAAACCAAAAGGGTTTTCTAAATTTTTCAACCCAATTCACTAATTTAGTGATAAAAAAAATAATAGATTCATGTAATTTAACCAAAATCAAGTTAGGAATTCTTACCCTAATATTTTTCTTGAAATACTCTCGAAAAATCGCCTCACCCGAGCTTCCTTGGTCCAAAAATGGAAGAATGACACGAATTTGGACTTTATTCTGCTGCCCAGGGGTTTGTTCTTTGCGTTTGAGACACCCCCCGCATTCGCGATGAACAAATTCTTCAAAAATCATTTTCAAATCTTCTCAGATATCCTCTAATATAATGGTCATAACTTTTTGTACAAAACTCTAAATGATGAGTGGTTTGACTTTATGAAAACTAAACTCCAAGTACCAGAACTTTCATTTGTTTCTTTTCTCCCAATTCCTTATAGATTACGAGATATAAGCTTTCAAATTCAGCCCTGTGTAACAGAGATTTCCAAACTCTTCCCGGATAGCCAATAGTGTATCTACCATAACTTTTTGTATACAACTCCAAATGATAAATGGTTTACCTTTATGAAAACTAGATACAAAGGAATACAACTTTTATTTTTTAATCATCTCCAAATTACTTATAGATTGCGAGATATGAGCCTCTAAAGTCAGATAACGAACAATAAAATTTCCTTCTTCGCGAACGCGAATAACAAAGTCCTAACAGCAAAGTCCTTCTTCGTGAACACGAATAACAACACCAGCAACCAGCAACCAGCAACATCAAAACACCCAAACTTGGTCCGGAACCACCCCGAATTAAATCTGAGGTCCTCGGGACCCCGTCCAATCGTACCAACCAGTCCCAATACATAACACGAACCTGCTCGAGGCCTCAAATCACATCAAACAACATCAAAGCCATGAATCATACCCCAATTCAAGCCTAATAAACTTTAAAATTTTAAATTCTATATCTTGTGTCTAAACACATCAAATCAATCTGGAATGACTTCAAATTTTGCACACAAGTCATAATTGACATAACAAAGCTATTCCAATTTCCAGAATCGGATTCCGGCCCTGATATCAAAAAGTCAATCCCTTGGTCAAACTTCCCAAAAATTCATCTTTCGCCATTTCAAGCCAAATTCCTCTACAGACCTCCAAATAATTTTTCGGATACACTCCTAAGTCCATACTCACCATAGGGAGCTATTGACATCATCAAAATTCCATTCCGGAGTCGTCTTCACACAGTTCCGACTACGGTAAAAATTCTATGACTTAAGCTTCCGTTTTGGGAACCAAGTGTTCCAAATCACTCTGAATCATCTGGTAACTGAATTCAACCACGCACGCAAGTCAATACACATAATAAGAAGATGCTCAGGGCCTTATGTCGCCAGACGGGGCTTAAATTCTTAAAACGATAAGTCGGGTCGTTACACCTTATTAGTCTACTTATTTTAGCATGACTTAGTACTTTTAGATTATGTTTATTTTTATTATGGCTTTTTAATTAGTAATATTTATATTACATAATTTTATTGTCTTTATTGTCGAATATTTTAGGATAATGCCATGACACATCTCATATTTTGTATTATTTTTTTGGAAAATACCTTATATGTTTTGTGCTACGATGATTTTACCGGAAAAAAAAATCGAATAACCCAAAAATTCGAGAAAAATCGAGATTGAAAAATCCGAGTTTTATTGGTTTGGTTTGGTCTTTAGATTTAATAACCCGACATAATTATTTTAATTTGGTAATTGCAAAATCCGAACTAACCCGATATGTGTACAACCCTAGTGGTAAGGCATGTGCCTTAGACCCCGAATTTGGGGGCCCATTTTTTAAAAATATTGAGTTTATATGTATTTTTAAAAATAGTACTTTTAATATAAAAATGTTTTTCATATAAAAGGAAAGAAAACTTTTTAGTATAAATAAAGTAACAATTAGATTTACTTAAAAATGGACAGATGAATATTTTTCCTAACGTTTCAATTTGAGTTAACCATGCCACTTTTTATTCCTTCATTAGATAATGTGTAAAAATTTTACTTCCCCTTCCTTAATTTTACATATTTTTTGTTTTTCTCTTTGATATTCTTATTCACCTTCTTTCTCCAAGATTTCATTAGTTCAAGTGTTCAACAGTACTTTTAAGCTTCCAATAGTTTTATACTTTTATTGCTCTATAAAGTCTAACCTAAGATCAATAATATCTCAAGAAAGATTAAATGAGTTGACTATATTATCAATTAAAAAGAAATTATCAGAGGAAATCAATTATAAAAAATTATTACTAACAACTTTGTATATCTCAAAAAACTAGAAAAATAAACTTCAGATAAAAAAATACATATATATTCTTCTACTTTTTTGAGATATACAAGTATATAATAATTTTCTTTAAAAAGTTTCAGTCACATATTAAATTTTGGCTTTAGGCCCGTATGTACTTGAGCAGTCCGAATGAGAAAAAGAAGTCTCATAAGAGGAAATTAGTCGGTGTGCAGTTGATTAATTTGGATATATTATAGTAGTAGTCTATTTATTAATTCAATTCACATGAGTTAATGAATAAACTAATCTCAATCCGAAGCATTGGTGAATGGTGATGGAGTGGATCTGATAAGAAGTCTTTGAACAAAGAGGAAAAGGAATTGGATTGATTGAGACCCCAGCGAAAGATGAATTAGTGGTACTTTTCTTGGATGCAAATACTGATATTGAATTACCAAAGTAACTACTGAATGTAAATCAGGTCATATTTGGTAAACTATTTAAGAAAAAATATTGAAGTGCCGAGGAAATTTTCGTCTTTTCTTCCAAGCATTTACGGGTGTATATAAGTTTGGATTTTTTTTTTTAACCAAATCAAATTAATTGCATCGGTTTATTAAATATATGGGCAATGAGTTAAAATTGTAAATTCAAACTTGGCATTAATAGGTTAGGTGACACAAATTATGACAAAGTTAAAGAAATATTTACAAATTACACTATATTAAATTATTTTATGTGTAATTATACCGAATTTTTGTTCGATTTAACTCGATTTATCGTCTTAGTACAATTTATCCATTTTCTTTATACATATATAATTATGACTCTATGAGATGCTAAAGACTTCACTGGGAGACTGCTATTTAGTTGACCAGGTTAATTAGTTTGCGCAAAGCATGGTCTAGCTATTGCTCACTTTCATATGAGGTGAAGCCCATCAACCCTTAATCGTAGGTAAAAATAGTACGGGGCTGACCAGTTTTTGGATTGGTAATTGAAAAATAGTAAGCGTTTGTAAAGTCATTAAAAAATAGCCACTATTTTTAGGAATGACAGGCGATGCGGGGCGGGGCGGGTGCAAGGCGGATTTTGTTTGAACCCGCACAATTTAAACCCGCCCCACCCCCGCAGATTTTTTAAAAAGAAAAACTCTCTGTTTTGTTTTTTTTTTTTCGCCAATAGTTGCATTATATAAAGACACCACAAATATCTACATAAAATCTTAAATTTGCCTCTTAAATTTGCATAATCGAGAGACTTTCAACATAAAGGATAATTAATAGCAAATCATCTACTAATACATGATCTGGAATAAAACATTAAAACTTTATTTATATTCCTCTCCCCCTTCCTTGGACAGCTTAATCACCTGAAATTAATTAACACAATGCAACATTAGGCACTGTATATATTCTTAAACCAAGAACTACTTCACCAATTAGAAAAACAATTTAAAAAAGAGAAAAAAAGAAAAGGAAAACAACGAACTGTCAAAATGCAAAAGCTCACGGTTTATGTATGTGTCTTAGAAAACTAGTTTTTATCCCAATTCCATCCTTAATGTTCGACGAAGAAATACAATCATGAAAAATTAAATCTTCAACCCGCGACCCGCCCCGCCTCGTACCGCAATCGCAAACTCCCAAACCCGCACCGCACCCGCACCGCCCCATTGCCATCCCTAACTATTTTGCTCCAAAACGGAAAGTTTCAGCATAATATACTGGAGATTGATGCACCTGTGTATGAACTTCCAACATATTATACTGGAGTTCCAGCACACGGAAAGTTCCAGCATAATATACTGGAGATTGGAGCACCTGTGTATGAACTTCCAACATATTATGCTGGACTAATATATTGTACTGGAACTCCAGTATATTATGATGGAGTTCCAGTACATTTATACTAGAACTCCATCATAATATACTGGAGTTCCAGCATAATATACTGAAGTTCCAGCATATTATGCTGGAAGTTCATATGTAAAAAATTAAGACAAGAGTGGGTTGCTCTAGTGGTAAGCACCCTCCACTTCCAACCAAGAGGTTGTGAGTTCGAGTCACCCCAAGAGCAAAGTGGGGAGTTCTTGGAGGGAGGGAGCCGAGGGTCTATCGGAAACAACCTCTCTACCCCAGGGTAGGGGTAAGGTCTGCGTACACACTACCCTCCCCAGACCCCACTAGTGGAATTATACTGGGTTGTTGTTGTTCACATGTAAAAAATTCGAACTCCAGTGTATTATGCTGGAATATTTTCCGAATTTTGAACAATGTTTTCATTCAAATTTATCTTTACATGAAAAGTAGTTAAATTTTAATTACTTTTGAAAATGTGACTATTTTTCAGTTACCACTTGCAAATCTTACTATTTTTGAACTTCACCCTAATAGTAGTTGTGTTCCTTATTTTAGTAGCCCAACTTGCATTCGATTAAACGAAGAAAAAAGATTGAGACTATATTATTCTATCTTATCACATCTTATTGCCCGAGTAGTGACTTTGCATCTGTTCACGTTCACGATCCACTTGCATTATTGTTAATTGCTCAACTTGTATTCAATTAACCAACTCCCCCCCCCCCCCCCCCCCCCAATCACACACAAAAAAAATAGTCCATTGAAACACCTCTCTCTCTTTCACATGAGTTACAAATCGCTAGAATTTAGCATATAGCTCTTCTACTTTTTTTCCTTTCCTTTTTCAGTTCATTGGAGGAGGAAAAAAAACTCGCATGTGTTTGATGAAAAGCTGAGGTTCAGATTTACATTTATTTTAAATGGGAATTAAAAGGATAAAAGTCCCTAGATTTGAATCACAGTTGTTAAAAAAAGATACAAATTCTAGGCCTAAAAGAGAGATGTTTTTTTATTGCACTTGGTTCGAGATTCAAAGAACAAAACCTCGTTTACATTGTTAAGAAAACAAGCCTAGTTTAAATGTGTATGTGCTTCTTTTCTAATTATACTAATCATCATTTTTTTCTTGTGTGTACTATTCCAATCTAAGTATTCTATATGGGATTGATCAGAGTTGGTGGACATAAAATTTCAGAACATCCAACGATTAAAGCTCAACTCAGATTGACCACGGTTGGTGTGGACACAACATTTTAAAACGTCAACTACTATTAAGCTAAATTCAATTGTTAACAGTTCACACCAATGCCAGATAAAGTCAAACATACAACCTTATTTGTCACGAACAACTAGGTGAGTGAATAATATTCCAGAAGATTCTATTGATAATGTGTTTCTATAATACATAATTGAGTTCAGTTGCAAGAGAAAGCATCCTGGAGAGGAAGCAACATGGATCAATGATCATGAGCCTATTACTGGGATCTGTCGTCAAACTACGAAGAAAAGCTATGGAAATTGAATCAAACTATGAACAAAATGAATATCTTTTTCATCAAAAAGGAACGAAGAGGGAGAGGATTCAATTTTCTTTTATAAGTTGGCTTTTCTCTTATGTTTAGCACAAAGTACTTGGAGATCATTGGTTAACGAAAATTTAAAAGCACACAGGCTTGCTTGGTAGCTTAGGCCAATTCTTATTTCTTTTATAAGGTGGTTGAGGCCAGTTCTTGTCCAGCTTATGCACAAGTCAGAACACCAAGCAGACTTCCCATTTCAATTAGGAGTAGTATTATTGGAATTCAACTCCATTATCATATCGTGAAGAAAGAAAAGAAAATGAAGTAAAACAGAATTATCTCATAACAGAAAATCAGAAATATATTATTGGAAAGTTCCTAAACCGACATCAGTGACTTGTATATTTCGCATACGGATCTTTTTCAACATTCATTTCCCCACCCAAAAAAAAAAAAATCTTAATATCCCCATTTCAAGAGTTTTCAGAATTTTGTCTTTTTGAGCACAGAAGAGTGATGTCCTCCTGATTATTGAGTGTCTACCAAGTGAACATCCAAATGAGGCTAATATTCCTGAGGGCAAGTTCAAAATAAAAAATGGACGGGGCATGGACCACTGGGGGCTACACAAAGGAAAACCTCTTTTCTAGAAATAATGCTCTTTGGCTCAAACACAGCGTCTGACTTTGCGATTGATATAAAATACAGAGGGTTGCTCCAATGTGGACAAAAACTAAACACCTATCTCAACCACAGAGAATTTAGGCTCCTCATTTAACATTGTCATGCTTTTCGATGACTGGAAATTGTTATGCAGGTTTCACAACAGAAATAAATACATCATTGCAACCAGAGTCGGTCTGTTTTTATTAACTAACCGTTCAAGCTTTTGTGTCCACAAACTCAGGTCAATCTAATTAAAGGATTATATAGGAATAGCACAAAAAGAAGAAGACAAGGATGAGAGCATTCTCAACAACAAAAAAAGAACACAAGGATGGGACAGTGAGCACATATAGTTTGGATCTTGAAATGGGTTGATCAGTACAAAGATTCACCATTGAGATGCTACTTTGGTTGTGATTCACCTGATGCAATTGCAGGCTCATCTTTCTTTGAAGTCTCCAATGTGCCAGAAGTAACAGCCTCCAGTGTCTTATAAAACTCCTCAGGAAGGGGACCAGGACGGTGAAGGGGAATGTGCTTGGGTACTGGAGCATCATTTTCAATAACTTCACACTCATAATCATCGGGAACGCCCCAAGGTTTCCACTCTGTAAAGAAAAACCATTGATCATGGCTTTAGGTGAAATGGAAAATAAAACTGAAAATACTCTTAAGTACATATAAAAACATATCATAACTTCACCCCAAAAGAGGCTGATTCATAGGTTAAATTTCCCATTCGGAATCTTAAATCGACCTCTTCTCTAAAAGAAATCTGCCTTTGAAGTCTCCCTTAATGGATCATGAAGAAAGACCATTAAGATGTTTTTATGATCAAACATATTTTTGATTTTTATAGAAAACTCTATGCACAAAATTAGGCTCTTTACCCATTAGGCAGTAGGGGAGGGTTGGGGAAGGGGGTATGATCAAGCTTACCATACAAGACACCACTTCAACACAGAATAATGAAAGCAAAGGCGTAAGTAATGAATAATATTCTAATACCCATATAAAATGGTAGACCTTTTTAAGCATTCTGATGGACATGAATAAAAGAAAAAGTGAAAGAGAAAATAAAAATATCAGATATACATAGTACAATAAGTACACAAAATAGGACAAAACTTTCAATAAATCGGTTGCAACATGATGGACATTACAAGAGTGGGAATGTGGATAAATTCTGTAATGTAAGGCTTTAGGCTGTTTACAATTCACCATCACATCCATAAAATGACAATTCATTTTTATTTTCTAAATGCTATTTGTTTTTATCAGCGTTTCTCAGCCGAAGCAGCTAAAAGTTGCTTTAAATCCTGTATTTTTGAAAGGACGAACCACATACAAATTGTCACTTTATTCGATAAAAGATGGAATCTAGATGCATTATTACAAGTTTTATCAACTCAAATGATTAGTTAGTAGATATTCTTACTAGATTACTTCAATGTTCCAGAATAGAGCATATTTTCAACAAGGTTCAGTCCTGGGCATGCGGGGAGGGATGTTAAGCGTCCCACACTGGTTGAGGGAATAGGCTGTCCCACAACAGAGGAGGGATATTCTTGAAAAATACTCACTTCATGAGCTAAGTATTGTAATGAGTTAGGCTAAAGGTTCATTTTCTTAACAGTCTAAAAGAAGATGAATAAAATAATAAAAGAAAGTCACTTATTTGACAGGATGCAAGTAGCTCTATTTATTTGAAGCCAGACGTAAGGACCTGCAACAAAAAATTTGCCCACTAGCTTGTCAAACAAAATAAGCAAATACATAACACAGAAAGTGAAGTTCATATTCCCCACAGGTGATAGACAAATGAACACACAGAAATGAGTACACAACAACAAAGAAGAAGCCTCATAAGCTTAATATAGGTAAAGTCCAGATATTCGTCCCTTTGATGCAAATTGCTGTATACATATCACCAGCAAAGTGGTACTGATCTCATACAGAGTTGACCAACATTTACATAGTGCAAATAGCAAAAATTTTACCACATAGGTTAACAAGTTTTTTTGATAAGTCACTTGGATTAACAAGTTTAGACCCCCCAATCGAAGTATAAACAACTTTGAATTGAAACTGATCCTGATGATCAGCCTAGAAGCTTTTTTCCTGACTGCTCCATAGACTGACCAACTAAACAAAGACTTCAACAGTTGCAATGGCATGGCCCAATTATATTTTGTTGCAAACTGTTGTGAGGCTATCAAAAATTAAACATTTTTTTTCGGAAAATATTTTATTATTTTAACATTTTATAGATGCTTTTCAGACAATGTTTTTTTTTGGATCGGTAAAGTAAATAGAGCTTTATACTTTACAATGTCTTTTCAGACAATAAAAATGATATAAGTAGGAGAGAATGGCTACAAAGTCGAAGAAAGGAATGGAGTAGAGTGAGTAGACAATGTAGTTTACTTATTTAGAGCAAAGATGCTTAGGCTAATGATTCGGGTGTGGAAAAATATTTGTTCACATTTACTTCTCAAAAACCAATAGAACAAAAAAGAAAATATAAGCTAGCACCATGGAGAGAGACCTGTGTAGCTACCCTAGATGAGGCTTCATTAGTTGTAGAGATAATAGGGGCAGACTTAGATGATTATGATCACATGTAAAATAAATCTCAAAGTTAGCAACATCCAACATAAAATAATGAGGTGCAGCAATTTCAGAAAGATTTAAATATTCTGTAGCAATAAGTGTTTCTATGTAATAGATCTATGATCTATCAACCTAAAGAATGAAGGTTCTACCAATTCATACTAGGAGGGGAAGTGATCAGGCATATGAGGCATGAAAACATGATGGTTATAAGGTTTCTATGATATTATTCATATCTATCACACAGCCGATACCTAAAACCTTACTGTAAGAAGGAACTTGAGTGTAAATTGCTTGAGCAAATGTGAAAAAATGTGAAACTGTTGGTCAAACAAAACTAGTACAGATTCACTACTTAAAGACCACCAATATATGGTGCTAAAAACAACCATATGGAGAAAATAGGAGCTTCAAAGCTGCTCAATGCATGTTCAAATACTCAGTGGCCGAAAAAGAACTAACTTTTGTATGATAGGATGCAAGACATTTTACCCATCACATCCTTGGGTGCTTCTAGTGCAAATCCTTGAATATCTATCAGCCTGATATCAGGCTTTTGTAGACATTGCTGTGAAATCACGCAGGAAGATTGTAATGTAATTCACCTATAAAAAAGATGGGAGAAAAAAGAACAACCAGACATTCTTTCTCTTTTAATCGTCTTATCCTGACACTCATAACCTTATTAGGCATTCAAGTCTACGAAATGACTTTACGGCATTCCGAGCTTAAAATAAATTCCAATACAAAGCTCATATATGAGGAGAGAGAGCCTTCATATTCCTAAACGTGATCCTCAGGGAACAAACGTAACATAAGTAGGAGAAACGACCCCTCTTCGTTTTCCTTCACTACCTCAGACTTAAAGAAAATAAAGTTTCTCCTTAACAGAGTGAATTACAATTAAAGTAGCCATCTTTATAGTCCAACAACAACAACAACAACAACCCAGTATAATCCCACTAGTGGGGTCTGGGGAGGTTAGTGTGTACGCAGACCTTACCCCTACCCTGGCCCCTACCCTGGCCCCTACCCTGGGGTAGGGAGGCTGTTTCCAAGAGACCCTCGGCTCCCTCCCTCCAAGAACTCCCCACCTTGCTCTTGGGGTGACTCGAACACACAACTTCTTGGTTGGAAGTGGAGAGTGCTTACCACTAGAGCAACCCCCTTTATAGTCCAACTTCACGAAATCATTCATAATTCTTCGGCGTTCGGTGGTGGAAAGAAAGACCATTTTTTCTTGACAAAGTAAAATTTCTAATCAAGCGAAGCAAAATTTCACCTCCTGTTAGTCCACAACTGGATATGATTTATGCTAGCATTATTAATCCTAGAGAAAGTTGCCCACTTTTTATCCATAATCACTCAACGCCAGTCAAATCCAGGTTGAAACTTATTAGAAATTGGCAGATTACCATAACACTTCTCACTATCCTACATTTCTTAATCCCCATAATTATAGTACCAAACAGGTAAATCAAAATATAGATCTATATTTTCACCAACCATTCCGTATTAAAATCAAAGAGAAACGTAAAAAATAAAAAGAAAAAAAAATTCCCCGTGTTTAACAATTGCATAGAAATGAATGCACACACGCATATATATGAAGTATAAATGGGAGAAAGAAGTTTGTTATTGTACGGACCGTTCATGTGACCGATGAGCTTAAGCTCATCTTGGGCTTCCTCAATTAACTCTTCAACCTGGCCACAACCAAGCCGTTTCTCGATCATTTCCGAATCTCCTTCCTCCTGGCAGACACTGAGGCGGTGGCGGGTGAAGCTTTCGACGGCTTTCCGGTATCCCTCGTCTTCCGGAACAGCCTTGATCTCTTCTAGGGTTTTCCTGTAAAGATTAATCAGAACTTCCCTCGCATTTGGGACCACATCGAGACCTACAATCCCTGTTGTCTCCTTCACTTTCGCCATCATCATCAACGGCCTCGCTACTCTTCGGAGAAACATTTTCGTTCGCTTTCTGACTCGCTCTTCGCTCACTCTTTGACTCGGGTTTGCACCACGGGAACCCACTGTGAGACGTGAGCTCTCAAAGCTAAAAACCTTCAGCTGATTGACTGATATTGGGCCTGTTTCGCAATGATCCGAAGTAGTTGGGTTGGGCTCACCTTTCGAATAATGATGGGCCTTGACTCATTTTGGCCATGTTTTGAACCGTAAATACAACGTAGAAAACTACTTTCTCCGCTTGTTCAGTTGTGTTGTTTAGGGTTTTAACGCCGTATACCCCCTCTATAAAGTTACATTGTATACCCATAAAGAAATTACATCTCATATCTTGATAGAGAATCTTATGCGTGTAACAACCACTATTAATAAGGGGATAATATCCCTTAAATGTAGCTATAATTATTAAAACGTGTACTCAGTGAATTTTGAGATTCACATATCTCCTAATTAAACCATATTCCTATTTTCTATCAGAACTTCCTGTGATATTGTATACTCTATACTTTCAAATCTTCCCATATATTATGAACACACCACAATATTCTAATTTGGAATACAATTCAAATCGAATATATCACAATATTCTAATGACAAGTATAATATCTAAACCAAGCATATCACAATATTCTAATTTAAAATATATTATTCAAACTAAATATACCATAATATTTTAATTTGTAATATATTTTTCAAATATTATAATATTCTAATTTGGAATACAACATTCAAACTAAATATACAATAATATTCTAATTTGAAATACAGTATTCAAACCGAACACACTATAATATTCTAATTTGGAATACAATATTCAAATAATATTTTAAATTGGAATAAAATATCAAACCAAATATTTTATAATTTTTTAATTTTGAAAAATCTGGTTTGAATACTGTATTCCAAATTAGAATAGTGTGGTATATTTGATTTGAATACTATATTCAAAATTAGAATATTATCGTATGTTTAATTTGAATATTATATTCCAAATTAGAATATTGTGCTATGTTCGATTTGAATATTGTATTCTAAATTAGAATATTATAGTTGTTTGATTTGAATATTGTATTTTTCATTAGGATATTGTGATGTATTAGTTTAAATAGCATATTCTAATATTTTATTTTAGTTTAGATATTGTATCCCTAATTAGAACATTTTCATCTTATTTTGTTTTTCTTTTGATTACATAGATGAAGGAGAAGAAAAAAATTATGGAGGACTTCATAGAGAAATTACTAAGGTTTGGACTTTTTGGTAAACATGTATAATTTTAATTTCTTAAAACGTCGGATGATGGAGTGTTTTAATGGATTTATTAAGTTAGAGTGAGAGATAATTTAGTTCCTTAAAAGGTAAGATTTATTTAATGGCATATAATGATATTAAGAGTTTAAAAGTAATAAACTTTTATAAAGTAGGTATACAAGGTAAAATAAATATTTCAAAGGTATATGGAGTTAACTAGCATTTTCAGTGGGCATACCGTGTAAATTACTCTTATTTATTTTTTCTGGGAAGTTTTCAGAAAGATAAACCCTTTAGAAAACAGTTTTATATAGCTACTCAGTATTCATAACTCTAGATGACGGCTTTAGGTTGCTACGTTGCCGACATAAGTACATATTAATATGGAATAGAACCCCCTATTTATAGAAAAAAATGACTTAGCCACCAAGTAATAAACCCTAAAATCTCTCTAAAATATAGACATTCATCATAAATAAAATACTATTTATAACACCTCCCCCCTTGAATGTCTATTCAACAGATAATGTGTCTCGTTAAAACCTTAACTAAAATAAAATTCAGTAAAAAAAATTCTAGTGAAGGAAAAAGAGTACATATGTTTAGAAATACACCTTTTGGTTGCCTCGTTAAAAACCTTGTAAGAAAAACCTAATGGGACAAAACCTTGTAAGGGAAAAAGAGTACAACGCGTATTAATATGAGAGCATCAATTCACATCCTTGAGCCTTCACATTCCAATCTTGTGCATCATCTTCAAAAGATCATTGGTAGATATTTGAAAAACAAACTATATTAACTTGAATGAATATGTTGCACCTTGAAATCATCATTCTAGATAGATATGTAATGTCATCATATAATGTCGTGGAATGACTTTTTCAATATCTCCATTGAGGTAAAAATTATTGCTATCACATTATCATGCTTATAGTTATAGCAACTAGCAAGATACATATGTGCACAAATTGCATATAGAATATGGTACTTTAAAATACATACCCCCCAAATTATGAAAAGCTCTCCGTACAAATAACGTTTATTTCCCTCAACGGTAACAAAATTTCCCCTCTCTAGGAAAGTGGTGCTCACGCACCGTCTAATGGGCACGTCGACAGGCACCCAATCGGCGTGTCACATGGTGCTCCCTGCCCCTACTACGATGGCGACTAACACTGAGAAAGAAATTTCCCAGAAAGTCGATTATGCAACTGCAGTAGCAGCTCTCGCAAAATCCAAAGGTAAAAGATTGGGGGATCCGAATGTCAAGGCAAGGATCACTACCTACAACGGAATGCCTGTTATCATCTTTAAATCTATTGATTACTATGGTGTGATGGATAGGGAATGCAAATTCACTGTCATTGGCAAGTTCTTAAGGAATCGCCTAAATATCGAGCGTATTAGGTCTGTTTTTGCAGAGAAAAATCTCACTTAAAGGAGAGGTCAGAATTGGGGCCTATGACTTTCGTATTGTCTTCATCGATTTTACTAACGGTAAGGATTGAAAAACTGTATGGTACAAACGATCTATTGAAATTGACGGAATGGTCATGTGGTTACAAAAATGGTCACCAGATTTTAGACCGGAGGAGGATTCCCCAATAGTACCAATTTGGGTACTGCTGTTGGGACTTCCATTTCATTGCCATACATGGTATTATGTAAAGCAGATTTTGAGCCCAGTTGGTGAACCTCTATCCATGAATTTAGCCACGAATTATGAAACTAGGCCAGATATATCCAAGGTCAGGGTGGAGGTGGATCTAACAAAGCCGCTTCTACAATCTGTGTGGGTTGGTCAGGAGGACGAATCCAATCCTCTAAAGGGAATCACTCAGAAATTGGAATATGAGGGAGTACCAAAATACTGTAAACATTGTTGGATTTTATGCCACTCAATTGTTCAATGCAGAATTCTAGAGAAGGAAAGGCAAAAGGAAAAGGAAGCCAAAAACAAGGAATCAGAAGAGAAGAATGCCAACAGTGAAAAAAACCAAGAAGATGTTGGGAATCAAAAAGAGTTTGAAGCTAGTAAAACTAATGGGAATCAGGATAAACAGGCGGGTCAACAAAAAAAGGGAATAGAGGAAGCTGGTACATCTAATAAGGGAATTAAACTTGGGCAGAACATCAAGAAAGCGAATAATAAGAATCAATGGCAAGTCCCCAACACCAAGAGAAACATGCAAAAGAGAAAGGAAGAGGAGAGAGCCAAGGAGCATGATGACAAGAAGAAGAACTCTAATCAAGGAAAAAACAAGAAGATGAATTAATCAGTAAAGGGAGAATAATCAACAAAAAGAATAAGCAAAAGAAGAGGAAAAAAATGCCGCAAAAAAAAGCATAATTCTATTCAAACCTGCTGCTGTACAAAGAAAGAGTAAGAAGAAGGATAAAATGAGCAAGCTAAGCAAAATACAAACCCTGCCAAATACAGTAGTTGAAGATATGCTTAAAGAGTTTACTAAGTCTAATTATGATGAACACGGAAAGGAAGATCAATGCAAGCAGAATGGTTCTACAGGGGCACTAGCCAATGCCAGAGTGACAGTGACAGAAGAGAATAGCTTGACCAATATTGCAAGGGAAGGTCATAGAAGGCATCCTAACAAGGCAATTCCCAAACTTACTTCACAAGACGTGGCGAAGAGCAACAATGGGGGTAATATCAGACGTGATCCTATAGAAAATGAAAAAAAAAGTTTAGCTCTGATCAAGCTCTCCTGGAGAGTACACAAGATGAAATGTAATGACATAAGAGAACAATGTGAAGAGGATATATGTGAGACAGGGAAGAGGGAACATATATGTCAACATTTTCAAACAAGTAGCATTGACATATAGCTTAAAAAAGCACCACCAATCCAAATGGTTGTGGACTTATGCTGCAACAATACTTCTAATTGCGACAGGCAGAGAACTTCAGAGGAAGGAGTAAACGTACAACATCTAGATGAACCATCTACAGAACCAAAAAAAGATAAGGAAAGAGGAAATTCAGGAAACTCAAGGAATATTCAAAATGACGATGACGCAGATAATGGAAATTGGTCATCTAATGGCAGAGGAAGAAGCAGACAAAGAGGAAGAGGAAAGAGAGTCATAGAAAAAATAAGGGCCTCAAACCTCTAGTTTTCCATGATTAGTGCAATATTCTGGAATATTAGAGGGGTAAGGTTCAAAAAGACTATTCACATATTAAAAAATATTGATCAACATCAATAATAATGACTTTATTGCTATCTTCGAACCTTTCATTGATAGTGGAAAGATTGAGGGCTATAAAAACTTCTCGGGTTTTCAACACTGCCTGGCGAATGCCAATGGCCAAATCTGGTGCTTCTGGAATTGTCAGGCTGAGGTAGCTGCCAATGAAGAACAACAAGTCGCCTTGCACATTAAAGGCAAGGATATGAGTGATATACACGTCACTACAGTATATGCCAAGTGTACTTCCACAGAGAGAAAGGATCTTTGGGCTGAACTTGAAGACATTAATAATGACATTGCTGGCCCATGGTGCATTGGATGAGATTTTAATGTGATCATGGACACAGAAGAGAAATTTGGGGGGAGGAGGGGGGGGGTGGTCAGGCCTCATCGAGCTCATAGAAGCTTTGATTTGGAGTACACAGGTTATAGGTAATGCTATGTGGAGATTGAAATTCAAATTACAGGCCCTTAGTAAAAGGCTAGACCAATGGTCTAGAGAAAGCCTAGGAGACATCTACGACCAGTTCAACAATTGGGAAGCAAAAGTGCAACAACTTGAAGAACTTGACCTTCATATGAACACTGAAGACAGCAAAGAGGAATTAAACAAAGCTCATGCGGAGTATGTTAAATGGCTTGGAGTACAAGAAAGTATATTAAGGCAAAAATCACAAATAAAATGGTTTCAGGAAGGCGACTACAACACTAGCTATTTTCACGGTGTGCTTAGAGATAAAAGAAGATTGTACCTGCATAGAATTAAAAATCACAGGAACATGTGGGTCAAAGGAAACGACAAAATTGCGAAGGCTGCTATAAAATATTTTGAAAGTCTGTTCAACATGGAGGATCCAGTCATGAACTATCAACTCCTTGAATGCATTCCTACTTGTGTTTCCACATAGGAGAATGAATCCCTTATTGCTATCCCATAAATGAGTGAAGTCAAAGATGTTGTGTTCAGTATAAATGCCAGTAGTGCAGCGGGTCCGGATGGCTTCAATGATGTTTTCTTTCAAAGCTGCTGGGAGATAATCAAAGATGACATCATAGCCTTTGTACATGAAGTTTTTAACAACAAAAATCTCACTAAGTTCTATTCTCACTCATGCTTGATTCTTATACCAAAAATGGAGTCACCAACTTGTTTCTCTGAACTTAGGCCCATAAGTCTGACTAACTTCACAACCAAGATAATTTCTAAGATTCTGGCAGGAAGACTAAATATTTTTCTCCCAACGATTATATCAAACAATCAGAGTGATTTTGTGAAGGGCAGACTCATAACAGAGAACGTCATACTTGATCAAGAAATAATACAAGGTATTGGCAAGGAGAATAGAGGGGGTAATTTTATCATGAAGCTAGACATGGCCAAGGCTTACGACAGATTATCATGGTCGTTCTTAGCCTCAGTGCTGAGAAGGTTTAGTTTTGCAGAACAATGGATTGATATTATATGGAGATTGATATCAGATGTTTGATATTCTATAGTGATCAACAGAACCAGGAAGGGCTTTTTTACTTCTTCACAAGGCCTTAAACAAGGAGACCCTTTGTTTCTATCCTTGTTCATCATTGCGACATAAGTTCTATCTAGGTCTCTCAATAGGCTACACTCCAATCCTGATTTCACCCCTTTCTACATGAACCAAAGGGGCCTCAAAGTCAATCACCTTGCCTACGCGGATGATATAGTAATCTTCAATGGGGGTAATAATAAGTCTATAAGATTGATCATGAAGCAAATTAGCAAGTATGAGAAAGCTTCTGGGCAAAAAGTCAGCAAAAAAAAACTTCTTTCTCACTGACCCTAAAGCAAGAGCCCACAGAATCAATAGAATGAGGGAAACTACCGGTTTCATGAACAAAAACTTCCCTTTCAATTATCTTGGATGCCCATTATATGTGGGTAGAAAGAAACTTTCCTACTTCGATACTATGGTCGATAAAATTACTAAGAGGTTGAATGGGTGGCAAGGCAGGCTTTTGACTTGTAGGGGACGTATGGTCCTCATAAAAAGTGTTCTTCAATCCCTCCCGATCTATACTCTATCTTCTATGAGCCCCCCAAAGGGCACCTTAAAATTGATTGGAAAATATTTTGCTAAATTCTTCTAGGGTTCTACAAGGGATAAGAGAAATTTCCATTGGAGGTCCTGGAGGAATCTTTACTTCCCTAAGGATGAGGGAGGAGTTGGTGTTAGGTCCATAGAAGACATCAGCAATACTATCGCCATGAAAAGATGGTGAAGATTTAGAACTGTTGATTCCATATGGGCATCTTACCTTAGAGCTAAATATTGCATCAGATCACATCCCGTGGCTAAAAAATGGACATCGGGTAACTCGCATGCCCGGAAATATATGACCCAAATAAGGAGCAAAATGGAGAGTTGTATATACTAGAAAGTTAACAAAGGCACTTGTAACTTTTGGTGGGATAACTGGTCGGGAAAGGGTGCTTTAGCAGACTTATTTCCCCATAGGAGAAAGAGCAAGACCACCACTGTGAGGGAATTCATTACAGAGGAAGGCTGGGATATGACGAAGTTGACTAATACACTTGATGGCCACACAACTCTACAAATCAGAGACATTGCTCTAGGAGACACTAACAAGGAAGATTATTCCATTTGAGAGGCTGGTTCAAATGTCCACTACACTAACAAGAGTGCTTGGCTGATGATCAGGAACAAGAAGAGAAGAATGACACCTTAAACAAGATGTAGCTCAATTGCATACCTTTCAAAATCTCTTTCCTTGCTTGGAGATTTTACCTTGGTAAGCTTCCTTTTGATGAAATTATTGCTAAATTTGGTAATCACATTATTTCTAGATGCAGGTGTTGTGAGAGTCCTAAAGAGGACACCATTCAACATGTCTTCATTTGAGGGGGACGCAGCCAAACATCTATGGAATAGCTTTGGAGCTCCTATGGGCATCAAACATGAAACCTGGCTAGTTAGAAAAGTTCTCAAAAATTGGTGGGACAAGAAGCCTAAGAACAATATTCACAAGTTCATTCTTCGAGCAACACCATTAGCTATTAGCTGGGAAATATGGAAAAATTAGACAACATGTCGATATAGTGAGCAAAAGCTGGGAAAATGGAGCATCAAGTAATATGGACTAACCAAGAAGCTCTGAGTATGACCTTCCCTAAATGCAAAGTTACATGTCCACGGCCTATGTTTTGTGAAAAAGTAGAGCATCTGAACCCAACTCCAATAGTGCATCAAGTAACCTGGCAAAAACCCCCCATTGGGAGGATTAAAGTAAATACCGATGGAAGCTTTCTAAAAGATACGGGAAGAGCTGGAATATGAGGCACAGTAAGAAATGACCAAGGTGATCTGATAATGGCCTTCTCTTTTCCAGCCCAAAGCAACACCAACAATAGCACTGAAGCAATGGCTGCTAAAGTAGGACTCCAATGGTGTATACAGCAGGGGTATAATGACTTATATCTGGAGATTGACTCTCAGATAGTAGCTAATATGCTCATTGCTAGGAACACCGACAACCTTCATCTTAAAGGTCTGATTGAAGACATTACTACGCTCATGAACCATGTCGAAGTTAACATTGCGCACTGCTTCAAAGAAGCGAACCAAGTGGCTGATATGTTGGCAAAAAATACAGCAAAAAGCGGGAACAATGGCTTTTACTACACCTTCCAGCAGCTCCCAGGAAATGTAAAAGGACCTTTCTAGCTGGATAAATGGCAACTACCTAGTTTTAGAATTAAGTATGACAAAGCAAATTTTTGTGAGTTGATGTATATTCTTTTGTAGATATGAGAGGCAGGATATATATTTCATTGCCTTGCCTTTCATATCATCATCTCAGGAGGTAAGGACAATGTCCCCCTCTATTGTACGTAATCTTTTTTTTCATGGGAATAGACATGGTAGGGGTCTCGTCAAACCCCCCAACACCTAAGGTAATGAGAACCTGATGATTGGCTTTAATAAAAAAAAATGATACTTTAGGACCAAGAATTGTATATGCTTTAAGCGATTTAAATCCTTCAGGGATTGTCATATAAGTTAAGTCATATAAGCCAAATAAATAGACTTTAGATGTATATCAAGTTTTTATGTCATGCTAGACATATAAGATAGATAAAAGTGATTGCACACACCATTGACTTTATACTTTCAAGTGTTTGAACTACAGGTTCAAAACTACATGTCTTTTATATGAAACCAATTCTACTTGAATTGTTTCTCCAGAGTTAAGATCCTCATATATATTTAGCATTAGACGATCAATTTATATTGGTTCCAACCTCCTTTTATTTTCTTCAAAAAGACATAACATAGAGATCTATTCATTTATATTTTCAGGTACCTGAACCTCTCTTGAGATTTTATGAAGTGTTATGTCATGTGATCTCCTAGATCACTTGCCTCCTCATTATGATTATTTTGATCACTTGCTCATCTTTTTTATCAAAATTTTTATTTGAAACCGATTTGTCTATATGCTTTAAGCGTATCATAGGAGCATTTGTAGCGAGAATATTCTGGACTTATTCTTCTAGGACATATTTTAATAGGAGCATTTATAGCAAGAATATAGTTACTTTCTTTGGTTCAGCAAATACGTCCGGCATGCTTTGCAATATATTGCAGATGAATTATCTTTTTATAAACTTCAAGTTCATATTATCTTTGAGGATCTAGAGATACAAATGATAATTCATTCCAAGTAACTTTTTCTCAACTGTCTATCATGTCTCCCCCTCATGTTAGAAAAATTAACTTACTTCCTCAACTTTAGAAACCCACTTTTGTACATTATGGTGTTAATCAAAATATACACCACATATCAATAATAATAAGATCGAATTATTTAGTTCCTGACCCTGAACCACTTGTGAGGGAAGAATGTAATATACTTTCGTATATAACGTATATCAAACTGATATAGATAACTTTATTCTCATAAGAAATAGTTTAGATATTAAGTGGAGGCACTCAATAAATTATTTTGCTAAACTAACTGTGATGTAAACCAACTTATCAAGATGAACTACCTTGAATAGAAAATCTGGAAATTATGCTCTAAATTAAATTTTTGAGCAAGTTACCTCACAAATACAAGGTTGCGGGTTAATAATAATCGCACATGTAACCATCTCATAGATGCATCTTATGTGATATACATGGCAGGTGAATGAGCCCATATTCACCTTTGATATTTCTAGCATTTATGGAACCAATCTTAGTTGGTCTATTAATTAATGAGAACAAGCAACATAAAAGAATTTGTAAAGAACTTTCTAGTTCTTTAATATTTACCCATGTGAATTCTCTTTTATTTTTGCACATCATACTTAAATTGATATGGTTAAACTAGTTATGCCAACTGGATAAATTATCAATATTGATAAACTTTAGGTTTATACCATGACGTGTGCAATTATCAATGAACTTCAAGTTTATTATGATATAGATTTTTATATCAATAAACTTCTACTTTATTGTTGCATACTTTTATTTGGGTAGTAGAAACTAAAGAATAAAGCAGGTAGCTTTTCACATACATATTATCCCGCTACAAGTTGTAGAAATAGAGGATATTAAATCTTTCCTTTATTTATAGGCTCAATATAACCAACCGCTTTCGCGAATACTTTAGAAACTTAATAAGTTTTTTTGAGATTTACCACAGCATAATACCTTATTGATAATCAATTGTATTCCTCCAAAATAGTAATAATTGGCTCTTCTAGAGCTCACAATTAATTTTGTACTACTATATATTCATCAATATCCATATAGTGAATATCTCTCTTGAAGAAAAAGTTATACCATTATGGTCATGGTCAAAATTATATGCAAGATCTGTTTCTTGCATCACAGTTGTCCTTTAATAATCACGTTGCCAAACTATTTAGGAGTAAAATAGGTACGTGACCGGTGATCATTCATGCCATAATAGTGATATTATTTTCTTATTTCCTCTCAAACCTCCTTCTAGAAGTGAGTGTGGTATATTCACCACCACTAACACATTTTATTCTTTCAAGAATGAATATGTATTCATAAACACATGTTGTCACATTCAGACCATGAACATACCATAATCATCTATATGTGCTTTACGAAATCTGATATCAAATCGATGATAAATATTACTTTCATAGAGTGAAGGATTATTTTTAGAATCCTTATTATTCTCATTATCATAATGATGACGATTATAATTTCGTCTATTGTCACGTCCACATCCATTGATACCTTCAGGGTAATAGTTTTGTCTTCTTTCAGACTTATTACATATTGCTACCACATTCTCTTAAGGGAACACGAATGAAGCAAATTCAATAGGATGGGTTTCGACTTCTTGTGCTCATAATCATACATGAATTTGATCATGGCAAGACATAGACCACTTCGGGTGGTTATAATTTCTTACAAACTCCATTAGAGTTATAATTAAAATTTATTATCTTAGCTTGTATTTCAAATCAAATTATATAATGTCAAGAATTTAAAAGAAAAAAATAAGGTAAAATACTTACCTTAAATCCATAATTTATTCCTGAAAAAAGTTTATGGATCAATTGACAATCATTATGCTCAATATTATGTACAAGTTGAGCACCATGCACGTACCCCAAAACCTGATGACCAAAGCAGATGCCTAGTATAGGAATATCAATACATTCACGTAAAAGCCTCACACAAATTCCTATATCTTCCTTGCATGGGTAATTTAATTTCTCAAACATTAGGCAACTAATTAATAGTATATCTACAAATTAAAACAATCATCTCTACTCAATTGGTTAGAGTCTCTGCTGATAACATGTTATAAAGTAATAAAAGAAGAAGAAGAATATTGCAGAGAAAAATAGAGAGACAAAATTCTTATTGATTTGGGATCAATTCAAAAAATTCTTCAATGTCATTTGAACATGTTGACCTAAAACAGTTTTTAAACCCCTTTGCCACTATATTTATATTTTTGAGAAATATATATTTTAGCCCTTCTTAAAAATAATAGCCGATAATACACACACACATACATATATAGTATACGTATTTCATATATTTTTGGCTAGCAAATACAATTAATTTTGGCTGAACGTTCAATTTTATATTTTACCTTATTTTTCCTCTATCAGGGAATTTCAACAATTTATATATAATTAAAAAAAAACTTGTTTTCTCTAATTACACATTTACATTTTTCAACGAAATTGAATCCCCCTTACTCCAACTTAGCGTGCCCCTGTCTTAAGCCGGTCGAATTTTCAACGGGAAAATAGTTACAACATATAGGGTGTGTTTGGTGAAGGAAAATGTTTTTCCTGCAAAATATTTTCTTGGAAAATAAGAGATCTTTTAGGTAGCAAAAAATATTTTTTGAAAAATATATAATTTAGCAAATATTATGGAAGACGAAATGGTTAAGTGCCGAGGAGGTGTGTTTGTAATAACTCTATTATAAAGCTAACCACTTGACTAACTCTAGTCAACACAACCACACAGTTTATGGTTTACAAAGTGTCCTACGAGATGCTTCTAGTTAAGCTGAGTAGGAGTTACAAATGAATAACATAAACAAAGACACAACAATACTAAGGGCACACGATGTAATCAATGATGGGATCAAGTCAGTCGTTACGTTATTGTTTTGTTCTTCAATGCCATTGGGTGAATGAAGGCGGCTGCACACTTGAGAGTAAATGATATTTAGGTTTTACAAGTGTGTATAATCCCTTGCCTCATGTTGGTAATATATAAGTGAGGTCATCAAAGATGATGCAAGGGAGTGTCCGGTACACAACATGCTTCAACAGTACTGTCGTACTGTTGCGTGTACAATGCAGCAACTTTAACAGCTGTAAGAGTTGACTTGTACTGTGACCGGAGGAACTGATATCTATCTATTCGCTCTACTGTTCCCCTAACTGATTTTATTGAAACTTGTGCCAGACATTTGACTTGTTGTTCTAAACACGGAGAAGCTAGTTATACGAGGTTCCCTATTTGGTTCTCATATAAAGTTTGTTAAATCATCAAAACGAAAGATACATAACTTATCAAATATTGATCTCCAAATGCATGTGAAGTTGTGCTCGAGTGTCATTTTTAAACATGTAAAAGATTACTCGAGTCAAAGGCGACGCTGAGATTTAAAATTTATGGATTTTCAGTTTTAGTACTTTTAAGTTACTGGGTTCTAAATTAAAAATTTGTATATATTAAATAAAATTTTGAAGACAAATATAGAGTTGCACCGAAGTTACTGGGTTCGGCCGAACCCGCACCTTGGTCTCTAGCTCCGCCCCTGACTTCGAGTACCACGATGCATGTTGTGTACGTACTTGAATATTAATTAGTTTTGTTTCATTCTCATTAATTGTGACCAAGAAGAACTTGTAAGTACTTTCATTAGCAAAAACCTAAAGATAGATTGAAGTGATTAATAAAAACGCTAAGCTAAGTTAGAAACTATGTATCATCTTTTCATTAGGAAGTGACCTTGTGAATCAAGCTATTTATTTATGCAATAATGATGGTATTACGTATGAGTAATAGCTGGCGAATTAATAAAACGAAGAACAAGATCAATCAAGATCCTTTTGTAGTTAGAATGGTATAGATAAACCATACTTAATTAAATTGTATTGTGATTGTGAAGGAGCTAGTCTATAACAGTTGTAGGAAATTGATGAGTTAGCGAATTCGACTAAATGTGAAAAAAACTGCAAACTTCCAGAAAAATGACACGTATAATTATTTATTATCAGTAAACTATATATATACTGATAGTTGCTCGAGAGGCAATCCTGGAGTCAGTGGAGGTGGTGGATCATTAGGGGTCATACAGTAAGCTAGAGGACTGTACCTACTGGACAAAGGACAAGTTTCAAACTTCAGAATTAGAAAGTCCAAGAATATGTTTTGTACATTATGTTATGGATAAACTAACAATGAGCATAATGTTTAATTTTTGTCTTGGTTACTCAAATTGTAAAGAGAGGAGTCCTCTCTATTCATATATGAAAATGACATTGTCTATCGGTTATCACAATTTAGAGCAATTGCACTCATACTTTTCAGAATTGAAAATGTTCAATTCATCTCTTGTTTTTATGAATGTTAGGTTTTATGTCCCCTCCCGCATGTATTCTCATTTTGGATTTTAATATACAAGGTAGGGGTTCAAGCCAAACCTCATGCCACATCAAGGCGGATTTAAATTGAATAAATAAATAAATAAATTAACAAAGTAAAGTAAAGGCCTAATTAGACTTGACAAAATGCAATATTCCATGATTTTGATATATCTAATAGTCTTTGGGCAAAATGAAGATACACTTCAACATGAGTTTGCCCATCTGAATATTGAGGAAAGTTCAATATACAAGTATTTTACATACTGATATCCCGCCACATTGAAGGTGAATTCAATTTCATAAAATAAAGACAAAGAATTAGATACTGATTTTAAGAAATTGTTAAGCTTTAATATTTCAAACTGGAGTATTCTGTATTATCATGTGGTTAGCCTCTAGTACATACACTTCCTTAAGTTTTAAATCCATTTTCAAGAAAGGTTTTTAAAAAAAACATTAGAGACAGAATAGTGCAAACAGTGAAATTTAGCTTAGGGTTGATGAATATTCAACCAAAATCCTAATTAACGAATGAGCGAAGCAATTGAACCCTAATATAAATTAATTTGGAAAGTCTTCACAATAAATATGGAATATGAATATTTTCAACCTTGATCAGCACGATTTATTGAATTCTAGGGATTACATATGAAATTAAAGGTTATATTTCTTTATTTCTTTGTGTTCTTTTCTAGGATACGCTCTCTAATATTTGGTTTTAGGAGACTGATCGTGCACTCAACAGGCTAAAGAGTTGGCTTAGTACAAAATATAGATGGAATTGCTCAATTCTTTGGAGCAAAGTTGGAAATTATATTGGGATAGAATTTGACACGCAACTTGAAGGAATGAGTTGAGACAAAAAGTTCAGAATGATAAAAAGAAAGTAGAAAGACCAAATATACCCTTGTACTGTCAGAAAATATTTAAATTTATCCTTTCATTATACTTTGAGTCCAAATATATCCTTGTCATTATACTATTGGTTCAAATATACCCCTTTTATGTTAAGTTTGTTCAGAGTGAGCATCAAATCCTACGTGGTACTGACATTTGATGAGGTGGATGCCACACGGCTTGCCACCTCATCGCCCCTAACCCATTTTACACCTCCCTTCTATTTTTTTTCACCACTAATTTCTTTTCCCCTCCGCTACTATTGCTACCATAAAAAATATTGTATTTCAAATTTTAGTCTTTTATATATGGATTAGGGGCGTTGAGGTGACATGTCATATGACATCCACCTCATCAAATGCCAGTACCATATAGGATTGGATGTCCACGAGGAGTATATTTGAACCAATAATATTACGGCAGAGTATATTTGGACACAAAGTATAACGAAAATTATTTTTTCTCAAAGTACAAGGGTATATTTGGCCCTTTGCCGTAAAAAGAAAATTTTTATGAAGATAGGCTTACGAAAATTTGGTTATGGTATCATGTGAAAGATATTTGAATATTTAACTAATAAAAATCTTATACAACCAGTGAAATAGCACACATTACTATCATAAACCTTTTCCAAAACGGTTACGAACAATTAAGATTTAAGATAGAATTAAATGTCAGAATTAGTGTATAAACAATTGATGCTCCCTATGACAAGAGGTGGTCATAATTTTATTGATCATCTTGTACATGCTAGTTAGCTGTGTTCATGTTTAGTTAGTTGATATACTTATGTTTATCGAATATATGTCGTGGTTTGGTTTACTTGGGGCATGTATTGAACAGGGTTATTAATGTTTTCCATGTGAATTGGTGATTAAGGATGCAGCAAAATGAGAAGCAGTACTTTAAAACACAGAAAATGGATCGGATAAGGTAGAAAATGTGACAAATGTGAGAGGAACAGCTAGTAGATGCACATAGCAATAATCTTATTTGGTATTTAAACTTCAGAATCTAATCAATGCATTTTCGGAAAGACAAAGAGAGAAAAGAGGATAGATGCTAGATAGATTTGCGAAGTGGAAAAAACATTAGAGGTATAGAATCCTAGCTAGTCATACCAAAATAACGTCATGACCTGTTGCTTTGCCCCCAAAGTTACAAGCATTATTTTTTCAACTATGACTTTCCAGGTGCTTTACCCTTCTGTCACTAGTAATACTAGTTACAACACAATGCTGACAAAGGAATGACTGAGCAAGCTACAGATGCCAATAGAGAGTAACCAATGCTGTCTATGTGATGATGCTAGGGAATGAACTCTGATTCATCTATTGGCCGATCAATATAGCATGTATGAGCAGTGAAGAAGTATAGAGCACTTTGGTTGGTTGTTGACCAAGGAAAAGTATGGAAGAAAGATGCACAAACTAAAAAGGCTAAAGAAAAGGACACTCCACTATTCTGAAAAAGACCGCTATGCACCTTGACGTTTGATTTTTCGTTCTTTCTGCTGCAACTGCTGTTTAGCTATATTCGTCTCCGTTTCTTAGTCCCCATCAGGAAATTGAATATAGATGGATAACAGGTTTAGATGGGAAAATGGAAAATTAGGAGTGGCAAACGGAGGGGTCGGGCCGGATATGGTTTGGGTCGAAAACGAGTAATAAAAAAACTGATAAATTATCCGACCCGACCCATATTTAATACGGATAAAAACGGGTTAAAACCGGCGGATAATATGGGTAATTATATTATCCATGACTTCTTGAATATGATCACTTTTGGAAAAATTTATATTCTCCCAAATTTGAGGAACCCCAATTAAAGGTTTTACAAATATAGCTAACAAGGAGGATAATCTTTGGGTGAAATATGTCAACCACTTATACATAAAAAGCCAACCATGGTGGCAATACTCCCCACCGACTGATAGTTGCTGGTACTGAAAGAAAATTTGTTCTGTCAACGACAAATTTGCTGATGATTTTGTTAATAATGGATGGCTAACACAAGGGGGCAAATACTCTGTGAGAAGTGGATACCAATGGTGCAAAGGAGAAGCAGAGGAATAACCATGGTATCGAGGAGTATGGAGTCGGATGAATGTGCCTAAACATAGCTTCACTAGCTGGCTTGCCATGCATAGGAAGCTACTTACGAAGGAAAGACTGCTAAGATTAAAAATAAGCCCAGACAATTGGTGTGTGATATGCGGAAGTCAAGCAGAAATAGTGGAACACTTATTCTTTGAATCCAAACTCTTAGAGAAATGCCTACAAATGATGCTGGAGTGGATGCAAAAAGGGACAACAAAACACGATCTAAAGGGGATATGAAAACGATCAATAAGAGGTATCAATAGGAAGAAATGTAGGGAGTTCATTACAGCAGTGATTACAGCGCTAATATACAAGATATGGTGGGCAAGAAATGAAGCATTATGGAATCAAAGAGTGCCTACACCGAGAAGCATATGTGCACAGATACAACATGAATGTAAGGCTAAAGTAGTGCATTTACTAAAGAAGAAATGTAGTAGGAGGGAAAGGAAATGGATAGATCAATTGTATAGGAAACAATGATAGAAGAACTAAAGGAAATAGACATAGAAAGATAGAAAGAGAGGTGGAGAAGTCAGGGGCACTGGTATGCCGAGGCAAGACATTGTAAAGTTGTTTTTTTAATTGAAAATAAAAGCTTTCTATTTTACTAAAAAAAAATATAAAAGTTAAACTTATTGGTTACCTATTTTCTAAATGAATAATATGGTCCTTATTTATATTTGATCCGTTTTTAAAAAGCTCATTATCCAACCTATTTTTTAGTGGATAATATGAGTGATTAAATATTTTCTTTTAACCATTTTGTCATCGGAAAACTGGTCCGGCAGAAGCATACAGAAAAAGGGGTTCAGCTAATGCCTGTGGTGGATCAAAGGAAGACATTAGATTCAATTCACGAAGGAAGTGATAACTGCAATATGGGGGCACTAATATACCACCCATGGAAAGCAAGGAATTTGAAGCAATTTAAGGGAGAAACTGTAAATAAAGAGTTAGTCGTAGCACAGATTCAACAGGAAATTAATAAAGGGAAGGATAGATCACTTGAAATGTTCAAAGAAAGCTCGTAAGAGTAGTTTTCTGATTCAGAAATTTTGTAACTAGTATGATCTGTTGGAGGCTTGAAAAATGCTAACACCCTTCGTAGAAGGCGGTTACATGCATGTTCTAAGTGCTCTTTAGGTATATTATTTTTGGTTGTCAATGGTAATACATTCACAGTTTATTACCCTTCTACTTTTCGTCTTAGAGCTTGGAATTCTACTTGTTTCCATATTATGATGATGTGACACTAGAAATGAACTATCCAATCTGGATAACAGCGAAAGAGAAATGTTAACTTAGACAACACTGGAGTTACGTTTTAGAACCTCAAATAGATAATGCTGAGATGGAGATGCATTCCCAAATCTCTTATATTGGCCAAATAATTAAACACACTGTCGATGTCGAGATTGAACCTCTCTGTCCAAGCAATAATAATAGGCCGTTGATGCGAGCTTAGCTTCTTGTGGAATTGTTTCGGTGAGAAAGAAGGTGGTGGTTAAAGGCTGTCAAGTCATTCTCCAAAGTTACAAACAATCCTTTTTTTTTTTTTTTTAATTAAAGCATGAAGGAGGAGGACATAAAACCTAACCTCCTCAGAATATGAATAAGAGTTGGATATGCCCAACTCTTTACAGTAAGCTTGCAAAAAATCAATGCTATAAAATGTAAAACAAGGTGGAGAGTATACAATAATTAAACAGCAAAAAAGCTCTCTCCATAAAGCATGTTAATGCAACACCTAGGACAAAAATCAACAACATAGTTAACTTAGTAATGTAAGTTAACCTCTCCGCGACCCTATTAGCAATGTAAGTTACATACAATCTTACTAACTGATCCGGGCATCACTAAATGAACTTTCTGATGGTATCAATTTAGTGAGAAATTTTTTAGGAAACTTAAACCTAGCTAGCTAATAAAAACCTCCCCCATTAATCGCCAAGCTTTATTGTGTATGTTTCATCCTTCTATATTGGCTTTAACATGACAAAACCAAACTCCTCCTCATTAATTAGGAAATCTCTTCACTGCAAAAGATTTAGGAAAATGAAGTTTAAATATTGGAATAATATATAGAGGGCATTTATGAACTTAATTATAAGTTGAATGTTCGCACTTAATTTGAACATAAATTAAAATCGTCGTATTCCTTATCTAACTGTTAATTATAATTAAATACGTAAATATGGCATTGGATTAACTAGGGATGTGTGGGAAAACCAAATCTGCAGTAGTTATGTAGACTCTCTGTGTTATAGACTAAACATTGTCGTAATGAAATTTTATGCTGAAATTATTTTTCCTCATGCGTCCTAAAAAATGACCCCTAGAACAAGTACTAAAATCCTAGCGACATCAAAGACACAAGGAGATCCATCGAATCTAATAAACTTAGAATTTGAGAAGTGAATATCTCAAAGGTAGATGAAAGCGTATAAGCATAAAACTATTCTCTGGTGGCAGACGAAAAGTAAGAAGAAGAAAAAAATGATAATTGGAGATATTTATAAAACATCTAACTATATCTTATATATTTATATTGTAAAATTTGCTTATATTATCAATATAATTTAATACAAGGTTATAGCAGCCTATTACTCTCTTTCTCAAGTTCATAATTCATAGGAACGTATAGTTGATTCTTATAAAGTTTACCTTCTATATAGTATATTTATAAACAGTTAAAAGAATTTTTATACTTAAAAACCAAACACTGTTTATAATATATATATAGAAGATGAACGCATTTAGCCATTACAAAACCTCAGATTGCTTGAAAGTTAAAATAATGGTTTCATTCATGAGATCTATATGAATTTCGTCCCCCTTCACTACTATTAATTTGTTTAGTACACAGTAGTATACAATCCTGCCAAAACGTAATCAAGAAAGTTCTTGAGGTCAATGACATCGTTACCACCTACCACAGACGTTATAATTTTCAAAAGAAAAGGAGTAGAAAACAAAAACAAAAGAAAGCCAAAATCTATAGCATAAATTACGTTGCAAAGCTTGAGGAATTAAATAAATCATTAAAAATTATGTAAGCTTCTTAAATCAAAAAAAATAAAATAAAAATAAAGGAAAAGAAGGATTTGTGTGTATGTTTCAAATCAATAAATGCATTCACATGTATCTTTCACATAAATTTTATCACTTAATTATAATTAATTAATTTACAATTTTTTTTTATCTCAATATAATACTTAACCACGATAAAGATAATTTAGTTTGATATATATATATATGAAGTGCGAGATTTTTTTCTTAAAGATACAACTGGTATTTCAAGATAATAGAACAACAACTTACAGCTGGGACCAGATTAGACTTGTCATTGGAGAACAACAGAATAACGAAACTGAAAATGGTCCATATCTAGCTAGACTAGAAACCATAGTCTACGATGTACATAGTTAAACTGCAAACTACAAACCCGAAATTCCTGCGCGCACTAAATTTAAAATAGAAGCCTATAACAACATGATTATAAAAGAAAAAGGTGATAGATAGAGTTGGTGGAGGGGGAAAAGATAATATGCATATGCTTAATTCCCTCTGTCCCTTTCATGCCATTAGGTGGACAAAACATTTAAAAAAAGGACGATTTAGAGAATTCGTCTGCGGTAGTAATTCCTTTGAGTTCTTCAAAGCTTTTGATAATATCTTCAGTCATAAAATTGTTAGGAATCAGAATAACTTTCTCCTCCTCTTCATTGCCTGCTTTCTTCTCCTCTACCACCATTTCGTTCTTGTTTGGGGTTGCGCTCTCGATTTCGAACACAGGTGGCGTATTTGGGCTAATTGGACTGGAACCGGAGCCATTAGATGAAGATGAATTGAAGCTTAAGGATCGCCTAGGAACAATGTTTATGCCTTTTGGAAGCTTCTTGGATTTGGGTTTGGAATTGGTGCTGTCGGAGAGAGAGCAGCGGTTAGCCGGGGGAGGATGATTGTGTTCACCTGAATAGGCGACGATAAAAAGGTTTGGATCCCTTAGGCTTTTCTCAATGTGTTTCCTCGCGTCGCAGTCTTTTGAAGTGCTACACCTATAGTAGTTCCTGTCATGTCATATACACAAGAGAATAATAAGCATATCATTAATTAATAATGCAACTTTTTTTTTATTATCACGGAAATTCAGAATTCATGAATGGGACTTTTAGTGTAACTGCTGAAAAATAAAACCTCGGAAATGGAGACCCTTTGATTGGCTTCTGACCATATTTACGCCATGCCCATGTAAAATCAATGAGTTCCTCTTGTCTCACTTCATGGACTGTCTTTTCTGGCTGATTTTTCCTGTGACGACAATAAAAATTTCATTTTTTTTTTCCAATAGGAAAGAAAAAAGACACATAAAAAGAGAGTTAACCATGATATATATATACCTTCTTCGAATTTGGATGATAGGATTTCTAATGGGGACAGTGATAGTAGGACGAACTTTAGCCCGCTTCAGAACTGGACGTAGATTCTGCTGCTGCGGAATCACTTGCTGCGGTGCTGCTTCTGCTGCTACTGCTGCTGCCGCCGCTGCTGGTGGTGGTGGTGGTGGTGGAGGAATTGGTTGGGTCTGCTGAGCTGGTAATTGAATGGGCTGTAACAGCGGCTGTTGGTAATTTTGGACATTCTTGACCTCATCAGCAATAGGAGGAACACTGATAAAAGAAGGTTGAGGCGCATCAGGTTTTTGGTCATCCCTAGAGAATATATCAGCTAACCCTTCGAAAGTCATGATGTCGTCATCACGGTCATCATCTAAAAGACTATGGAAAAAATTCCAATCATCGTCTTTTTCAAAAGTCAGAGACTCTAAGCCTAAACTGGGAACTTCTACCTTGTTGGTGTCATGACTAGGTCTAATGTTGCAGCTTCTTACAACCGCACCTAGATCCCAATTGTTGTCACCCATTTTCAGCTCTATATAAAATATATAGCTAGCTACAGAGAAAATGGGGCAAAATGGATGATAGGTAGGGGCAAGAAATCTAAAGTTAAAAGCGAGGAAATGTTAAAAAACCTAAATTTTAGCTATGTCTCTATCATGGTTTTCATGTGTGTGTGTGTTGTGTATGTTACAGAAGAGAGTGGGGAAGAAGGGACCCAAGGGACAGCGCTGACTTTTGGAGAACATAAGCTTATATAAAAATGGAGAAAAAAACTAAGTTAAAAAGGGCATTTGAGTCAGTGGGTAGGGAATTAGGACCAAATAGGGATGGATGAAGAAACTGACCAGGATTTGTTTATTATATATAGGGGAACTCAAGGGGGGTTACCTACCCACCCAACACGTCCACTTCTGCTTAGCATTTAAAGCACAGCAAGTGTTTTTTTCTCTTTTTTACTTCTGGGGTGAGGGTGTGTGGGTGGGTGGGATTGTAGGGGGGGGGGAGTGGCATTGGCATCTATCTAGGAAGAGAAAAAATATAATCTCAAAAAAGGTCCCCCAAGAAAAAAAAGTTGCAATTTCAATATATATCAATTTCCATTAACTTGCAAGAATGTCAAAAGCGTGACCAAAATAGAGACATCAACATTTTTTGTGGCATACAATGTAGGCAAATATGTTTGGTGCACCATAGGCATTAGCACAAAATTAAAATGTCACGAACTCTCATTTAGCAGCAGCAGCAGCATATGTCTGCTTCCGAATTTTAGATGTTCCAGTGTTTAAAAAGGGGAAACACTACACGCGCTTCCCCGCTTTTATGAAACACTCGAAAGCTTATTGGAAGTGTTAGATAGACTAATTGCGTGAAAACAGAAGAAAGAAAATGAATATCAAAAGATAAAAGTCTTAGCTAGACTCATCTCATAGAAGATTGGTTTATATATACTGAAGAACGAAGTTTTTGAATGAAGTTTTAGGAGGAAGGTTACACTTGCTCTTTACATTGAAAAAAATACTAGGTTCGGAAAAATTGCACGTCTCTCTTTCATGAACAAACTCGTCTTTAAAGAAAAAATAAGCGGAAGGTTAATGATTTACCTTCCTTTATTAGACAACAAAGATTTTTTAAGCTACATTTGTTCAAAATTGCCACAAATAAATATTAAAGCGTGTAATATATTACTCGGTTAGTATTTAAAATAAAGTATAAAGTCATAAATACATTTTATTCATTCTTGTAAACGATTGAAGACCTGCCGTAAAACAAAAACAAAATATTTGAGTTTCTTTTATTTCTTTTATGTTAGAATACTCAAATATTTTCCTTACAAGTTATGTTTCCTCGGCTATTTTCTTAGTAGCTTAAACTCGTTACATCATTTTCTTGAATTAATCAAACAAGGGTCTTGTATTTGTACAAATCAAAATTATATACTAATAGGAGAAGGCAAGCAAACAAACTCCTCACTGCGCGTGGGTTATGACTTATGACTATAAGGATATAGAATAGTGAATAAAGATAACTAGTCTTGAGGAATAAGTAACAATGTAAGGCCCACTCTCAGATTGGAGTGTGTTGTTCTTACATCACCATTCACCTCATTACGTTTCAGCCGTTGTCTATATATTTGGTGAACTTTTCTACTTAAACGTAACCTCAGGGTACTAATTTTTACCTTTTCGTTTCTCTGAGGGCATTCTTGTAAAATAGTCAGGATTTGCGCGCAGTTGAGGACTTAGTCAAATGAAGAAGAGAACCTCGAAAATTGAAACTCAAAACAAGCCCTGCCAAAAATTGCTAATACACGTTGCGAGAAAAGTCTGAAGCAATTTGAAAAAATAAAGAAAATGACAAACAAAAGCGTTGAGGTGAGGATTAGTGAAAATTAAATCGGTGCTTATCTAATGAGTAATGGACATGACCTCAAAATTTAATGGTCTTTGCTATCTTTGCTTTCAGATTCTGATTTACCTCTCGCTCTTATCTTTCATAATCTCTTGTTTAAATGCTTTACTGGCAATGACGTGTCATTTGGTGTTACTCAAGTTCGTTTTCTCTTCCTCTCTTATCACCATTTTTAACTTTGATGGTATCTGTTACAGTAGTATTCTTTTGGAGGAATTGATTATTTTCAAATTAGTTAGTAACTCATTTTTATGAACAATATGTTTGTTAATTGTGCAAAGTCCTAACGAACACGTTGGCTTTTGGATACCACCAAGTAAATAAATTTCATAAGCAATTTTTAAAGTATGATAAACTGACTGAAAGAGTCGATTAAGTAACTCACTAATTTATTATCTGTTTTGTTGATCGATATTCACATTAATTGGTAAGAGCCAATCTTGCAAAGCAGTCATTTTGTCGAATTATATATATATATGGATTTAGAAGAAGGAAGAAGCCGAATAGGCTGAGATCGATGTTCTTCCACTAGCACTTATTTGGACTTTGTGTGTGTGTGTGGAGGGGGGAGGGGGGATATGAGAGTTTTTGATGGATATAGAAGACTATGTACATTTGAGGAATATTACTCATAAGGTTCTAGTGTATATAGAAGATAGATTGTCATTCGTAGTGTATACGGGTAAAAAATCGAGCTCATGATACACTCCGAACTCAATTAGGATAAAACGGGCTCAAAGATGATCGCGAAGGATCAAGATCGAAGTAAAGGTCTCATCGAGTCAGAATCCTGGGGCACGTTGTCTGCCTTCAAATATATCGGGGTCATAACTCGAGATCGATCCAAATCCTGAAAGTTTTCGGGTAATCGAACACGACCAACGGAAGGTCGTAATATCCGCGACCGGTTGAATATCACGGCGTGGATCTCGGCACGTATCAATGAAGAACCGACAATAAGTTAAAAAGAAGATTTTTTTACCTTTTATAGAGTTATACTTAGAGTAGGATTCCCTTACTATATAAAATGGGTCTAATAATTTATTAGACACATTGTAACATGCATTCCAAAGCAATATACTACTATTTTCACTGTTATTGTAAGTTTTTTCTCTCGTTCATCAGAGTTGTCCACTGTGAGCCCGGATCGAGGGTGAATGCTTCACTAAGGCTGGAATCATCCTCCTCGCGTGGTTTGAATTTACTGTATCTTTACTTGTCCATTCTAACTGAATATATTATTTTGTATCAAATTAATCCGCATATCCTTAAAACCACTTACAAATTTAATTGTTATCCGATTTTGAGGGTAAACAGTTTAGTGCCCACCGTGGGACTAAGGATAATAGTGGTAATTTGATAGAAATTTCCACAACACACCCTATTTCACACTTGTTCTTTGAAGTGCCTTTGATTTAAGGTCTAAGTTTAAAATGTTGAACTCCCAATCTGCCCCTCTAAACACAGATGCTGAGTCCGACCACCATGGCGAGAACAACAACATGGTGCCCGGTAACGAGGTGCCCCCTGCCGATCCCAATGGAATTCCAGTCGCGGACCCGATCGACACCAACTCACATGTGGCCATTAACTTGAATTTGCTAATCGATCCTGAGAACATCGTCTGAGTGGGAGTCCGATCGGTAGCCCAAAATACTCGTGACGGCGAAAGGGATGGGATCAATTTACGGGTAATTTTTGAAATATTGCAGGCTACGCATGCCTGAAATTCCCCTGAAATTCCTAAGTACAACGGAATGACTTATCCAAATGAATATGTGACCTCGTACACGTGCACCATCAAGGGGAACGACTTGGAAGATGATGAGATAAAATCTGTCCCGTTGAAAAAGTTCGGAGATACCTTGTCAAAAGGAGCTATGATATGGTATCACAACTTGCCCCCAATTCTATTGGCTCATTTGCTATGCTTGCAGATGCTTTTATAAAAGCGCACACCGGAGCCATCAAGGTCGAGACCAGGAAGTCAGACCTTTTCAAGGTAAAGCAAAGAGATAGCGAGATGCTCAGGAAATTCGTGTCAAGGTTTCAAATGGAACGGATGGACCTGCCGCCTGTGGCAAACGATTGGGTCGTTCAGGCCTTCACCCAAGGACTCAATACTCGAAGCTCATTGGCTTCGCAGCAGTTGAAGCAAAATTTGGTAGAATATCCGGTTGTAACTTGGGTCGATGTGCACAACCGATACCAATAAAAAATTAGGGTCGAAGACGATCAGCTTGGGGTCCCTTTTCGGGTCTGTTTATCCCGTCTGAGCTAGTAACAGATCTAAAAGAGACATTGATTATGAACCAAGGTCAAGTAGAGATCGGTATCAACTGTACAACGGTGATCGTAGGGGTAACGGGTCTGGACGAAACCCTATGAGAAGTGAAAGGAGAAGCGACAGAGGTCAAAATAACCAGGGACTCATGAGCAAAAACGGTTTTGACAGGCCCATCGGGCCTAAGGAAGTGCCGAGGTTATCGGAGTACAACTTCAATGTCGATGCTGCTGCTATCATGTCTGCCATCAGACACATCAAAGACACCAAGTGGCCTCGACCTATACAATCCGATCTAGCCCAAAGGGATCCCAGCTTAATATGTAAATATCATGGAACTCACGACCACATAGCAGAGGATTGCCGACAATTGAGAGAGGAAGTATCCCAATTATTCAACAACGGACATCTCCGGGAGTTCCTAAGCGATTGAGCCAAAAACCATTTCAGCAATAGAGATTCTAGTAAGCAGATCGAGTAGGATGAGACTCAGCACGTCATTAACATGACCATCGGTGGGGTCGACGTTTCCCAGGGGCCAATGTTAAAGCTCACCAAAGTATTCATCACGAGGGAAAAACGGACTCGAGATTACATACCAGAAGGAACCTTGTTTTTAACGACGAGGATGCTGAAGGCATCGTCAGCCCCATAACAATGCACTGGTAATATCTGTACTCATAAATAAATCTCGAGTTAAGTGTGTGTTAATTGAACTAGGTAGCTCGGCTAATATCATTAGATCGAGGGTCGTGGAACAATCTACAAGACCAAATTGTGCCTGCAGTCAGAGTTCTGAGCGGATTCAACATGGAATGTGAGACCATAAAGGGGAAATAACATTACAGATGAGCACCACCGGAACCATCCAGGAAATAAAGTTCTACATGATCGAAGGAGACATGAGGTACAATGCTTTGCTCGGGAGACCGTGGATTCATAACATGAGGGCAGTACCCTCGACGCTACACCAGGTACTGAAATTCCCGACGCCAAGAAGGATTAAAATAGTTTGTGGAGAACAACCGGCCACAAAGGAGATGTTCACGGTCGACGAGGTGATCCGGGTATCAGTACTTTTGACATTGAAGGGTCTAAGTCTGGTGGCCAAAGAGGAAACCAAATACTCCCTCCGTTTTAATTTATGTGAACCTATTTTCTTTTTAGTCCGTGCCAAAAAGAATGACATCTTTCGTTATTTGGAAACAATTTACTTTTATGTAAAGATTTATAGCAACAAAAACTATATGTACCTCATTTTACACCACAAGTTCAAAAGTCTTCTATCTTTTCTTAAACTCCGTACCCAGTCAAATGGGTTCATATAAATTGAAACTGAGGGAGTAGCAATTACCGACACCAGCCTCGATCGAACCGGAGAATCAAGGTACGAGTGAGGACAACGACTGCGGAGTTCCCAAGTCTTTCATAGTCCCCGATGATTCCGACGCCACCAAATAAATGGTCGAAGAACTGGAACACGTCATATTGATCAAGCACCTGCCCGATCGTAAGGTATACCTGGGCACGAGATTAAGTCCCGAGCTCATGGAAAAACTCATTCAATTCCTTATAGCTAACATAGATTGTTTCGCTTGGTCCCACCTCGATATGAAAAGGATTCCACCGGAGATAACTAATCACAAGCTGAGCCTAGATCTGAAGTTCCATCCGGTCAAGCAGAAAAGGAGGCCTCAGTCCGAAGTCAAGCATGCATTCATCAAGGACAAGGTATCTAAACTCCTTAAAATAGGGTCCATTCGGGAGGTTAAGTACCCAGATTGGTTAGCAAACGTAGTAGTAGTCCCTAAAAAGGGGAATAAATTAAGAATGTGTGTAGACTATAAAGACTTAAACAAGGCATGCCCCAAGAACTCTTTCCCTCTGCCAAATATCGATCGCATGATCGATGCAACAGTCGGTCACGAGATCCTCAGTTTTCTTGATGCCTATTCCAGCTACAACCAAATTCGTATGCACCCGGACGACCAGGAAAAAATGTCCTTAATCACTAAATACGGTACCTAATGCTATAACGTAATGTCGTTCGGACTAAAAAATACCGGTGCCACTTACCAACGCCTAGTAAATTGGATGTTCGAAGAGCAAATAAAAAAATCAGTGGAGGTTTAAATTGATGATATGTTGGTTAAGTCCCTGTGACCAGAGGACCGTTTGAAACATTTATAGGAAACCTTCAATATATTGAAGAAATATAATATGAAGCTGAACCCGGAGAAATGCGCATTCGGAGTCGGGTCTGGGAAATTCCTCGGATTCATAGTGTCCAACTGGGGAATCGAGATTAATCCTGATAAAATCAAGGCCATCGAGGACATCTCCATTGTGGATAATGTCAAGGCCGTTCACAGGTTAATCGGGCGCATTGTCTATTTGGGTCGATTCATTTCAAGGTCCTCCGACAAGAGCCACCGGTTCTTCTTACTCTTGAAGAAGAAGAATAGCTTCTCTTGGACCCCGCAGTGCAAACAAGCCTTGGAGAGACTCAAGCTGTACCTCTCGAGCCCACCTTTGCTTCATACTCCGAAGGCAGACGAATAGTTGTACCTGTACTTAGAGGTATCTAAAGTAGCGGTAAGTGGAGTCCTGGTCTGGGAAGAGGAAGGTACGTAATTTCCTATCTATTATGTTGGCATAACTCTAGGCGAGGCCAAAACTAGGTATCCTCACCTAGAAAAATTGGCGCTCGCTTTGCTAAGTGCCTCTAGGAAGCTAAAACAGTATTTTTAATGCCATCCCATATGTGTTATGACTACTTACCCATTGAGAAACATAATGCATAAACCCAAGCTCTCGGGATGATTGGCCAAATGGGCAGTGGAGATTAGAGGGTAAGATATTGAATATCGACCCCGAACCACCATCAAATCTCAAATTTTCTCGGACTTCGTGGCCGACTTCACGCCGGCCCTAATTCCTGAGGTCGGGAAGGAGTTGTTTTTGAACTCAGGGACCACTTCCGGAATCTGGACCCTCTTTACGGACGACGCCTCGAACACAAAAGGGTCTGGACTTGACATCGTGTTGAAGCCACCAACGCGTAATATAGTTAGGCAGTCTATTAAAACTGTAAAATTGACTAACAATGAGGCCGAGTATGAGGCCATGATTTTCGGTGATCTAAGCTAAGTGCGATTCCCTCCTCGTAGTGAACCAAGTCAATGGGACGTTCAAAGTCAAAGAGGAACGGATGCGAAGATACCTGGATAAGCTACAGGTGACGTTACATTGGTTCAGGGAATGGACTTTACAACATGTGCCTAGGGATCAAAACATCGAGGCTGATGCTCATGCTAACTTGGGATCGTTAGTCGACGACGATGAATTCAACTCAGGGACGGTCGTACAACTCATTAAGTCGGTAGTGGAGGAAGTCCATGCCGAGATAAACTCCATAAGCTTAACCTGGGACTGGAGAAACAAATACATAGATTACCTGAAGACCAGAAAACTTCCCTCGGATCCTAAAGAATCGAGAGCTCTGCGTGCGAAGGCGACTGGTTCAGTGAAGCTTGTACATATTTGAATATTGACCCCGAACCGCCATCAAATCTCAAATTTTGGCGGACTTCGTGGCCGACTTCACACCGACCCTAATTCCTGAGGTCGAGAAGGAGTTGTTGTTGAACTCGGGGACCTCTTCCGGAATCTGGACCTTCTTTACGGATGGTGCCACGAACGCAAAAGGGTCCGGACTTGACATTGTGTTGAAGCCAAAAATGGGTAATGTAGTTAGGCAATCTATTAGAACTGTAAAATTGACTAACAATGAGGCCGAGTATGAGGCCATGATTGCAGGTCTTGAACTGGATAAATGCCTGGGGGTCGAGGGGATCGAAGCTAAGTGCAATTCCCTCCTCGTAGTGAACCAAGTCAATGGGACGTTCGAAGTCAAAGAGGAACAGATGCGAAGATACATTGATAATCTATAGGTGATGTTACATCGGTTCAGGGAATGGACTTTACAACATGTGCCTCGGGATCAAAACAGCGAGGCCGATGCTCTTGCTAACTTGGGATCGTCAGTCGATGACAATGAATTCAACTCAGGGACGCTCGTACAACTCATGAAGTCGGTAGTGGAAAAAGGTCATGCCAAGATAAACTCCACAAGATTAACCTGGGACTAGAGAAATAAATACATAGATTACCTGAAGACCGAAAAATTTCCCTCGGATCTTAAAGAATCTAGAGCTCTGCGTACGAAGACGACCCGGTTCAGCTTATCCGAAGACGGTACCCTATTCAGAAGAACATTTGATGGCCCACTCGCCAAATGTCTAGGATCAGGGGACACCGAGTATGTTTTGAGGGAAGTCCACAAGGGCACCTGCGGGAATTATTCGGGCGCCGAGTCGTTGGTTCGGAAGATAATCAGAGCCGGCTACTACTGGATCGACATGGAAAAAGACGCAAAGGTGTTCGTGCAAAAATGTGATGAGTGTCAGAGGCATGCTCCGATGATCCATCAGCCCGGGGAACTGCTGCATTCGATCTTATCACTGTGGTCGTTCATGAAATGGGGAATGGACATCGTTGGTCCCCTTCCCTGGGCGCCTGGTAAGGCTCAATTTAACTTATTTATGACTGATTATATTTCTAAGTGAGTAGAAGACCAGGAATTTGAGAAAGTCACGGAGAAGGAAGTTATTGATTTCATATGGGACTACATAATATGCCGATTCAGAATGCCGGCCGTGATCGTGTGTGACAATGGGAAGCAGTTCATCGGCAGCAAAGTGAGCAAGTTTTTCGAGGACCATAAAAGCAAAAGGATCCTATCAACGCCCTATCACCCTAGTGGAAAGGGGCAAGCAGAGTCAACGAACAAAACCATACTCCAAAACCTCAAAAAGAGGTTAACCAACGCCAAAGGGAAATGGAAGAAAATCTTTCCCGAAGTCCTATGGGCATATCGTATGACCTCAAAATCCAGTACCGGGGCCACCTCGTTCTCGTTGGTGAAGCTCTTATACCGGTCGAAGTAGGAGAACCGAGTCCCAGGTTCCGATATGCGATTGAAGAATCAAACAACGAGGCCATGAGTACATACCTGGAACTGTTAGACGAAAGGCGTGAGGCCGCCCTTGTCCGGTTGGCCGCCCAAAAACAACGGATTGAAAGATATTACAATCAGAGAGACAACCTTCGACACTTGAATATCGTGGACTTAGTGTTAAGAAAGGTGACTCTGAGCACCCGGAACCCGAACGAAGGGAAGTTGGGACCGAATTGAGAAGGTCCTTATCGAATTATAGAGATCACCGGCAAAGGATCGTACAAACTCGAAACGGTGAACGGTGAGCGGCTACCGAAGTACAACTAGAACATAACCCACTTAAAACGATAATATTGCTAAGGTACGACCCTAATCATTATATTTCTTTAAATATATTACGGATGGGACTAACACTCGCAGGTAACAATCAAGGAATGATGCAACTATTAGGCTTGAAAGTACGCGTTGCACTCTTTTTTCCTTGAACCGGTTTTGTCCCAAATGGGTTTTCCGGCAAGGTTTTTAACGAGGCAATAATGGATCCTGCTAACTTAGAATTGAAGACCGCTATGAACCGGAGTCAAGGTTCACATCATCAGTATCTGAGCCCTCTCTAAGATCAGCCCTGAATACTGGGGGCCATCACCCTCGGGTAATGATTTTAGCAAGGAAGGAAACTTCATGCTTAGATAAATCTAGGCTTGGTGGATAGGATTTGTTGTAAGGGCCAAACAGTCAAATTAACCATGCCCACATAGACCACTTAAGCCATAACATGAAGCTTGTACACATTTGCAATCTTGTATGTTGCACACAAATAAAAGAAAATTTCTACCTTGAAGATACATATTTTGTCTCTCAAACAAATTACTTTATTTTGTTCCTTAAAGACATCGGGTCCAAGGGACACCTCTGTCTGAATCTAAGAGATCACCCCCGCTCGAGGACTACCGTCATGGAAAAGCCTGGACAGCTCGAGCTACAAAGCCCGGAGGCACAAAACCTACTAGGCAGTGCCCGAACTTCAAAGGCTACGGCCATCCCTATTCGGGGACTGTTGTCCCGGGCGAGCTCGGATGACTTGGGATAATAAGCCCATTGGGCAGCACCCGAACTTAAGAGGCTAGGGCCGTCCTAGAACAGCCCGAAGACATCCGAGATCCGTAACCAAAACAAACGGCCTCAACAAAATACAAAAGTACAAAAGAAAAGAAAACTCTACAAGGAACCTAAGAAGCCTGATCTTCGCCGGATCCCGCCTCGTCACGATAACCATTGGGGTCTTCCCCGTCCTCGGATCTGCCAGAACCCTCAGAATCTTCCTCTTCTTCGGGGTAAACCAACTTCTTGGCCTCGGCCTCGAGCCTCTTAACATTTTCAATCTCGGCCGATAAATCGAACCCCCGAGTATGAACTTCCTCGAGACCCTCCCTCCGGGACTGCCACCTCACATATTTGACGATGGCCTTTATTCGTTGTTGAGCTACCTCAGCATCAGCTTTATACTGGGCCACCATCTCTTTAGCATCAGCCCTAGTTATTTCCACCGCTGGCTTGGCCGCTTCAAGCTCCTTGGCAAGGGTATCTCGTGTGGAGACGACTGAGCCCAGCTGAGACTGGAGGTCTTCGAATTTTTGGGACCGGATATCAGCCTGCTTCTTTATCGATCAAAGTTGGGCCTCTACCGAGGCCAGCTACTCCCGGGTGGTCTCCTTTTCCGAAGCCAATCGGTCCATATTTCCTTTCCATTCCTCGGCCATGGCCTTGACTTCATCAATCTCAGCCCCGATCTGATCGACCCGATCAACCTTCTGTTGGACCTGTGGATTTTAACCGTTAGACACCGTGCCTAGCTCATCATCACTAACTTCAAAGATTTTTAGCTGTTCTAACAGGTCGGTATGCTCCTTCTGAGCCACGTCCAACTAGGCTCGGAGGCTCTTGACTTCTCCTTCACGTTGCTTGCTGAGAAATTTATACATGCCTCTCTTCTCAGCAAGCTCTTTAACTTCGGCCTCGAGTTGGCTCAACTCATCCCGGTACCAGAGGAAGGTCTCGTGGTGGAGAACCGAGGCCTACAAATACGAGAAAGGATATTAGAATTATAAAAAAATAGTTCAAATATTAGAAGATATCTTAGAATCATCGAGGATTATCGAGAATTACCCATTTCAGTGCTTGTTGTGCTTCATTAAACAGGCATGACGTGTCTACCTCGTTCATTTTTGGCATGGTCTTCTTCGGTTACCAGACACCGGAGGTAACTGGCTATCCCTATGAGGGCGAAAAGCATCCAGGCATCCTCGGGAACGGTGATAATGACAGTCCGCTTCCGACCAGAATCCGTGCTCGGAGCGAGGAATCGATTGGTTAATCTCAGGCTCGGGCTCGAGCTCGACCTTCCAGCAGTCGAAGGTGGACTTTTCTTCGGCACCTCTAAGTCACCCAACCCGATAAAATCCTCCGGGGCGGATGAGTCTATACCGTCAAAAAGGCCTTGGAGGGGATCATCCGCGCCATGGACCTCCTCATGGGATCGCTCTTTCATCGTTCGGGCTTCATCGAACATTGACTATGTGAAAGAAGGCGATCCCTAAATATCTATAATGCCGGGTGGGGCAGAACCAGCATCTCATGAGTCCTCAGCCCTTACCTCGGCATCAGCCTCGCAAACTTGAGAGGGATTAGCTTCATTCGTTTCCCCCTCGGCTGCCACCCGTTCCTCGGGGACAGATGGCTCATGGGTCATAAAGATGTCATCCTCCTCGAGCTCGTCTTTGAGACAGAGGAGTGATTCCGAGTCAAGCACTCGGGAGGTGGATGTTTCTTTTGGCTTACGAACCAGCCTCCTTTTCGTTTTCATTTTCTCTGAGCTCGGTGAACTCAAGGTCCTTTTTATTTTCTTCTCCCCTGTTATGGCCCCAGACTGTCCCGAAGCAGAAGAATCGGCAAGTAAGTCCTCGTCCCCAACCGGGGGCCTAAGCTCAACGGTCTTAGGCAAACCTGCAAAAGAGAAGTAAAGAAAAAATAATAAGAACGTAATGAGAAAAAGCCTAACACAACCTACTTGGGGAAGAAATCTTACTATGGGAACGGGCCTCCCATCGGCCCTTCGAGAGTTTGCGCCACGAGCGCTCGGAGTAGGGCATTTGTGAGACAATACCTTCCACTCACTCCTTGAGTCGAGGGATAACATTTGGACTCAAGCGACAGCTGCACCACCATGAATACCAATGCGAAAAAGAGAGATGAACACGAAATCAACATTCGAGGGAAAGTTTTACTTACGTAATACATTCGACTTCTCGGGGAATGGTCTGAATTCGGCCGAGATCAAATTCGAGGTCCTCACCCGGACAAAATGACCCTGCCAGCCTCGATCCCAGTCCTCGTCGATGCTCGAAAATGGGGCTTTGCTGGCCCGGTATACAAGCTTTATCAGTCCCCTCCCCCCTCCCCCCGAAAGATTTTTGGACTGTATAAACGGAGCAAATGATCGATGGTGAAGATGCACAATTAATTTTATTCACAAAAAATCGGAGGAGGATCACAATCCTCCATAGTGAAGGGTGAATTTGGTCGAGGCATACGTTATACGTCTTGCAGAAGTCCAAGATGACTGGATCCACCGGGCCCAATGTAAAGGGATAAGTGTAAACACTCAGATATCTCTCGACATGGGTGGTAATGGCCTCTTCGGAGTCGGGGACCATGATGTCTTTGTCGGCCCAGTTGTAGTCTTTTCGGACTGTGGAGGGGGAGGGTCCTCTTCGGTGATTGAGCAAATGTATCTCGAGGTATCCTCACGCCGACCTTGTACCGAAGAAGGCTTCTCGACCTTGAATTTGTCAGCGATCAAACAACCTCCGGGAATGAACATCTTCAAGGGAGGTTCAGGAGTCGGTTCATCAATAGCCACGTTAGCAGCAGGTCTCCCGAGGTCGACCACATCGAAAGTAGTTTCGGTAGTCGTTTGGGAAGTAGAAGTGACCTTTTGGGGAATATATTTTGAGATTTTTGCCATTGTTATAGGGGAAAGCTTGAAAGAGATAGAGAAAGGTTGAAAGGTGGAAGCTTAGATGTGTTGGCTAGAATGGATGATGAGTAAAAATTTCAAAGAAATCTCGAATAACGGAGATAAAAATACTAGAACGTGAAAAAGAGTAGTAAAATCTTGAGGGTACGAGGGTAGACGGTTCAATGTAAAGTAAAAAATAAATGAAAGAGGGGCTATTTATAGTGGTTCGGCGACGCTTCGCCTCCAGGGACAGCCGACCGACAGTTGACGTGCATTTAATGCCACTATGAAATGACTGACGAGACGTTTCGGGCTTTTTGTCGTTTATGACACGATGTATTGGAGAAGAAATCGGGATGTTCATGTCGTTTCTCGTCAGCTCGCTTTCCGATAAACGAGGGGACTATCTGTATACGGGTAAAAATCGGGCTCATGATACACTCCAGCTTCCATTATGGTAAAATAGGCTCAAAGATGATCGTGAAGGATCGGGATCGAAGTAAAGGTCTCATCGAGTCAGAATCTGGGGGCACGTTGTCTGCCTTCGAAAATATCGGGGTCATGAGTCGAGATCGATCCAAATCCTGGTAGACTTCGGGTAATCGAACACGACCAACGGAAGGCCGTAATATCCGCGACCGGTCGAATATCACGGTGTGAATCTCGGCACGTATCGATGAAGAACCGGCAATCAGTTAAACAGAAGAATTTTTACCTTTTATAGAGTTATACTTAGAGTAGGATTCCCCTACTATATAAAGGAGGGTTTGATAATCATTAGACACATTGTAACACACATTCCAAAGCAATATACTACTATTTTCACTATTATTGTAAGTTTTTTCTCTCGTTCATCAGAGTTGTCCAGTGTGAGCCCGGATCGAGGGTGAATTCTTCACTGAGGCTGGAATCATCCTCCTCGCGTGGTTTGAATTTACTATATCTTTACTTGTCCATTCTAACTTAATTTATCATTTTGTATCAAAATAATCCGCATATCCTTCAAACCACTTACAAATTTAATTGTTATCCGATTTTGAGGGTAAACACGTAGAAATTCATATTACGTACTAGTTGATTCTCTAGTTTTTGATATATCCAGGGCAGCTTAATGTGATTGTTGATCTCGAGCTAAACCTTAATTAATAAGAAGCCTTAATAATAATATTTAATAAAAGTATTTGTCTATATCATTATTTGAAGTGAGAGTCTAAGAGAAGATGTAAGAAAGAATTAAAAAGTATATGCAATTCAACTACTCATGAATAACCCTAGTTATTTGACAATATATATATATATATATAAGGAAGAAAAAAAAGTCTGGATAATTATAAATAAAATAGAAGAATTGATCAATGAACTGAATGTTGAAAACTCTGTTTATTGCATCACCTATCTGTGTGATTGCCTCCCAATTGAAATATGAAAATTCAAAAATATTTGATTATAGGAAGAAAAATAACGAAAGCAGGTTAGAAAATTAGATATATTTTACTGATTAAACAAATAGAGAGAAAGAATTAGAAGCAGAATTAAAGTTAATAAGCGCTCAATAATGCAGCAGACACATTATAGTACCAAAGAATGTCACGGGTATCAGCTTGTTTTAAAATTCATGACATAAATAGTTGATTATATCAGTAGTCATCACTTTAAATTTTAAAATCACCTCAATTAGGATAATTGTTGTTTCGAAGTGACTTATGATACAACATGCATGTTATTTTGTAAGAAGCCCTCTCGTTCTCTCTCAAACGCAATTATTTGAGTAAAACTCGCCAAGCAACCCACACAATACTAAAGAGCGTCACGTAACTTTTCAAAACTCATGCATCTATTTAAAAACATTATAACATAAATCATTAATTACACTAGTGGTCACTTCAAGTTTTTTAATAACCTCAATTAGGGCAATCGTCATGTCGTTTGGAAGCGACTTATCATGCACATGTATATTCTAAAGAAGCTCTCTATTTTTCTCTCTCTCGCAAAATTAAGAAAGTGACTTATCATACAATACTAAAGAATGCCGCGTAACTTTTCAAAACTCACGCACCCATTTAAGAAAAATTCATGACATTAATTATTAATTACAATAGTGGTCACTTTAAGTTTTTAATTAACCTCAATTAAGGCAACCGTCATGTTGTTTGGAAGCGACTTACCATGCACGTGCATATTATTCTAAAAGAAGCTCTCCCTTTATCTCGCGAAATTAAGAAAGTGACTTATCGGATAATACTAATTAGGAAGGTCACGTAACTTTTCAAAACTCACACACCTATTTTTAAAAAAAATCATAACATAAATCATTAATTACACAAGCAGTCACTTTCAGTTTTTAAATACCTCAATAAGGGCAATCGTCATGTTGTTTGGAAGCGACTTACCATGCACATGCACGTTATTCTAAAGAAGCCCTCCCATTCTTTCTCTCGTAAAATTAAGAAAGTGTCTTATCATACAACACGTACGTTACTCTAAAAAAAAGCTCACCCTCAGCTAGTTTAGAATTGCCTATTTTATAATATTCACTTAAATCATCAATTGCACTATTGCTCAACTACGCCCGTAATCGTATTGCTGTTGGGAAGCTGCCAACAATAATTAAAAACGGTAAAATTAAATAAATAGTCAGAACAAAATATATTTGACTTTTCGCCTCGAGCGAAGTTTCTACAAACACATACAGTGACAAGCTGCTTTACTTTAATCACATCATATAACTTTTTCTATGAAAGCCAGTAATTATTGTTGAGTAGAATAATTACTGCTCGCCCTCAAGGAACAATAGTGTTGCTTAATTTCCCCTAAATAAGCTTTAATTACTACCACAAATTTCCTATTCAATCAGCTTAATTTTTAATTAATCCTTTGTTTTACCACTAATAATTGGTTTTCTAAACACTCGATCTTTTAATTTTCTGTTATTTCCCTTCTTCAATCACCCAATCAGTTGTCTTTGCTTTATGATTCTTATTTATTTTCACAAGCAGTTAGTTGTTTATCGCTAGAGACTCTGAAGTTATTCAAAGCTGGTAAAAAGTTACTTTTTTGTGAAAGCTGAAAATATTTTCAGAATTGTTTTTCAACCAAATGCCATTTAGAGAAAAAAAATTCAGGTTTTTCAGAAATTGAAAAACTTTCCTCTAAGGATGTTTGGTTGCGAAAAAGTCGGAATATATGAAAAAAAACAATCGCAAGATTTTTCAACATTTTCTTAAAACTAACGCTAAGTCATCCAAATCATGGTTAATCATTTTCCACATATTAATGTTATTAAGTGCTATAACTATTGCTGAGACGCCTTTCGTTATAGTTCATTATTTTATTTATTGTTTTCATCACTTAATGTTAGAAATCGACCCAAATAAGAAGGAAATATTTTATTTCATTTTATGTTAGTTGTCAAGAGTTTTTTTTTTTCCATCGAAAGTGGTCAAGAGTTCACATACGCGACTTTTGACTTGAGAAGACCTTTTAAAATTTTCTCTTCAGATATTCTTTCCTACTTTCAAAATCTAGTGTGAAAGTATTAAGTCAACGAAACATGTCGCTCAATGGAAGGAGAAAAAAGTATTTTAAGTGGGCGTTTGGACATAAGAATTATAAAATTTTGAGAAAAAAAATTCAAGTAAAAATGGTATTGAAAATTAGAATTGTGTTTGGACATGAATATAATTTTGGGTTATTTTTTAATTTTTTTGAGTGATCTAAAGTGAAAATTTTGAAAAATAGCTTTTTGAAGTTTTTCAAATTTGCTAACAATTCCGAAATTCATTTTCAAGTGAAAATCGAAAATTTTATGGCCAATACTAATTTCGAAAAAAATGAATCTTTTTTTATGGCCAAACAAACCCTAAGTCTTCCGAACTGAAAAGTCATTAATTCATCATACGTCAACATATCGACATACACTTGACCTATATATATAGTCATCCTCACAAAAACGATTTTTCTTGTTCTGGATCCAACCTTATGCTTCATTAAAATACATATGCTGTGAAACTGGCTCGATAGAACTCAATGTTTAGTGGTAGCTCTCGAACACGTACGTTGCACGTGTATCCCATGCTAATTAGTACAAATATTTCAATAAAAATATTACTATAATTAATGTGTAATAAGTTGCGCAAAAATTGAAGAGAAATAATGCAAGTTTAAACTAATGAATGATGAGCCTATTCAACAGATATTTTATTAGCATTGCAGGCACAATCATACTGGAAAACTGCTATCAGTGAATTTCAAAAGTAACATTAGAAAAGGCACCTAATTGGGTGAATAAGGCAAAAAAAAAATATATAGAAAATTAATAAGTCATGATCGGATTCCAAACAGTGATATAGAACCTCAGAAAAAGAGTTTAAAGAGATAGGTGAAGCTTTTGACAGGTATTCTTTTATTTATTTGTAGGTTTCTCTGCTCATGCTCTAAGACAAAATTGACCCTATTAAAGGAAAACTAATACTAATTTTACATGAAAGAATTTGCATTTTTTTGGTCATGCTTCATCATCCATCATTCTTTTTTTATTTTTTTAAATATCATCATCCATCATTCTGCTACACAGTAACCAATAAGAAATTATCAACTTATAGTTTGAACAAATATTTTCGCATCTGGAAGGAACTTTGTAAAATTATACGGAAGCCTGTAGTACTATTAGTGTAGAAGATGAAAGAAACAAACTGAAACGTGCTTCTAAAAAATTAATAAGAAAATTTATAGCCTGCAGTACTATTAGTGTAGAAGATGAAAAAAGCAAAATTGAAATGTGAAAACAATACTGACTAATAATTAAGAAAATTTATAGTAGTAGCTAAGAAGTCGTCTTGTTTCCTATGGAAGTTAGTTAGTTTTTGTAAGAAATGACTTTAATAAATTAACTTTTGAGTTAGTAGGGTATTTAGGTCATTTAATTTTAGAAGGATATTTTAGTAAATAATCTCATCCAAAAGTTTTCATGTTTATAATACAGTACTAGTCCTTGGGCACACACGTTGCGCGTCTGTCCCATATAATTAGTAAAAAATTATATCGTCTTGTACATGGAAGGTAAAACGCTTTGAATCATGATTGTATTTATAAGAAAAAGATTGCGCTTAGAAATCATTTCTAATAACAATCTAAATATTTAAGCTAAGAAAAATAAAATGAGAAGATAAAATGTTAGCTCAAAAATATTGTTTGATTTTTTAAGAACCGTAAATGTTAGCTCAAAAAAACTATTATACGCTGAAGTTAAAGGGCTTAACTTTGTAAAGTGAAGAATTTAGATACATGGACTTTACTAAATTCTTTGATAATCCCAAATCAAATTTAATGTTACAAAACTAACTTTTGTTATTAATATTGAAGGTATTATTAAAATAACTTTTAAGGGCATAAAAGTTCAATAATAGTATAGGATTATTTTAGTCTTTCTTATTCAACTTTTGATTTTCATGCCTATATTATAGTATGATGATATACACACGCAAACTATAAACAATAATAGAGTTATATGTATATTTCCGAACTGATCATCTTATAACTCACATTCCACAGCTAGCATTTAAATTATTTTGGATCTGGCACTGCTGATTAAAGAGATACGTAGCTAGACCACATGTTATGTTGGTGTATTTTTATGTGGCATTTTAATATTAAAATTATATTATGCAATAATTTTTTATTACCCATGATCTTGAGAAGTGTCATAACTCCTACTAACCCACTACTTTATGATGTAGACAACACCGTAACTCTTTATTAATTACTCCTCCATATTCTACTACTAATTACACACTAATTCATCAATTAACCCTTGTTTTCCATAATCTCATAACTTATTATTCTACTTTCTTCTAATTTAATTCAAGGAAGAATTTCTACAACTATAAATAGGAGTTTTCCTTCCATAATCTAGTGTCTAAAAAAATATTGTAG